>NC_143013.1:170648102-171248102 GCF_055824585.1 Amblyomma mixtum | reverse complement strand
AGCTCCGGAAATTTAGGCTCTTGGGTGGGGAGACATGCGTGGTGTTTGGAATGAAAGAAATGAGTTTGCTGACGGTGTGAACGACCTCTGTCGTCGAATATACGCTGTCGTTGAAAGTGACCACGCGTCCCTGCGCTGTGATTCTTGCGGCCTCAAGCGCGTACCTAATGAAATTTTCACGCGCAAAAATCAACAAAAGAGGGTGCACGTAAGGATAAGCCGACTATGTGCCGCTTCTTAACTGCCTTCACTTGCTCATAGATATTATCCCCTCATACCAGAGCAAAAGTGTTGCCTCGAAGCACGAAAACGATTGAAGCCGTAGGTGAAGTGATGCTTGTTGGGCGAGTTGGTGATTCAGCATGGTAAGAGCTACCAACAGGAAATGACAAAGAAGCAGCACATGACGACGTGTTTGGAGGTGTTTTCTTTGAGAACAGTTCTGAGTGAGTGTTAGTGGGTTTTTAGAGTTTTTGTATGCATACTTGCGCTCAGCACTTGCTACTTGGGACAAGGGGGTTTTTACGTGCAAGAGCACGGAGTTTGTATTGGATCCTGTACTGCCCCTGCCCTCAGCGACTTCTTTCTTGCAAAGCAGGACCGGATCCTGGAAAAAAATTTGAGGTTGGAACGTTGTGGAAATTTTTATATTTGTGGACGACTTTTTGGTCATACAACGCTAAAGGAGATTTTTATAAGGCTGCTGGGAATTTGCTTCCTATATTTAAACAGCATTTAACTACACTAATGTTGACGCATGAGCTTCCTGAAAAAACCCTTAAATTCTTAGATCCAGGCTTAAATTTTATGATAACCGGATCTGTTGAGGGGAATAAAGCTCGAGGAAAAAAATAAGCGCTAATACCAGCAGTATCAGCGCGTGTTCGAAGATGTTAAACGAAGCATTATCAAGTGCTGTCTCAAAACTTTGCTAAACAGTTCACAGGAGCACATGATTCAAGAATGCTTAGTATAGCAGATTGGTCGAGTGTTGTATTCCCAGTACCCTGGGACATTAGTACTTTCTGTGGCTAAAGGCATGCTCTAAAAATGCAAAAAAAGCATGGCGATCAGACAAGCAGGAAGATACGAGGGGACAGCAGGACCGCAGGAAAATAGCTGTCCTCTCTTGCCATCACCAGACCTCATACAACCTAAAAAAAAATTAGGAAATGAGCAGACGTTGAATAGGTGTATTTGGGGCTCCCCATGTTGTCTATGCTATGCAAAACGACAAATCTGTGCGCTAGCTAAGAGAAAAAAATACGCAAAATATACCATGAGAAACGTTTGTCTTTGTGATGAAGGCTTTTTTTTTACCGTGTGCGGTTGTCTTGTGGCCATCAGTATATTAGGCAGGCATGGAGTTGCATAACCAGCAGGTCAAATGATGAGTGAATAGGGCTACCTGAGCCTGCGCTGTCGTCAATGCGAGACCCAATCTGGGCAACGAGGCCGTCCAAAGCTATGGGTGCATTTCTTAAACGTAGTCAAATTATCAACAGCCCCAAAGACAAGCAGGCTCGAAATGAATATTGCACGCATCACTTAGCAGTGTCAGGAAAAGAGCGTGTGTTTTTAGATCCATGGCAACCAGCAAAGAGTTGAGTTGTGTCAGTATGTAGCGGTTAACCTGTTTGCGGCTGTCGTTTTGATGGCGGTTCGTGTATTTATACGTTCCAACGGCAGGCAATAAAGAGTTGACAGCGCTCATGTTGTCGTGTGTTCCTTCTTTGTACCGTCTTGTTATGCACTGTTTTTACATTCATGTAACAATAGGCCTCAACCATTCGCGTATAACAGTCAGAGTGCGCAGTTAAACAAGACTTAGAATAAGATTAAAGTACATGAACCCTAACATTATTTGGTCACCATGGGCAAATATCGCATTCGGACTAAATTACCACACAAATAGACTGCTGAACGCTTTTTATCCTCCACAGTTATTCACGAGACAAGTAAATGAGAGCTCGATAAGTAGATCCTGCTATTTAAAATTTGAATTACGTGTTGTGTTTTGAGCGATTTTTTTATGCACTGACTTCCCGCTTCAGCGCGTAGAAACGACGGAATACGATGTAAAAGAAACACACACAGAGGAGCCTGTGTATGTGCTCTTTGTAATTATGTCACTTCCTCTGTCAGCGCACATGGGTCATACCAAGCATTTAGGCAGTGAAGGGTCACTTTTTCCTAGATGGATGAAGAAACCAATGATGCCTTATACCATCCGCATGGCCTTACATGCACTGTCTCGCCGTCGTAGAACTTAGTCGGTTTCACCTCTAGTGAATCCCCTCTAGCACTGCTTTCGGTTTTATGGAGCAGATACTCAAACCCGGAACTAGCCAGGCGGTCTAAACAAACTGGTGAGCTTGAAAAAAGTGGCAGGGTTTAAAAGTAGTTGAACCGGAAAGACGTGTGAAAGCATGTCTTTGCCTGGCTGGCCCATGGTTTGGCTTTCCTGGGGATATTAGACTCAGATTAAGCTCTGATCGAGAATAAGCTCATCTGAAATGTTCGCGCTACAGGTGGAAGTTGATGAAGATTGATGAAGACGGCGATTTGGAAAGCGCAGAGGGCGTCCCAATTTGACACGAGGCGTGATCGGCTGCGGCAATTGTGCTCGGCTGCGGCATTGTGCTCTCGTGCTGTGGCCAGCGAAACTGATCTGTTAGCGTCACCGCCAGTTCGAAACAAAGCCTCGGCAATATTTATTTTGTTTCTGCATCCTCAAGATCAGAGATGCCACAAGATTCACGCAGGGATTGACTCCGTGAAGCAGTGCTTTCGCTCTAGAACAGAGATGCGCAGAGGTGGCGGCACGTGCAGCAGCAGCTACATCACGCTGACACCTACTGAATGTGCGCGGTGGCAACGACCTAAGAGCCTGTTGTGCGTTTCTTGCCTGAACCCACTCTTGCCGGCTGAACAGGCTAAAAATCTTGTAAGGGCCTTCTCAATTTATGAAAACCACTGGGGTACCAAAATTCCGCTATGCGTTGGAAATGCTGGGGCTTGCTACGTTCAGATTGTTCTTCTCGAGCTCTTTCCCGTCTGGTCCTTCCAGCCAACCGAGATTTCCAGATTTCTCCGCTCTAAACACGTCACTATTGACTTCATTGCTCGCCAGTGTGACGCCGCCGGCTGCCGGGTTTTCGTCGCAACCGGACTTCTAGGCTATGCCATAATAAAAGCAATTTTCACAACGCCCGTCCGGCTTTCTATGGTGCTTGAGCGGACGAACGTCGTGAAATGCGGGCTTGCCAAGAATGCTGCCATATAAGCTTTCCACTTCGGGAAGCACATGAAGTCCCATGATTAAAAATTCTGGGACCTGTTTAAGGAATGAAATGCGATACCATTTATTTGTTCAGTTTTGGTGTCTACGTTGCAATTCCAATCTGTTTCGTTTGATTGCATTGTGTGCCCTTCAGCATCAGTATTTATTGCACGCATAAACACAAAGAACGACTTTAGAGAGGTACCATGACAGCAGAAAAGTTGCAGGTAGCTGAGGATTCTCAACGAACCTGGACTTCCTGCATATGCTTCTAAGAGAAAATGCTTAAAATAATGACGGCCCCTCTCAAATGCGTCCAGGCTAACCACATTCACAACGCAGCATGAATCGACCGTTTATGGAGGTTAGAATTCCTTAGTGGGTGCTACGAAAGTGTGTATCGACCAATGATACTCTTGCCAAAACCTATAGGACTGCAGTGCTTTAAAATTTTGCTTCTTCGCGCAAAATGTTTCAAAATGAGTCTACTGCAGCAAAGCAGAGTTAGACAAAACATGCACGCAGAAACTGTACCACGTCGAGCACCTGCATGCTGTGATTTGATTTCACGGGTGCAGAGCGGGAGAGGAGAGTGCAGTTCGGGAGGCGGCCGTCAGTTTCTGCGACGGTGTATACAGAGGTAAGAATAATTTGCTAAACTAGGTAATGACTCAGTTAGCCCTTTCCGTCCTTGAGTGTGTGGGATGTCGTTTCTGCTGAAGGATGGATCCCAATATAAAAATGTAACAACTGTTTATTTGACCAGCGGTGGTGGCGGACGAGCATACGAAAGCTACGCTCTTTTCGGTAGCGGAAGGAAAAAGCCGCCCTTCCCAGCCGGACAGCCTGTTTTTGTAGCCACCGTCGGCGACGCATGCCTCGGGTGACGCAGCGGTGGCGCTGTGTTTTATCGGTAAAACAGTCCAGCGTGTAGCCGTGTTACGTTGGGCCGGATGGTAACAAGGCGGAGGCTGCGCGGAAATATGCGCAGAGTGTGTCGCCACATCCACCCCCTCCCCCCCGCAGAGTGGAGAGCCCTCAGGGCTTATAAAAATCTGTGCAGCGTACCCGACGTCCATACCTTGTAGGGGCAGAAGCAGGCTGCGACGTCGGGGGTGTGGGTGGACGCCTGTGGGTGCACTGGTATTAAGGCGAAAGCCTTTAATGGCTCATGGTCGCGGTGTCCGTCCATGCTGGCGGTGTCCGTCCGTGTTCGTGGCGTCCGTTCATGCTCGCGGTGTCCGTTCATGCTCGCGGTGTCCGTCCTTGCGCTGGAATCGTGCTAACTGTGGCCTCTCTTCCGCGCAGCGGCGCAACCTCCTCCGTAATTTCCTTTCCTCAAATTCATTTTCTTCACTACGGACCCTCTTTCTGTTCCTTCTTTCACTGCCACTTCCTCCCTTCTGCAAACGGATGACGGGTATCCAACGAGAGATGAGATACAGTTACTGCATAATTTCCTTTCCTCAAATAGAATTTTCATTTTCTTCACTACGGCCCTTCTTTGTCTTTCTTCTTTCACTCCCTCTGCCTCCCTTCCTATATGGTGGGGTTCGGGTATACACCACGACGGTTGGTAGGCAGCGGCTCTTGCAGCCGCAACAACAACACAAAAGCGCGATTCAGGCGTCCACGGACCCAGGGAGCCAGTTATGAGCGCTCTTCCTTTCCTTAAAATGATCGGAGTGTAAAACGTCAAACGCCAACGCCAATGAACGCCAAACGGACAACGGCGACGCCGCGAAACGGGAGCCAAAGAGCTCGCTCTAAAACACTGCAATCAAAATAGAGACCGCAGTCACCAAAGACAATGAAAACCGCACATGCGGGAAGCCCGCCACGCATCAAGCGGTTCGGGAAAGCGGCATTGGCTTGACCACAAGGCTTTCGCCAAGCACGCTTTAGAATTTCCACAGTGTCTTCGGTAATTGTTTCCGGGTTCGGTGGAATCGATGTAGGCTGGATTCAGCCGGTCGATAGAGACGCGGACCTCGTTCCCGTTAACGCGCAGGGTGAAGGTTTTGTCATCACAACGGAGAACTGGATGCGGTCCGCTGTAAGTTGGCTGGAAACACCTGCGGACGGTGTCGTCGCGGAGAAAAGTGTGCGTGCACGTTGCCAGATCCTTGAAGCCGCCGCGGTGGCTCAGCGGCTATGGTACTCGGCTGCTGGCCCGAAAGACGCGGGTTCGATCCCGGCTGCGGCGGTTGAATTTCTTTGGAGGAGAAATTCGAGGCCCGTGTACTGTGCGATGTCAGTGCACGTTAAAGAACCCCAGGTGGTCGAAATTTCCGGAGCCCTCCACTACGGCGTCTCTCATAGCCTCAGTCGCTTTGGGACGTTAAACCCCATAAACCAACCAACCTTGAAGACGAAAAGGGCAGTCTTACAGTGGTGAGCTGCGGGTGACGGGCGGAGAGCAGCGATGGTGCGTCGGAGCCGGGCGACGAAATCGGTGGGATCTGACGTCGCGGTGGTGGATGGCGGTGCAGCAAGAAATTCGTCTAGGAGACGGAGTGGTTCCCCGTAGATGAGCTCTGCGGGTGTAGCCTGAATCTCCGGCCTGAAGGTGGCGCGAAGACCAAGGGCGACGGCTGGAATGGCTTCGAGCCGGGTTGAGTCCGGGTGACACACGATGGCTGCTTTGAGCTGTCGGCGGAAACGCTCGATAATCTCGTTGGCGCAGGGGTGGTAGCTGGTGGTCCTTGAGCGCTCGAACCCGATGGTCAGCCCGAGGAGCCCGAACAGGTGCGATTCGAACTGTCGTCCTTGGTCGGTGGTGACGTGGCGAGGGGGCTCGAAGCGAACAATCCAGGCTGTGAAGAAGGCTGAGGCGACGTCTTCCGCGGTGATTTCCTCGAGGGGCCATGCCTCAGGCCATCGAGTATACCGATCGATGGCGGTGAGGCAGTAGCGATAGGGTCCAGCTAGGGGAAAGGGCCCTATGATATCAAAGTGGACATGTTTAAACCGACCAGAGGGCTGGGCGAATGCTCCGAGCGGTGAAGTGACATGCCTGGTGACTTTAGCACGCTGACATTGAATACAGGAGCGCGCCCAGGTGCGACAATCCCGCTGCATGGAGGGCCAGACATAGCGGTCAGCCACGAGGCGTGGCGAGGCGCGTATGCCGGGATGGTTGAGATTATGCAGCTGGTTGAAGAGGCCACGGCGATTGGAAAGGGGCACGTAAGGCCTGCTTCGTGCTGTTGACATGCCGCAGTAGGTAGTCGTTGTCGATCCAGGTATGGGGACTTGTTGCAGCTATAGTGAGGACCCGCCCTTAAGAAGCTCTTGCAGTTAGGCGTCCGTAGTCTGAGCCTCGGCGAGGACGTCAGCTGTGATCTTCGAAGGGCTGATAGCTGCCACATGTGAAAGCGCGTCGGCGACCACGTTGTCCTTCCCGCTAACATATTGGATGTCGTTGGTAAACTGGGCAATGAACGAGAGCTGGTTCAGCTGCGCCGGCGGGAGTTTGTCGCGGCGTTGAGAGAAGGCGTAGGTCAGAGGTTTATGGTCGGTGTAGATAGTGCAATGCTGTGCTTCGAGAATGTGGCGAAAGTGTTGAACTGCTTCGTATATCACCGGAAGTTCTCTGTAGTAAGCTGGCGAACTCGACGGGGCGGGGTTCATGATTTCGTTTGTGGGACTGGCCGCAGAAGGGGTTGTTTTCTGAGCTAGAGTTTCTTGGAAAAGAATGCCAAGGAATGCCAGGTGTTGTCTACGCGTTGCGTAAGGGCGGCGCCGACGGCAAAGTTAGAGGCGTCCGTGAAGAGCCCCAAGGGAGCGTCTGGCACGGGATGGGAGAGAAGCGTGGCGATGCAGAGAGCAGCTTTGCATTATTCGAAAAGTTGCGTTGAAGCCGGTGTCCACGTGACGGGTTGGTTTCCTCGTAGACCGGCCAAGGCATCATGGAGGAGAGCCTGGTAGTCGGCTGCGTGTGGCAAGAAACGCCTGTAAAAGTTCAACATGCCAAGGAACCGGCGAAGGTCTTTAGCGGTCGTGGGTTGGGGGTAATTTTGTAGGTCTGAGATGTATTGAGGCAAAGGTCGAGTTCCCTCTGATGAAACTTCATGGGCGAGGAATTTGACGACTGAAGTGGTGAGCGTGCTCTTTGGGACATTGACAAGTAGGCCGTGGTCATCGAGGCGTTGGAAAAGTAGACGAAGGTGCGCGTGGTGTTCGTTGGCGTTACGGGAAAAGACCAATATAGACAAGATAGACGAAGCAGAAGTCAAGGCCACGGACGACTTCGTCGATGAAGCGTTTAAAGTTTGTCCAGCGTTCCTCAGTCCAAAGCTCATGAAGGTAAACTCGAACAAGCCGAAAGGGGTGATGATTGCCGTTTTCGGGACGTCGTCCAGTGTTGACGGATATCTGCGTGTAGGCCTTCACCATGTCTAGCACGGAGAAAACGTGGCAGCCATAAATGCGATGGGCGAAGTCCTGTATGTGGTGAACGGGGTACCTGTCCGGAATGATGCGGGCGTTGAGGGCACGGTATTCCATACAGGGCAGCCAGCCTTCGGTCTTCTTCGGGACAAGGTGGAGTGGCGAGGCCCATGGGCCGACGGAGCTGCGGGCGATTCGCTCGCCCCTCACGGAGCATGGCTTGGAACTCTGCTTTGGCTATGCGCATGCGGTCCGGGATAAGGCGACGGGCGTGGCAGAAAGCCGGGAGGCCTGGGATGGTCCAGATGTAGTGCACAGTGGTGTGCTGCACATCACGTGGCAACCCGCAAGGGCGCGTTAAACCGGGAAATTCGGCGAGGATAGCGTGGTACAGTGAATGATTTTCAACACCGAGTACTTTGGTGCTGGGCTGGTGGGTAGTCGTTCGCTGTCCTTGTCCTGGCGTAGAATGTCCCGTTATCGCGTTGATGAGACGGTCGTGGCGTCAGTCCGGAAAGAGATTGTAGTGGGCCAAAAAGTCTGAGCCGATAATTGGCTCGATGACGTCGGCGATCACAAAATTCCAATGAAGGCCACGGCGTAGGTTTTTAAGCTGGACGTGCAGGCGGAGCGAGCCGTAAGTCTTGACTGTGGGCCGGTTTGCCGCGCTGAGCTCGAAGGACGTAGGATGACGGGTACCTTGAAGGTGGGTTCGTGTGTGGCAGCAGATGTCGGAACCGCTGTCGACAAGGAACCGCTGCTTTGTAATTCGGTCGGGGACGAATATGCGACGGCCTTCAGGTTGGCAGCTCGTGGCCGTGTCTACGAGCTGCCGTTGGCGTTTCCGTAATGTCCATCAGAGCAGGGTGGTCGACATTTTCGTGCTCTGTCCCCGAAGCGTCGATTGTAGTAGCACCGGTCGTCGACACCAGGCTGCTGCGACGGGGCGGTGTTACTGTCACGGCTTTGCGGGTGCCGCGTCGGCAAGTGTTGGTTCAGGTGTCGTTGAAGGAAGCTGAGATTTCGATGGATATCATCGATGCGGCGCGGAAGCTCTGTGGTGGTGTACAGCGTACCGCTGTACACCACCGCCAATAATTTTCAGTATAAGTTTTAGTGGCGAGAAACAGATTGCATGCGGTGCCCCGCCAACAATCGGGAGACCATGCCGCACAAAAGTCTGAGCATAGCACTGAAGAGTTGGCACGCGGTCTTTCCAGTAATGTGCACTGTATTTATAGGCACTCATAGGAACGCCATGATACTTTGGTGGCGCACGTGTCCATTGTATACCGGCATATTCGGTAGGCGTCATTCCCCACATACCAAACCAGAGTCCGCAACACATACAGCGATTAATTCGAGCTCCTAACACTGAATCGAAGACTTCCGTTAAACGATCAACCTCATCGATGCTTGTTTTTTCAGAGCAGAAAAACGCGAGATCATCCTCATAGGCTAGTACCTCCAGTTCGTGGCCCGTAGTATGAAAACCATTTACAGTTCCACACTTAGACAAAGCGGTTCCAAGTATAAAGCGAACAGAAGCGGTAACAGCGGGCAACACTGTTTCACAGATTACTGAATTTGGACTGGTTGTAAGAGACAGCCATTAAAACCATTAGAAGAGTTTTTGTAACAAAGGCGTAACCCAGTAAAAAAAAAAACTGAACCAAGGTCGACGTGATTTATTCGAGAAAAAGAAATGAATGGGACACCCGATCGAACACCTTGCCAGGTCAGTTTGCAGCAGTGCTAATTGCTCATGAGCGTCACTGGAGTATTCAGACACTGTGCGCGCTATATTTCGCTTAGATTGTATTGAGCGGCACCGTGTTAAACTGCGACACAGTCTCGCGCTGTGCATTGCATATCGTCGTGTTCATCAAGTTCCATCTGCGGCACGATCAGATCAGATTAGCTTAACCTCGGTTAGAGCTAAGCTTGAGTCTAATATCTTCGCCTGCCACCGCAGTAAATCATCGGTTATGGAGCTCGGCTGCTAACCAGAAAGACGCGGGTTCGCTCCCGCCCGCGGCGGACGAATTTTTATGGAGTCGAAATTATAGAGGTCCGTCTATTGGGCGAGGACAGTTCAAGTTAAAGAACCTGAGGTGGTCGAAATCTCCGCAGCCCAACACTGTGGTGTCCCTCATAGCCTGAGTTTCTTGAGACATTAAGCTCCCATAAAGCATAAACCAATCCAGACGTGCCGAGGACCCAGCAAATCAAAACCTTAAGCCAACCAGATTAAACACGTGCTTTCGCACGTCTACTCAGTTTAAATGAGTTAAAACCCTACCAATTTTTTTCATATGTTGTTACATTGTCTGAGGCCTCATAAACGCGCTGTAAGAATTTAAAGGTCGCGTGCGTTGCTGACTCAAGACAACATTTCCCGTGTGGAAGCCATGGAAATGGCGGATCCACATGCGCACCTCAAGGGTATTTTCCAGGACCTTCGAATTTCGTATGATAGTGTGTACGACATCGTTGACAGGTCCTTAAGGTAACGGAAGGTTTCATGTCGGTGGGAGCGTAAGCAGTTGGATGGCATGATAAAAGGCAACTTAACGATTGCTTCACTGAGTCATCTTCAACGGTATGCCAAGAAGGGAGAAAATTTCATGGACCGCTTTGATACTGGCGATGAAACGTGGGTACTGGATTTCGCGCCGGATTCGAAGCTACAAAGAATGATGTTTAAACATCCTGGCTCACCTGTGACAGAAAATTCTGTTCACTGCCATCGCTAGGGAAATTGATGTTAATGGTCTTCTGAGTTCGTCGAGTGCCACTGCTAATGAATTTCATGCCACAAAGTGGAACCATCAAAGCAAAGAGCTGTCATATCTGCTGGCTGCCATCAGGCGAAAACGTCGAGGAACCCTGGGTGTGGACAACGCGGTTATCTTCAACGTCAATGCGAGACCACATGTGGTATTCACGACCGCCGAAAAGCTCCGGTCATTTCATTGGAAGAGTCTGGGCTACCCACCAAACGGTACAGACCTCTCCCCTAGTGATCTCCATGTTTTAGGTCAGCTGAAGAAGTTCCTGGCAGGACAGCGATTCACGTTCGTCGAGGAAGCCAAGACAGCAGTCCGACGGTGTTTCTATAGTTAGCCGGACGAATTCTACCAAAGCAGCATCTCAAACTTAGTGCTGCGACGGGACGAATGTCTGGAGCGGTGTGGAGAGTATGTGGAAAAATAGTGTAATATACGTAGAGTTGTATTTATATTTGTAATTACCTGCTTATGCTCCATTTTGTCTGGTAAAGCTTAGGGGCAAAGACTTTCTGATTCGCAATCGTATCATATAGCCTCGTTGTGGATGCATACAAGCGTGTATTCTATTATTGATAAGTGAGGTCAGCAACACATTTGTTCAAAAGTAGCATAGCCTTCCTTGCAGGCGATTGTGGACGATACTCTTCCCATATCTGTAATGACCTTTTCCAACTAGCTTTATAAAGCGCTTCAGTAAAGCTGAGCGCGGAGCCCACCACATCGAAATGGTGTGCAGGCACTAGGCAGAGTGGTCCTGGCTCGCCCTTGTCTTCAAACTAGCTGTTGAGAGTTGAAGAGTTCATGAAACGGAAGATAATCTCTAGTGTCTGCATCTTTGTGGAAGGACAAAAATCCTTCTTATCCAAGTCCCTATACGGCGCGGGTAGCTATCGGCCATATAGAAAGCGCAATGTTTGAGCTCACCATATACACGTTCTCAAGAAAAGCTGCCAAATGCACTGCATTTACACAAGAGTCGAGAGCGCGCCACATGTGCCGCACAAGCGGTGGTGTGCAAGTTGCAGTCTGCATGCCACGGTCGCATGTTGCAGCTTGCTGCCTATACAAGCAGTATGGAAGGAGCTGCAAAAAAAGAAGTAGATGCGCAAGATCAGAGGTCGATTTAATATCACTGTTCCACAGATATAGTTGCTGCATCCGCCAATCCCCGCATATCTTTCCTTGCTCGATCCGAACATTGATCTTCCACGATAGCAAAAATTTGAATTTTCGATTCGTCAAAAAGCTATATCAAGTTTTGTCGAATTGCAGTGAGCAATAACAGTGTCAGTAGTCCAAAAAACTCATCAGCATAGGACCATCTATAAAAATAGCAGCAGATAGTGTTTCTAGAGTATCTATCATCACTCAATGGTCACCTGTGGCAACCGTTGAGCTCTGGTGATATCGAAATCGCACATGTCAAAAATATGGTGCAGGGAAACCGTAGCATTGAATAAAATTTACGAAGGGGATATGGAATTGGAAAGGTGTGTTACAGAAAGGTCTTAGTGGGAGAAAAAGATAGCCAGTCAAATGTTAATGCGAGGACGCTATACCTCATGTTCTTAAGCCATGCCTGCCGTGCTGCTGCTTGTCTTTCATCACACAACACATAATGATGATGAAATCATGTGAATTGGAATTAAAATTTTTGGTCCACCTATTCCTGGAGCCCAATGCGTCTTGCAGCACTGGGCCTTGCAGTAATGCGCACGGTGCGCACATAGTGTATGATAGTCTTCTGGGTGGATTGCGCTAAGTGTTTTTGGGCACGAATACGCGTTTGTTCGTGCTCTCAAGTTATTTCCTGTTCTTTGTCTAGTTAACCATCCGCTGGCGTGTGTTCCCATGTGTCTAGAATATATTGTGCGGGCAACTCTTCTTTAGAAGGTTCGCGAGTAAGGGTATCGCCCGAGGAGCGACGCACCACAAACACAGGCAATACCGTATATTGCGTGCTAACGGAGCAACACTAAAATATGCGAGGAAAGAAATGAACTCACAGTGCGGTCCAAGGAATGAGCAGCGCACACACAAGCGGAGCAACACAGCAGCGTCCGAGCTCCGCAATGGAGGGACGGTTCTAACGGTTATGCTCGGATAAAACAAGACGCTCCTACAAACTGCTTGGAGACAGTCCAGCCTCAAAGCTCTCACAAATAACACGGCCGCCGGCGTCGCAACCTATCACACCAGGTATTGGTGCAACGCTGCCAGTGCCCAGCCGTGAAGGAGCTGAGAAGGACGCCGCTCCCGCAGAATGAGAAAGTCTCGCCGGTGGCTGGCTCGCGCCACCAGAACCACGAAGTCCGTGGGTAGCACTCCCGGGTTGATCTCCCCGTGCGCTGTCCGCTCGGCCTTTTAGTGGAAAAGCGAAAGCACTCACACGATCGTTATAGCAGAGGAAAAATTTTGCTTGCTCATCTTGCATGTGCATCTTGGAACTTGCTTGTGCATCGATGGGTGGCATAAGAACATTGACGCCAAGCGGCAAGAATTTGGCTCGCACCAACCCCGAAATTTGACCTTGGCCAATTTTGGCACAAAATAGGTATCAAACTGTAACTGATTGTGCCCGACACGACGGCAACCTCCGAATTTGGTCCTGTCATTTCCAAAACTTTGGCCTGGGCGACCCCCGAAGATTTACCTTAGCCGATTTGGACCAGAATGAATGGACAATCATAATCGACCGTGCCAAACACGATGGCGACCTCCAAATTTGGCCCGGCCCACTCCAAAATTAAGTGCTTGGTCGATTTGGTCCGAAATCGATGCCCATCCATAATTGGGCGTGCCCGACATGACAGCGACCTCCAAACTTAACCCGGGACATTTCCAAAAATTAGTCCCGGACGACCCCCGAAATGTCATCTTGCGGGAGTCGAACGAAAATCTATGTTATTTCATAAATCAGCGCGCGCGACACAATAGTGACTTACAAATCTACCCCGAGTCATTTCGGAAAATCTGGTCCGAGACACATCCTAAATAGTTGTTCTGCATATTCTGAAAGCTGTATAGCTTTCCTTTGCAGCCGTATGGCTCGGCTCGGGTGGATGTCAATGAGTAATTATTCCCTTAATATAATCTGCGTTACAAAAAATTCTAATGAGAGGATTTTTATCGTTTTTCATGTGTGCGTCCCTAAATAAATACTCACCTATAAGAGTAGACAATGATACATCGATTTAAAATACTATGTAAGCGCCAGTTATATAATATGTCATGAGACAATCACTCTAGTACAGCCCAAAGTAGACGCTAAACACAGTGGAGAGAACTTAGAGCTTTGGAATGCCATTGTAACAGTAGGAGTCACTACGTAATGCAGACATATGTAGACTGCGTAGGAACGCAATTGTTTAACACATTTTCCCTCCTGAAGTTGATATTTGCAACGCTGTCTTTGATTGTAAGTTGTCAAACAGGCTCGTATAGTCTACATTGGTATATCGCAATTGCACTGCAGCTACACTTATAATTTTCTGCAATCTATATTTTTTTTTCTCAACTTGTACGACACTTGCTCTTCGCTTCTTTACTGTAGTCGGCATTTTACTAGGAGCGTGGAAGTAAGAGATGTAACTGCAAAAATTAGCTCAAGCACTATCCAGTGCCCCTGACTGCGGAATATGGGCCGAGCGGGAGGTTGTTGCACGGTAATCAATTTTCTTGCGGTCCTATCTTATGCTATGCTATGTTGATAAAGGGATGATATGATATTCATATAGCCTCTGGAGCCTATCAGAGGAATTAAAAATCATGCGTCATAAATAAAATAAGGAGACACACTTTATTTTTCATTCATAATAAGTACAAGGATTTTCTCTGCAGCTCCCTTTCGTTTAGGAGCTTCATCTTACTCCGTTATGTTTCAGGGCTCCTGGCATTTAATGTTGGCTTAGGAGCAGCTCTTGTCGTAGATCTGATAGGTCTTCTTGAATCCGCACAGGAGTTCGAAAATATATGCGCAGCAAGGGTGCTCCTGGCCAAGTTGATCGCCTGTCACCCACAGGCTGCATCCAATCCCTGTACAAGGAAAAAGTTGTAACCATGAGTACTGGAGTAAAACATAGAGGGAAAAATTTTCGCTGCCCAGTGAAAGACGCAGCTCTAGTGACCATCTTCCTGCATCATCATCATCATCATCAGCCTGATCGCTCTCAGCGCAGGGAAAAGGCCTCTCTCAGATCTTTCCATTTAATCTTGTCCGTGCCAGCCGTGGGCAACTTACTCCTGCATGCTTCTTAATTTCTTCCACCCACCTGACTTTGAGCCTCCCCCTTCTATGCCAGCCTTCTCAGAATTTACTCCGTTCTATTAAGCATAATCTATTATTTTGATTTCGCGTTACATGCCCTGCCATTTCGACTGTAGGGTATGAATGACCGGCACTTCTTCTCTGACCAACTCTGTCCGGCTCCTGTTGCTTAACACAACCCCTATCATTTTAATTTCCACAGCTCACTGACTCATGCTCAACTGAAGAGTAATTAATAGTACCACACATTTTGTAAGCCATTCGCCAATGAGTAAACACTGCTTAAAAATATGAAACAAAAATTGTCAAAAAAAATCTGCGCCCTCCTGCCGGCAACTCAAAATGTTCTTTATGTGGGCTGAAGACCGCCTTTGGCGGATTCCAAAGCGGACCGTTCCTTTACAAATGTTAAGTCTGAAAAGTGAATGCTTAATAGAACTAGAACAAAAGGAAAAATGCGTCAGGTACAACCTCAGCGCTATCTCTCTCGCAAAAAGGCGGCTAACCACTTTTCGTTGGCATATTGTTGGAGATGTTAGATTCAACTGCTTCGAAGCCGATAGTCCCACGCAAACCTGCTGTTCAAGCGTGAAAAGAAGTGTGGCGTCTATGGAGCCTTGCCACTCAGATTGCATGAGGGGCTAGTATACATTGGAGTGTCGAGGCAGCGGAGAGTAACTGCCGCGGGGGGAGAGAGGGCGATGCTAATGAGTAACCCGAAAGGAGAAATGAACGCCGCGTCGTGGTTCACCGCCCATTTCGCGATTTTTTAGGGGAAGGGGGGGGGAAAGAATATCGTGCGCATTATACCTGTGGCACGCGTCTCCTAGAGTACACCGAGTGGCATCTTGTCCGAGTTTTACTTGAAGAGCGCATTCTTCATTGGCGATGATTGCATGCAGAGGCACACACAATGTGTCGGCCAGAGCGCGGAAATGTGTCTCTGTTTCTCTCCTTTATTTTTGACTGCGAAATGTCTCCGCTGTCAGTTCAGATTCCCATTTCACTCTTAAAAACTGTGACACGTTAGTGATGGTAGGAAGTTGGTGACTGTGGGAGATAGGGGCAGAAACTTGGGCGAGTTGATTAATATGCATGCTAGACAAAAGAGCATGAAACAATAAAGTCAAGTAAGGACAGGTACGAGTGCTGTTATTTCAAATTTGCTCCTATATTGGATATATCCTGAGATGCGCTATGAATTCCCCCTACAACGGTTGCTTTGTGGCGCTGCTCGCGGTTGTCCTGACAAACACCAGGCGTTTCAGAGAAGGCGATGACTAATTCTTGAAAACAGGGTTTTTGAGGTAAATTGAATCTTTTTGTTTCATGGCAATGCCATTGTTGGCGGACATTGAAAAAAAAGGATAATCATGTTAACTTGTAAAGTGATTAGCTAAATCCTCAAGTTAACTTTTCAACTATTACAGATAGGCACCTGAAAGCTATTAGAGATTCCGGTCATTAGTAATAGCCGTATAAGTTGTTTGAATTTCGAAATCGCGAATACCACCGCTGCTGTGGCTGGACAAAATCTGTCTACATCATGGTAAAATACATGTGCTTTCAGAAAACGTGCAGGCAAAGCAACCCCTCCAGTGCACGTAACTACTCGAATTAGCCCGTTTTTAACGAGCCACAGAGCCGAGGGAAATTGCATTTTCGAAATTCTATTAACTTACATAGCTATTGCTTACGGCCGGCTACAAATCTCTATTCCAAATCAGGTGCCTATCGGCAATAGTTGAAAAGTTAACTAGTAAAATTTAGTTTATGACTTTACTAGGTAACATGATTTGCCTCTTTTTTGACGTCCACCAACTCTGGTATTACTGTGCCGTAAAAGGATTCCTTTTACCTAAAAAACCCTATTTTTAAAAATTAGTGATCACGTTTCCTCAAACACCTGGCACTTAACATGGCTGTTGCGGTGCAGAACTACAGAACAAGCAACCGTTGAGCTCGTCGTTATGGTACTGTCATGCGCGTCGTCAGCGGAACGTCGATTTGAACAGTGTGTGTCTTTCCACATGTCCTCCTCCAATTGAAGGCAGGAGTTGAATAACCGGATTTGTCGGAGGCAACACCACTTGCAAACCAATCGAGATTTGTTTTGTGCAGGTCAATGCATCACTTACGTTTGCCATAATTGAGCAGCAGCTGTGTTGGAAAGCCGTGAAAATTCCTTTTTTTTTCTGTGTCGAAGAAATATACAATTCAAAAAGAATTTCCTTGCACAATGTTGCTTCTTCTGGGCATGCTATACCTCATGCTGTTCCTTTTTTAGTACTAAAAATTGATTCACACAACTGCGGAGAAACTAAATCTACCTCCTGCCGGGCAATGTGTGCAGCCGCTGGGATTGGAACTGTGCAACTTCTACGGAAGCCAGGTGCTAGCGCCACTTGTGCTTCTTCCGTCAACCTGTGAGCGCTTCCTTGAATGCAGGCTTGGGTATTGGTCTATGTTAGGATTTAGTTGCAACTTCTTGAGTTATCAAAAATGATTCTGGAGGGCTTGGATTAGATTTTATATAAGAAATATAAATAATGTTAGCAACAATTTTTTGCAGTCATATAAGTAGTCCCGAAGAGTTGAGCGACAAAGGCAGTAGTGTGAACTATCATATGCATTTTGCATGAAATATTGCTTGCAGGTACACAAACTGAGTAATTAATTTGGTGTGGGTAAAATTTCTTCAGAATCGCAGTATTCGGGAAATCGCAGGGCCTTTGATGTCACTAGAAATTACCTGTCACTGTGCAGACGCGAGCTCAGAGCAATGGTGTCAGTTGACTTTTTGTGGGTCATTTCGTTTAGAGCCGATCCTAGTCCTGTCTGCATTTCTTGCCGCTGTCATCATGGGAACACTTCGGCAGCCTTGGGCACCGACTTTCCGAAATTTCCTGACTGCTTGAGCCGCCGTGGCTTTATATGGCACTAGGCAAGAGCTCTGTTCAAGCAGTCCTGCTCGAGGTTTGTCACCAACTGTTATCATGAGCACCGCTAAGGTGCTCATGATCCCCCACCCTCTTTTGCCCTTCTTTTTTTTCGTTTTTTTTCGAGCAGATTTTGACACCGTATTCTTGCACGATTCGGTTGGAAGAGCACAAGTTTATATAAGTGGACGGTGCAGATATATTTCAGTACAAATAGATTACCGTATTTACTCGCATAATGCTCGCACTCGCGTAATGCTCGCACCCCCCACATTGGCTATCAAAAATTGGGAAACATTTTTTCCCCGCATAATCATCGCACCCCCAAAATTACTGCCGCGAGCCGTCTGCTTGTCGTAGCGGTCGCCATCTATTGACCGCGGCTACAACTACCGTATTTAGGTGATTCTAAGCACCCCCTTTTTTTCACGATCGCGATCCCAACGCGATGCCCAAACTGAGAGGGGGTGCTTAGGCTCGAAAAATCTAAACTGACTCCGCAGTAAACTGACGAAGGTAAGTTCCGCTTGAAAGTAATGTTTTCGTTATATTTACAATAGCGGACCTGACAATCCCGATCTCGCACCCATTCATCTTTTCATTTAACACTCCGAAACATTTGCTTGAAAATTTTCCCCGCATAATTATCGCACCCCCAAACTTCGCGTTGATTTTCAGGGAAAAAAAGTGCGAGGATTACGCGAGTAAATACGGTACTAACCCCGAACAGCGTGACTCTACCGGCACATTGTACCTCCACAAACTTCATAATTTTTGGTTAAGTTGTTAATAGCTAGTTGGCCTTTCAAGAGAGTAAGAAAGCCTCATTTCCGGCTCATTAGTGTTTAAGGATGAATATTACGGAAAATTAACTGTAGTACGTTTTCTGAAAAACCGAACTAAGAATCAATTTCAGGACGTCTGTGCGCCGGCCAGCTTTATAATTTAGACTCTTCACGTTTCTCTGGAAAATAGCAGTCATAGTAATTGTTAGTGTATCTGTTAGCTCTCGTTTTCCCCTCAAGCCAGCGGCATTGAAATGACCGGAGACATAACAATGTTCGGAAGGAGGCCTGTCGATGCCCCGCCTAGAGACTTTCCTGCCGGTGTGAATTTGTGTGTAAGATACGTTTCGAAGTAAAGTAGATGCAGGCTGTGGAGCAAGGACCGTGTCCTGTGTACTGCTGAGTTTTTCGTGTTGTGGAAAGCACTTTCTTTAGTGAAGTGAATGTGGCGCAAAAACAGGACAAATGAAGGAACAGCTGACAATACAAGCGCTGTTCATTCTTGTGCCCCGTTTTTGCTCGAAGTTCACTTCAATGGAATACCAACTAGCCCAACTTCATGCGCTTACATTACTTAATGCCCCGCCGTATGCCTACTCGTGGAGAGACTCTCGGTGGTATGAAGTGAAAACGAAGACCTGGTGCCATAAGAAATAGTAAATTATAACCGGGGGGCCGGCCCTCGTCTTCGCCGTGCTGCGCGCTGCTGAGACCGCTGTTTGAAATAACACAACGCCCGTTTTCCTTCATTGAATAGCGCGTCCGCTCACTTCCCATGGCAAAGTGCGGTAATCATCTGGTCTCGTTAAAGGCTTGCAAACGGCAGATACCTTAATTAAAATGTTCTACTTATCTTCGCACACTAAAGAGGTTCGTACAGACAGGTTTTTGAGACATTTTTGTTTTCATTTACCCATTATCTTAAAGTCTGAAAACCATGGAACGGCTGCGGATGGGTACAATGATGATTAGACACATAATTGTGGAAAAACGCGTTGAAAAAATAACCTCTGTGGGATAGCAACATTATCATGGGCACTAGAACACGCCATCGTTCGATGCGAGCTTTGTCAGTCTCCAATATATTCTAGTAACTTTGGAACAAAGGCTTTGCATTCAATGGCTCGCCTTCGTTTCACGTCTATCCACGGGAGGGGTCATACAAGCGCTTAGTGCTGTTGTTTTGGTGCCCGGTTAACAGCTGCTATCACGCTTCTTAGATATTAGAACTACTAATGCAATATTTTCAGCGTTTAGGTATTACAGCACTTAGTTTGATGCGTTCCCATTAGCTTTTGCTCAGTTATTAACACCTTGTGTGTTGTATATTAGTGCAATTTTTTAAAATCAAAATGCACTAAGCTGCGAGAGCTGCAGGTCAATGCCGTAGAGTTGTAATGTTATTGAGCCGGAGTCATTTGCCCTCCTGACGATGTCACTATTGATAGTGAAGTCACTCCGGGAACGTCTGCGTAATCGACTTGAAAGCAGGCATTCCTGCATCGGGGTAGTATAAGCATAGAACGGATTTAACCGCTACTTTTCTCGTAAATAGGGCGTCGGAAAAAACACACACATGGATTGTGAAATTTTTCTTGAGAGCAGCGCATAATGCACGCAGAAGACGCTCACACTGGGGTCCCCATGTAACATAGGCCTTCGAGCCGCGCCTGTGCGGTACTCACTTCTGTGAGCAGCTGAACGATGGGCTCGTTTGTGAGAACATACTATAGCAACCCTCCTTTTCTCGGCGCATTTCTATTATAAAGTGGTTACTTCAACATTATTTTCTTCAATTCAGCAGTGAGTCTTTTAACTACCGCGGTAAAGTGAAACAAACTGTTCAGGCAGGCGAGGAAAGGTCTTTAGCGTGCAAGTAGGCAAGCGTTCAGTTGGGCACCACATATTACGTTCAGAGATAAACGCTGCAGTGTTAATTCACAGTTTGAGCATTCTGTTTTGAATTAGGGAGCGAAAAACATATCCCTACGTAATGGGGCACCTAGTGCACAAATCCAAGGAAGGTTGAGAGACGAATGCAGTTCGCAATAAAAAAGCCCCAAAAGAAGGAGCCCACTCACCATTTTCAATATAGCTGTGGCGGAGAACTTTGCAGGAATGGCAGTCCCGGTAAGAAATCGTGAGATTTATGGAAACGCCTGGCTCTGGAAAGCAGTGAGAAGCAGTAACCTTCAGATCTACATCTGGTCTCACAAATCTGCATATCGCTTCATTTTCTGCTGCTAGAGTCATACAAAGCAGACGATAACGTGTAGCTGCAGAGATAAATAGCTTTTCTGATAAGAGGGTTGTGAAGTTTTGTTGTGCAGCACTCTCTGCTCAGACTCGTAGCGCTGTACCGGTCGAAACAGCAGATGTTTGAGAGATGTAAACGCAAATGCGGCAGATTCTGCTTTGTTGTAAACATCTTGATGGTTTAAGTTATGTTGATATTTTTTAATGCTGCTTAAATCCTTATCATATAATAAGTGCAAGATTAAGAACCACTACTCACTATCTATGGGCTGCACGTTGAGAACATTCTTCGCCGTGTATCCAGGCGACGACATCAATTTGAACGTAGTGTTCCTGAAAAAATACATTGAAGGAGCAAGGCGCAATTAACATCGTGGACGGGCTTTTCAAACAGATGCTTTAGAAACCAACCAAAAATAAGAGAAAAATAGTTAGAGTATGCACATGGCAGTACCTTGATAAAATCATCGATATGAAGCAGGAATTACAGATCTTCTTCGAAGGACATCATAGATTGAAAGAAGGTCTAATGCCTACTAGAGTAAAGAAATTATGAAAATTAGCCTGTGTTCCGAGTATTATATTTTTGTGTTGCATAGACAGTTGTCTTCGCTATCGTGGTATCGAAATTCACCAGAATTGGCGCTCATTTATAACAATTGCACTGTATAAACAAGAAAACGGCTGCAACAGCGCCAAAGTTATTTCTGAATTATTTCCTTTGTGTACGCTCGTTATCGAGTGACCTATTTTTTTTTTAAAAAGAAGGGTCAGGAAAGACACAATCGTGATAATTTCGGTAAGAGTGTCAAAGTCGCGGAAAACATTTTGAAAGGGCGAGCATGATCTTGTAATGAAGAGACATGTCGAGGTGCGCGGGTGGAAAAACTGATAGAAACCATCTAGTTCGGCGACTGCGCTAAAGGGAGGACAACAACAGAAACTGCTCTTTTGTCCTTACTCCGGGTGCAGTTTATGGACGACCATGTTATCAAGCAGTGTTATCCTGTGCGTTTCACATCAGATGTTTTGCAATTTTAAAAACAGGCTTTTTGAGTTGGAAGAGCGCTCTTTCGGGATAGTATTGCCAATGACGTGGCGCATCGGAATGCAACTAAGACGTGCTTTTTAGTAGTAGGACGGTTAGCTAATAATAATTACTTAAATTTTTCTATGTGAAAGCAATATATGACTCATCAGCAACGAAACCTGGCTTCGGCGTTGTTCAGCAGCAGTGGTTACAAACATCCCGGATGACGTTGATACAGTATCAAAGCAAAGAAATATTTCTTCCAAAGGTGCTTGAAAATCAACCCAGGACTCCCGGGGCAAAATAGTCTACATAGCGGCAAAATACAGGTGTTTGTGAAAACATTCCAGGCTAAGCAACTCCTCCAGTGCACGTACCTCGTCGACACAGCTGACTTTGTTGGTCCAGAGCGCCAAGAGTAACTGCGTTTTGAATTTTTAAAAATTCGAAAACGAATTCGATTTCTTTTAATGTGCCTATTAATAAATACGGAGACTAACAGTAAAAGTCAGAAAGTTAACTCTTCAATAATAGTTCAGCAGTCTACTTGTTAGTACGTCTTAGCTGTGTTCTGATGCTCCACATCACTGCTAACTATATGCGGAAAAAGGCCTCCTCTTATTTAAAAGGCTATTTTTAAATATTGGTGATGAGGATTTTTTTATGTCACAAGGGCATCTGTGGCCGAAGAGACCCATGGCACAAAGCATTTTTCTTCTACTCAAGGGGGAGCCAGATACTAATTTCCCAAGCATTTCACCTAAACAAACCAAGCACCGGGCAGGCAGGGGAAAGCTTGTAGTACCCAATCTATTGCCGGTGGGTACCTGGCAGCACTGGGGATGGAGCGCCGCATCTCCCGAATGGGAAGCAAAAAACAAATACTCAATCCGCTAAGCAATCACTGCATGCGGACAACATTTGTTTGAAAACCAACCCGGAGGCTGTGGAAGGTAAGGTAGTGTTTGCGAATATAACTTGGCCGTTGTCTTTCTAGCGATTTTTGTTTATTATTCTTTAAAGACGCTTGACAACACGCAGTATCACCTCCACCTAAACAGTTTGGTTTGGTTTGGTTTCATGGGGTTTAACGTCCCTAAGCGACTAAGGCTATGAGAGACGCCGTAGTGGAGGGCTCCGGAAATTTCGACCACCTGGGGTTCTTTAACGTGCACTGACATCCCACAGTACACGGGCCTCTAGAATTTCTCCTCCAATGAAATTCTAGCCGCCGAGGCCGGGATCGAACCTGCGTCTTTTGGGTCAGCAGACGAGCACCATAACCGCTGAGCCACCGCGGCGGCCCACCTAAACAGGGGGGAGCTGAATAATTGCATTGTCAAGGTGAAAGGCTAGCCGCTGTCCTAAACCAGGCAGCATGAAATAACCTGCCACCTGATTTAGGACAGCAGCTGGCCAGTAACAAGAGATGGTGCCGCTTTTGAACCCCTCTAATAAACAGTGAAATTAAACTCAGTCGAGGCCTTCAGTGAGGCCACGGCGTGTCAAGGATCGCCGCTTGCCCTGCACATTGAGCTCCTGGCTGGCACCAGAAGGTCGATGGAGAATGGCAAGCCTTGGTAGGGCGTTAGCGCTGAGTGCCTCGAGGATGTGACGAAAGAAACTCGCGCTACGAAAGAAGAATAGGCCGAAGTATTTTTACGGAAGGAATTGTTCGGAACACTTGCCGCTGAGTCAACGAAAATTCTGCATTCTGCATGTTCGAATATAGATTACAGCAGCTGCTTCACGCGTATTCTTTATATCTGGTCAAACGGACCAGACTGCTTCTAAGGGTTCTGCACTGTGTATTTTCCCTTAGAACTTAAGTTTTTTGGGAAGATTTGAGGGATGCTAGCTGTGGCCAGCGCCACAAAGTTTACGTAGTAGTCGATGATCTTGTCGTGTTCTATCTTTGAACAAGCGTTTTGTTCTCTTTCCTGTTTTTTAAGCACTGACACTAATAAGATAGAGTCTTCAACCTCAAAATGTGCTCAAATCCAACAAAATGCAACACGCAAAGCAAACAAAGCGCGATTAAGAACGCTGATTTCAGAATAACTCTGTATTTAGGCCAGCAACTTTGGGTGCTTTCGTGTGCTATAGCATTGAATTAAGCTTCCGTTACTCGCCGCTCTGGTGAAGAGAAGCATTTCAAATATGAACGGTTAAGAAACAGCAGTGATGGCTACCGTAAAATAGCCATTATTTAATTGCTATGGACATGAAACATGCTCTCCAGTTTCACTGACATATTACTTTCTCCTTTTCTCTATTCAGAACCTATGAAAATTGAAAGCTGTCTTTAATAGTGTGTTAAGCGCGAGTATTTTAGCAGAAAAACAACCGCTAAGTATTTGGTTAGAGGAAAAACAGAAGGAAAAGTAATTATTCCCCACCCAGCACATTTGCGTGCCAGCGCTTGTGGTGTCCGTTCTTTGCTTTGTCTTTCGTCCGTTCGCGCTGTTATTTTCCGCAATGTGAAAACCACGTTGAACAACCAGGCACATATGCCAGCCACACTACAGGTAGACCTCGCAGATTTCGTTATTAGAATACTGCGCTTTTATGTCCGAGTTAGAATGATGACGGCTATGCGTAAATGGCGCCTTTTTTTGCTGCTATTCTTAGGATATGCAATAGTCTAAAAATCAATCAATAAGTAAAAATGCTTATTTATTTCTGCTGAGAAGGCTATGCGTGCCAGCACTTAGTAAAAAGTTGGTTAGTGTCTTTCGCGGTAGCATTACACTCGTATGCCAACAAATCTTGTCTGGAAGAAACGAGCTATAACGACGATGCTTTAGCAGATCTTTAGATAATGCAGGTGTTCCCACGGAAAATTTAATACTACTCCCAAGAAATATATTCTTAGCCGCCACCGATACAAACTCCACACTATGATATTTATTACTAATCCAGGACAGTTAATCTAAGAGTCAGCGTATTTAATTCAGACGCCAAGCTGAATAATTCAAGCGCAAACTAATTTAATCCGAGCGCCAAGTAGTTAATTTCAAGTGCGGAAAATGAGCATTGTCTGATAACTTCAAAGCACAGAGCCTAAATAAGAAGAATAAAGCGAATTTGACATTATTTTTAGGTTCATACGCCGTCTAAGCGGCATAATATCATGCATTATTTTGCTTCATTCTTTCGTTAGCTATTTCTTGCCGCAAATAAGAGTCGCAGAAAACTGTGCAAAAGTCAAGTGTTTGAGAGAACTCTTGAGGCTAGCATCACGACCACCATCACCAGCCTGACTATTTCCCCTGCAGGGGAAAGGCCTCTTCAATATTTCTGCAATTAGCGCTGTGTACTACTTAGAGGTTCGATGCAAATACAGTGAATAAATACGGCTATCATATTGGAATTGCCCAGTTAGGCGGTGCCGGTGCTGAGTAGTTGCATTCATTGAATCTTAATGCCGATGCGATTTACGGTCCTCACATAACAGGCGGCTGTTTTAATGAAATCATCGTAAGCGGCACAAATTGTATTCTTGGAGCTGTAATCATGCCTAGACACCACTAGTAGAATCGAGACCAAGAGTGTAGTGTGATGGCAAATTAAACCGGGAGACAAGAATTACTGAACCGCAGAAATTTTCCTTCCTTTTACCGCTTTATCACCGTACACGCGGCACACTGATCCAGTGATGTCCCTCATTCCACTGATTTATAACAATGCGTGTGCATCTTTGTGGACTTCTTCGTTCTCCTGGTATAAATGACCACCAATGAGCCACTGTAGTGATACCTGTGCTGCTTTGCAATGAAGAAATCTTACGTCTGAAAAAGACAAACTTGTGGAGAAAGATGACTCTCATGTGACGAAACCGTATTGTCCCTTAGCCGGCTTGTGGCCCAGAATGATGCCAACAGGTCGTCGTATCTAGCATCCGCCCTCTTCGCTTTTAAGGCGACCGCCGTGTTCATTTCGCGCGGGTGGATTAAAATGGATGGCCCCCCCATTAAAACCGCATTGCACTGACATTCGGGTTAAATTGGTTCGCGCTGGTGATAAGCAAGTCGGGGATTGCATTATATGCAATGGCGCTTAGCTAAATGTTTTGCACTCGGATTAAATTTCGTGATGTGCACAATATGTTCGTTTCTGCTGAGATTATATTTGCTGGCACTTGGATTAACGGGAATGGAAAAATTTGCTGACGCGTTAGCATTTCCAACCATGAAGTATTGTGCAAAACCAGGTCTGTGCAGGTGGTCACCAAGGCCATGTACATGAGAACACGATTGAAAGCGAATTTCGTATCGTTCTGTGACTCGCGCACAGATGCAAGCTGATAAAGACGATGACGTGCAATGCAGAGCGCGAGAGTGTGCTGCAGTTTAACACGAGGCGTGATTGGCAGCCGCGATACCACAGTGCTCTCGTGCAGTGACCAGAGAAGCTGATCAGTTCGCTTTGCTGCGGCTTGAAAACCGAGTCGAGGCAAAATTTATTTTCTTTCTCCAGTTTGGCCCAAGTCGCTTTTATTCAGTCTTCTTTATTTCCCGCCATTTCACGCATCACGTGACTAACTGGAGAGGCTTCGCCACACACCGGCATTTTCGAGGCTATGAAATCAATAGAGCCTTCGCTCTAAAATGCAGTCCCTGCCGTTCGACGTACCTGTTTAGCGACCCCTGCGCAAGTGGCATATGCATCGCACGCTTGAAGATTCGGTTTTTGTAGCAGTATGAATAATGGGAAGCGCACCCCTGTAAAATGTAGCGCTTATGGATTTCCCAAGCCCCTCTGCAAATTCTCTCTGGGAGCATGTTGAAAACGAGCTAAGTCAAGGCGAATGGACTAGTGGGTAGATGGGCTTCGAGGCCTTTTTGATAAATTGATGCTCCTTTAGGATCCTTCGAGCTATGCTTAGCTGGGCTTGGTTCTAGTTGGGGTGCACTGACCAATGATAGATTTAGTAGCACACCTTGTAGAATCGGTAATAAATGCTGCTCATAAGCTGCTGAAGCCTGATTACTGAATTATATTATGCCCCGGATCATGACAGTCAAAGGCGTTAACTGCCGAAATTTGGGCATAAGGTAGAAAGAGAGACTTACAGCATCCCGTCAGGTGGATACTCAAATAAAACGACGGCCGAGTCACCGACGTAGTCACCAGTCTCAGTTCCTTTCACGCACTTTGCATTTCCGCCCAAATAGGGGTCATATTCGAAGTCCCGGTGTATCAAATGCCATGACTGCTCCAGTGGAAAGCACTGAAAGAAAAAAAAAACAAGTTGTAGATAGCAAACTGTTTCGAAAAACGAAATGACATGGATTATATGACGATGACCTTCAGGAAGGCATTTGTCAGTGTACAAACGAGAAAAAACTCTTGTGCGGATCCATTTTACTTTCCATTACATGCCTCGTTTTGTACGAAGTGCGTGCCGCAGCTGCAGTAAGCGTTCGTCGCATAGTAACTTGAGGATTGCTCGCCATCATCCGTCAGAGCCGCCAGAAAGAATAAGATAGAAACCGGAATTCCTCTCTTGTCACAGCAGCCACCTACAATCCCAACGTGTAAAGACCGCCTGCGTTGATTCGGCAAATATTTGCGCCATCACTCAGTTCTACTGTGCCAGTAGTCAGAGCGAAGAAAGCCAAAGGATAGCATTGCTCCACATGACGTATTTACTGCTTGCAAATTATGTCTTGAATGCACACTTTGCACAGCAGGAGAAGCAGGTATAGAGACCCACAGACGATTTTTTTTTTCTGCACGAAGACTAAGTTTACCTGCATTGAAAACATAGTGCGGAATAGTGGTGTGTTTTTGCAAAGGCTGACAAATTGCTTTTTATGTACGAAACTATCGTGTAGAGAATCCCCTTTTTAATTCTTAGTCTGCTGTATTCTGCTGAAACGTCTTCCAACGTATCCATAAAAGAAACCTCTCAATCCCGCACAGATACTTAACGCCGCTTGAAAATGAGCATTCGGTATACTTAATTCTTGTCCGCTAAAAATGGGCTGTAGTATATTATTTCCTAGAAGATTCTATTCCATAAAAGTGTATTGATTGAACTGTATTGAATAAAAGCATTTTGTGGAGCGGTCGGAAAATTTTTTAGTGGCTCCTAGATTTTTTGCCATTTGCTTTGAAGTCCATGTGTATTCGTTTTCGTGCGAAAACACTAACGCAATAAGTCAAACTGAACCAAGAATCTCAAGGCATCCATGAGCTTGAGGGTGTGTAGCAGTAGCAGCGGCCTCACGCGGTAGGAGCAGTACCAGCCGCGGATGAAGAGGGCGCCGAAGTTCCGCCGAATGGAGCTCGACTCTCGTGCCAGTGGCACGCTCCTCTCTTCGGCAGGCCATGTTACATTCTAACACTCCGGCCAGTAAATCAATCACTTCCTTCATCGTGCCGGCCTCATACTTTTCGGTTCGCAGACATGGCTAGATGAGGCGAATCGGCGGGGTCTTCAAAGGCGAGAATGGACGCAATAGGTTGTATACTGCCGAGACATTCGCCATGGCGCAAAACAGCAGGGAACGAAAAGGGGTTAGAGACCCATAGCACGGAAAGGCCAGCAGAAATAGTGAGCAGAGCGTAGGGCAGCGGGAGGGACTTGCGGCGCAGCAAAGTGCCAGCCGGCGTGAAGAGAACAACGTCATCACAAACAGAGTCACAAGAGATGCTTACAAGCGCAGCGGAGCTGGGAGGAAGGTCTATGTCTTCGGTGACGACGGATTTAGCGCAGCGAACAGAAGGAGCAGCGTCTGGCGAGACATCTAGCAAAGCGGAGAACCCAACTTCTGCGCGAGCGCAGTCGATGACAGCTTCGTGACGCGACAAGAAATTCCACCCTAAAATTAAAGAATGGGAGGAAGAAGGCAGTACGACGAACTTGGTGGAGTATAGTGTGTCCTGGATTCGAACTCGAGCGGTGCATGCTGCTAACGACGTAATCGGCTGTGCGCTGGCCGTGCGCAGCATGAGTCTAGAAACTGGCGTCTTAACTTTCTTTGAAGAAGTACATAGCTTTGCGTCCATTACTGAAATCGCTGCACCGGTGTCTATCAGAGCCATCGCAGACACGCCCTCAACAAAAACATCAATAAGGTTAGCAGGTGATCGTTGAGGTCTTCGAAATTTTGACGGGGGCGCAGTTCTTGCTTCCGGAACTGCGGCGCCTAGTTTTCCTACTGAGGAGAATTATGGCGACGTCGCATGGCGGAGATAGAGCGGCGTCATGGCGAAGGGGAGCGGCGGCTGGAGAGGGCTGAATGATCAGGGGAGAAAGGACGACATGGCAGCATCTTCTCACAAAACGTTACGTCAGGCCCGGCATCAACAAGGACGTGCGCGTCTGGGCCCGTGCTGCCAGGCTTGCCAGCAGTCTAAAACTCAGCGACACTGGACCTCTCCTTACGGCTCGTTCTCTCCGCCGTCCGCCCGTTTCGACAGCGTCCACATCGATATCTTGGGTCCCTGGCCACCTTCCGCTGGACACACATACCGTCGATCGGTTTACTCGCTGGCCCGAAGCGTTCCCTCTGCCTGACGTCACCAGTGACACCATCGCCAGGACATTCATCACCGGTTGGGTCTCCCGTTACGGGGTTCCCTCGACCATCACCACCGACCGTGGCGCCCAGTTTGAATCTGCCCTTTTCAATAACCTTATGAATTTACTTGGCACTCCCTGAATCACAACTACTGCTTACCATCCGTTCGCCAACGACATGATCGAACGTTTCCATCGTTCGCTAAAAACATCCATCAAAGCCCAACTCGACACTACCCACTGGACTGGATCCCTACCACTGGTTCTGCTCAGCCTCCGTGCTACACTAAAACAAGATCTTCGTTGCACTCCGGCAGAACTTGTCTTCGGCTCGCCCCTGCGTCTTCCTGATGAATTTTTCGAATCCACTGATTCGTCCACAAGTCCCGACCCTAATGATTACGTGACGCAGCTCCGCCGTTTTTGCCGTCATCTCCGAGCGCAACATCTCCGACGCCAGTCTCGGCCATATTCATATGCTCCATTCGAACTAGGGACTTGCACCCACGTCTTTGTTCGCCGAGACTGTCCGCAAGCCGCTTCAGCGCCCTTCGACGGCCCTTTCCGTGTACTCCAAAGAACACCGAAGTTCTTCATCGTGGACCTTCATGGGCGCACTGACACCATTTCCATCGACCGCTTGAAGCCAGCCTTCACAGAAGACGCCCCGTCCACAGGGCCTCCGTGTGTGGTTCCTCTGCCCCAACCGCCCACCTGCCCTCCTCCGCCATCTTTCCCTGCTACCCCTGAGCAGCGGAAGGTATCGTTCCGGCTCCCAGCTTCACCGGACTCCTTCACTAGCGAGGAAGGGGGCTACTGTAGCATTAGCAGCGGCCTCACGCGGTAGGAGCCGCACCAGCCGCCGATGACGAGACGCCGAAATTCCGCCGAATGGAGCTCGACTCTCGTGCCAGCGGCACGCGCCTCTCTTCGGCATGCCATCTTACATTCTAACACTCCGGCCAGTAAATCAATCACTTCCTTCATAGCGCCGGTTTCATACATTTCGGGTGCAACAGGTGCAGCAATGAATAAATATTGCCGCGACGGGGTGTGGGCCCGTGGTGGTACGAACAGATCAACTTCGCTGGCCAATGCACGAGAGCACTATGCCATCACCGCAGAAGGTCAGGCCTCGTGTTAAAAAGCAACACACTCTCGCGCTGTGCACTGCGCATCACTGTTTTCATCAACTTCGATCTGCGGCGCGATTTGATCAAATCATCTTAACTTCGATGAGCGCTAAACCTGTGTTCAGTATCGCCGCCAGACGCGCCGACGAACAAACGAAGAAAAACCCTAAGCCAATCAGGCTAAACACATGCTTTCGCACGTCTACTCGGCTTAACTACGCTAAACTCCTGTCAGTTCTCGTACAATCGCAAAGCCGCTCGTGCTTGGGCTAAGCAGCGGCGCACAGCAAGCAGGAATGAATAAATAAAATGAAGTGTTTCCTGGTTCCAAAGTCATTCTTCGCACTTATGTTAAGTTCACCCCCACAGCCGAATTTTTCATTCTCCAGGAAGCATTAGTGGTCCGGTATTTAAATTTTTCTCCCGATGTTGTTTACATTGAGAAACACAGCTTTACCTCCGAGTCGTCCTGGAAAGGTCCAAGGTCGGGATTTAGGTCGAGCCGATGCTGGCCGGCTACGAAGGGGCACACGGCGACCAGGAAAGCAAGCGGAGTTGAGAGAACAAGCATGTCTGGGCTAGTACTGTCCTGGCGACGATTGCCGAACACTTGCGTTGCCGTTCTAGAGTCTAGCGCTACGAGGCGTTGTAGTATATATACGCAACTGGGGGTGGGCTCACACTTGGGTACATTTTTGAAAGTTGTCAGAATAGGCCTCTGTCGGGCTTCCCTCACTCTGATAGCTCAACCGCAGCAACGCTCGAGAAACGAAAAAGAAACATCCTACATGATGCACTGCAAAAAAATTGCAAGTTAATTCGCCACGTCTCGCGCGTCTTTCAGAGAGACAGATCTAATATAAGCAATCAATTCCGTAAGAAATAAACATGAGGCACTTTGAAAAGCCACACCGTGCGGAGCTGTCATCCAAGGGTGACAGGATATATAATTTATTTTGAAGTAGGCATTACCAACAAGTCAAGTGCATTTTTCGCCAGACGAGGTCGCATCACTTCAAAGACGCCCAGCCGAAATTCCTGCTGGCAACGGTCAGTGCCTGGCTAATTGAGGCATTGTGCCCTTGTTTCCCGCTACGCCAGTCAAGCAGTCTTAAAAAGAAAAACGGCAGCAACCAGGCGAAGGCAAGCTTGTGGAGTCCACAAAAGTTGCAGTGCGGTTATTTACCTCCACAGTTGAAATTGAAAGCCAGGAAGTTGGAAATGAGTGAAGCGTGATATGAGGTTGCAAGCCATGTTGGAGATGTTTGGGTATCCATTTCAAAAGCCGTCATGTGGCGTGATTGCGGCCGCATGACTGATCGGAGCCCAGAAACACTTATTGCAGCTCAGGTGCACTGCCCCCAACACACTGTTGGCAGGCACAAGTAAGACGGATGCACCAGAACACGGTTTCAAATTAAACAAGTTTGCGTTATTGGAACGCTACTGATGTCGCACCTTTGAAAGAAATGATTCTGAGTGCCAGTATCAGCAGCTTTTCTTACAGCTCAGCTGACACTCCACCGAGAACGGCACACTAGGCATGACAAGCTAATTTAAGAGCAGCTACAGCCCTTTTGCTCCATGGAATAGCCTGTTAGAAGAGAGATCATATTTCGTCGAATACGAAGCACGCAGTGCCGCTGAACGCAGGTTTCTTTGAAACACAGAATGAATGGAGCGCAGGGTGCTTGAATGCCACGCAAAGTGGTGGCTAAATAATAGCAAATCCTGCACTTTATATCAGAGAGGTGGGGAGAGAGGTTGTATAGCTTTCGAAGTGTATACACATTTCCTCAAAACGGGAGCCTATCGGCACAAAACTGATGCCTTGCTTTGCTTAGTGCAACGAGGGCATGCGGCATGGTAGACTAGAACGAAGTTGATCTTTCAGCACATTTGTTAGGAGTGTTCCTTCAGCAACAATGTTGACGAACAGAGGAAACAGTCTCCTTAAAAAAAAAAAAAAAACAAAGTTCTCGTGGTATCGTTCTCGAGCTAAACAGACTGGTGACTCGCTTCTAGTACGTAATACTAGGAACGCTGGTAACGCACACGAGACTGGAAATTATTAGAGCAAGAATGAGAAAGATGTTTTCTCTAAAGACAAGTGAACTGCCGTGTTTTTCATTAAAAAATCGTTTGACCGGAGGTACTGCTGCAACCAGTCACTCGGGGAGTTTTAGTATTCTAACTAAGCAGGAAACAAGAACTGTAGGTTACAGAATTATCATCATCAACCTTATTATCCCGCTCACTGCAATGCCTTCTACTGCAGGGCAAAGGTCTCTCCTATGTCTCTCCACTTAACCATTTCTTTTGCCAGTATTGACCAACGTAGCCCTGCAAACTTCTTAATTTCATCCGCCAATCTAAATTTTTGTCGCCCCCTGCTACGCTTTCCTATCTCTGAGAATCTACTCCGTTACCCTTAACGAGCAGCGATTATCTTCGCTTCGCATTACATGCCCTGCTGAAGCCCATTTTTCTTCTTGATTTCAACTAGGATATCATTAACCCAATTTTGTTCCCTCACCACCATCACACGCTTCCGACCTTTTAACGTTACACCTATAATTTTTTTCCATAGCTCACTGCGTTGTCCTGAACTTCAGTTGAACCGTCTTTGTTAGTCTCTACGTTTCCGCCCCATAGGTGAGTACCGGTAAGATACAGCTGTTGTGTACTTTTCTCTTGAGGGTTGTTGGTAAACTGAGAATTCATGATCTGAGAGAACCTGCCATATGCGCTACACCCCATACTTATCCTTCCAGCCATTTCCCTTTAATGATCCGCATCAGGGGTCACTACCGGCCCTATGCAGACATATTCCCTTACTACTTCTAGCCCGTCGCTACCAGTTGCGAACTGCTGTTCTCTTGAGAGACTGTTGAACATTAGTTTGATTTTCTGCATATTAATTTTTAGACCCACCATACTGCTCTGCTTGTATAATTCATTGGTCATGCTTGGCAGTTCATGTCCTGAGTGATTTAACAAGCAATTAACGAATTGGAGAATAGTAAGGTGTTGTCCTTTTAAACTTATTCCCAACTTTCAATCATGTTCCCCATCCAGGCCCTTGAGTACCTTCTGCAAACAGGCGGTGAATTGCATTGCCGAGATCGTGTTTTCCTGTTGACACCCTTCCTTATTGGAATTTTATAGGTGACTTTATGGAACACTATGTTAGCTTTGCAGTTGTTATAGATATCTCCCAATATTTGCACATAACGCTCTTTTACTCCCTGATTCCGCAGTGCTTGCATAACAGCTGATGTTTCCACTGAGTGAAATGCTTTCTCTTAATCAATGAAGGCTGTATATAGGGGTCGGTTATATTTCTCGAATTTCTCTATCACCTAATGGATAGATAATGTGGATAAGGTTTACTGTCGGGTACCGTTTACGAAAGCCTGCCTGATCATTATTTGGCTGTCTGAAGTCTAAGGTTGTCCGGATTCTGTTTCTAATAATCTTATTGAATAAGTTTTAGGCAGCAGAAAGTAATCTGGTTGGTCTGCAATTTTTCAAGTCGTTGAAGTCTCCTTTAATTAAGTTATTTTTAAATTAAGTTATTTTTAGCGTTCTTCCAGGCTTGTGGTGCGCTCGAGGTCACAAGACATACCATATACAGGGTGGCTAGTTTTTCAAGCACAATCTCGCTTCCGACCTTCAGCAAATCTGCTTTACCTGATCCTCACCAGATGCTTTCCTCCGTTCATTGCTCCTAGGGCTTTCTTTACTTCCTCTTTCGTTACTGGCGGATGTTCCATTGCTCTACGCCGCGTCTCTCTCATTAACGTTGTTATTGGCTACTGAATAGATTTGTGTACAACTCTTCGGCTCTCTGAACTACCTTGTCCATATTGCTAATGAAATTGCCGTCTTTTTCTTTTAACGCACACATCTGGTTTTTACCTATGCATAATTTACTCTTCACTGCGTTTAGGCTAACTTCGTTCTTTAGAACATGCTCGATTCTCTCCTTATTAAACTTCGTTATGACGGCTTCCTTGCGGTTATTTATCAACTTTGATAGCTCTGATAGTCTAATCTGTCTGCAGAGTTAGACGCCCTCATGGTTCGGCGTTTCTTAATAAGATCTTTCGTCTCCGGAGATAGCTTGCCGGTATCCTGTCGAGCATATCCTACCGCCTGCTCCCACAGCATACTCTGTAACGATAGCTATGAGATTATCGTTCACTTTTCAACATTACCGCCGTCTTTCTCAGTTAAAGTAGAGTATCTGTTCAGCAACGAAGTCCTCAATTGCTCTACTTTCCCGCTTATCGCTAACTCACTAATGGGTTTCCGCTTCACAAGCTTCCTACGTTCCTTCTTCAAATCTAATCTAATACCAGACCTTACCATTCTGTGGTCGCTACAACGTACCTTCCCGAGGACCTCCACATCCTCTATGATGCCAGGGTGAGCGCACAGTACGAAGTCTATTTCATTTTTAGTCTCACCATTGGGGTTCTTCCACGTCCACTTCTTGTTTTCTTGATTGCAGAAGAAGGTATTCATGATCTGTAAATTATTTCTGTCGGCGAACTCTACCAATAATGATCCCCTGCTATTCCTAGTACCTATGCCATAGTCACCTACCACCTGGCTTGAAGCCTGCTTCTTGCCTACCTTTGCATTTAAGTCACCCATCAGTGCAGTGTACTGTGATTTTACTTTGTTCATTGCCGATTCCATGTCTTTATAGAAGGTTTCAACAATCTGGTCACCATGGTTTGATGTAAGCGTGGAGGCCTGCAACACCTTCAGCTCGAACTTTTTATTAAGCTGACAACCTGACATGATAGCTGCCACCCTCTCGTTAATATAATAAAACTCCTCTATGTTGCCAGCTATATCCTGATTGATGAGGAAGGCCTCACCTAGTACTCGTCTGTCCACTAATATACGAGTACATGTCCGCCCTTTAGTACTATACACGCCTCATCTGTCCTCCTAACCTCACGAACCCCTATGACATCCCACTTAACATTCGCTAATTTCTCGAATAGCAATGTTAAGCTACCTCTCTGCATGAGGTTCTAATGTGAAATGTTCCCAGATTCAGTTTTCAATGGCTACCTTTCCGGAATCGTGCGTGTGCTGAAGTAAAGCGATCGAAAAATTTTCGCTGAAGAAACGAGAAGGAATGGTCGTCTTTCGTTCAATGAGATACGCTTAATTATTAATTATGGCTCAAAATTAGTGTTGTAATTACTGGCCCACTCATCTGTGCTTGAGCTTTAAGCAAAAGAAGGCGGCGGGTTGTGGTGGGTGCGGACAACAGCAGCAATTCAAGGCTTTTTCGAAATAAATTGCACTGTATGTTTACTGCAAATGAATGCAGTGGAATCAAGCAAGTTAGTAACACCTGTCCCTTCGAATCGTCTGTGCTAAGTGAGCAAGAGTCCGCAATTTCAGAACAATTGTGGTCATTTCAACGGCTAGCTGACTAGCCCTATAGCACACATTGATGCCTTATGAATAAGCAAGCGCTCTCATCATGCAGTTCGGGCTATAGAAAGAGCCAGTTACCGGGAAAGGAACTACGAAGAGAACAAATTAGCACAAGGTAGCCTAATTAGCAAAGCTTTAAGCATATGTCAATATAACGATTTCAAACATCATCCCACTAAATATGTTCAATTAAACTCTAGTAGTGACGCGCCTTATAAATTAAGGCACGTCAGTTACAGAGTACCATTCGTAAGGACTAACTATGGAACCGAAATGCTTTCATATTTAATTCCCAGTCTTCTAAATAAACACACACAGGCCATAGAAATTATTCAGAAATCTGTTTCCCAAAAGTCATTCAATAGAAATGCTAAAGCTTACCTCCTTTCTCGCCCGAATGATTAAAATTCTTGATGTCCCTGTTTTTCCGTCAACTCTTTGAATTCTCGTGTTTTTCTTGTTGTGATGTGTCTTATAAATATTTACTTTAATTATGTCATTGAAAAAGTATGCACCTTCCTCCTACTTTTACCTTGTATAATTATGTGTTGTTTTTTGTGATGAGAGTGTATGAAGCTCTTGCTTCTTTTGCCGCTTGTCGTGAGCATTGTGTGGGGTGCTTGGGCCCCGTCAGGCAGAGTGCATCTGCCTTTTGCCGCTGCATCCGAGACCTTGTTGTCTAAAATAAAGATCTATCTATCTATCTATCTATTGTTAAAAATCTTGAGCGCGACCACCAACCAGGGATGCTTTCGCGCATGATCATCTCAGTTACAGCAACCTACATCGCGACGTTCTCTTGATTATAGTGTCAGTTTTATTCAACTATAACTCGACTTTTGTGAAACTCTCACGGATTGTGAAGCTTTCATTTCGTTCTTTCATTTAATAATAAGAACGAAATAAAATACAAGGAAAATTTGCTACCTTTGAAGAGAGGCCATATTTGCAGTCCGTCAGCGCCAAGGGATGGTACAGTCGCGACCAAAAAAATTAGCCCAGATCATTGGCGATCAAAATTCGTATATCTCACCACGCGGCGCTGCGGTACGCAAACCTGCCTAACGGGCCGTTTCCATGTTTTCAGCGTAGGGGTGGACGGCATGAAGTAAGCTTTATCAAGCGTGCGCCGCCCGAGCGTCGAAGTGGCAACCCTACGTGACTGTGCTTGCGGCATTTATTTTGGCTCGGTTATCATGAGCAAAGATGGCCTCTTTTTATTGCTATTTTTTAATGTCCGCGATGGTTTGTCAAAAGGAACTCGCGGGAACAATAGATGATAGCGCTGCTTTTAGCCGGTAATTTTGCTGTCCGCGGCAGTCCGCTGAACCCCCTTAATACTGTAGAATGGCAGGGGTCCGGCACTCTCGTTATCAGCCTCTTCGCCACCCGCAGCGCCACGCGTTGTCATTCCGGCGCTCCGGTGTTCCGTCATGTGTGCTAATCTTTTTACCCGCGACTGTACAAACATGAAATTTATTCTTTGTAATGCGCAGCGCATAATAGAAGAACGCACTGGTGGTTATAGCCAGGCCACAATATCAACCACGTTCAATTACTACTGAACGTGCACCTGTCTGCCCTTTTCTGGTCTTCGAGCTGGGCAGCGCGAATAATCTCTCTGGCTGCTTTAGCGCATTGAGGCGCCTTCTCTTTTCTTATCTTGATAGTGCACCTGCCTTGCGTCGCCGATTCTGGTGCTTTACATGCTGCGCCGTTCAGCCGCTTCAGTTTCTCGCTCTCGGCAGGGGGTTCTACTTCCTTGTCATATTTCGCTCTTTGAAGCTTTATGACGCGCACTCTTTGTTCATCGGCCCGAGCAATGCCTTTGCTCGCCTTCTCACTGTTGCCGATAACTGCATATAGCCAGCGCTGACGACAATGGCGACACTTTCTGTCTCTTGACTAAAACGGCAGAATTGCACTGCAAGAGTGGAAGCTTGCGGACGAGCATTTGTAACTGCAGAACGAACGAAAGATGCATGATGGAGTCAACAATTTACGGTGTGTAACTATAGAGTTTTCCTGTTAAATGTCGCACAGATGATTACAAAACCTCGTTCTTTCCACGGACGATCAATGAGTGGAACAGGCTACCAGCCGGCGTCACTGAGTGCTGCACGGAAGGCCAATTCCGCGCATTTTTATCTGATGTGTGACGCGGCGCGCAGTTGTCTTGCGCGTGTCTTTTTCATTTCATTAGTGTCATTTTATTTGTGGAGCGTGGTTGTCTTCCTTCAGTGCATGCTTTTCCTCATCTATTAGTTGTGTGATTGTAGTTCTGTTGTCATGTGTACTTTCAGCCAAATGAACAGAAGTTATTGTGTTTCCCCTCCTGCAATAATGCCCTCGGGCGCCGCAGGTATCTGTAATAAATAATAAAATGAATAAATAAATAAATAAATAAATAAATGTGAACGAGAGGGCGTGGTGGTGGTCCAAATCTTTTTCAAATTCCAAGTAGTCCGTTTACCAGTCAAAACGTGGCTCGGCAAGAAAAGGGACATTTTAAATGCCGTATTTACTGGAATGCTCTCAAAGAAACATTGAAAAGAAGTGTCTGTCTATAATGCGTCGAAAATGGCCTTTCTAGTGCAAACGGAATAATATCACAAGAGAAAATAATGTTAATGGGCCTTCATACTACTTGGCGCAGACGACTGGCTCCACGTCATTGTGATATAGACGCATGTTTGCATACAGTTACCTAGACGAAATTGTTTACATGTGTCACTATGTGCTGAAGAAGCGCAATGTCCATGAAAGTCTTTTGGAGATGCTTACTGCAATGAACTTCCTGCAAAGAAAGATTTTAGGCAATGTTATCAATCCAAAGATTATTTACAGCCATATATTTGTACTACGCCTTGGTTATTTTGTCCACTACGCTGCCACTAAATGGAAAATAAAGGGTTGTAACTGAAAGTTTTCAAGGATCGCAAAACGGAGCTGCTGTTTTTTTCCAGCCATAGTTAAAATCTCTATAAGGGCTGCAAGCATAGTGAAACTTTTTTTTCGGTTGCCTATCTGTGTGACACAAGAGTTCACCATGTTTCGGAGAGGTTCATTGTCAGATTCGAACAATATTCGCCGGAGTTTACCGAGAATAGGAGCTGAAAGGATTTCATGCGGCCCTGCAGTTTAATCCGTGTGGCCACTGGGATCAGGGACGCTAGCAGGCTCGTCCTATCGTCCGTTCTGCAGGATGCCCTGGAGCTTCGGGTCTGTCATCTTGTAAGTCGAAGAGAGCACCTTGCCCACCCTGCACTCCTAGAAAATTAGGTAGTAGTGCTTACTAACTTTTGGGGTAGTAACTGGCTGTCACATATGTTGCTACCCTGTTAGTAACTGCAGTTAGAACGTGAAGGTTAGTAACAGTTACTAACCCATTGAGTTAGTAACGGCTGCTAACTGCAGTTAGTAACGCGAAGCTTGTACTATCTACTAAGAATATGAATAGAAACTAGCATATGTTGCTAGATTCATCGTATGGTGTGCTGACGTGGCTTGTAAAATTTGTGCGTACTCTAAAAACAAAAAAGCTAGACAGTCAATTTGGCTAATTCCCGTATCCAGAAAGAACTATCAAAGCGTGCTGGCCGTAAATCACACACTTAGGATCAAGCTTATCGCGCATTACATGTAGAAATTATGCGAGATGATGTCATCAACAATTGTACCATGCGCACACAAAGGTTCAGAATGCACGAAAAGCCCGAATCAGAAAGAGACACACTGGCTCACTGCGCGTGCACATGTAGGAAATACTTTATCAGTCTTATATACTCCGTAAATCAGACTCTCATTTACGCTTTAGTGGCTCTGATCGGTTGAGCATAAACGTTAATTATGAAGTTGAGATTGTAGAAATAGCTTAGTCTACCTAACCATACGACCTTGTAGAAATGTTTAATTACAAAACCAATTTATTAGCACGACAATCTCTGTCAGTTTATATTCTTTGACTTTAGGTTAGGGTTAAAGGAACGCTTACTAACTAGGTAGGAGTAGCGACCATAGTTAGTAAAAAGGTAGCAAGGGCTACTTTTACTAGCTATACCTTAAATAGGGTAGTAAATAACTGACAAAAAGTAGTAGAACGAGGTCAGAGTTTGCAACCGCTGCACTTACTACCTTTTTACTACCTTTTTTTAAGTGTATGCTACATATTCCTAATATTCTTTTGCTTTTCCTTTCCCCCATGCGCATAGCATGCGTTCATACCTTTGATCATTAACAGCATGACTGATAAAAGGAAGTTTGGTGGCCAGTACCCTCTTTATTATCGCGAGAACGTTATAAGTACCTGCCTGTCTCTGCATGCCATTCGTCAGAAACACCCTACGCAGGTGCGAATCGCCCACAGGGCGTCTACAGGATGTACAAGACTGAATTTTTGGGCTGCACCACCGGACGTTACTCGACTTCCTTTGAGAGATAATACTTTACGCCAGCCGGTACACTCCCGCAATGAAAAAAAAACACCGCTCAGCTGAAAACTCCGTATCGCCGTGGCCGTCATCGTTGTTGTGAGCAAAAAATCACCAGCGAAGCAGGTTGCCCACCTGCCACTACCTAGGTCACGTGACCAAGTGGCATCATTATAACCTACCCACCCGATTTTTAGTAAGCTGCCCACTCTGACAGGTGGCGGTTAATTATTGGTCGCAAGAGGTTGGCCGGAAAGAGCACCCTGCATCTCGCAACCCCCCCTCGGTGGTTTTCTTTGAAACAGACCCCTGTCGGGGCAGTGGCGCATCGCTTAAGCGCTGCACCACTGTGCCAGGAGTGGTATGAGGACTCCCAGTGATCTATAAATGTAAAAATGGCTGATTCAGCAGCTATGTGCAGGAGGAGGAATAAGAGGTAAGGCAGGGAGGTTAACTGTAAGAAAAGTTTTATCGCTTTTTCTCTGATGTAAGACGCGACCAAACAGTTGTAGTAGCTTTGCACGACGTATCTCGAAAGTTCGCTGTCAGCTTTAAATTGAACATGGCCGAAAGCGGCGGGTAGTCTCTTCGATGACCGCCGAGCACATTTTTTGCTACGCCACCACCGCGTGATTCAGTCCACGGTGGGCGCAAGTAAGCCAAATAAAGAGTTTCGTTCGGAAACTCTTTTCGCACTCTTCCTACACGCACGGACTGCCGTTACTACCACGTGACTTCTGATGGAAGTGCTGAGTAACTGTAGATGTACCGAAAACCCCTGCAAGCCGTGACGCCAGCCCTCTGTGCTTCACACCAGAGGACGAGGCGCCAGTTTACTGTGCCAGCCGACGTCTCCAGCCGACGTCTGCAGGTACACAAGCTGAGTTCGGGACCCTGCCGGACTGCACCCGACAGCGAAAAGACGCTGCTACGAGCGCCACAACCTCGCCACAAATGTGGACCCCAATCGTGCTGTAGCAGCCGCGGGTTCCGCCAACTTTCAATGGATCCGAAGGCGAAGACTGCGAAGAATGGCTGGACCAATCTGAGCCCGTGGCATCATTCAACCATTGGAGTGATGCGGCGAAAATCGGGCACTTATTTTTTTTCCATGGAGCTTTGCAGAACACCTGAACAGGCTTCGAACAGTTCTAGAGACATCCAAGTCGTCGGGCCTAAGCTTGAAAGCAGAGGGGTGCCACTTTGTCTATGAAGAACTGCTGTTTCTAGGTCACATCGTTAGCAAGGTGAGACTGCGCCCAGACTCGCAGAAAACAGCTGCTTTCGCATTGTTTCCACAGCCTACCCATAAGCTCTGCGCAGGTTTCTCGCACTGTGCGCGTATTACCGACGATTTCTCGAGAACTTTTCCAGCAGTGCCGAGCCTCTGACTGAATTGACAAAGGTGCCGTTTAAATCGAAAGCGCCGCATGCAGAATAATTCAAGGAACTGCAGCGTAGTTTGCAGTCTCCGTCGATCCTAGCGCACTTTGATGAACACACTGAGATTGACGTTCATACCGACGCAAGCACCTTGGGCACATGCGCCGTCCTGGTTCGGAAAACCGACAGAGTGATGAAAGTAATCGCATACGCTAGCCATTCCCTGTCCAAGGTCGAGGCTAACTATTCGACAACTGAGAAGTTCCTTGCCATCATCTGGGCTACGTCGAAATTCTGCCCTTACCTATACTTGCGGATTTCTTGCGGAAAAAGTGAGTACATCAATATTAGATCTGGAAATATTCATCAAGCAGGGCGGCAGCCGGTGGCATAACATTTGCGGGTCATAATTAGTACGCAGCTGAGGAACACACCAAGACTCGTTAGCACGAGTTGTTTAAGGGGCTGGGTGTTTTATGAATTTAGCGAGAGACGTGAGAACGCGAATATTTTCTGCATCTCTTCTGTAACTGGTCGTTAAGAGGTTTTTTATTAAGGCAGACTATGTTAGGGTTCTGAGCACAATGAAAAGAGGAAAGGAATGAAAGCCGTGAGATTATTGCATCAGGTACAAATAACGTTTTTCTGAGAAACAAACAGCCTATGAATGTTTGTGTTCGAAGTTTTCCCCCATTCGAGGCAACAGTAATTAACGTTACTGAAAAACGCTGAGGCTGAAGTTCATACCGACGCAAGCAGCGTGGGCCTAGGCGCCGTCTATGTTCAGAAAACTGACGGACTGGAGAAAGTAATAGGACACGATAGCTGTTACCTGTTCAAAGCCGAGGCTAGCTATTTGACAACTGAGAAGGAGTGCCGTGCCAGTATCTATGCTACGTCGGAATTTCGCCCCTATTTGTACGGACGACAGTAAAAGGTGACCAGCGATTACCGAGCACTGTGCTGGCTTTCCAGTTTGATGGAATCCTCCGGCCGTCTCGCTCGATAGAGCCTGCGCCTCTAGGAGTTTGACGTCGGCGTCGTTTACCAGTCCAGACGCAAGTACTCTGATGACGATAGCCTGTGACGAGTCCCTGTAGATGCAGCGCCGCCGGACGACGATTAGGGCTCCTTCCTGGGAGCCTTCAACTCCAGCTATTTTGCACAACAGCAACACTCGGACTTCGAGCAAAAACGCCTCGTGGAGTACTTGGAAGGTAAGGTTTCTTCTCCCCTCCCGCCTCGTTCAAGCGAGGATTGTCTTCCTTCTGTGTACAGAATGATGTCCTCGTGAAGAAGAACTTCGCAGCGAACAAAATAGCCTACCTCCTTGCTGTAGCATGAAGTCTCCGTGAAGACGTTCGACAGGCTTCACACGACGAGCCGACCGCTGGACATATAGGTTTTCTCGCACCCTCCGCCGCATTCAGGGCATGTATTACTGTCCCCGACTGTCAGCCGATGTCGCACATTATGTGAAAACCTGCCGATATTGTCAGTGATGAAAGACCCCTGACACCCGACCAGCAAGATTTCTGAAGCCAGTTGAACCCTCCTCAAAGTTCTTCCAGCAGATCGGCACGGACCTGCTTTCCCTTTCTTTAAGTCAACTCATGACAATAATTTTATCATCATGGCAATCAACTACCGGAACCGCTTCGCTGACACAAATGCTCTACCGAACGGAACAGCAGCAGAAGACGCCAAATTTTTCGCGAAGTGCATTCTTCTGCGGCATCGTGGCCCCGATGTGCTCATCACTGAGAGAGGAATAGCGTTCACCGCGGAAATAACGCAATCCATGCTGCGCTGCAGCCAAACAAGCCACCTGAGGATAAACTGCATACCAACTGCAGACAAACGGAGTGACGGAGCGCCTGAAAAAAACCATCGCTGACATGCTCGCCATGTATGTTGATACAGAACACAAGACTTGGGACGTCATCCTACCTTACATCGTCTTCGCCTTCAACACCGTAGTGCAGGAGACCACCAAAATTGCGCCTTTTAGGCTCGTTAATGGCAGAGAGGCCGTGACTACGCAAGACGCCATGCCGCCGAACGTTACTAACGGAGATAACGCCGACGTCGCCGCATACCTTTAAGCGCACAGAAGAACGACGACTAGCCCGATTACGGGTCAACGACGAGCAGCAGACCGACGCCAGACGCTAGAACCTACGAAGAAGCAACGCGAAATACAAGCCAGGGGACTGAGCCTGGTTTGAATGCCCATTCGCCGCCTCGTACTGAGTGAAAAACTTTTGCGCCGTTATTTAGGCCCCTACAAGGTTCTTCGTCGTCTGAGTCGACGTGACTAAGAAGTCGTGCTTCAGGAAATGACTGCATAGCTGTGACGCCGCGTACGACGAGAAGTTGTCAATGTCGTCCGTCTAAAGTCCTATTGAGCGCGTGAAAGGACGCTGTGTTTTCACTCTCGGTGTTTATCGTACGCAGTCCGTTTTATTTTCTAGACACATTATTTGTTTTAAAGCACCAGGACAATGCTTCTTTAGGAATGGACTAATGTGGCGAATCTTTGTGGTGTTTGTCTGTTCATTGTTTCAATAAGCCGGCACGCAGATTTATCCCTTTGTTTGTGATGCAAGACGCGACTAGATTTATCTCGATTGATAGCATTCAGGCGGAGCCGATTTTAGGTTGTTCCAAACTATTGTAGTAACATTGCACACCGTATCTCGAAAGTTCACTATCAGCTTTAATTTGAGCTGGGCTGAGAGCGGCGGGAATTCTGTTCGACGACCCCTGAGCAAGCTTGTTTCTGTCGCCACCACTGAGTCATTTAGTCCAATGTGGCTGCAGGTCCGCCCAATAAAGTTTTCTTTTAAAAAGACGTTTCGCTGTATTCCTGACTACCTGTACTCCGGTCATCACTTGTGTCAATATTGAAGCTATCCCTCGGATTACAAGTACAGCATATTGAACCTCTGGCATCCAGCGCGGCGTCGTTTTGAGAAACTCAATTCCCGAAACCGTATCATTTTGCACATACTTCGTGTAAACTGCAACAAATGTATCCTATAAACATTTTCTTCGTAACTGTGGCCTCCTTTATCTCCGCTTTTTTTTTTATATCTTCATTGTATTTGACGCCCGGACATAGCCTTCGTTAAGCTATGGTTGATATTTTTTGTACTACAGCGGAGTACAGGCTCGTTCCTTCCTCGGACCCATGCACGGACTGCCTTTTTTTGAGGCTTGTGACGCCTCATGTGGGGGTGAAGTCTGCTTCACTAGCGACATATCCCGAGGAAGCTTATCGACCTGAGCTATAGATGAAGGAGTCAGTGGTCATTTCTTCAGTTTGCGTCTCCTCGTTATCTCGCTTTGGGGGGGGGGTGACGTGCCCAGTCACTGCGTCTATTAATTTCTCGCCCTCACAAGTCTTTAAAAGTTAAGTGGTTTCTGCGGTTTAAGCTCGTTAAAAGGGCAGGTGTCGGGCATGCTCTGCGATTCATAAACTGACCTGTACTATTCTAAATAACGCGAAACACGTTTGTTACGTCCGCTACGAAATGAAGTAAAGACGCCTAATTTGGCTTTCCAGTGGTAGAAGAGCAGCAGAGCAGAAGTTAACCGACGATTACGCTTCTCGGTAACGAGATTTTTGAGCGCAGCTGCTGCGGTACTCGAACCGAAGGTGGCTGCGTACGGAACACGCAGTGCCGATTGGAGGCGGCTCTGGGTTTTAACCTGCACAGCGCACTCATCGTTCCGCCTCGGGTGAACGACCAGCGCGCTCCTCTTCTTTACTCTTCACACTGCCGCCGTTCCCCTTCTTCTTCTCTTTCCTTCTCGCGCTCTGCTATCGCCGTAGTCACTGAGAGCTGGCGCATCTCCGGCGACTGATGCATACCTCGTCGGTGAGGTCATCGCGAGCAGAGGACGGCGCGTGGTACACTTCTGTATTCTTCACGGTGCCGGTATTAAGGCGAAAGCGTTTAATGCCTCATGCTGTCGTGACCAAAGTATGTTAGCAAGTGTGCCCGCGTTTTGGCGTCACTGCTTAAAAAGAAACTGTGCCGTGGCTGGGAACCAAACCAGAGCCTTTGGCATTTGAAGTGGAGGCGCTACCACTCCGGCACGAGGGCTCAGGTTTGGAGCATAATAAAGGCGCATCTAGTGAATGCATGGGTTTCATAAATAAAATGAAAGAAATAAAAAAATTAAATAAGAAACGAAACGAAAATAAAAATGAACAGAAATGAAAATAAGAAAATAAACAAAATAAAAAGATAACAATATATGTTTGCATGGCATCTGCTTCACGCGCGGGCTGGCCCACTAAGCGAGGTGAGCGGATGTATCGCTGTCGGCCTGGTGCGCGCGGCCGCGCGCCGCGCTTAACTAGGTTTACGTGCTCCATTTCTTTGCTCCTGTGTAATGATGAAATTTATTGCGCTGCTGGTCAACAATAGTAACCGCAGCACTGGGACAAAGTAGGGAGAACTGAGAACATATTTTTCATGATTTTATTGACACATACGTGTATCCTTGTCGTTCTTTCTTGACTAAAAGAGATATCTCTCAAGATGCACTATATATCTACGTTACAAAATTCCGCACAATACTGTAGAATGTGAGCCAAGAAGAAGCTATTGGCCCGGAGGTCAGTTCAGCCTCATGTAAATTTGAGTCACTAGTAAGCCAATTGCCTACGGGTCAAAGTACAGATAATGTGTGTCGACGTACCGGAGGTGTTAATTTTATCTAAAATGGCACAGCTGACATTTTCAGTGCACCATTTCGCGTATCACTGACACAATCCATAAGATATTATTCCTGCATAATGTTCACGTTGTACTGAATGATCAGTTTGTGCACAGGGACTGTATGAATTTATGCATGCGCGGTGTACCTTACAATCGTAGATAACTGCAAAAAAAATTGTTTAGTATTTTTGTAAACGCGTGAAAGCAAACCAGTATCCCGCTACGGCCATACTGATATATGGGACACAAACAAAATTCAGTTAACATGCAGTTTCATAATCGGCTCTCACGATGAGCCAACTGTTTGCGGACCAAACCCGATGACTGCTTCGTCAGCAGCAGTGACTAAATCGGTGTGCATGATCTCCGGTGCCGAAATTACTGGTGGCTCTAGAGAAACGAGCGCAGGTAGAGGTTTCCGCCTGATCCATGAGGGTCTCGTTGCGCTCTTAGCAGTTTTGAATGTCACAAGCACAAAACTAAACGCCGCCGTAGTGTTCGCAGCCCTAACGTGACAATCAAAAGAAGAGACACGATGCCAAAGTGTCTGTGACAGACGCCGCAAAGCAGGCGACAACACTTTAGATAACGTGATTGACGACGCGCGCGGAACATGCAAAGATTACGTGGCGGTTGCAACGGCCGCGCGGGTCAAAAATTCGAAAGGGATAGAGAGTGAGAGAGACAGCGAGAGACCTCTTACTTGTGGCGGTTAGATCTCGTCCTTTACTACATACGTTAGTGCCAATTTCTCCTTGAGTTATGTTCACAACAGATGACGCACGGAGTTACGGCTCCAGCGGAAGTTTCTCCAATTAGCCGGGACGGAAGTGGCTCGCACTCTCCTCCCCCAGGCGGCGGTTTGCCCGGTTACGCCGATGCCGGCCCCACGGCACACCGCTCAACGATGAACGGACGCTGATGAGTTGCGCTTTAAAACTGTTCTTCCAGGACTTAGAGCCCGATAACCGACCGATGGTCCAGAACTCAGAAGGCTCCCGACAAATGCACACTGCTGCATGCTAGTGCATCTCGAGAGCAAATTTTTCGCTCCTCTCTGCAGGCAGCATAAAGATACACTCCCGAAAGTTTAAATGCTGTTTTGTAGTTATCCTGTTGGCTTTGTCGACTGCCAGTGCAAAAATATGTTGCGACCACGCAATCAAATTAGAATTTATGGAGCGTGCCTTGCATGACGTGATGATGCATCCCTTCGAAGTACTTCAGCTTCGTTGTCTATAATTGTAATTTTTAACATTTTCTGCGGCTAGCCTACCATCGCTTTCATTAACCGAGCTCGCCTAAGCTAGCCTATCTAAATGAAGGTGATATCTTGGCAGAATACTGCCGTCCTTTATCTTGTCGCATGCATGACCTTTTTCTGCAGGTAAGCAAGAGAGAATAAGGTTAAATCTACTCTCAAGCTCGAAGCTTATATTACACTGATTGACACCTTTTGGTGGCGCACAAACGAAAAACATAGAAGTGAAGGCCACAAAGGGCTTGAATTAAGTTGGTTTCTTGTTAAAAATGGTGCTTTGCAGGAAAGTTTTTTTGCCATTTTGATAAGGGCACAGCACCTCTAGCGCAGCGGCTCCAGCATTACCCCAGTACCTATATTCCTGATAGACAGCAGTATTCAGGTTGTCCCTGCTGCTGCTTATGAAGCGCTGTTTTTACCTCATCGTCCAATTCCAATCTGGACTTCTCCAGCCATTGTTAAAATGGCACTTGAAAACCAGCTACATTAGAAGAGAGATGTCGCCTTCACTTAAAGTTCCTTCATTTATCTTTAAACATCAATGGGTTATTCACCATTTTTGCTCGATAAGCAGCTAACCAGACACTGCTTGTTTTCTGTGGCCAATTTCAAAGAAGCGATCATCTTCCATATGATCTGGTGGCGTCATTCATCGTGTCCTCCAGGTCAAGTTAACCAACGGCAGTTTTTAATACGGTCCCCGACATTGTCGCATTGTAGCGACCTCGCTGATTGATGACTTCTGCTCGTGAGCGAAGCGCTTGCAACAGGAGAGCAGGAAGATCCCTAATGTCACTGTAAATTTAAGCCCTCATTATTATTGTTGTGAAGGCGTGCTCATTTACAATGCTGCATTGTGACGCTGTTTTAATGCCTTTCGCAATCAAAAGAAGGTGTATCTCAACAGTTTACACTTCAAATAAATGGTTGCCAAACTAGGGAAATGGTAGCCTCACAAATCATCGCTGCGTTCGCCATTTTATCGTTTGAATAATTCGACTACATTGAGTTGGTCCAGAATTCTGGCGGTCAAACACGGCAATTTTCGGCAATGGTGGGAAATATGAGTCAAGGAACGCATTTTTTCATCGCAGCATAATGCTTGCGCTTCGCGCGGTTCAGATGAGAGTGCTCATGCAAATAACGTTTCAGGAGGTGATCATCCTCAATCTGCAGTTATTTTCTTCAAATTGTTAAACCACACGCCAGTGCATTGTTCCCTGACCGCTGTAACTTCAGAGTCATAGTCACCTTCATAGTTACCTATATTTATCAGCCAGACGTCAAAAACCAACTCTGCTAGACATCAGTTTTTATTGTTCTCATTTTGCCATTACCGTGAAAACCTATTTATAAACCTGACAGTTTCATGTCCCAAATTTTCGACACCTGACTACTATGTGCTCGCTTTGAGTGACAATTAGAGGAGAAATATGGCGCCGAACGGCGACAGTCGTGCCTGATGCATACATAAAAATGCATTGACAACCACAGAGGTTCAGAACTGTCATGTTAGTGGATGGGGCAAGGAGCTCTTCCGGCTGTTTTTATAACAAGCGAATTATAACAGCGGCGTCGATGCCGGCACTGAAGGCAATATTTAATCCCTCAACTTTATTACCCGTGAGTTCTTTGTTGCAAGAGTAAAATTAAATTAGTTCAAGGGCATTGAACATAACATCGTCTGCTGTTGTGGAACTTGGTACTGTGCACGGTTTTTTCCATTTTTGGAGTAGGTTGTATGTTCAAATGGGAGCTCCCGAAAAATGGCTGCTTGATTGCAAATCCCCGAAGAGCCGATTCACCCAAACCAGCTGATTGCTAGCGCGCAGTGAGTTTCCACTACGAGAGCTTATGCATGGCAGCAGGTATGTACTTACCTTTAAAGCGTAACAATGGAAGTCATGTTCATGCTCCCCACCATTGTCGCGCATAGCTTTGTCTGGCAATGTTGAAGTGCATTTGCGAAATACTTTTCTTCATAGTTTATTAATCTGCTACGCTGAAAGTAACTATACGATGAATAGAATATGCTATCTACGGGATTGCCGAGGGTAGGTGTAAGCACGGAATCCTTTGTAGGACATTGGTATAGCTGTATTCTAGTACTGACCAGCTGTTTTGCGCTGTAAGAACCCACTGCCTTCAGGCACTTATCATTCATCTTGGCAGCCCGCTCACAGTTCCTCGCCACTTTGGCAGCTTCACCTGGCATAGCGCTCGTTCGCTGTTCGTCGGCCTTAGTTACGCGTTGTCCTGCATTGGCCGCCTTAACGAGAGGTGCGGCTGCGGAGCGCTTCGGAATGCATAAGAAAAATTCGGTTTCAAGTACGCTGCAAGTAGGTCAAGGAGGTCTGCAGTATCGCTGTGGTTTCGGAACATCTGCGTGAGTTTGCCGTGTGTTTGGGCTAAAAGCATTCCATGTTGGGTCCCAATCACGACTACTGAACTAACGTTTGCTCTGCACATGTGTGACATTCCGAAGACGCCATTGAGGTGAGCGGTGCAGACGATGTGAAAACCGAAAATGTGCCGGACTTCTAAGAGTATTTTGCCAAGTGGTGTGGCGGCGCGTTCTATCAGAAGTTTTTTTTTTTTTTTTTGCGTGTGCCCGCTATACGTGGCAGCATGCTCACAACAAAATTGAGAGCAGTAAGGGGGGCAACATTTCATGACTCTGAGTAATGTACATGTTGTCGTCCAACAGCAATCTAGAGCAGAAGTAACAAGCAGCTCCTGCTAAACAGTATGAAAACCCTTTAGTATTTCAGCAACATACGCCGCGAATACTTTTCGACGCTTACTAGGGCTTTAGGGATCCCAACCTGCGCGAGACAGCGCTTCTGGGGCGAGCAATCAGCGTCCTCTTTCGCACGAATTTCATGAAGTGGAGGCGCGGTTGTTTGGGTCGCTTCATATGTGACATCATTAGTCGCCGATGTACCTTAGTACTCATTTAATGTTTGCATTTTACCTTCTCCGCTTTTTGTTATATTTTAACCTTTCCGCACCGCTCTCCTCCCGATTTCTCTTAAAATCCATTCCCTATGCAGAGTAGCATGCCAGCGATATTTACTGGCGTGCTCGCGAAGCGATGAACGTTTGTTTGGTGATATCGACGCCCTTGCTTCGTTTCTAGAACATGCTGAGCGCTAAGCTGTCATATACTGCATAATATGAAGTGGATGCGAAACTTTTATTTCATTCTATTATATTTTTTTACCCTTAGTAGCATAAATTATTACAGAGGGGAGCTAAACCAAAGACCCAGTGCTTAATGCAAAGACCACTCAGCGTCCATTCTAAACGAATTTGGTCAAACTAACTTACAGGTGCAACTCTGATGCATAAGACAAGCATAATAGAATAATAAAGCAGTAGACGACCATGATAAAGGGTCAAACCAGCGCGCTACTGTTACACCTAAAACGTTTCCTCGGCAGAATTATTGCAGGGCGCTAAGGACAACGGCTTGCTGGCTAATTTGGATTTAATAATAAGCTGCGCTCAAAAAGCAGCCGCCCGTACGTAGGCCTCCATAATCCTGCTGACGACAGTTTGCTTCTAGACGCACTTAAAAGGTAAAGCCAGCAATCGCTAGCGGCGCTATCATGATCCCCTGCTAGCTGCAGCCGAAAAAAAAAAAACTGCGATAGAGTGCTGTCAACTGCGATTTCGAATCAGAAAGCACCCTCAATCAATACGAGACCGAAAACGGCAAAAAGTAACACATACACAGCTCTGAAAGCATGTCGCTTCTCTTTGAGTATTTCGGGCTTGCCTAGCTAATTCAGAATGGATCAGAAAAAATTACCTCAACTCTCCAACCAGTTAATCTTTCTGATTTTGCAGTATTCATTTACGTGTACCTACTAAAGACGTCAATGCCTTTGCAAGCGCTAAAACATCAGATCATAAGCTCTAACGCCTTGCGTCGGCAGTCGGCTAAGCCGGCACTATCATAGCATCATAGGTGTTCCTACAATTACTTACACTGTTATACATGATGTGAATGAAAAAACTGCAATGAAAAAACTTTACTTTGCGGAGTGCTGCGGTCCATGCTTTGCGCCTCTGGTTACCGTACCAGAAGCCCGGAAGCGGTAAAATATTGGAAGGCCTTGTGGCCCCTTAAAACGCTACAGAAATGACCTTCAGCTTTCCGTGAAGAAAAAAGTGCGTTCCACTGCACTGCAAAAAGCAGAATACCATGACGCACTCCGCGCGTTGACACAACTAAACGCCTTTTCACGCTGCCGGCAAATTCTCCTTTCGCCGCCAGCAGAGCGACGTGGCGCTGCTGAGACGTCACCGAAGTTCAATCTGGGTTGCCGTGTATAACCCGTGGGGGGTACCAACCACTCAGAGCAGAACTTTCGGCCGGTTGAACTCCTTTTTATACAGGACGAGACATTTTGCACCGCTAGAATGGACCAAGACGTAAAGATATGAACGACAAAAACGCTGGACTTGACAAAAAATTAAGTGCAAGCACGGTAGCATGATTGCCAGGAGCATGCGCAAGCCTGTTTTGTTTGTTGCTTTCAGCAGAAGGCTTGTGACTAGAAGACGCCAATAAGTGGCCCCCGTGGACGATACCACTTATCGTGTTTAACGCTACAGCCAACCGACAGGCGTTTCAGTCAAACAGTTGAAGGTGAGATCTTCGCCAATTATTCATTTACAAGAGCGATTCCTATGCGAGCGCTGCGCAGTTTACTGTGACTGAAAACAGCGTGCTTTTCCTGGAAAAAGGGAAAGACGTGTGACAATAACAATGACGTGCGAAGTGAATTGTTCCCGGGCCTCACCAACGGAAGGTGTCACCGGCCATCTTTTTGTATGGTTTCTGCTCAAAAAAAAAAAGGTCTGCGCATGCTCTTGTAAATCCTGTGTCATGCATCCATAAAAATGACGCCACCGGCTTAGTGGTTATGGTGCTCGGCTGCTGGTCCGAAAGACACGAGTTCGATCCTGGCCGTGGGAGTCGAATTTCGATGGAGGCGAAATTCTAGAGGCCCTTGTGGTGTGCGATGACAGTGGATGTTAAAGAACCCCAGGTGGTCGAAATTTCCGGAGCCCTTCACTACGGCGTCTCTCATAGCCTGAGTCGCTTTGGGACGTTAAATCCCAAAAACCAGAAACCACCGCTTCCATAAAATGGTGCTTCAATGCACGCTTGAGTCGCCCCTGTCTGTCTGGGTCAATTCAGCCGCTTCAAGGTGCCTTCTTTTTAGGAATCGACATCGTCGTGGAGCTGCTATAGGACCGCGGTCAGATATTTTGGCTCTGGTAATACTTTTGACGCTGGGATCTTCGAGGCTGCTTTCATTTCGAATACGCATGCTCTACTCATAGGGCTGGGACACTGAAGGATCAGCGGTACCAGATACAACCTGCAGAAACCATCGCTGTAGCTCTGACGTACCCTGTGGTTTTTCTGACTAGGGAGTATTATCCTGAGTAGTAAAATGAGGCATGGAGTTGCTCGGAAGACAGGTTCTTCCCGGTTCATGGGGACTAACAGCACGGCCTGCGATATCAAGAGTATCGAAGAAAGGTCCGCAGCGTTGACCTAGTAGTTTGAGCATCCTTCTCGCATGCGGAGGTACATGGATCGATCCCCAGTGCCACCGGGTACCCACCGCTGATACAACAGTAGAAGCTTTCCTCTGGCCTGAGGGTCGGTTTCTTCGAGATGCAATGCAATACTGAAAAATTGGTCTCTGATGCATCATTGAGAACAGAAAATTGTCCTGTGCCAAGACGCTATTTAGTGAAAGCTGCCCTTGTGCCATGAAAGATCGACACACCACCAGTTACGAAGAAATTATTGATTGAATTCCATTCTTCCAATTAAGGTGGCTCCGTGGCTTAGTAATACAGGTAGGGTAGGAATTCTCCTACATCCAGCGGGGTGCCACTGTTCCCTGTGCAGTTCAGGGCAGGGATCGTCGACTACACCTGACCTACAGGACATGCCAAAGTGAAGATAACGGTTATAATCAACACTGATGCCAAAGGCTCTCGAGCAGGGGCCCCCAAATATTTCGTCCACAGGACAAGGTTGCAGATTTTCCAGGCATATTTTCCAGGCCGCAAAGCCTGGTTTTCAAAATGAAGTGAAGGAATAAAAAATAGAAACCATTAAATTTAAAATTAAAAAAAATCACACATATGGATTTGGAACCGTTGCGGATAAGAGAAAAAAAGTAACTTACTATACTATCTGCGATTTGCTGACGACATTGCGTGCTGAGTCACAGGGGATTAACTGCAAAGCATGATCAGTGCATTAGACAGGCTGAGCAGAACGGTGGTTCTAAAAATTAACATGCAGAAAACGAAAGTATCGTTCAAGAGTATCGCAAGGGAACAGCAGTTCAAAATTGGTAGCGAGGTGCTGAAAGTAGTAGAGGAACACGTGAGAGCAGGTAGTGACCTCTGATCAGGATTATGGGAGGAAAATACATAAAGAATAAGAATGGGTGGAGCATGTAAGTTCTCCCAGATCATGAATGACAATTTACCAATATATTTCAAGATAAATGTATACGACTGCTGTATCTTACCGGTGCTCAGCTATGTGACATAAACGTGGAGGCTAAAGAAAAGGGTACAGCTTTAGATAGGGATAACTCAGCGAGGTATGGAAAAAAAAGAGAGATGTAAAATTAAGGGAATGGAAGCGGGCAGAGTGGGCGAAGAAACAAACGGGGATTAATGACGTCCCAGTCGAAGTCAAGAGGAAGAAGTGGGCTTGGGCAGGGCATGTAATGCGAAGGCAAGATAACCGCTGGTCCCTAAGGGTAACGGAGTGGATTCCAAGAGGAGGGAAGCGTAGCAGGGGTCGGCAGAAAGTCATGTGGGCGGATGAGATAAAGAAGTGTGGGGGGATACAGGGGCCGCAGGTAGCGGAGGAGAGAGTTAAGTAGAGAGACATGGGAGAGGCGTTTGCTCCGCAGTGGGCGTAGTCAGGCTGATGATGACGGTGAAATAAAGCTCGGGGCTTATCCGCCTAAACAGACGAATCGCCCGGAAAAACACTGCATGAAGTCCACGCTTTATCGGGGCTCTTATCTCTGTGTTCATTTATGGCATTTTTACAGAGTGTTCGGAAATACGAACTGTTGCATCCACTCGTTATGCCCCCAGTTCTTAAGGTTCACACCACGTTATTCAAGAATATTTGATGCCTCCACAAGAATATTTTAGGCGCCGACGCCTCTCTAGCCAATTCTGTATTTAGTCCCACCCGCAACGAAGCCCATACACCCATGTGTTTGCCATTGTAAGCTGACGGCCCTCCGTTTAAGTTTGCACGTTCTATCCGTGCGAATAATCTGATTAGAAATTTGCAGGCGGTACTTAAGCTACGCCTTAAGAGTATGATACGATACATTAATGGTTTGATGCCCATATATGCGATAATGCTCAGTCTCTACATTACATTCATAGATACCTTGGAGTCCGCATAGCATTCCCGGCGCAGTGGTACGCCGCTTACGCGATGCGCGTCTACCTCTACCTTGCGGTGGCAGGTGTTAACACTGGTGAGAATGGGCTTGTGAGACTAAGCTTGCTTTTCTCGAGTAACCTCACGCTGGCAATCATTACTATAACTGACTCCTGCCGCGGTGAGCAGTTTGCTCACAATCCAATGGGGCGGTTGTGATGACGCCGCAAGGTCAATTCTCTTAGTTGACCCAGCAGCCCCCTGGCTGCTCCTCTGTGGACGTTTCGTATATTTTTGGGTCAGGGCTAACGACGCCTACGAAGACGCCTAATTTTCTGCGACACGGGGCTCTTAACACTATCTCGTTAAAACTGACAGAGTTCTGCTTTCTTGGCCGCGTATGAACCGGCAAGGAGCAACCATAACAACACCGAAGCGATGTGAGCAGGAGACCAGTCTTCGCTTTCGCTGAGGTCACGGGCAGGACGAAATTTGACAGGATATCGAGGAGGGCCTGCTCTAGAGGCATTTCTGTGGTTTAGGGAGTGTTTAACCGGCCCAGATGTCTCATTCTTGGTTACATCTCTTTGCTTACGCCGGCGCGTTTTCTTTTCTTCGAGAATTTAAAATTTTAAGCGATTCTGGCACTATATCAGCTGCAAATTCAAGGAATTCTAATCTACCTCCAGTAAAACCATGAACTTACCTAACCCTTATCGGAATAAATCGCTGAAATAAACATCAATCGTACGTTTTCGTTCACGGGTGGGGGATGTGTCGCTGTTTTACTTAAGTTTGTTTATTTTCGGGACAAAAACGCGCGAGCTTTGGATCCAGTTACATCAACGATGGAATTTTAAACCGAGAAGCAACGCTTCCCACAAGTGTGAACAAGGCGTGTGCAACCGCACAGGTGCAGGAGGAGTGCGCACACTGCCATGCAAGTGCGCGAAGCCCCAGGCATGACAAAAATGCTTTGTGAGTTCAAAGTGACATTAAATAACTTCGCTCAATAGAACCTGGATATATTTACTCCGTACTGGTATTTTATGCTTAGCTACCGCAAGGAATTGGCCAAAGTTTCAAACTGAAACAGAATACAGAGCGGCAATCGACAGAGCTCACTCAATACGTCCTATTTAGTGGAAATATAACGTCCCTTGAATATAATTTTAATGTGTATTCCGTCCCTTTGCTCCCTCTTTGTAGTGGTAATTGCGCGCAAACAACGTATATCATGGCACGAAAACGAGGCCCCAATGTTAGAGAGTTGTTTTCCTTGAGCAGGAAGCAATAAAATATAATACATATAATCTTACCTTTCTGAAAGAATGCGCGTACATTCCAATGATACGTTTTAAAGCTTTATGAATACGTAGGCCCAACTTTCTTTGAAACATAACCGCTACCAAGAAATTTTACAGTAAGTGCGCTCTGCCAACATTCTGGAAGCAGCAAGTAGCTAGTGCGTGGAAACGATATTACAACGCATCATTAACATGCTACACCCGTACATTCGCCTGTGTGTAATCTACGTGTTCATGCTTTTATATCTACCCAGGGTGTAGGATCTAGTATCAGTGCTGAGCTGTTAATAAGCTAAGGTTTCGAAAAGAATTTCATTGCAGTTGACGCAATATGTGGGCAGCACAAACCAATATGATTAAGTGCAAATTTTTTTATGTTGTAGTGAGTCCTTAGTCAATGCATAGTCCAAGATAGTATATTTTAGCAATTGAAATCGATGCTTGATGCAGACGTCTACTTGTGCGGCACCAGTGTTTGTCGCTTCGAGCCAATGTTTCATAATTATTGCTGAGAGGTCTAGTTACAACTTTACAGATCAGCTTTTTATTGAGCTCGCGAGGAAATAGTAAGCGCTAGGAAAATCAATACGGAACGAAATTAATTCAGGTTTATTTGACCCGTAGGCAATTGGCTTACTAGTGACTCAAATTTAAATGAGACTGAACTGACCTCTGGGCAAATGGCTTCTTGATGGCTCACATTCTCTTGAGACTATTGAACTGTCGTTAATTGGCTTCGTGCGGACGCGTATCGGGAGCGAACGTTTTGACAGCTTAAAAAATGAGCACAATGAAGTTTGAGTTGCTATTGAAATGTTATAGACCATGCATGTATTCAGTAATCGGCGAACTGAAACTCAATGTGTAGTTTTGTAAGGACGCAGCGCTTCCCTGCCACTCGAAGCCGGACAAGCTGCCATGAAGCGGCTCACCCCGAAAACGAGGCCTTGAGCGCTACAGTAACTAAGCTGGCTGCGGAGAATGAGTCTCCCCTCCAGAGCGATGACGGCGAATAAAACATGAACGTTTTTTGTGCAACACTGAGTGCTCTGGAACGCAAACTTCAGAAGTTGGTGGCGCTATAGAACGGCCCGTACCAGATAGCGAAACTGAAGAAATCTATATTTGCACAGTTTATTCATTTATTTATTTATTATTCCTCAAAGGTCCCTTTCGGAACATTACATGAGGGGTGGGGATAACAGGGCAAAAAAATATTATACATTAATAAAAAAATGGACAAAAATTACATTGATGAATGGGCTTCCTCGATAGTGGTCTTGAAGATTCGATGATTCATGATGGTGGCCACTTCAGCAGAGAGGTCATTCCAGTCAGGGGCAGTCTTTAAGAAAAATGATTGCTGAAATGTGGTGGTATGTGCACGCTCAGGGTAAACAGCGTTTGGGTGGTTATGGCGGGAAATGCGATGCACTCGTGGAATTAATTGGTTGACTTCGGGAAAGTTGTGGAAGAACTTGTGAAATAAGCAGAGGAGTGCTGCGTTCCTACGGGTGACTAGCGTAGGCAATTGCAATCGTGATTTCAGACCTGAGATACTGGTATGATAGGAGTAGTCGGATGAGATGAACCTCGCGGCACGATTCTGAACTGACTCAATGGTATTAATTAGGTTAGTCTGATGGGGATCCCATACAGAATTAGCATAATCAAGTTTAGGTCTGACGAAAGTCTTGTAAGCGAGCGATTTGAGAGAACTTGGTGCTAGAGCAAGGTTGCGCCGAAGATACCCAAGGACACTGTTTGCGGAGTTAGTTATGCTGGTGACATGAAGAGTCCAAGTTAGATCACGAGAGATATGGATGCCTAAGTGTTTGTAATGATTTACCGAAAAAATTGGGCAGTTATTAATAGTGTACAGTGGCGCGATGAAGTTGGGGCGACGGTGAAAAGAAATCAGTGAGGTCTTTGAAATATTAAGAGACATGAGCCACGTGTTACACCAATGTTGCACTTGTGAAAGGTCTCCTTGAGCAACGTCTCCTTGTGAAAGGTCTCCTTGATCTCCTGAGCTAAACAGCGCAGCCAAGCTGGGGGAGAGGGTGAAAGGGGCTCTGCTAAAGAGATAGGTGGTCTAGAGGCCGAAATGCCCTCCAGGTCTCCAAAAGAATTAGGAATAGCGGTGCATCGAAAGCGAAACTGCCAAAACGAAGCTACCACGATACACCCGTGCCTCAGTGGAATCAGAGCCGTTCTGGCTGCAGTTTCGGCAGGTCTTTCACCACAGTGCCACACTCAATAGATTTGAAAATTTTCTTCCTTTGATCAATTCTTGTAGGAATGGCATTGTCACGTATTGCAGGCATTCAAGCAAGGGAGAATAAGTTAACGAGGTTAACATGGGTGCCGTTGGCTAATGCTGGCTGACAACTTGAAGACAGAGAACTTCCTGTAGTTTTTAAGTTTGAAGTCTACAGAAAGCAATTTAAAATGGCTAGTGGGAAAGGAAGGCAGCAGGCCACGAACCAAAACTGAATGAAACATCCAGAATCCAAAATGGTATGCAACTCGCAAATGTTCAGCAGCTTCTTTTTAACTAGTCAACTCAAGCAGAATGAGGACTGCACATTTTGTGCTTCGAAAGGTCGCGTTCGTCAGGGGTGCCAGACGTCGCTATCTTCATAGGAAAAGAAGAAAAAGTTGCCGTACGCTGGCCCATATTTCCGGGATTTAATCAGAGGGTACACTCCTAAGGACTGTCGCAACGAAAGACTTAGATGTGAAGTTGAGAAAAAGCCATATTACTGCTATGAGCAAACCAACGTGGTGAAGGTCTAATAACACGCTCTCTCAGTCGCACTGTGGACGCATAAGAAGACAGTGATCTTCCCCAATGAGCTGCTTCAGGCATCTCAAGTTTGGGCAGACGCTGGTCAGCAAAGAACGCGGAACGGAGCTCTTGACGGTAAAAGCCAACAAACTTTAATTATAGAACTTCCGCGTCACTTGCGGCTGGGGGTACTGGGCGAGGAAGATATATCAATTCATTCCTTTGGCAAGATAGGCAGTGTTAAATACTAAAAACCGCAAACAAATGCTAACTAGGTTGAGGAGCCAGTATGATTTAAAAGAGCATTATCTACAGTTGTCTGAAGATGTAATCTTTTCCGATGAGCTTTTGCTCCCAGAGGCTGCACTACAAGCAGTAAAAAAAAGAAAGTGACTGAGCTTTCGGACAGTGCCTTGAAAACGAGCAGAATCGACAAGAAATGGCAGAGGTACGAGGGGGTACCCAAAAGAAACCGGACTAAATTTTTTGGTCGGCAAAGCTTCTCTGGTACCGCGTTTTGCCACTAGGAGCGCATAGAACGAACATTCCAGAGTCAGTAAGCCGAGTGCCATCGTTGTAGGAGGTCAGACAAGTTTAGGCAGAGTTTTAGATTGACGACTGTTTTGTATGAATGTCGTTTTTGCAATGGCTGATTTTCGTGAACAGCGTGCGCCGGTGAAATTCTGATTTTTGATCGGAAAAAGTTGAATGGAAACTCTTGAAATATTAAGAAAGACGTACAAGGACGATGCTATGGGGACAACTCAAGTGTTCCTGAATCGAATCCTGAATCAAAGCAACAATCACGCCAATGGAAAACTTCAAATTCACCTCGCCTCAAGAAAGCTCGTCAGATGAAACCAAACCTCAAAACAATGCTGATTTGTTTTTTCGACGTGAGAGAAGTCGTCCATTGAGAATTTGTTCCGCAGGGTCATACAGTTAGCCAGGCTTTCTACTTGGATGTTTTGAAAAGATTGGGCAATAGTGTTCGGTGGAAGCGGCCAGATTTGTGGTGGTCGGGTGACTGGTTTTTCCACCATGGCAATGCCCCTGCTCACACAGCCCTGTCTCTACGACAATTTTGGACCAAAAATGGCATGACCCCTATTCCTCAACCCTCATACTCTCCCGAACTTGCCCCGTGCTACTTTCTTTGTTTCCTAGAATGAAAAAATAGGTGAATGGAAAGCGTTTCGCTGGTGGTGCTGAGGTTAAGAAAAAAACGACGGAGGCACTGTCAAGCATCACAAAAGATGAATTTAAACAATGTTTTCAAAAATGGAACGAAAGATTCGACAAGCGTATCATTGCAAGTGGGGAATACTTTGAAGGAGATTGAAGGTCTGTGCTTAAACTGTGAACAAATAAGTTCAAACAAAAATAGGTCCGGTTTCTTTTGGGTACCCCCTCGTATTGTGGTAACTGTTATCGGAAACTAGTGACCGGCGATAATCCGAGGCTGCATGGGGATGTAGTAGCATTTACGCACACACACGTAGGGTGGAAAATTCAAGGAACAGTACCACGTGCCAATGCCAGTGCAACCTTTTTTTGCCGTTTTCACTCAGTATAACTGACAGAACATGTGCACTGGCACTGAGCTGATGTTCTCTGTGGAGCTCGAAACAGTGGAACCTGTCAAATACCCTCCATCTAAGCAAGAGCGTAGATAGGCTCATAACGCATTTGAATCTATTTTTAACTCATCGACGGCGATGTAGACTTGTTTTTCTGGGGAGGTCAGAGTCCTTGCCCCTTGACGACAATTTTAGGACTTGCGACGAATCGCTCAGCCCACCTCACCTGAAAGAAAGTGTTGTAGGTTGAGGCAACGCTGAACGATGATGTCATACATCAGTACCTCGAAGAAAAAAAGCGAGTAGGACGGGGAACAAAAAGCTTTGCATGCCTCATCGAGCTGTGCTACGCCTGATAGCCTGCCAACCAAGGTTTGAAGGGAGTGTGTGGCGCTATTGAGAGAGTGGCGTGCCGCCCAACGAATCATTATATCCAGTACCTTTGGAAATGATGGTCAATGTAAGCGCACGCAACATTTAGCTCAGTGCAGATATAGAATAGGCGTTCCTGAAAATTCTTCGGAAAGAGAAAGATTATGATCCAGTACGGTTCTTTTAGTACAAACTACCCACAAAATAAAAACTGAATCTCTCCAAGAAGTGCGAAGAGTGGTAAGGGTAACATTAGGAGTAACCAGCTGTCTATTCCAGACTGCCGCTTCAATACACAACCAGCTATAAACGATCAACAAGATTCGTCATACAACGAACGAAGTAAGCCAACATTCTCTGAAACCAAGTACCATTAGGGAATGCTATTCTTTTTATGTTTTGTGGGTTTAATTAATGAGATATTAATAGTGTAATTGTCTTACCACTAAAATATCAACATGACGCAAGCCAACAGACACCGAAAGCAATTAGGACATGGGATGTTTGTTGTCGTTTTCATTAGTGGGAGATTAATAAAAGCAAAAGAAAAAAATTTGTAGGGGCTTAGCTTTGGTTAAGCCTGGTAGGTTGCGAAAGCAAAAGCGCAGCGACCCAACTGAAGGAACGCGTGCGCCGCGTCTACAGGTCACGCGTGACTACCGGCCGCCGCTGCGCGTTGACTCAAAGCGTCTTCGGTAATTTTTTTAATTTTGTTTTTGATCTTGTTGCTACTGAGAGAAAGAAAACATAATCTACAGCTCGTATGACGTCACAGCGGCAGTAGCGCCACAGGTGCGCGGCGCGGCGTAACTGCAGTCCGGCTATCTGAAGGAACGAGTTGGTCGCCCATATTCACTCCGCTAAAGGTCAAACGTAACTGCGGCCGGGTCACGCGAAGGCTTGAAAGTGCGAGTAGTATTGCTTTCGCAATAAAATAACATGCCACCGGTGGGATTCATACCCACGGCCTGCGAATTTCGCTTGCGGTGCTCAACAAACCGAGCTACGGTACTGCTGTCCAATCATCTCCTTTCGGGGGTATTTGCGTGTAGTGTAGCCTAACCCTGAGGTCATTCATCAGCGTCATCCTTGTCCATTGCAGCGGATGCAGTACGTCGTGTATTGCCGTGAGTACCACGTAGGAGCGGTGACGGCTCTCCAGTCTTCTGCCTCGCGAAGGTCGTAGAGTTTCAGAAATCATGGATTAATATTCCAACGGCTGCATGTGGTTGTTTTTTCTTCTGTTTTTAGTTATCTCCCATTGATGAAAACGATAAAAAACTGGTATGAGCTTAATGTAGTTAAACCAAGTAGACCTTCGAAAGCAGGTGTTCATTCTTGAATTGGAGCGGGCACTTAAACTCCGCTTTAGGGGTGTATAATGATATCTTTAGTGGGTTAATGCCCATGTATGCTGAACTGGTAATTCCTACTTAAGATTCATAGATGGCGGCGAGTCCTCATGTAGCACTACCAGTGCAATGGCGCAGCGGTTAAGCGATGCGCCACTGCACTGGAAGGTGGCTGTTTCGATCCCAGCCACCCGTCGGGATTTTGCGACCCATGTTGCTCTACCCGGGCAACCTTTCGAGCAGATGGCACGACGCTCGTCCGAACTTACCCGAGCTTACCAGAGTTACTACCCAGCTTACCCGAGTAACTCGTGTAAGCGCGGGTAGTAACTCGGGTTGCTAGGCAACGGCACAAGGTCGTACGTGCCGTTTTTGCTATTACGCTGGTGGTGTTAGCTTGCGGTTAAGCTTTTGATTTGGTATTCCGTTAGCGCTTGGTATTCCGTTAAAAGGACGCATTGACGCGAATAACGTGCAGGCGTTACTGCACATTAGCGCAAGACAGGGAGTGGAACCTCGCGAGAACTTCAAGGTCAAGAGAGATTTGGTAGAGCAACAGAAATGAATGAATGGGGGAAAGCAAAAGAATTCGGCCCCAAAAAGCGCGTGATTTTTTTAGTGCACAGCGGTGCAGTATGGCACGAGCGATAGAGGTCTGTAGCTGGAGTAGAATGACCACGATTATCCGTTAAATTAATAAAAGTTTCTTTGTGGTTGGACGTACATGCTTTAGGAAGACCTGCGTGCGCCGGTAGAAAAAAATTCTTCGATCTGCTTTCTCGTACATGTAGGTGCCCATATGTTTTCGTCCGACCCACTTAAGCGACCGAAGTTATTAGAAACACACAATTCACAGCTCGTTTTGATCATAGACAAACAGTATAGACCGTATAGTAATTTTCACACAAATCACCTCTAAAGCTTTGATAAAAAATTGGGGGACACTTAAGCTCTGCCTTTAAGGGCACGGACACTGTTTCCTCTTTCACAGTCACAACCATTTATTTATTTATTTATTTTGTACGGGTGCGTCTTCGAAGCTCAGGTCGGAGGCCGTTGATGGAAGACGCGTCACGGCAGGCACACACCCAGGAGTCACACCGAAACCAGCACAGCACTTCGTTCTCCTCTTCGTCCCACCGCGTGAACGGCTGCCGGTCGTTCCCATTACAGTTACCTCCCCGGCGAAAAGGAGCCATCCTGGCGACTTACGGGGACAAAAGAGTAGTCGGGTCATAGCAGGGCTTAAGGCGGTCGACGTGTACAGTTTCACGTCCCCGGCGACGGTGATCCGGAGAAGGGTCAAGGGGCTCAACTATGTAATTCACGGGAGAAGTTTGCGTAGAACGCGGTAAGGGCCGTGATAACAGGAAAGCAGTTTCGTGGCAAGGCCGGGGGTAGAGGAAGGCACCCAGAGCCAAACGAGTGCGCTGGAGGGATATGACGCGGGAGGGTCCGAGGGGTCCAGACGGTGCTTCTGGTGCCGCTGGAGCTGTGTGGTGAAAGAGCGCGCAAGTTGTCGACATTCTTCGGCATACATGTGAGCTTCGGAAAGGGATGTGGTCTCGGAAGGCTTAGGACGATAGGGAAGGATGGTGTCCATGGTGGATGTAGGCTCTCGACCATATAAAAGGAAGAAAGGGGAGAATCCCGTCGATGTCTGCGTAGCCGTATTATACGCGTAGGTTACGAAAGGAAGTACTTTGTCCCAGGTGGAGTGGGCGGTATCAACGTACATGGCGAGCATATCAGTGAGTGTGCGGTTGAACCGCTCAGTCATGCCGTTGGTTTGGGGGTACGTGATAGGCGCTGGTAACAGCGATGAACGATTTGGCATTCCTTTAACAGCGCCGCGACGACATCCAATAGAAAAACACGGCCACGATCACTGAGCTGTTCTTTCGGGGCGCCGTGACGAAGAACAAGACGGTGTAGGATGAAAGAAGCAACATCCTGTGCGGTAGCAGATTGGAGAGGCGACGTTTCTACGTAGCGGGTTAGGTGGTCAACGGCCACGATGACCCAGCGGTTGTTAGACGAAATGGTTGGAAGCGGACCGTAAAGATCAATGCCGACGCGGTCAAAGGGGCGGGCGGGGCAGAGTAACGGCTGCAATGGAGCGGGGTCGTGGCGGGGAGGGTTCTTGCGACGTTGGCAGGCTGTACATGACCGAATGTACTGACGTACGAAGCGGTACATACCGTGCCAATAAAATCGAAGACGCAAACGAGCATAGGTTTTCAATACACCGGCATGGCCGCATTGTGGATCTGCGTGGAAAGAGGCGCATATCGCAGCACGGAGGTGGTGAGGAATCACCAACAGCCGCTTCAGCCCGGCGGAGAGGTAGTTACGCCGGTATAAGAGGCGATCGCGAACGGCAAAATGGTAGGATTGGCGACGAAGAGTCCGGGACGAAGAAAGTAGCGAGGGATTAGACAGGAAGGTGAGGAGGGAGTTAATCCAAGGATCCTGCTGTTCGGAGAGCATATCAGGGACACCGAACGACGAGAAATCGTAAGCACAGACGAGGGCAAAGGCGGAATCGCAAGGGAGTGGTGAACGGGAAAGTGCGTCAGCATCGGAGTGCTTGCGTCCAGAGCGATAAAGGACGTGAATATCAAATTCCTGGAGACGTAAAGCCCCTCGGGCAAGTCGGTCAGAGGCATCTTTGAGGGAGGAGAGCCAGCAGAGAGCTTGATGGTCGGTGACGACATAGAACGGCCGGCCGTAGACGTAAGGGCGGAACTTTGCAATAGCCCAAATGATGGCGAGACATTCTTTTTCTTTGACAGAATAGTTAGATTCCGCCTTGGTGAGGGCGCGGCTGGCGTAAGCGACAACATATTCTGGATACCCAAACTTCCGTTGGGCAAGAACTGCGCCCAACCCCACACCGCTCGCGTCAGTGTGAATCTCGGTCGGACACTCGGGATCAAAATGGCGGAGTATTGGAGGGGGGGGGGAGACCAGGAGGCGACGTAAAGTGTTGAATGCTGCATCGCAGGCGGGTGACCAAGACGAGAGATTCGGGCTGCCGGCAAGAAGCTGTGTTAAAGGGGCGATGATACAGGCGAAATTTTGGATGAAGCGGCGGAAGTAGGAACACAAGCCTATAAAACTAGGAAGTTCTTTTAAGGTGGTCGGTTTGGGAAAGTCAGCGACGTCGCGAAGTTTGGCAGGGTCAGGAAGAACGCCATCTTTGGAGATGACGTGGCCTAATATCGTCAGCTTCGTGGCACCGAAATAACATTTCTTCAGGTTTAGTTGTAGCCCGGCTGCCGTAAGGCACGTGAGAACACGCTGCAAGCGCAGTAAATGAGAAGAAAAACCTTTGGAAAAAACGACAACATCATCCAGATAGCACAGACACTTTTCCCATTTGAGCCCGCTGAGAATATTATCCATCATTCTCTCGAATGTGGCTGGAGCGTTGCATAGGCCGAATGGCATGACATTGAATTCATACAGGCCATCTGGGGTGACGAAAGCGGTTTTCGGCCGGTCAGCCGCAGCCATCGGGACTTGCCACAAGCCAGAGCGTAAGTCTAAGGACGAAAAATACTCCGCTCCCTGCAAGCAATCCAGTGCGTCGTCGATTCGGGGTAGAGGATAAACATCCTTGCGAGTAATCTGGTTGAGACGACGGTAGTCCACGCAGAACCGGATGGAGCCATCTTTTTTCTTCACCAGGGCAACAGGAGAGGCCCAAGGGCTGTGAGAGGGCTGTATGATGCTGCGCTGTAGCATATCGTCGACATTGTCACGGATCACGCGGCGCTCTGTGAGCGAGACGCGGTACGGTCGCTGGCGCAAGGGGGCGTGCGTACCTTTGTCGATTTCGTGAGAGACGGCAAACGCACGGCCCAAGGAAGGTTGGGAAAGATCAAAAGACGTGCTGAAGCGTTGGAGAAGTGTCAGTAGCTGGCCACGTTAGCAGGCGGAAGGTCGGCGGCGATGGCGCGATGAAAGACGTCGATGGGAAGCGGATCGGGCGTTGCCGCGCAAATGTCCAGGAGAGCAACCTCGGGACAGGCACGGTGATCGGAGAACTCGTAGGCAAGTGCAGGGTCCAGTTCTTCGATACGACCGAGGCATTCGCCGGGAAGGAGAGAGAACGTGCAAGCAAAAGGGTTGGCGACATAAATGGCACAGTGACCATCGGAAATCCTGAGAACGGCGAAAGGAATCAGAAGGCGGTGACGGCGGGTGGCAGCTGTGGTGGGTGTGAAGAGAACAGGGCTTGTGAAGGCAGAGTCAGGTAGGAGCGGGACGAGGGCAGACGAGAAGGGAGGTATGGCGGTGTCGGCAGCGACGAGAAGTTAAGCGGAGGGCACAGGCAGGTCGCACAAGGAAACGTTACACACGGAAGATAGCGCGAGTTCAGCACGAGCACAATAAATCACTGCATAGTGGGTTGAGAGGAAGTCGCATCCTAGGATGACATCGTGAGAACACGCACTCAGCACAACAAACTTGATGAGATATGCTACGTCGTTGATCGAAACTCGTACCGTGCAGGCTGCGATGGGGTGGATGCGCTGCGAGCTGGCCGTACGGAGCGAAAAGTCAGACAGGGGCGTCGTAACCTTGCGAAATTTGCGGCGAAGAGAGTCAGTAATCACAGACACGGCAGCGCCCGTGTCAACGAGCGCGAGAACAGGGACACCTTCGACAAATGCCTGAATCACGTTAGCGGGAGGAAACGGAGGACTTGGCGAGCTCGCAAAAGACGCGGTTCTTGCCTCCGGAACTGCGGCATTTAGTTTTCCTCTCGGAGGGGTTCCGGTCGCCGAAGCATTGGGGAAATTGAACGGCAGCGAGGGGAAGGCCAGCGGCGTGTCGAATACTGGGTGCGAGGCATAGACTAACACCATCTGTCGGGCTAGTTGGTTGCGATCCATATGTATCAGCAGCGCGAACACCACACAGGAAGAAGAAGGAGAAGAAGGTAAAGAGCGCTGAACTTCCAACTTTTATTTGAGCAAAAAATTGAACCCGCACTTTTATACACATACCAGGTAAAATCCCACCAGGGGGTAATCAAGGCGTTCTATCGAATTGGGACCAACACGATGTCCAGGGCATCAAAATGATAACTACTATCGCACTATTCAAAGACTTCCATGAAAAGCACGAATGACATGCGGAAAAAACAAGACAATGTAAAAACAGGGCTGAGTGTGCGCGAATGGAAAAATGGAAAAAACAGGGTTGAGGGCGCGAATTTTGCTAAAACCATGAGAAGGCAAGAACACGGTAAAAAGGTAAAAAACAGGGTTGAGTGTGCGCAAATGGAAAAAATGGAAAAACAGGGTTGAGGGCGCGAATTTTGCTAAAAGAAACAAAGAAAAAAAAAAAAAACATGAGAAGGCGAGACACGGTAACAACGTAAGCGATGCGAAGGGATGAGCGCCAACAATTAACACGGCTATGGCGCTCTTTACCTTCTTCTCCTTCTTCTTCCTGTGTGGTGTTCGCGCTGCTGATACATATGGAGGCATAGACGAGCCAGAAGAGCCATTGGGCAAGGGCGGCTCGTGATCGTATCCGTGCGGTAGCACAGCATCCCCAGAGCGAGGCAAGCGCTGACGGCAGAGACGGGCGACGTGCCCTGGAAGCCCACAAGCGTAGCAGATGGGCCGATTATCGGCGGTGCGCCAAGGGTTCGTAGGGTGCCGTCCTGTTCGAGGAAACGGGGCTGGCGGAAGTGGCATGGACGGGGTGGAGCATAATAGGCAGGGCTGCCGCGGTACGTGGGACAGGCAAGCGAGCGCGGTGTCTGCGTGACGGCTTCAGCCTAGGTGAGTGGTGCTGCGACAGGAGAGGCGGGGGGCTGGATGGCAGGACTGCAGCGACCTGCTCCTGAACAACACGGCGGATAGTCGGCGCAAGGGAGGGCGCTAGGTCGGCAGTGGGGCAGAGAGGGTCTTTAACGTGATGGAGAAGAGAAAGCTGGCGGGCGACTTCCTCGCGTATAAAATCTTTTACACGTTCCATGAATAGGGATTGGTCCGAAGACGAGGGACCAAGAGCCAAGCCAGCAAGACTCTCGGTAGGCGCACCAGACTTCCGCGTAGAAGCGCGTTGCTTGCGCAACTCGTCAAAGCTGCGGCACAGCTCGATGACGGCACCGACGGAGGTGGGATTCTTCGCCAGGAGCATTTGAAAAGCGTCATCGGCTATCACTTTAAGAATTTTGTTAGCCTTGTCAGTCTCGCACATCGAAGGGTTGACGCGGTTACATAGATCGACGACGTCTTCAATATAGCTGGTAAATGTTTCGGCCGGTAGCTGGGCTCGGGCACGGAGATGTTGCTCGGCGCGGAGTTTCCGCATGGCGGGGCGGCCGAAAACGACTGCGAAGCTTGTCTTGAATGATGACCAGGTGGGAAGGTCGGCTTCATGGTTACGAAACCATAAGTTGGCAACGTCTGTGAGATAGAGGAGGACGTTGCTCAACTTCACGGAGTCGTCCCAGCGATTGTAAATGCTGACGCGCTCGTATAAGGCCAGCCAGTCGTCGATGTCCTGGTCGTCCGTACCGCTAAATGGGGAAGGGTCGCTCTGGCGTTGCACTCCGGAACAGAGGATGGTGAGAGGGATGGCCGGCGATGACTCAGTCGGAGCGTTTGGCATTGTTGGCGGTGCAAGTAACGTTCCGCTCCGAAGTTCCAGGTTGAGCACCGGGACGGGATCGAAGCACCTTCACCAAGTGTACGGGTGCGTCTTCGAAGCTCAGGTCGGAGGCCGTTGATGGAAGACGCGTCACGGCAGGCACACACCCAGGTGTCACTCAGGAACCAGCACACCACTTCGTTCACCTCTTAGTCGCACCGCGTGAACGGCTGCCGGTCATTCCCATTACAGTTTATTTATTTATTTATCTATTTATAGAAGTGCCTGCGCTACCTCAAAGGCATTATTGCAGGTGGGGACAATTAGAGGAAAATGAACATTTGAGAGAAACTTGAAACAGCTAAGCGCAGTTTCTAAAAGCAAGAAATTAACAAAATACTTAACAACGATAAGTCATGTCGACGGTAAACGCTCTTCAGGGCACCAGGGTGCAAAATTCACAGCACAGAAATAGAAAGGGTACGCTATTTCATGTAGCGCAATGCCAGCCAAAAGATATGAAGTAAACGGGATGATATTAATCTACGGCAGACTTCGTGACAATAAAGACAGATACTCTGAACACGTTTTGCATTCACCAGTGCTCTTGGGAAGCCTATTCCATTTTGCGGAAGCATGCGGAAAAAAATAAATTATGTTAGACATCAGCACGACAGCGCATTTCAAGAACTTTCAGCTCGTGGTCACAACGTTTAGAGATGAAGTGGAGAGGGAAAATACACTAGTTCTTATTTAGAGTAGGCCAAAATGCGACATGGGGCGCAACCAGACTCTTCGTTACTAGTGCCCGCTCACTTCTGAACTAGGAATCGAATTGACTTCATATCTGGTGCTCTGACTCCATGCATGTCCAATATAAATGGCTTTAAGCTAGCTTTGATTTGTTGCATCAAAGCAGAGAAAAAAATTTCCAAGTGAGCCAAGGTGCGCAAGAAATCAGCCAGAAAGGCACGAAATTCTGCATGCCACATTTTTAAAAACTGCGCTGCTCAATCAAAGTGGCATTCTAAATAACCGGAGGTATTTCAGGAAGATACTTGTTTATTGGCCATATCGTAAGCAAATATCTAATATTTTCGCGTCTAGGGTAAGTAAGGAAGAATTAATTTAACAGTACGCTATGTATGGGGCAAAATACCATGTTGTGATGTTCTGCAGGGACAAATGTAAATGTATTAGCTCTATTGCTTTATCTAAACCTCTACCTGTGTTTTCCCGCTCTGTAAGACATTTTAAACGTACAAAAGAAGAAAAATGAATGCCAGATTGCACGCAGAAAAGAAGAAACGTCTAGAGAAACGCAGGCAGCCCCGGTGCATAACTATCAAGCATTTCTTTGTTTCCAAAGGCGCCTACCCCACAACCGTACATAAAATGGGAGAATACGAAAAGCAGAACCTGTATAAACCGCCTTGCGAACTTCAGCGTAGCGCTATGTCCGGCGGGCATGAAGAGGCTTATGAAAACACATTATGAAAATGGAGGAAGCGCTGCTCGGTCTGGCTTATACAATTACATTCAACACTTCGTGTTCATGGGCTACGAATCGAACCTAATAAAATGTCCATTCAACTGAGCTGAGCGAAAGAACAAAAAATGTTGCATTAAGAGAGAAAAAGGCTGTGGAAAAAGCAAGAATTTTAAGAACTGGTACACGCAGAGCCCGGCTGTAAGTGCGCATAGAACGTAGTGGCACATGGAACAAAAGAGTATCGGGTTCGGGCTGAGTACAGTGTGTTTAGTAACGGAGCGATGCGATATAAATCACTCACCACAGACATTCTTTTTCTGCATCGCAACGGCCACTATTTATTCTTTGAAGCAGGAAGGCGGCATGACAACACGCACAGCTAACTACTAAACCCGTCTCCCGGACCCCTCCAAGACCTTCCCGGGCCTTCCTCTTCTTCCTTTGCAAGAGAGGTAGAGTCCACTTTCCGGAAAGGAAGTACAACTCCCTCCGATGTCATCGTGCGGGTAGGTCCGGGGCGTCCGGCGTCCATTTGTTTCAATGCAAAGGCGAGTGCACAGTGCCGCTACAACCTCCCGTTTTAACATCCCTCCCCATCAGAATGCGTGGGAGGGCATTCTACAGTTCTGTCAACTCGATTCTTGATGGACGTATTCTATTGGCATGGCTTTTCTCTGAGCCAGTGCAAAGCGATCATAAAATCCAAAAACGAACTTTCCAAAATGAACACGTGAAGCGCGATCTCGAGGGAAGTTTGGTCGCACTTGCGCAGTCGCGAGGTGACCAGGCATGTCATCAGTTCTAATCTTGCCAGAATGACCACCTTCAGAGGAGCAACGCAATTTTTGGCGAGCAACAGCGAGGTCGTCACTCCCTGGTATTCAGTCATGGATAGGTAAGACATGGCTCCATGGGTTGTCGTGCTGGCATTGGCGAAAATATGCAGTTCTCTATGGGACACTTCCGCACAATCCTTTATCGTAGAATCTTGGAACTTAAAATTTTTCTAACTCAGCCAGCTCCTGACGCTTTCCGCAAGATACCATGGTCTTGCACATACTGGCAGTATGTTTTGGCCTTGTACATTGCAAATATCGTCCGACCTCCCGTAACATGCGTATCTCCTCCGACAGCTCCCTTGAAGCAAGTAATTCTCCGTTGCGTGCTGTTCCGACTTGTACAGAGAGCATTCTAGACCTTTCATTGTGCCATGCAAGGCTGCCAATGACGAGTGTCGAGGCTCGCCAGGACGCGCTGCACTCTTCAGTCGCGATGTGGGTGGGAAGTCGAGGGCGATGCCGGGAGCCATGAATTAGAAAGAGGCTAGGAGAGGGCGGAAGTACTGCAATTGAAGTGAACGCATGCGGCTGATTAGGGGACATGGACTTAACCATGGCGTCGCTGGGTTGCTACCTGCTCGCCTACTCGCGACTCTCAACTTCGATGGAGCTGACGTCGGTGGTTGAGGTGTTGCCTCTGCTGAAGCCCACTGCATCCATCGAAGCCATCATCCTGTTGTACAGCAGGAACAGATTGTTAGGAAGAGCCCGGAGCACAAGAGGATAGAGCCCTGCGGATTATGATTCTTCGCCCACACCCAACGCCTTAAGCCCTCGCATGCGAGACTGAAGCCCGTCATACCAGCGCAGCAGAGCGTGGGCGTTGCTTTTTGATGACACCCGTGCGGCATCCATGAGGCCTTCCATCTGGCCCTGGATGAGAATGGCTTTAGGATGCCAGTGGAGTGGCTGTGACGCTCCGCCGTCAGCTGCAATTCTTTGATGACCGACGCACTATCTCCTGTTAGTGCAGAGCCCAAGTATTGGAACTTCTCTGCTGGTGTTAAGCCTGAGTACTTGTGGATCGCTGTTTTGTATAGCTCCCAAAATGGCTGACAATTACTTCTGTCGCCGTTAAATTTCAGGCGCTCCAATGTTGGGAGTTTTATCTTGGCTGTCGTTCCTGTCGCTGTGGTTCGGTCTTTGTTCGAGTTAGTGCTGCCCACGTTCGTTCCTTATGTGCTGCGCTTCGCAGCAGACTTTAGCTTGATTAGAGAAGTGAGGATCCTGTTGTTATATTCAATTATGGTTGTCAAATGTGCGTGGGCTCCCTGTTCTGTGATCAGAGGTTCGATCGCGGCGCCTACATGGGTCAGTTGACCATGAATCAATTACAGACGCTCGACAAGAACCGCCAGATCCTAGGCGTTCGGTGCAGTAGAGTTCAGCAGGTCTTCCGCTTCACCATCCAGGCGAGTCGCTTGAGTTCGCAGCGCCTTCCTCTTTTTCCTCTATGTCTTCATGTCTTTCGAGAAGTCGATCTTGGTGGTCCATTGATGTTGCTGAACCGTTCCCTAGTTTCGGCGCCAGAAATTAGTGTAGTAACGGATTGATGCGATCGATGTTATCACTCACCATCACACTTATTCTTTCTTCGCAGCCAAACAACCACCATTTATTATATGTAGGAGAAAAGGCGGCACGTACTATCAGCGTCAAATGAAATGCGAACAAAACACCTGAGACGCGAGCACAAAAAATGAAGCATATTAGAGGATGGAGGTGAAATACAGGCGTGGGCTATTAACATTTCAAAAGAACGGTCTTTCCCGCTTCGATGGGAAAATCAACTGCTCATGTATTTTGCCTCCCTAGTTTAATATCTGCGATTTGTGCTGTTCGCGTTTCAATTGGCTTGTTCGCGTTTCAATTGACGCTGACAGTACATCACCAACAACGGCAAGTCAACACACCCAGCTAACTATGTCTCCCAGCCCCCTTCACGACCGTACCGGGCCTTGCCTTTCTCCTTCCTCTGCGAGGGCAGAACTCTCTACTTTCTCCTGAAAGAATACAATCCCTTCCGATGTCGTCGTGCCAGTAGGTCTGAAGTGTCGGCGCCGATTTGTCTTAGGGTAAATGGGCAATTCCCGGCGCGGCTACCGCCTGCCGTTTCAATAATGTGTGCCATTCGAATAGGCTCGCTAAGATTGTCTAGATGTCTGTGAACGTAGTGACCACTGATCCGGATCAAGAGAGGGAAACAACTAGAATAAGAATGAGGTGAAGCGCGTATGGCAGGTTCTATCAGTTCATGAATGGCAATTAATCAATACCCCTCAAGAGAAAAGTATACAACACTTGTATCTTACCGGTACACACCTTTGGGGCAGAAACGTGGAGGCTAACGAAAAGCGTTCAGCTTAAGTTAAGGACAACGAAACGAGCTATGGAAAGCAAAATGATGGGTGTAATGTTAAGAGACCGGAAGCGGGCGGACTGGGTGAACGAACAAATGCGGGTTGATGACATTCAAGTTGAAATCATGAGGAAGAAATGGGCCTGGGCAAGGCATGTTATGTGAAAGACAGGATAACGGCTGGTCCTTAAGGGTAATGGAGTGGGTTCCAAGGGAAGGCAAGCGTGGCAGGGGGCAGCAGAAAGTTAGGTGGGTGGATGAGATTAATAAATCTACGGGGACACGATGGGCGCAGCTGACAAAAGACAGGGTTAATTGAGGAGGCACCGGAGAGGCCTCTGTCAGGTTGATGATGATGATGCAGCCAACTTCGTGTGGATTAATTGCAAGGGTGAGTGATATTGTTACGTACTTAGCACGCACGGCGGTTTATGTTGGTTCGGAGCCAAGGACCGCATGACCGACTACAGCGAAATCACGAAGGCCTACCGCCTGGCTCGCAGGACTCTCCCACCCCCGCACCCGAGGCTGAGTCGAGCGGAGGCGGTACTACTGAGACAGCTCCAGACCGGATCGCTACCGAGCCTGGGACTGATGCATCGCATGTGCCCCGAGACCTACCCGACCGATACGTGTAGAGTCTGCCGGAGGGAGCCGGCAGATCACACACACATCTTGTGGGACTGCATCAGAAATGCAAAGGAAGCAAGATCAGGAACAATCCAGCCGTGGCTGGAGGCAGCCGCGAAGAGCAACGACCATGACCAACAGCTATGGGCCGTCCAGCAGGTCCTCGGGGCGCTCGAAAGGCAGGGACCCAGCGAGCCGGCAACGGCGAGCGGAGACCCGCGCCGAGTAACGGCAGCCTCGTAGACGACGTAAGCCCTCGTCGGGGCGCGCGAGCGCCCAACTGCAGGCACAAATAAAGTTTGCTCCAATCCAATCCAATTACAGAGGAGATCGATAGAAGCAGGACGGCGACGAAGCCTACAAGCGCCCTTCTGCTCTTTCTCTTCCTTTTCCTCTACCGGTCAGTCCTACCGTTAATCTTCTGCTTCCTCCGTCGATGTTTGGTGAAAGTTTGTGACATTTCTCTCCTCGCAGACGAAGCCCGTCGGGCGAGTTAGAAAAACGTCTGGGATGAAATCGCTTGAGGCGGGCAACATGCACCACCTCAGGCTGGCGTAACCGTCGACCACTAGTAGTTAGGCTTGATATAATGTAATAAAGGTCGCTTATACACTAACGCAACAAACGGTCCACTGTAGTGTGACAGCAGTTTCTGACAAAGACCACGCTTGCGTAGATGTGTCCACAGTCACGCAATGTCCCCAGGAACATAAGAAACTTCTTGGTGTCGGACGTCGTAGTGGTTCTTAGAATGCCCTTGAGCAGACAAAATTCGAACGCGGGCAAGCTGGCGAGCTTATTCAGCTTTGCAGAGTGTGGTCGCAAGAGAAAGTTCATTGTGGATGAAAAAAGGTAGTATGGTGTCAAGGCCACAGCTAGGCTAGCGAGGTAGAAAGGGCTGTAGCTAGTTGTCACTTGTTGCGCTGTGTTTTATGCATTAGTAATGAACGGGAGGACGAAATCCCAGTCCTCATGATCTGCAGTGACGTACATAGCAAGCATGGTGGTGAGCGTCCGATTACTGCATTCTATCACACAGTTCGCTTGGGGATGATGCGAAGTGGAGAGGCGAAAACTGCAGGTGCTGAGGCGGAGAAGTTGTTCGACAACGTCCGCTGTGAATTGTCGTCCACGGTCACTAATGAGAACTGCAGGAGGGCCGTGCCGAAGAATGACGAATCAAAGTAATAATAATAATAATAAATACTTTATTCACACCAAAGAAACAATACAAGACGCGGACGCGCCAAAGCCTCAATTGGGCTTGTAGGGCGCCGTCCGGCAGCAGCAACAACCTGTGTTACCAAATCAATTCATTGTTTTGTGTACTACATTAAAACATATGCACTAGAGCTGTTCAAGCTCGGCAATAGCATCACGTAACTGTCTGCGAGTGTTCAAGTTGAAAACATTATCAGGCATCTCGTTGAATATACATGGGATATAATATGACCTCATAGACATACCAAAATGAGTTCGCACTGCAGGGACAATATATCGAGAAACTTTTCTTAATGGGATTGGTTTAACGTTGTGGAACCGAAATTCAGAGTTCCAGTAAGAAATTCGGCACTTCGGACGCAGTAGCAGCTGGTATCGTGGCTGTCTCAGAATGACGCGTTAAATAGTCTACGCACACGAGAATCCATTGATTTCCTTTAGAGGACCGTGGGATAGGTCCAAGAAGGTTAATGCCAGCTTGCTGAAACGGGGCTGTTGGAGGTGTGATTGGCCGCAGTTCTGCCGGCGGACTTGAAGTCGGCAGCTTAAAGCGCTATCATTGTACATAGCTGGCTACATAGTGCTGGATGGTTGAACGCATGTTAGGCCAGTAAAATCGTTGTAGTGTGCGGTGGAGTGTTCGGGCCACTCCCAATTGCCCAGACGTGGCGTCATCGGGCATCATTTCAAGAACTGTATTGCGTAGGCTTTCTGGCATGACAAGAAGCATGCGTGCTCCCCCAGAAGCGAAATTCTTCTTATAAAGCAGTCCCTCGCGAATGCAAAATGTATTCCTTACCGAGTCTTGGGCGGCATGAAACAAAGAGGTTAATGTTTGGCCTTTGCATTGCTCAGTTCGGAAAACTTGAAGATCAGGGAAGGTTTGTGAAAGTGAAGCCAAGTATTCGTCACAGTTGGCAGCGTCGTCATCAGTCGTTTGATGCGGCAAACACGAAAGACAATCAGCATCTTAGTGTTTATGGCCGCTTTTATGCACCACAGTAAAATTAAATTCTTCCAGGCGGAAAACCCATCGATCGAGCAGTCCACAGGGGTCACGAAGACTCACTGGCCAGCAAAGCGAATGGTGGTCGGTCACGACGGTGAAATCATTCCCGTACAGATAGGAGTGGAAGCGCTGTACGGCGAAAACAACGGGGAGACATTATTGCTCAGTAACCGTGTAATTCTTTTCGCACTTACTCTACGAGCGGCTGGCTTGTACTACCACGTTCTGGTCGTAGCGACGGCGTTGTATAAGTACAGCACCGATACCGATACCACTTGCATCAGTGTGTACTTCAATTGGTGCTGATGGGCAGAAGTGGCGTAGTATGGGGCCCGAGGTTAAAAGAAATTTCAGGTGACGGAAAGCTGCGTCACATTCGCTGGTCCAATTCAACGGTGCAACTTTATGCAGCAAACACGTGAGCGGGTAAGCGATGCCCGCAAACCTTGCTATAAAGCGTCGAAAGTACGAGCAGAACCTTAAAGAACTCTGCAGCTGTTTCACTGACTGGTGCACCCTAAAACTTTTGACAGCTTCAGTTTTCTTTGGATCTGTTCGAACACCTTCTTTATCAAATAATTAAAAAGAACAATTGTTTCACGGTTCCCAAAATGACATTTCTTGAAATTCAGAATAAGACCAGCTCGTTCCACGCAATCAAGCACGATACCCAGACGGCTGTTGTGCTCACTAAAAGTTTTGCCAAAAATTACAACGTCCTCCAAATAACATAAAAAAAATTGCCACTTTAGTCCACGCAGGATTGTATTCATGAACCGTTCGAATGTTGCAGGCGCATTACATAATCAAAAGGCATAACATTAAACTCAAAGTCCGTCTGGTGTTATGAATGCCGTTTTTTCTTTATCTGCAGTGTGCATGGGGATTTGCCAGTAGCCTGCTCTCAAGTCAATAGACGAAAAGCATGAAGCGGAGTGCAGACAATCAATTGCGTCATCTATACGTGGAAGCGGGTAGACGTCCTTCTTCGTGGCCGTATTTAAGCGACGGCAGTCAACACGGAACCTCCATGTGCTTTCTTTTTTCCTAACAAGGATAACTGGAGCTGCGCAAGGACTGGAGGATTCACGAATTTTAGCTCACTTTAGCATCTCTTGAAATTGGTCATCTATTAACTTACGTTCAGTGGCTGAGACTCGATAGAGCTTCCGGCGTATAGGAGGTGCGGAGCCGGAGTTGATCGTCTGATGAATACGACTGGTAGGCAGCGGTGTTGAGTCGTCCTTAACAAAGTCGAACAAGAACACCTGCTTCAGAAGTAGTTCCACTAGGATGCGACGCTCGGTTGTGGGAAGAGACTGATTAATCATAGCTTTAACTTGGGTCTCCATATCTCTTTTCACGTGCTACTCACTGACAGAGCTGATTAACGCCGCGACGGAACCTGACACGCCTTCCTCGAAACGGGGGAGTTTGAGCCCCGAGGAAACACAGCTGGCTCTTCAGAGTGGTTGACTGTCCACAGCTCAGTACGGCCTCTGACCACGGAAACAACGCAGCGAGGCACGAGGATACTCTTCTTAGAGCAGGCGAGTGTCGTAGGCTCTTCTAAAGCTTCAATAGATTCGCACTGATTGTGAGTAGAGGAAACCCGCACGAATGCTGCAGATAAAGCTGGTACAATATTGTGTACTGTGACCATGACTTTGCAGCGACTTCGATTTTGTCTTTTATATTATTATTATTTATTCCGCAGACTGTACGTTGCGCTCTGGCTGTCTGCCGTCGACTATCATTTACTGTGGTGAGACTTTTGTTTTCTCTTCTTTTAAGTTTTTTTACTTCTCCGTTTTTCGCTTAATTTTTTTTCTTTGAAACATTTAGGTCTTTTTCATTTATTTGGAATTGGCCTTAAGCCTGGCAAACCTTTGCTGGTCTAGGCATCCTCTGTCTTTCTTTGATGTCTTTTCATCTTTTCTGAGAGGACCAATAAAAGGGTAAAAGGGTACAATAGTGTATTCTTCCACCGCAAATGCTCCAAAATTAGGTGTCGAGTTATCTACAAGAGCTGAAAGTAGTGAAAAATTCAAAGCAATCTCTCCCTTACGACAGTATAAAGTAGCACCACACCCTTGCAGAAAATCAATTCCAAGAATCACATCATGCATTCACCGAGGCAGCACAGCAAATTCTGTTCTAAACGTTACACCACCAATAACAACATCCGAAGCACACACATCAAGTGTAACTAAAGGTTCACCACCGACACCACGGAATAACGCTGCACGGTCACTACTGAACATTACTTTTCTACCTAAATGGTTTTTATACCTCAGACTCATAACGGATACTGTAGCTCCAGCGTCCACAAGAGCCATTCTTTTCACGCCGTCAATAAACACTTCCAGTTTGTTCTTCAACATAAACGCGGGCAGAGGTATAATGGCCGTCATCGACTCGCCGGCGGCCTCACCTCCATCGGCCGCGCCTCCTTGTTTCCCGGAGGCGCAGGGGAAGCACGACGTCGAGGAGAAGGTGACCGCCGTTGGCGCTGAGGTGGCGGCGTCACACTGTGAGCAGATGCGGGTGATGAAGTCAGCAAATTTGTCGAATGGTACGTGTCCCAAGCGGACTTAGTCGGGGATCGCTGCTGTTCGGTGTGCAGTTGTCCGTGAATATTCGCCGGGGGTCGGTAGTCTTGAGCAGTCAGGAAACGGAGGCGGCAATATACAGCTATATGCCCTGCAATGCCACACCGGTAGCACAAAGGTTGAGAGCGCTAGCGACTGCCATAAGAGTCCTGGCGAACAAAGTCGCGACGTTGGTTGTAGCCGGGCTCTCCCTGCTGACGAGCCACGTCGTCAGGGTAGTTTGGCCTCCTTTCCGTCGGCTGGTGGCCATAACGATGGGGAATGTTGTTGCGATCGTCCATAGCCAAAGCGCTGCCTGGTTGAGCCCACGTAGTCGACAGGGCGGCAACATGTGCCTGCGGTGCAGAACTGTGCCGCAGATATTCTGTACGGCAGAAGGTGTCCCTGGATCTGGACAATTCCTCGCTCACAATCTCTCGTATCATACCAGCCATAGAATGTGGAGGACAGGCTTCAACACTGGCTATAGAGGTGACATCGACCAGTCTTCCGAAATTAGGAGTGATTCGACGCAGCTTAAGACCTTCAAATGTTCTACAACGTTATATCCCGTCAGGGGTGGTGCTCAGGCTCTCTTCGCTAATCAGCAAGTTATAAACGCCTTCCGTAATTCCTTTTAGAAGGTGGCCGACTTTGTCTTCTTCAAGCATACTGGAATTCACTAGCTTACATAACTTTAAGATAGCTTCGATCTATGCAGTACAAGTTTCTCCAGGTACTTGCACGCGGTGAAGCAATGTCTGTTCCGCACGCTTCTTCTTTGCCGTTTCATCCCAAAAATTTTTCTTGAACTCGCTTGCAAAGGTAGTCCATGAACGTAGTGAATCCTCATGATTGTCGAAGCAGTCAAAGGCAGTGGCGACAAAGAGGGACACCACGTTAGCCGGTTTAGTAGCAGCGTTCAGCGATTATATTTTCTCACCCTTTCGTAGTGTTCCAGCCACTCGTCAAGGTCCTCCTCAGGTTCTACAGAGAATGCCCGGGGCTCTCGATAATGCGGCCAGTTGTTCGCCGGGGATGGTACGAGTTGCTCGATATTGTCATTTCCAGGCATGTCCGATGGCGGTGGTGGGAAGTCTGCGAGTCTACGGCTCCTTCGATAGATGGAACGCTCCGTGGTCGATACCCCGCACCTCCACCAAAGCTGTTAGGTGCTTAGCACGCACGGGGGTTTATTCACAGAGGGCGTCGATAGAATCAGGTCGCCTACAAAGTTTACAAGCGTGCTTCTGCTCTTTCTCTTCCTTTTCCCCTACCGATTAAGCAAACAAGAGAAGGGGGATGAGGGGCTCGTTATAAATATGAGAGAAGCCAACAGCCACAGAAACCAAGGAGCACAGGGGATTTTTTTTTAATTAACTTATTTTTTGTGGTGTTGATCAAGTAAGAATATTACTGAATATGTTGTCGCTCAAAGCTAATTGATTAGAAAAGCAGAAGAAAAAGCAGCCACATGCCGCCGGTGGGATCCGAACCCACGATCTCTGAATTACACGTCCGGTGCTCTACCTCTGAGCTACGGCGACGGCTCAAAAAAAAAAAAAATCCCCTGTGCTCCTTGGTTTCTGTGGCTGTTGGCTTCTCTCATATTTATAACGAGCCCCTCATCCCCCTTCTCTTGTTTGCTTAATTGCTTAGCGAGGGCCTCGGTTCTGGCAGCCTTGACGCCATAGGAAACATAAGAGGGTTCTAACAGAGCTTCCACCCTCGCCGTTCGATGGCGTTCTACGTCACACCAGCGGTAACTCAGGACTTTCCACGTCCGCCGCTTACGAACGTGGTTGGCGCTGATGAACACTTTCAAGGTAAGGTTAGGTTATTTGTAAACATAAATACCCCCGAAAGCAGAAGGTTTGACAGCCGTCGCCGTAGCTCAGAGGTAGAGCACCGGACGCGTAATTCGGAGGTCGTGGATTCGGATCCCACCGGCGGCATGTGGTTGTTTTTTCTTCTGCTTTTCTAATCAATTAGCTTTAAGCGACAACATATTCAGTAATATTCTTACTTGATCAACACCACAAAAATAAGTTAATTAAAAAAAATCCCCTGTGCTCCTTGGTTTCTGTGGCTGTTGGCTTTCCTCTACCAGCACTCCTAGGTACCGTTGATCTTCTGCTTCTTTTGTCGACGTTCTGTGAATGCGCGTGACAATATCTTGATTTTGGAGGGACGTCTCATTTTTCTCCGTGCATTGTCGACATTTTGAAGTTTCATGTTTCGTTCAATTTATCTCTGTTGCTATTTAGTTTTACTTTTCACGTTTAGTTATCCTGGAGTTAGGACAGTTGGGAACAATGCGGCGGCATTCGTTTTTTGATATTAAAGTACAAAATGTAATGACGCCGGTTTGCAAATGTGTGGCGCATTTAGCCCCACGGTCCCCTATGTGAAAGACCACACACACGACACACATACGAGGGGGTACCCAAAAGAAACCGGACTAAATTTTTTGCTCGGCAAAACTTCTGTGGTGCCGCGTTTTGCCACTAGGAGCGCATAGAACGAATATTCCAGAGTCAGTAAGCCGAGTGCCGTCGTTAAAGGAGGTCAGACTAGTTTAGGCAGAGTTTTAGAGTGACGACTGTTTTGTGTGAACGTCGTTTTTGCAATGGCTGATTTTCGTGAACACCGTGCGCCGGTGAAATTCTGATTTTTGCTCGGAAAAAGTTCAATGGAAACTCTTGAAATGTTAAGAAAGACGGACAAGGACGATACTATGGGGACAAGTCAAGTGTTCCTGAACCGAATCCTGAATCAAAGCAACAATCTTGCCAATGGAAAACTTCAAATTCACCTCGCTTCAAGAAAGCTCATCAGGTGAAACCAAACCTCAAACCAATGCTGATTTGTTTTTTCGACGTGAGAGGAGTCGTCCATTGAGAATTTGTTCCGCAGGATCAGACAGTTAACCAGGCTTTCTACTTGGATGTTTTGAAAAGATTGGGCAACAGTGTGCGGTGGAAGCGGCCAGATTTGTGGCAGTCGGGCGGCTGGTTGTTCCATCATGGCAATGCCCCTGCTCACACAGCCCTGTCTCTACGACAATTTTGGACCAAAAATGGCATGACTCCTATTCCTCAACCCTCATACTCTCCCGACCTTGCCCCGTGCTACTTTCTTTGTTTCCTAGAATGAAAAAATAGGTGAATGGAAAGCGTTTCGCTGATGTTGCTGAGGTGAAGAAAAAAACGACGGAGGCACTGTCAAGCATCACAAAAGATGAATTTAAACAATGTTTTGAAAAATGGAATGAAAGATTCGACAAGCGTATCATTGCAAGTGGGGAATACTTTGAAGGAGATTGAAGGTCTGTGCTTAAAATGTGAACAAATAAGTTCAAACAAAAATAAGTCCGGTTTCTTTTGGGTACCCCCTCATATGAAGGTCTTCTTTAACCTAACCAAGCCGTACGAACGGGGTGGCGTGAATCAGTGATATACGTGTCTGACTCGCAACTGGAGGATCAGGGATTCGACTCTTTTGTACGCTACACAGGTGCACTTTCTAGGAATAAAGCAATTGGTCTGCAGCACAGCAGCTTGAGAGGCAGCACTTATAAAATGAGTCGTCGTCTGCTCTGTGTTTATATGTGGGTGGGGAGGAAGACGGTGGCAGGCGGCCCCTGCGCTTGGTGCGATGGGCCGCTGTTGTTTCTGGTGCCATCTGTGCGAACGTATTGCAACAACCAAAATTTTTCCAATCCGGATTTTTCCGTCACGCCGACGGCAACGCCCAATTGGTTTTTCTGCGACGCGCCGCTTTTAGATTCTGGAGCAATAGTCAGCGCAGAAAACAAAAGATGCAAACGAGTCGTCGCGCTTGAACATGTTGCGTCGGATTCATTTGGTGTTACTAAAATATTCGTGCACTGTGAGAAAAAAAAATATTAAACGAGAAGTTGAAACCTATCTGTTTCCTGTGCGCGCCGTAACATGCTCACAGAGTGCTAGGCATAGTGAATAAGGGCATCGGTATTTCGCCTTTCACAACAACCCGAGACGTAATTGCCCGACGTCAGACAGTAGTTTCGTTTTCTTGACCTAACCAACAAGATGGCCCTAGCTCTGGAGCACCAAGAGATGGCGCAACTCAATTTGGATATTGTCTAACGGTAACTAACATCCCGGGTGCAAGTTCTGCATTGATCGGATACAATTTCACTCTTTGCTTGCTCTTTCAGCGTGTTTCTTGCGCTAACAGTCACTTACCACAGCGTAGAGCAGCAAACTCGCTGCTTTTTCTTTATTCTATTCAGTCTTTTTTTTCCCAAATGCGAATATCAGAGGACATAGTGGTTCTGAAACCCCAATGACGAGAGCCTAATGCATGCATTCACATCATTTTAATTTGCTTAAAGCTGCCGTTTTTATGTACGCGAATATGTTATTTGGAGCTTACCGCACATCAGTTCTTCGCTTCGGACGTCCTAACCGGGCATAAAGCACAAAACATCTATTGCTTATGTGCCACTGTTCCACTCACTTGAATCGAAAATCATTCTCTATATCTCTTGCCTTGAGTCGCACCAAACCATTGGTGGGAGCTTTGGAGAGTTGCGTAAAATTAGATGCCAAGTAGGAAATGATCAGGAGACAACGCAGATTTTATTTTGGTTCAAAGAAGATCTTGTGTATGAATTTTTTGAACGGGCACAAGAAAATGATGTGACGCTTTTGTCGAACAAATTCAGCAAATATTGCAAGGTTGTTGGATTCTGCTGCTTGATCCCTTGAAGTCCTTAAGTCACTGTTAATTGTTTTTTGGCTTTGTATACGCACTGAAATGTGTGCCCGTTAACACGTTCCTATTTCTTTGCAATCTTTTCTCCTTTATTCCATTTATCCAAGAATTATGCAGCAAAATGCGCCTTTTCTTAGGCCACTTGGGAGTGAAAACACAATTTACGCTGGCATGCGCGACATGGCGATTGCCTCGTCATGAATGTCAGCCCACAGTTCCATGAAAGACGCTTTGTGCCCTTTAGCTTGTATCTTTCTTTCGAAACGAGTCAGCAGCTCAGGTATGAAGAAACTTTTCCAGCTTCGTACCTTGGCCTCTTTGACCATGGAGAACTTTGTTTTATCCCCCTCGTAGCAATGCTTACTGGTCATCTTTTTTCTGGTGAAAATGCCTTTCCACTCAGAAGCCTCGTTTTCGTCCAGGTCAAGCACAACGACCTTCCTCATAATTTCTGGTTTTGACAATTCCAATACATTCGACAGCATTTGCCCGTCTTCTTCTAAAGCTCGTCCGTATGCATCTCCTAAAAAATGAGCCAGTTTAAGCACGGTGTTCCGGGTGTCGTTTGCAAGTTCTTCATAAGTCAGAAAGAAGACATTGGGCTCGTTTCTCAAGGCGTATCCCGACATCACGTGCGCAAAGTAGTCGCCAAAGCCTAAGTCATCCTCTACGAAAGGCGCAAAGAACTCTTCAAATGTCCCGTCTTGAAACTGGTAGACGCTCCAGTCCGACATCACGCGATATTGCGAGACGCACACGTCCCAGGGGTTGCGAGCCATGTAGATGTGCTTGGCTTCTGGGTTCATGGCCTCCTTTTTGAGTGGTAGATGAGTGAATAAGAGACGTGCGGGGAGATCTGACTTCCAGTCATCGAACTCGGTATATTCGACTGCGCGGTGGTTGCGGTTGAATTCGCCGTAATTGTTAATGGGCTTGCCTTTTATGATAATTAGCTGCGTCAGATACTGGAGCCAGTGGGAGCCACTCTTTGGATATGTGCACTGAAGGATGTCGCCCTTGGCTGCATGAAACATGAGGCTTTTCCTTAGAATATCTGGGTTTAGGAAAACGCTCTTTGGAACACCATCAATGACTTGGCGGTAGGGCCTCCGTCCTGACATAACTCCAAGCTCTCGGGGATTGATGTCCTGAAATGAAAAGAAAATTTCTGAACTCCCGTGATTATATGCAACTGCGTCCTTATCTTTTGACCAAGATTGAAAGATTCATCCGGTTTTTAAAGCAGCCGCTGGTTTTGACGGTGGTAAATGAAGTTTTATCTGGGAATAAATGCGGCTGGTTAATTTCTCGAGAAACTGATGGTAAATTGGTCTATGATTTATGGGCGCTAAACGTCCGAAAGCGACTCAGGCTTTGATGGACGCCGTATTTTAGACCTCTGGAAATTTCGACCTCCTGGGTTTCTTTAACGTGCACTGACATCGCACAGCACATGGTCCTGCAGAATTTCGACTCCATGGAAATGCTACCGCCGTGGCTGGGATCGAACCCACGTATTTCAGGTCAGCAGCCGAGATCCATACCGACTTAGCCACCACGGCGGCGTTGATGGTAAATTAGATTGATTCGAAAATCTTACGAATGTTATGCCACAAAGCCTTTGCTGGTTTGCACAAAATAGTGTCAGCATGTTGTGAACCTTTCGGGTAGACGGGGTGAAAAAAGCCGGATGTACGAGGTATATTAAAACAATGTTTTTCATGGAGGTGCGAGCTGAGGCAGCGTGGACAGTATACTGACGCATAGCAATGAAGCTACGTGTATTATACTTGGGTACCTGCATGCGACCGCCATAAGCAGTTCACACCCGCGTATATTGTTCGTTGATCCCTGAACACACCTATCAACTCTGTAAAAATCTTTATTTACTCTTGGATTCCTTAGTGCGCATTTCCGAACCCGCATTCCAAACTGATATCCAATTGGATGTGTTGGCCCAGCAATGTTTTCAGGTAAAAGTCGAATGCTTGTACCTTTAGCGCTCTTTGTACTCGCTGGCAAAACCAAAAATATCGCCACGGACAACAATCATCTGTAAGGTGCAACCCTAGGATTTCTTGATCTGGTCGCAATTAATTGTGTATTGAAGCTTTTATCACGTGCAGGGAACATTTCGCGAGCCGTAGCACTGCTTTCGGGCGGAGAAATTACTGTGCGCGTCAGTGAGAATGAGTACACAGATTTGTGCCAATGCGGAGTGAAGCACATGACGCTCCACTGGCAGCTGTGAGCAAATTCCTGACTGCAAGAGAGTCGAAGAAGTGGCAGTGATCGTCTTGGGACCTGTGATAGCCCCTTAAAAGCGAATCCTTACTAAGTGACAGAGTTATATTTGTAAATGCTCTCAATATCTTGCGGTATTTACAGGCAAAGGCAGGGCACATACACATACAAATGGTCAGACAAGATCACAAAAATCTTTGAATGCAAGAGCCGTCATTTTTAATAAATGAAGTGGAATTTCATTGATATATAAGTAGAAAAACAGATATATACAACTGATTCAACTCTGCTGAACCGAGCTTTTACATAGCGAAAGCTGAGCGCACAGCTCCGGTTTTTATACCCGATACCATGAGACCAAATTGGTGCAGCTGTTTTCTTTTTTTTTCGCGACATTCAGGCTCCTAAAGATGCTTCTTCCAAAGAGGATCATAATGGCAGGCGCCTGGCGCGGGCGGAAGCCTTGGACCGCCATTTTCGGAGCAAACCAGGAGTCTTCTACGTGGACGCGTCCGGCCCGGACTCCAGGGGATGGTACACGGCCGCGGTCGTCCACGAGGGTAAACAGTAGACGCCCTTACTTTCAAGGCCCAGTCAGCAATTCACGCAGAAGAGGTAGCCATCGCTTTGGCAGCCTCTGACACCTCCTCCAAATACATAATCACCGACTCACGAGGGGATTGTCGAAACGTCACGCAAGGGCGGGTTACTCCCCTAGCTTATCGCATTTACCAAAATTGACGCCAAGACTCGGATCCCGCGCACCGATCTATCGTTTCGGCTCCAGGTCGCCAAGGCGTCCACGGAAATGAGGCAGCCGACGCCGCCGCCCACGCGCTCTCTCTCCGGGCATTTCCCACGGGACCCGACGCCGACCAGGACTTACACTTTAAAGAAATATGCGATTATTACAAATCCACGCACCAAACTCTTCCCACCCCATGCAAAGGGCTGGGGAACGTCAACGAGCGGGTACTCCTGCGCCTGCTCACCAACACGATGTTGTGCCCGGCAATTCTACAGCATTTCGATCCTAAATTCGACGGGCGGTGCTCACACTGTGGGGAGGTGTCTGACACCTACCACATGGTGTGGGCCTGCCAGCAGAACCCATCCCTACCCCCTATCCCGAACCCCACCAGAGAGGACTGGGAGGCGACCCTGTCCGGTTGCTGCACCCTCGAGGCCCAAAGGGCCTTAACGCAGCGCGCCCGGGCTGCGGCAAACGCCAATGGTGTGCCTGACTAGGCATCCCACCTAGTGGTTGTAAGAGAGTTACCCTTCAGGTCACGACCCCCAACACCTCTCTCTATGATTAAATAAATGTTTTCACCACCACCACCACCTTCAAATCTTGGTTCAGATATTACTGAAGTCAGTCAGTCACCCAATCAATCAATCAATCAATCAATCAATCAATCAATCAATCAATCAATCAATCAATCAATCAATCAATCAATCAATCAATCAATCAATTTATCAAGCGAACAAGGGAAGTTTATTTCGGAACTGCACACGAAAGATAGGCGGCTGAACAAAAAGTTGCCACTCAGCAGCCTGAGGGCGCTCCAGCCACCTTTCAGCAATGCAAGAGTAAATCATTCATTCAGATATCAACAAAGCACCGTACCAACGATATATAATGTGTCTAGAGAAAAAATACGGAAAAAAGTGAGAGAATGTTCGTCTGAATTCCATAAATGAAAACAGGGAATTCTGTGCGTGTGCTTTCGCGCAGTTGATGCAGTTGATGAATATGACAATCCGCACTGAAGAGCGAGAGGGTGTGTTGCAGAGACGTGCTCGGCTGCGGCGAATGTCTGTCCAGCGAAGACGCCTCGTGTTAAACTCTAGACTATCGCCGTATGCGAACACGCCTAACTTGTCAGGGTGGGTGTATCTTCCATGCAGTATCGAAAAAATTGCGGTACTCTCGAGCAGCGGTCAGCGAAGCTGATCTGTTCGCACCGCCGCGGGTTACAATCCCAGTCGCAGCAATATTTGTTTAATTTATTTGTATTTTTTTATTTCACTTGGCACAAACCAACAAACATAGCAAGATACTTTGGACAAACTGACAAACATACATCAGGAGATCTTGCTCGTGGTTCACCCATCGTAATAATGCTCTCGCACTGCAAGACGTAAACATATCTCCTGTCGAATAGGCCACAGCAAGAACATAGAGAAATGAAGAAGCACTATCACATGACTTCGATATGGTAGAAAGGAATGTAAAAGATTAACATGTGCTTACTTGTTATGCTGGAGACAATCTTATCCTGAGGTTCATATATGCGTTTGAAACAGAATTCTAAGTACAAAACATGGGTGTTTGAAGTCCACAAGCTGCGCATGGGCTGCGAGGGACGCCGTATGGGAGGGCTCTGGGTTATTTTCGGCCATGTGCGCTTCTTATGAGAGTTCTCTGCGCTTCACCTCATTCAACATGCACCTACTGGCACACGGATTTGATGTAGCTAACTTGTTACGAGCAGCCGAACTACAAAGCCACTAAGACTGCACGGGGTGTTCTTGAGTTTTAAATGAAAACTTAATTTTTAAATATTGAAATTGGTCATCTAATTCTTCCAATTTTGTTATTACTCAGTTTTCGATCAAATCTACTGGGAAGTCAGCTGGCGCTTGGTTGTGCCCTATATAATTGTCAGGAAATTAAACGACTAGTGGGTGGCGAAAGTTGTTACGAGCTTCTACTGACGTCCACATCAACTAAGTGGGGCAGATGCCTAGGTCGTTATTCGTACCGGTTGCTGCTGCCACGACCTTGACGCGGCGAGCCCGCACGAACGATCACGCTTAGTTCTTGAAACGTAGCGTTCTCTACCAGCTGCCCCCAAATCGTGCGTGGCAGATGGTGGCGACAATGGGAGTGTAGTGATTACCGCATTATCCGGACAATTGTTCGCCGACTATAGATGTTTAAAAGCTGGAATTACGCTTCTAACGGACTGCGTACGCGTACGGACTATACTCGATTACACACGAAAGGGCTCATGGCATTATTTTACAGAATCAAGAATGTTTATTGCATGTTGTTCGTTGTACGTTTCGGAGATAAGGAACAAAATATGAGCTCATTTGTTGCAGCGAGAATTTGTGATTTGCTCTTTAAAAGTTCTTTTCAACCGTGCGACAGTCAGGTAGCACTGGTGCGCTAGCGGTTCGTGATGACATAGACTGACAGTCATGGGCTTGCTCGCGACTGAACGAGCTAACTGCGCGCAGTGAGCATAAGGGAGTGAGTTCGTTGTTCAGGCTTGGGGTGCGGCGGGGTGCAGGGGAAAGTTTGAGGGGGACAACGGCAGCAAACGCCTGTGCTCTTCTCTGTTCTGTATAGCTTCTACTCGCTGACGGCAATTTCATCGGACTTTTGGTTGGGCGTACGCAGTGAGCTAGAGTACGCAGCGACTCTGCGGGAATGAATGCGCATTCGTAGAACGCTAGGTATCTCACAGCTTCTTAAGGGCGTACGCACGCTACAAATCATAGCGTGCGCGCTAGGGCACGTTACGGGATGCGTTGAGAAGATGGCGGCGCCCTCTTGCCCGCTTCGAAATAAATAAATGTCGCCGCTGGACTCTTCGACGCGATAGCTCGCTCAAATGGTAGCGGTCCTCTTTCATTTCGCACTCTCTCGGCCCCACGTTGAGGTATAAACAATAACTAGCCCTGTTTTTGAGATAATTTGGCAATTTTCAAGTTCTTAAGCCTGACTAAATACAGTGTTTTCCTCGTAGCAACAACACCTGGCGAAGCAGTTCTCCAGATTTTAATCAGTAGTTACACTTTCTTCTGCCGCCGCGGTGCCTCAGTGGTTATGGTGCTCGTCTGCTGACTCGAGAGACGTGGGTTCGATCCCGGCCGCGGTGGTTGAATTTCTTTGGAGGAGAAATTCTAGAGGCCTGTGTACTGTGCAATGTTAGTGCACGTTAAAGAACCCCAGGTGGTCGAAATTTCCGGAGCCCTTCACTGCGGCGTCTTTAATAGCCTTAGTCGCTTTGGGACGTTAAACCCCATAAACCATAAACCCTAAACATTTTCTTCTCTTTGCGTAGGTTTTCTCCTTGGAACGAAAATATGCTCGCAGTGGACCCATCCCTGTTATCAACAATAACGGATGAAAATTTCTGCAACCCAGCGCTGTCGCGCTTTAACCTCTTGTCACTAGATCGCTCTACTGCTTACACGTGCCCTGATGGTCGCTACGGCACGGACAACTAAAAGTGTCGTGTTTACATTATTTACAGCGTACGCAACGCAATAAGAAATGCGTACGCGAGCTTACTGTGTACGCCCAACTAAAAGTGTCTAATGTGCCACGGCTGCACTCGTGTAGGCGCATGCTCTGCTCCGTAACTTTAGCAGCAAACGGCGGCGCTGTTGGTTTGTGACGTCTTTCAGGCTGCTTCAATACGGCCGTCGCTGCTAGGGACAGGTTCTTAGAGACGATGACTTCAAATTACACTTTCTAGCTCAAATGGCCGCGTCGAGCCTACTTCTTTTTAAGTGCTCATAATAACGTTGTGGCTGGTAGTTGCAACTTAAAAGCAGGATTTTTTGGTAGACCATGTCATAGCAATGACCATGTCATTTTTTTTCGTGCTAGATCACATAGGGATATCAGGTGATATGCAGTCAGCTTCGAGCTGCAAATAAATGCTGGTGGTGGTACTGGCACTTGCTGCTTTTCAATGCTTGGATTGGCTACTACATGCGTAACAGCTCGATTAATAGCACCAGAAGCGATGAAGTAACACCAGGGGGTCTCAAGTATTGATGAAAGGTTGCGATGGCTCCGGAAAGACGAATAGCACTCCCGGCAAAAGAGCTCAGTGTAGTTGATCATGCGCCGGCAGTCAGGTTCAACCGAGCAGCGGCAAGAGAAGTTGAATTTACTGAAAAAAGTGTACGGATGTGTTACACTTCCAAGAAACATTCCTTTCTTTCTTTCTTCCTTCCTTTCTTCCTTTCTTTCTTTCTTTCTTTCTTTCTTTCTTTCTTTCTTTCTTTCTTTCTTTCTTTCTTTCTTTCTTTCTTTCTTTCTTTCTTTCTTCCTTTCTTTCTTTCGTTCTTTCTTTCTTTCTTTCTTTCTTTCTTTCTTTCTTTCTTTCTTTCTTTCTTTCTTTCTTTCTCTCTTTCTTTCTTCATTTCTTTCTTTCTTTCTTTCTTCCTGTCTTTCTTTCTTTCTTTCTTTCTTCCTTTCTTTCTTTCTGTCTTTCCTTCGTTCTTTCTTTCTTTCCTTCTTTCTTCCTTTCTTTCTTTCCTTCTTTCTTTCTTTCTTTCTTTCTTCCTTCCTTTCTTTCTTTCTTTCTGCCTTTCTTTCTTTCTTTCTTTCTTCCTTTCTTTCTCTCTTCCTTTCTTTCTTTCTTTCTTTCTTTCTTTTGTTCTTTCTTTCCTTCTTTCTGTCTTTCTTTCTTTCCTTTTTTTCTCCTTTCTTTCTTCCTTCCTTCCTTTCCATCTTTCTTTCTTTCTCTCTTGTCCTTCCTTCCCTAGTTTCTTTCTCTCTCTCTTTCTTTCTTCCTTCCTTTCCATCTTTCTTTCTTTCTCTCTTGTCCTTCCTTCCCTAGTTTCTTTCTCTCTCTCTTTCTTTCTTTCCATCTTTCTTTCTTTATTTCTTTATTTATCCCTTCCATTGTTTCTTTTCTCCTTTCTTCCTCTCCTTTCTCTCTATCATTATTTCGTTCCTTGTTTATTTATTTATGTATTTGTATATTTATCACGTTAGCCCCAGCGCTCGTGCGCATTACAGAGGGGGTCAGCGTCATAGTTACCAATGGAACAATTCGAAACAGTGCGCAAGAAATAACAAAGCTACCAGACAAGAGAATAAAAAAACGAACTCATAAGGCGAAACGCTGAGCACACTCAAAAACGTGGAAAGCGATAAAAATTTACAAAAAAATACTTACTGATTGCATTTCCAATTAACACGGCTTCTTCGATGAATGTGATTTATGGGAGAAGGCACTTCTACTCTGCGAGTCTTAGGTAAAAAAGAAATCGGAAAGTACATTGGGTGGGCAGCATAGAATGAAAAATGTCTGGCGGTGGCCTCTACGGGACAAGTGTGAGGGTGGATCTATAAGTTCATGTTTGAGGGAAGAGCTATGAAATAATAATTCATGAAAGCGACATACACGTTAAACTTTTCTAAGATTTTTAAATCTGGTAGATTTAGGTTAGGTTTAATATATGAAACGCCAGCTGTACACAATAATTCCAAACTAGAAATCGAGCACACCTCTCTTTAATGGCTTCGATGGCAGTAATAAGGGTGCATTCAGCTGGATCCCAAATTTCTGAGGAATATTTCAGTTTTCGACGTACAGGAGACTGATGCGTTATTAGCTTAAGCTGTAACGGAGATTGAGGAAAATTGCGCCGTAAGTAGCCAAGAGCACGGTTTGCATTGTTAATGATGTTATTAACATGGATATTTCAGAGAAGCTAGATCCAAAGGAAATCCAGGATTATTCTAGGAAACGAATGCAGACAATTTAAGAGAGCCATTTTCAGCTGAGATTCGCCCCAGCGGACTATGCATCGCGTGCGGACAATCTAAGCATAGACTCTTTATTTCAAACTGAAATTTACTCCTCCGGACAATACACAGGGTGCGGACTATAGTCCAGACGACACGGTGCTTGCCCATAGTGTTTTCGAGTTCTTTGCTTTCCGACAGGATTACTGCAAGCGGGCAATAGCCGCTGTCGTTAACTGTCGACACTACGGCATCCGTTCGGGCCACCAAGCAGCTGTGAAGCGCTGCTCATCAGCTATTTTTGCGGGTTTGTTGCTAAGGGATGAATTCGTGTAGTGCGAACAGAAAAAGAGCGATGTACAGGGTCCGTCAAAAGTTCCCAGGCCACAGGGTCCGCTTTTCATCGGCATATCCTGGCACTTAAGATTCCGATAGAGCTATCGAGGTTCTCAGATGGTAGAACGATCCTTCTTCTATTCTCTACAGATATTTTGAGCCTCGAGGGTATCTCAACAGCCCGACTATGCTGCTCAAAAGCAAACCCTGTGGCCTTGGAACTTTTGACGGACCCTGTACTACCTGCGTTTTGTACGTTTCTCACTTCTCGAGAGGTCAGGGTTGTTTTGTGCGTCGACCTCTCGGCCTACGCTCACTGTATTGACAGGATGTGACGTGTAGAATAAAGCAATTTCTACCTATTGTTATTTTGAACCGGGGGCTTCATTATCACGGCAGCGTTACTGAACAACGAAGCATGGACGTCACTCTTTCTGATGCGCAAGTGCCAGAAAGGGCTCTTTTTATCAGATTATTATTCCCCCAAAATGTAAAATCAAATATAGTGTTCCATGATTCTAACCTGCAATGGTGAAATTGTGGCTTAAAAGTATAGCCGGATATCATCATGGTGTGAGGAGTGGTCAGCTCTAGCTGCGTCGGGAAATGAGCACAATGAGGACGGGACGCATAAGTGTCACTGAACCCGTTGCTACAGCAGCTGAGCTGTCATGAAATCAATAGAAATAGCTGCATTAGCCAATGAATGATTGTGCGTTTTGTGGCTGGGAAGAGGAGTACTGTCGGCCACAGAGGTTTACAGGATGTCGGTGCGCGGCAAAATACTTACTTCGAAGCAGCCACGAAAGTAACCTGTTCGTAATGTCTGCAGGTGTGGGGGAACGAGTACGTTCCATCAGCTGGTAATATTATCACGGGGTTGGGCGGCTGGGCAGCGCAACAATAGATTTTTTTTTGCCGAGAACACATATCCCACAAACATTATCGGCCTAGGGTACATACTGTGTATTACTGTCTTGTTTAGCGCCTCCGGTCGAAATTTCATTGTGGGAATTTGGCTCTACGGGAGCTGGAGTTGGTGTCTTCAGAGTATCTTTTCATTTTGCGTTAGCTTTCCAAGTGTGTATATAGCTGTGTATTTTATTGATGCAGGATGAGGCATGCGGTCAGGACTACAACGACGACAACAACGTGAAGCTAGTATATTGCAACTAGAGGTGTAAGCCAGTGCATTGATGTCCTGAAATTATCTTCTGTTAAGTATTATAAACCATGCGCGAGCACAAAAAGCCGTTGTATCTGATTTGGATCAGCTTACGCGCTCACTGAGTGACATTGATTACGCGCCGGTTGCTAAAAATAGGAGAACCTGATTCACAGCGACGTGTCACTGTCGGTAGAACAAAGCTTGAGCAGGTCAGTGTTGATCGGCCAACTGAAGGCTGAGAGGGAAAGATACATGATTGCAGGTTACATATACTGGGCGTCGGAGCTAGCTTTAGCCATGGTTAAAAAACATACAGAAGCTAAGCAGGTGGACGAGACTTCAAGTATGCGTTTCACGAATGCTTATAGCAGATGGGATTTTTTTTACGTTCTGTTGAAATGAATAAACAAAACAATTGGAAATGTTGGATTTTCATCTACTGCATTTTGGGCGAAAGTACCAATGCCAAACTTTAGAGCCTCCCGAAACATCCCTTTTTAACAATTTGTATTTTCTTATGATCGTTAGCTTTCTTTTTCTGCTTGGGAATAAGAAAGGTGAAAAAGAAAAAGATTCCATTTGGCAATCCGCTCGCACGCCGCGACAACAGTACCCTCAAAACTGGAACTCGCGAAGGTAGCTCCGGTGTATGGTGCAGCGACTCTAGCAGGGCAAACACAATTGCGTGAAAGCAGGCGGGGAAATTCAAAGTAACACCTGCTACCCAGTCTCGTTCAGTACAGAAAAGACAGTTCATGCTGCTTGGATGTATAGGTATGCAGGTCGACAATAACCAGCGTTTCTAGTTGTCAACCGGCATTTCAATTCCAGGGTCTCGCATCATGAGTCTTTGCGACCTCACGCTATACTTTGCTCCTGAAGTAGGGGTCTTTCTTGTGGCCCGGCAGAAAAATACTAGGACCGACCACTAGAAACTCTGCTTAGTGTTCCGTCTCATGTGTCTGTACCGAGAGCCGCTGCGACTACTGTTCTCCGCACTGAACGCTGCCAAGTCGCAGGTGCTACTTTCAGTGTTGGCCTCCAGCGCCCACGTCATTATTTTTGCCTTAACGAGCCCGGCGCCATGTAGCGCAGCTCGTTCCCGATTTCCTCATTTAAGAGCACTGCTGTCGTGGCGCGCAAGCGAATTGTCAAGTTGATTCTAATGCCAAAGCATTTTGTAGGTCATCGGCAATAAAACGCGGCATCGGCGACCACCACCTGTAGTGGTCCCGAAAATCTCAGACTGCGTCACAGTGGCATGAAAGAAAAATAAAATTTCTCCAGGAAGTGAGAATTTAACCAAGGAATTTAAGACTGTGAGTCAAGCACGCAAAGATAAGCCACAAAACCTCGTTGGTTCTCGGCGAACAAAGGTGAACCTAGTATATCCGTTGCCTCACGACTGTATGCTAAACAGTAGGCCGTTCATTATAACAGAAAAGATAAAATAAATAATAAAATTAAAAAATGAAGATAAAAACTACGCTTTCGCATTCTTCAGTGACTTCGACAATTTTTCACTACCGTATCTTGCGGGCTTTCTTTTAAGAACTAACTTAGAGTACATAAAAAATAAAAACATGATTTACAGGTTTTTGGCATGCTATGCAAGTTTGCACTGCAATTTAGACCTAAACGCAGTAGTTGAAGGTTTATGTTTCGTATTTATTTAATCACACAGTTGAACAGAAGAAAGAAATACTTTGACTTACTACGTACAGTGGTGCACAACATAGTGAAAGTTCTTCGCACCTATTGTTGATCTGTATGCTTATAAATCATTGCTGATGTTAGGGGGCGAATTTAGCGCGAGATTTTAGATTTCGATGGCTCTGCGTCCCGCTGCTAGAGCTCGCTCGTCCGTGGGAGCCACAATGGCCGGCGGTGACAGGCAGAGATTTCAAGACAAAACAGAAGCCAGCCGTCTAAATATTTTTATGGAGCACGGTTCTTGCGTTAATAGATCAGGTTTATTGCCTTCATGAGCCGAAGGGGTCGTTGCCTCTCTCGCACTTATTCTTGCTTTCTGGTCGTTTGCCACAAATATTTGTAATCTCCACGTCTTGAAAAAGATCCCTGCGGGAGAAGCATGCTTCCCAGAAGGGAATATGCTACAGGCAGAATATGCGATTCCTGAATGCTATTAGTGCTGCGCCCCTTCACTTGATGGTCATGAATAGAAGCGCTAATAATATGGCACGCTTTATTGACACACAAAAAAAGGAAATTCATAACAACGTTAATTATAACACTTTTTCAGCATCAACTGAAGCACAAAGCGTGAGCCCGCTTCTGAATTCCATTTCAGAGACTAAAGCGAACGAGCATGTGTAAAAGTTTTCCATGCAGAAGAGCTGTCTTAATGCTAAGCACTTCGCGCTTGCTGGCAGTTTTGTTTCCTATCGGTCACTGACCTTCCTCGCGGCTGATTCGCACCGTTCTTCGCTGATAAGTGACTAAATGTGTATTTGATGGCATGAGAGGATATAGAGCGAGCAGTAGCGGTGCTTGTGAAAAAATTGTTAAAAGCATCAGCTAGTTCAGCACCGGATAACTTTTTTTCATCAATTTGTACTTTCAATAAAGGCTTATGCGAGTGACCACGATTAAGGAGTGTGTTCAACGTAAACCATAAATACTGTTTTCACGGCACTCAATATCCAGCAAAGATGAGTATATGCTGTTCCTGCATTTCGCAACTTCTTTGTTAGCTTACTACGATGCTTTTTAAATTTGACATGATCATCTGCTGATCGCGTATGAAGGAAATGTTGATATGTCTTGTCCCTCGTTTTCATTTCACTTCGTAATTCAGGTGTAAGCCATGGTTTACGTGTTCTCTAACTTTTTTTGGGTGTTCTCTAACGGCGCGCACTTCCGCGACATGCGCCACCGGCTGCTAACGGAGAGCTTTCTCATCGCGCTTCCTGTAGGCGCCGCCGCTCATCTCGGAACCAAGCGCAACGCAGAATCCTGTCGCAGGCTGCGTAAAAGGCGCCAAACAGCGATGCTTTATAAGTCGCCGATGACAGCGCTGTAATCACGGCGCATTCATGCGCACAGAACACGCTATCGCACGCTATCTTTAAAGTTTATTTTTTTTTTACAGAATACTGCATGCCCTAAAATGTGTCCAAGGATGAGATTCAGAAAATACACAGAAATCAATGCAGCAAATTTCATCGCAGAAAACTAACATATGGGTATAAGGACAATGTAAAGAACTAGAAACAACAACTCAGCAACGCTCCATTAGTTATTTTGTCAATGGCACTAATGTGTTTATTATCTCTAATGGGAGTTGCTTCCAATAAGTTATTCTGCGAGGAAAAATATGACCATTGGAAAGCATTGAACCTAGCGCTGTACGGTTTAGTGGTTCTGTGTGACGATCTCGAGTTAGTACCGTTGTGATCGGCTTAACAAATGAATCAGGGCTTCTGGAGAGTTTGTTACTTTTGAGCAAGAAAAGAAATGTTAATCTTTGAAGTTTTCTTAGCGCTTGAAATGTGTGTATCTTCTGTAGTTCCATCAGAGCTGTTGGAGAGTCAGTAAAATGATACTAAATAAGATGAATCACAAAGATTTTGGCTGGATTATTTTCAAATCCTTGATGTTACATCTTGCGCAAGGGTACCAGACGGCGCATTCGTACTGAAGTGTCGGTCTGATGGTGGATGTTTTTGCCTGAAAGCTTAGAATTAGAAGGGGCAGCTTTTAATTTATGCCTAAGGAAGCAAAGGTTATGATAGGGTGCCGTACATATGTTTATTATAGGCTATTAAAGCTAAGATTATTGGGTCCAGTAACACCTAAGTATTTGTACTGGTCAACTTCCTCAAACGGGTGATTTGAAAGGCTACACGAAGAATATTTCGTTTATTGGTTACTTTCATAAAGACTGTGTGTCATAGTTAAGCTTCATCTCCTATCGACTGCACCAGGAACGATTGTCCTGATGGTCAGAATTAAGAATGACTTGGTCTTCGCAAAATCTGATTTCATTATACAAAATGGAGACATCAGCAGAAAGTCCGATTTGCGTTGGCTTACTAATTACATGATCAAAATAATTTATGTTAACCAAAAAGAGCAAGAGTCCTAGTACAACCTCTTTCGGTACGCCACAAGTGAGCGGAAGGTGTTTGAACATTGAGCATCAATATCGACGAATAGTGTCCGGTTAAAAGGTGAGCAGAAACCATGTCAATTACGAAAGAAGCAGGCCCGATAGATACAGCTCATGTATTTTGTATGGCATATGAAACTGGACCAAACGCTTTCTCAAAATCTAGAAAAATAACGCCCATCTGCCCTGACTTATTTAGAATATCAGCAAAGCTATGAACTATATATATTATTTGACTGATGGTCAGAAAGCCCCTTCTAAATCCATGTGTATGAGGCGACAGAATGCCTGTTTCGTTTAGAAAGGTAGTTATACAAGTGGCAATAATATTCTCGATAAATCTACAAGAAGAAGGTGTAAGACAAAAATTTGTGAGAGATAAGGCCATGCCTTTGTGTGGTATTGGTACAATCTGCGCAGGTTTCCTATCCGGAAAAACACTGCCAGTTGGCAGTCTTGTTCGGAAAATTATGACAAGAAATTTGGACACCATTTCGCTGTAATGGCACAGGAACATATCTGGAATCCCGTGAGGTCCCGGAGACAGTTCTGTTTTCATCCGGCTGGCTTTCGCATTTGCCGATTAAAAAAGAAAACGCGAAGGCTTTGTCAGCGGAAGCACATGGATCGGACTGTTTTTATGGCACTCAAAAACTTTCATATTTACACCTGAATGTTTGAAGCCATATTGAAAAAGTAATCGTTATCGATAACACTCGACATATTTTTTAAGTGTACCGAGAAAAATACTAGGGGTTATTTTTTCATAACAGGATTCCCTTGATTTTAGTGTGGAGAAGTTTGTTTCAAAATGTTGCTTGATATTAGCAGGAACATTTAGTAAACAGCGGAACGTTTAAGTACAAGTGTTAGAGAGATCCTTGTACATTTGGTAATTAATATCCCCGGTGCAAGTTTTGAGTTGGTCGATTACAATTTTACTGGCTCATTATTATCCTCCCATCCTTCTTGCTCTAATACTTGTTTACCACACTGCAGAACAACATACATCATCGTAAGCGAGTTAGTCATCCAGCTTTTTCTTCATTTTATTCAGCCTCTGTCTATGTTTTGCACGAGAACATAGGGTTTCTAAACACGTCATAAGGAGGGCTTAATACATGCGTTGGCACCACTTAACTTGTTTAAATTCAGTTATTCGTTCTGTACACAAATAAACTTCTTGGAGCATACCGCGAAACAGTACTGAACTCCTATTGGTTCTCTGCCATCATTCTATTGGCGAAAATGAAAACTTAATTCTCTAAAATCTTTTAGCTAGATTGAAATGTTCAGCCGCAGCAAAACCATGGGTGGCAGTTCAGTAGAGTTGCGTAATAAACTGGAAGGGCCGCGCAAGCTCCGCTTTAAGGGTGGGGCGCAAGAGCGTTCATATGTTAATGGGCATACCTGCCGAGTTGGCCAGCATCTACTTTACATTCAGGACCGCTGGGAGTCTTCATACCACTCCTAGCGCAGTGGGGAAGCGATTAAGCGATTATTCACTTCACTGCCCCATGCAGGTGGCTGTTAGAGCGACAGCACTTATGCGCTCATCACCTACACCGACCAAGAAGCTTGCCACCGTACGCTCTTGTGCCGTTGCCTAGCAACACGAGTTACTACTACCCGAGCTTACCCGAGTGGTCGTAATTTCGGTTAGCTTGGGTAAGTTCGGCGGAGCTTCGTACCAGCTGCGCGAGCAGTTCCTCGGGAAGAGCGACATGGGTCGCACAATCCTTATCCGTCGCTGTGGCTCAAACAGGCACCTGCCAGTGCAGTGGCGCATTTCTTAATCGCTGCGCCAGCCCGCTGGTAGTGATATGAGTACTCGCCGCCATTTATGCATGTTAAGTAGCGAGTGACCTATTCTGCATATATGGGCCTTAACCCACTAAATATATTGCCTCATACCGTTAATGCGAAGCGTAAGTGCCCCCTCTGATTGATGAATGAGGAATGAGCACCTGATTGCGCGTGTAGACTCGGTTTAACTGCGTTAGAGCCCTAAAAAGTTTTCAAATACAGCCACTGGTCGAGTTTGAGAGACCGAGGTACCTCTTGCCGAGGCCAATTGCCACCTGCCACGGTGGAAAGTTCGCCCGTTATCGGACGGGCAGATTATCATGATGTCTCATGGTCACGTCACCTTGGCCGTTCATCTGCCGCCTAAGTTGCTTCTTCGGTGATTTTGCGCTCACGCCGGCCCCGCCGCCACCGACGACAGCATTGGGTTTTGCGTTGAACAGGGCCACTAATGCTATCGCGATAAAACTGGACGCTACATTGGTAATTATCAGGAGAGAAGGCAGACTTTATTTTGAGAGATGTCGAAGTTTGGAAATTTGTTGAAGGTGCACGAGGAAATTATATCAGGCTTTTGCCGAAACACATTACAAGGATTGCAGCGAAGTTGGATTCTTCTGCTTGATCCTGTACATGAGCACCATGAATTTTTATTGGGCATGTATACATATAGAATCGTATGCTTCTCATCGCTTTTCTGTTTGGTTGCAATTTTTTCTCCTTTGTTGCCTTTATTGAAGAATTATGCAGCAAAATGCACACTTTATTACGCCACTTGGGACTGAAAACACAATTTACGCTGGCATGCGCGACATGGCGATTGCCTCGTCATGAATGTCAGCCCACAGTTCCATGAAAGACGCTTTGTCCCCTTTAGCTTGTATCTTTCTTTCGAAACGATTCAGCAGCTCAGGTGTGAAGAAGTTCTTCCAGCTTCCTACCTTGGCCTCCTTGACCATGGAGTACTTTGTTTTATCCCCCTCGTAGCCATGCTTACTGGTCATCTTTTTTCTGGTGAAGAGATGTTTCCATTCAGGAGATTCGTTCTCTTCCAGATCAAGGACAACGACCTTCCTCATATTTTCTGATTTTGACCATTCCAACACATTCGACAACATGTGCCCGTCCTCTTCTAAAGCTCGTCCATATTCCTCTCCTAGAAAATGAGCCAGTTTGAGCACGGTGTTCCGGGTGTCATTTGCGAGTTCTTCATAAGTCAGAAAGAAGACATTGGGCTCATTTCTCAAGGCGTATCCTGACATCAGGTGCTCAAAGTAGTCCCCAAAGCCTAGGTCACCCTCTACGAAAGGCTCAAAGAACTCTTCGAATGTCCCGTCTTGGAATCGATAAACGTTCAAGTCAGACATCATGCGATATTGCGAGACGCACACGTCCCACGGGTTGCGAGCCATGTAGATGTACTTGGCGTCTTGATTCATGGCCTCCCTTTTCAACGGGAGATGAGTGAATAGCAGTCGTAGAGGGAGGTCTGACTTCCAGTCAGAGCACTCAGTGTACTCGACTGCGCGGTAGTGTCGGGTGTATTCGTAATAATTCATGATGGGCTTCCCTTTCTTGATAATGAGCTGCGTCAAATACTGGAGCCAGTTGGAGCCACTCTTTGGATACGTGCATTGAAGGATGTCGCCCTTGGCTGCACAGAACGTGCGGTTTTTCCTTAGAATATCTGGGTTAAGGAGAGCGCTTCTTGGAACGCCATCGACGATTTGGCGGTAGGGCCTCCGTCCTGACATAACTCCAAAGTGCCGGCGATTGATGCTCTGGAATGGAAGCAAAGTTACTGAGTTTGCAGGTAGTATGTACCGTTGCATGTGTTTTTTTTTTTTTGCTTTGAGAGCTGCGGAATATTCACACTATACTTAAGAGAGCCGCTAAATTTGACGGGGTACATGAAGCCTCACCTGTGAGCAAATACGGCCCCGTCATCTTAGCAAGAACTTATTGTGAATTAGGTGGTCATTTGAAAATGTTTGAAATATAACGCTACAAAGCCTTGCTGGCTTACACGGATGTTAATTTTTTGTTTACCTTTTGGGTACTAGGAACGCAGATGAATTTAGGTTGGGTGAAAAATGCAGCGCGTACGATGTACATTTAGTAGAAGTTAATCATGGTCGTGCGCATAGAAGCTACGCGAACTCTGCGTTCCTTCTAATTACAGTGATGGGGATAAGAGTTGCATACATGGAAATCTAAATGATTTACGCGCAAGCAGTTTTTTACCGTCACATATCTTAAGTCGAGGTCTAAACATATCTATCAGCCCTGCAGAAATCTGCTCTTTTACTTCGTTGCCTGAGCGGGCATTGCGAAATCAGCGGTTTTAAATTACATTCAGTAGGGTGGGCAGTGTTTTGAGGTAGAAGTCAAACGGCCGTATTTTAGCGCTCATAATGTTCCCTGGTAATAACAGAGGCATCGTCGTTGACAACGATCACCCGAAGGTCAACCCGTGGAATTGCTAGGTCTGCTCGGAAATGATATTATGCTGCAGATATTCTTATGCACGGGCAGAATGTCTTGAGCCGTAGCACTACTCTCGGCGACAGAAATTACAGCACGCAAGAATGGCGTCGAGTATACCAAGTAGAACGCAAGAACCTCCATTATCAATGCGGCTTGAAGTACAGACATCTCTAGTGGCAGCAGAATGCGAATTACTGACTGTGAGAGGGTCGATGGAGCGGCTGTGATCGACTTGCAACCAGTGATAGCCACTTCAAAGCGAATGCTTAGCAGTTGAAATTGTTATATACAGAAGCACTATTAGTCTCCTTGGTTGATATTTACAGGCAGGGCACATATGCAGAAAAATATCTGCAACATTTGAAAAATGTTACACAGCCAGAACAGGCATTTTTAAGGAAGAAAAGGAAATGGAATTTAAATTTAAGCAGAAAAACAGAACAAGCGTTTCAAACTAAACGACATGAGAATATAGTTCTTTACAGAACTCCAAAAAGAACAATGCTACAGTGAAAGAGCGTTTAAGCACAAAATAAATTTAGTGTGCATGAGATTACCATAAATGAAGTATAATTTGCCTGCCAGTAATGTATGCTCATATGTACTTGCGAACTGAAAATTCAAAATTTTAATGCTGCCAATCCTCATCAAGTATAAAAACGTCACGCAGCGGAGATTAGCGGGTAACTGATTACTTCATGCTGTTCTATCCCCTAACTGAGATAGGAAATAACAGATATTTAAAACGGTTAGACAATATTACCATTTCTTCAAGGAGTGTTTTTGGCATGTGGGTTTTGAATGCACTGTGGCGATGTACTTGATTGTATCTACCGTAAAATACCAAGCAAACGCATACCCTGGAAAGAGCGCCCAGCCCCTCTTTTTTTTTCTTAGAAATTTAACTTTACTAAGAAACCGAGCAAGCGCCCATTCGATCATAGCTCTTGTCCGGGAGGCGTTCAGAACACGGAAGCGGCAAATCAAGGGTCCTTTGTTCGGAGCCTTTGCGACGCTTATAGCTGAGTAAAGTATGCAGACGATTCGCCTAATTTTGAGGTCAAGCAGTTATTAAGGGAGCGAACAAATGGATCCGACGGAAGCTGTCATAGCAAGATGTCCTGAACTTCGTGTCCAGAGTGCGGGCGGCAGTATCGGAAGGTGTGATACGGAATGATTCAGGGGCTGCCGCGTTAGCACTTGCCTGGACAGCAGCGAGGACGGAGCGTTCCATCAACTCCTAGCTAGAATGAGATCACCATCTGTGCCCGAAGATAGCGGCGCCTTTAACGACGTGTGCTTGGACCTCATGTTTTATTGAGATTCGGAAGAGTTCTTCGCTGATAAAATGCTGAAAATTTTCCTCCCGTATCTGCTGTGTTTGCTCAGTACTGTAGTGCCGGCGCCCACATTTCGCTGGCGGGCCTGTCTGAACCAGCGCTGCGCGCCCGCCGGCGCTCAAAGCAGGCCCAGACTCTCTCGGACATGTCGCGACGTGCAGCGTGACTTACCCCGCCACCGCGGCGCCGACACGGACCCTTTCTCCTCCCCTCCTCTCCGTCGGTGCGAACTCCTCGGACGCTCGCCGGCTCTCGACCATTGGTCTAATTTGAACGGTGGCCAGTGCCGTGACCTGATTGGAGGATTTGAACTGCTGGCTGCCGCAACCGTGAGCGGGCGGCTATAAAAACGGAGCCGCGCTGAACCCGAGCAGCAGACGGGCAGCAGAAGAGCCATCACGCCGGAGCTACGCTCGCCGCCGGGGCCGCCCTTCTTCTGTGTGCTTGCCCGTGGTGCTCTTGTCCCTTGTATCATGTAAAAGCCCTTGTACATACTGTACATAAAAGTCGTTTGACTCACCGTGGCCTCGACCGTTTCCTGGCTCGGACACCCAGTCCCAACAGTGGATGGCAGCTGCGAAATCGACCGGCGTCAGCTACCTCGGCGCAGTGAGTGCCTGATGTTTTCCCCTCAATTCGCCAGACTGCTCTAGCACACGTGATTGTAGTTTAGAGTAGGGCTGTGTGTTGCACTGGAGAGAGCTTTGCTCTTTCGAGCCAAGTCGGAGCGCTTTGAAACGAAAGCTGGTGCAGAGGGAGTAAACGAGGCGTTTTGGAAAGAATTACTTGCGCGTGTCATGCTAGTAGCGCTATAGTAGTGAACGGCAAGGGAATTCTAAGAAAAGGGCAAACTACAAGAGGCTACTGTGCGCGATGGAGAACTTCAAAGTGAAGGAACTCATCGAAATTTGTGAGGAGTTGGGCATTGATCTGGGTCCCGCAAAACGAAAGCATGCGATTCTCGAGATCATGCGAAAGGAGAATGTAACGGCTGAGGAAGCCAATGAGGCCTGGGAAGAGTCACAGAACGCCGTGAGCACGAAGAGGCTGAAAAACAGAAGCAGATTGAGCGCGAACAGGCAGAACGTGAGCGCGAGGAGGCAGAAAAACAAAAGCAGCTTGAGCACGAAGAGGCAGAAAAACAGAAGCAGCTAGAGCGTGAACAGGCAGAACGTGAGCGCGAAGAGGCAGAAAAACGGAGGCAGCTTGAGATAAAACGGCATGCTCGCGCTAAGAAACTGATGGACCTGGAGCTTGAAGCGCATGAGATCGATTTCGAGAGATATAAAACATTGTCCGCTCTGCATGAGACTAACGGTCAGCAGCTGAGAGACAGGCCGCAGCCCTTCGTGATCGCCGAAGATATGGCTAAATATTTGGCGGAGTTCGAGCGCGTCTGCGAGAGAAAGCGCGTTGAGTGGAATGGTTGGGCACAGAAGTTGGTAGCCCTGCTTTCCAGCGAAGCGTATGACGTTGTCAAGCGCCTGTTGGACGGTGGCTTGGCGGACTACGATGAGCTGAAAAGCTTCTTACTGACGAGATATAACGTGTCACCGCGGGACCTTCGCCAAAGGTACCTGCGAGAGAATAGCACCCCATCATTTAACGATTTTCCCTACCAGTTTAAAGCCGACATTTTAGAGTGGCTCGAAAATGCTGTAGGGTCGGATGATCGTGACACAGAGGTAGAATGCGTCGCTGTGGAGCAGCCCTGCCAGTGCGGCACAGAGGAAGGTAGTCCGTACGTGGCAGATGTAACTGCTGCTGCAACAGTGGGAATTGCCTCGCATTCGCGAACTGAGGGAACCTCTATACCATCGGATAATGTAGTCACAGCATCGGACGATGCACTTACAGAGGTCTCGCCCATTGAGAATATGGCGGAGTTACCGGAAAGCGGATCTCCTAGCGTGTCGAAAGCAGGAGAAGTTGCCGAACAGGGCAGAGAGGACGTCCGTCTGGACATTAATGAAAACGCTTGCGCCGGCGCCAGAGAAGTAGATGAGGACGGCACACCGTGTTGTGCAGCGCGTTCGGCAGAGATGCAGAAACCCGAAACTTACGATCAACGGAAGCAGGCGCATGGAGAGTTTGCGGACGCTGAGTTGTGCGTTAGTGTCTCTGGCGAGGAATGCGAAACGAGTCCCGTGCTTTCGCACTGCTCTGAGCTTTGCGATTTTCCAGAAAGCAGCTGCAGTAGCGAGAACACCGCGACTGAGTGCAGAGCCGACCCTCATCCGCTATCAGCTGAAACGCCCCTGGAGCACAACGCGAGCTGCATGTCAACACTAATGTCAGGAGAAATCACTGGCTCGTCCGCGCCTGTAGAAGCTAAGGTGCTGGACGACAGTGGAGTACAGAACCTCCCAGACGACATGGGAGCTGTAGACGTCGTTCCATCCAGGAAAGATGAGGGCGAATGTGCACTCGTAGAGGCTGACGAGGAAGAACGCAGTTTGGAGGACGCTAGTAAAGGCGCCAGAGACAGGTCTGATGTAGGTAGCGCAGGTGAATCGGCTAACAATCAGAGCGGTATTATCAGAGAGCAGGAACCTAGGCTACGGAAGCAGCATGTGCTTTCGAAGAACCAGCTAGCGAAACAGTATTGCCATCGAAAAATGAAAGGAAAGCACAAGAAAGAAAGCTGTAACCGGAAGGAAAGTAACAGCAAGTTCCGAAAAAAGAGCTATCACCACAAGGTGATAGACAAGCAGTGCTGCCGCCGAAAGGACAGTAAAGGCAAGCTCAAGAGAGAGAGAGCTGTCACCGAAAGACTACGAAAGGCAGGCAAAAGAAAGAGTGGTGCCGCCGAAAGATGAAAGGCAGGCATAGGAAAGACGGTCGCCGCCGAAAAGAGAGAAAGGGCAAACGCGCGAAAACGGGTTGCCACCATCGGAAGCATCAGCTTCAGCGGCACATGGGTAGCAGCAAAGTCAGTCACTTCGACAGCCCTGAAACTAGCGTCAGAATCGGAGCTAAAGAAGTGTTCCAGGCGTCGCTATCGCGCAAAGCGAAACACATAAGTGGGCCGAGGAAGATGGATCTGGGCAGTAGAATAGACTGCAAAAAGAAACCGTGCAACCATTCGCGCGGGACAGAGTATCGAGGGAGGAAACCGATATTCAAGAGGACTCTGCGCGGCAGGCGAAAAATTAAGGAGCGGGACAAGAGAGAATTTTGCCGCCAGCACAAAGAGAGCAAACCACGCAAAAGCGCGTACTCTCATGCGGGCTCTCTCTTTCCGCTGCAGTCACCGGAGAAACCGCGCTCCCACAGAAAGCGGCACGTGCGCGCAAGGAAAACGCGTGTACGGCTAAAAAGGGCAAGATTGTAAGAGGCCGCAGTGACAGGGGAAAGAAAATTGGCAAGAAACCGTCTAAGCGCTCGGCCAAGCACACTTATCGCGATGGAAAGCCGCGTGTCCGGATAACTCTATTCGGTAGGCGTGAAATCAAAAGGCCGTGTAGAGGCGAACCGCCCATCGAGCGGAAAGGCAAACGGGTGCGCGAGAAATTAAAGGCTCGTGGTATGTCTCACTTGTTACGAAGAACAAAAGAAAGGAAAGAAAGGTCCCACCGGAAGCTTTGCGCAATCGCAGTTGAACGCCGCAGCTGGCGCGCGAAGCGCAAAGAAAGGGACAAGTCGCAAGTCAGTGAAAGCGAATCTTTCTCGTCTTGTACCGCCCGTAGAAACTGGAAAGACAAGTACAGAGAGAAAGGAAAGCGCGTATACCGCGAAAGAGGCACAGACATTAGCTTCCACGGTAGTAGAGAGAGGGAGAAAAGCGCAGCTACAGCGAAAGAGGCAGAGACATTAGCTTCCGCGGTAGCGGGTGTCGTTTAACCGAGTTAAACGCTGGCGTAGACGCACTAAGCCGTGTGTTCTAAGCAAGGCTGCCTTCGCCTCCTCGTGACCTACATTTTGTCACTTCGCGAACAGCTTTTAAGTTCGCTCGCAGATCGGGGAAAAATTGATATCCTCATTTGTGGCCTCAGCTGAGTGTTTTCCTGGCCGAGTGATCTCCAGAGAGCCAATTTATTTTGCATTCATTTCATTCCGAGTGTTTCCTGTGTTTGACACTTTGTTTGAGTTAATTACTTTCAAGTTCTTGTATCCCACATGTGTCCCTTGTAGAAGAGGCAATAAAAAGGGGACAGATATATAGCCAGCTGAGTTTTTTTGACTTTGAAGTCGTGTTTTGACGGGTGACGGAGGGCACTTGCTCGTGTTGGGTGTTGCCTGTTGTCGGTCGGTTATTGGCAACATGCAGAACGATCAACGACCGATGCTGAGAAGCAAGCTCTTCCGAAGGACCGAGCGAAGCTGACCCAGTCACCTGGGCAACAAAGCTGCGGAGCAGTGATCCTGTCCTGACGAGCGGGACCCGCTCTCGGAAAGGAACCTGGAGCTACCTGCGGCTGAACACCGGACGGGAACTTGCCTGTGCCTAACAAGCGCCCATCCCCCAATATGACGCGATTATCTTCAAAATGCAAGTTTTCGCTTGCTCGATATTTTACGGTATATTAAAATGGCGTTGGTGAAATGTTTGAGGGAATCCCACTAGGTGGAGTAAATTTGTTACAGGGGAGCAGATAAGTCACTGACATCCACCGAAGCACGGCCACACGGCTACAAAGGAAAGCTATCCAGCTTACACAAAAACTTCACAGCTGAAAAATAATGCATCCTGGTCCGGGGTTCGAACCCGCGACCACCACTTCATCGGAGCGGTCACTCTACTAACTGGGCTGAAGGGGTGGGCTAGCATATGGTAGGGCAAGAGCGAATTGATCAATAACCCGGAGTGGGAACAATGTTGGTGAAATGTTTAAGGGAATCCCCTAAAGTGGAGTAAATTTGTAATAAGGAAGCTAATTACTCTTTTATTAATTTCCTCCCCTATTACAAATTTGCTTCACCTAAGAGGATTCCCCAAAACAATTGACCAACAGCGTTCCCACTCTGAGTTACCGACCAGTTCGCTTTCGCCCAGCATATGCTAGCCGTCCCGGTTAGCTCAGTTACCAGAGCGACTGCTCCGATGAAGCGATGGTGCCAGGTTCGAACCCGGGGCAAAGACGAATTTTGTAGCGAAAACTACACTAGGCTAGTTGAAGCGCATCTGGCGGTGCGTGCCAGAGGCCACTACTGCGCATGCGCCGTTTCCATGGTAACCAGTAGCAAGGCAACCATGGCACCGCAGACGCTGCGCCACACTGTGCATGCGCAGAGTCGCGCCGCGCAGCTGGGATATAAGCCGGAAGTGATGCGCTCGCTCCACAGACACGGACCATGGAAGAAGGAGGGCGGTCAAGCTCGTCATGGTAGCAGTACAGTCTGCGTGAAATTGAGCCGCTTGGCTGGTCAAATGACGTTTGCCATTGGCCAGCGTGAAATTGAGTCTTCCGGTCCAGAAGTCGTGGCACAGTACAAGGCCGCCCGACAGCGTGAAAACCAGGCGAGAAAGGCTAAGCGGCTGGCCGAGACGCCAGAAGAACGAGAGGAACTTCTCGCAAAGACACGCCTCCAAGCTGCTGAACGACGGCGTGTAGCTACCGAAATGTCAGTAGAGGAAACTGCTTTCACTACGTATATTCTGGCCTAGCTGAGCTAAGCCACTGCGATTTTTTTCGTTAACTACGAAGTTTCTGTCGAAACTGTACTGCCTTCCTATAAAGCTTTATGGCTGCGCTTGGGCGGATGCGAATAAGAATTTTGCTTCCTCATTATTAAAACAGAGACTAACGAGTTGGTGCAAAGAGTTTGGAATGCCAGTACGGTGGCGTTTTCCAGGTTCAGTGTCAGCCTTTCTCAACTTTACCTGCCTCAGGTAAATCAGTTGTCAGTCATCCTATTTGTTAGGAATACAGTCATGCCTCTTTAATAAGGCCCTGTTTAATATGGACGACTAGAATTATGCACAATTTTTCTGGGGACCAAACGTTTTCAATGGATTTACAGGTCGTTAATATGGAAGCTCGATGTCCGGACAATGAACAGGAGGAAAATGCATTTAGCTCCTTAGGACCCATGCATTTCGTCGCGTTAATATGGACAGCGATGAGAAAAGAATGCCTCCTGTTCGAACCAGGTGGTTCCATTTCTGCGTTTTTAGTGATGGACACCAGTCAAAGACGGATAGTAAGGTGCTGTCGCACGAAAGTCTGTATATCCGCATGATTGTGTACGGTTCTAGGCTGCATGCGACTGTATCGCGGTTTTCAATTCGTTTTCAATTTATTTCGCATTTATTTTACAGAAAATACAAACACACTTTTTGGACCCATAAGCAACGGCTAGTTCGGGTCGATGTACACAAGATACATAAAAGGAAATTCAGAAACGGTGGACTTATCAGAATAGCGTAAATGTACAAACAAGCTTAAAAGGAAAGCACATAAATTACGCTAGTAGATAACATTGGGAAAGACGAAAAAAAAAATCGGTTTGAAAGCATGACATGCAAAGAGAACTTTCAGACATCGTTAGTACAAGCTATCGTGTTACGCACAAATTACACAATAACAGAAGACTATGCGGAAAAAAGTTCTGGTTATATTAAGGGTGTTTTAAAGCTACCATCAAAACTGTGCGATTTTTTTCAGAGAAATGGGTATCGCGTTCCGACTTCTATTCCAGTTGACTGCACGAAACGCTCGCCATATACATTGCGGAAGGGAGGGAGGCTGAAATTGCCGGAGAGGTTTCTAGTGGACCAAAGCGGGGGATGAAGTATCGATGCATGAAGGGGGTGGTTTTGTCTGACTACGTTGTGAACATATACAGAGATTTTTATTCGGTACAATAAATCAAATGGAAGAGCTATTGATTTATAAAATAACGGTTTGCCGTGCTGAAAACGGTTATACTTATTTATCATTCCTATTGCACGCTTTTGTACGCGGATATTAGGATATAAATATGTATGGTGAGTTCCACCCTATGCTTCGACACAGTATGATAGATGGCTTTCCATGAAGGAAAAATAAAGCATGCGTAATGTAGAAATATCAAAGAATTACTTAATTAACCTGATGAAGAGCATGACATCAAGACGCCTATACCTCCTGCAGACTGCCTGAATTTGGTCTTGCCAGTGTAATTGGCTGTCACATATGACACCTAGATATTCAAATGAAAACGTGTGCTGTAGTAGAGCGTTATTTACTAGCATTCAGATGTCAACTGGGTCAATTGTTTTCCATCTTGAATGGAATATCAGGTAATTTGCATTTTTCGTATTTATTTTCAGCTAGTTTACAGAGAACCCTTGCGCTATTTTCTGAACTTCTTGGTTCGCTTTTTCTTCTAGCTCTTTCAGTGTATCTGCCGTTACTATTAAACATGTGTCATCAGCGTACATAAGAAGTTTGGAACAGCCGATAATTGAAGGTAAATCACTAACATATAAGGAAAACAACTACGGACCAAGTAGAGATCCCTGCGGAACTCGAGTGTAAAGCTTGGGCGGTGAGGATGTAAAGTAATTCTTCACCACAACTTGTTGACTGTCATTCATACAACTAGTGAGTAGGTCAGAAATGTTATGACGAAAGCCGTAGTGTCTTAATTTTGTTATCAGTATAGAATAATCAACTGCGTCGAATGCCTTTTTAACATCCAAAGATATTACTCCAACTAACATACCATTGTACAATGCCATGTTAATTTTCTGGGTAAGTGACAGAACTGCTTTGGAAGTTCAATAGTGTGGCCTGAAACCATGATGCGGTGCACCGAGAATACCGTATTTATCTAAAAATTTGTTGAATCTATGTGCAAAATTTTTTCAAAGTTGTTATTAATTGTGCTGAGAACTGATATTGGCCTGTAGCAATTTGCGTCGTTCCGGTCACCGTCCTTATATACTGGCACTACCTTCACTGTTTTCAATACAGACGCATACTTGGAAGCATTGACAGAATGGTTGAAAAACGAGCAGAAGGCGGGACCAAGCATGTCAAAATTTTCTATCACAGTACTATTGCTTATGCCGTCCAAACCTTTCGCTTTATTCGTTGGCATCGTTAAAACAACGGACTGTACTTCTCTCGTTCAATTCGAAATATAATAATACTATAAGGCATCTTAGACTCAAGATTCCTTATATTTAAGCCCTGTAGGTTCTGCGCTAGGAGTGGGCCCATAGAAGCGAAAGTCGAGTTCAAGGTTTCAACTGTACCCCTGTCTACTGTTGCAGAAAGAATATGCAATGCTTGTTTGCTACCCACAATGCCTTTCACAGTGTCCCAGAGTATTTCAGAGTTTCCATTTGCGCTCTCTGCACACTTTGTTTAAAATTCCCTTTTACAAGGCCTCTTCATCGTTACCGACTTGTTAAGCAACTTGTTCCCGACTTGTTACCTCACTTGTTCTGGACTAAAACAGTGCGAGAGTTGAAGTGAAGCAGCGCCGGCATTTTCTTGCTGGGTTCATGCTTTATAGTGGAAAGGTGCATGGTCGATGCTGGTTTCCACTTGTATTTTATGAATTGCTTGTAACAGGAGCGAGAAAGAGGGGCGAATTTATGGTTCACTTTGGTGGTTATCCCATGTGAACTATGTAGTTCTGAGCATTTTTTCTTGAAAAAAAAAAACGGAGTTAAGCATAGCTTTGCATTTAAAATTTCTCATTTGGGGGTAAGGCCTCTTGCTGCTTGTACAGCTAGCCGCCCACATGGCTCATCAGTGACATGAAACTACGCGCGCGCGGCTTTGTGTTGTATACGGTGTGCACACTCTTCCCTTCTTGTTTCTCGCTATCGCTCCTCTCTGCACTTCACCTCTCTACATTCTCCCTGCCCCATTTATTTCCCGCGACCGCATAGTGTTTCGGCCGGAAAAAACCTTTCCGGCCGCAACACCTTTCCGGCCGAAAAACCTTTATTTCAGTTCGTGTAATAAACTATATTAAGAAGAAAATAGGGCGCCATAGATCCACTCTTGACAGTGAAGGAAGATATCTTTGCAGTTTAAGCAACGCCTAATATAGCACTTAGTCGCTGTCCTTCGAATGAGTACAGATATGACAAGAAGCGTAGTAGAAGACTCGTCATCACGAAAGGTCACCCGCATCGCTAGCTAGGGGCTCCAAAAGGTCAAATGCAGGGTAATGTACTTGGAGCTCACAAATAGTGCCAAATTCCCACTCCATTAGACACGAATATGCGGGCCTTATAGTCATTAAGTGCTGTTTAATGTCTTTGTCTTGTCTTGTAATTTCCCTTTTTATTGTATTCAAGATTCTTTATTGTACGTTGCTCTCTTTGTAGGCAATTCTTGCTCAGAAACCAGTGTCCATAACACCGAGGCACGACTGTATATCTGGTGGCGTTTCTTTTCATTCATTTAACTTTTTTATGTTAACGTTTAGTAGGCGGGAACCTAAAGATGTTTACATATTCTGTTGTTGATGGTATAATGGCATTGTAAGCTAGAATTTTCGTTTCAGGTAGCTCCACTCGCTGGCGCCTCATAAGGCAAAGCAACCTTCGTGTAATGACTCCTACGACGAGATTTACTTGCGATGGAAATAGTGTGTGATGAATTTCTTTTTTTTACCAGTGCCCACAGAATTGGCAATTTTGATGGCGAGAAAGTATGGGTGCTTAAGCTTCTACTGCTCAACAGAGAAAGAATGCAGTTCATTGAAGCTCAGATCAAAGCTTTTAATTATGGCGAGTTGTCTTATTGACACGTCAATACATTTTGAAGCAAGCTCCTAAAAGCATAGGAGCACATCTCCGTAGAGGAGATATAACTAGCGTGCAAATCATAAAAGCCATATAAATTGGGAGTCAGCAGCGTTAATTTGGCGATGATTATGTGAAGTACCGCAATTGTCTTCTAAAGACAGCTTCACAGCACCACTCTGTGGTTAGTTGACAGATTCGCTCCAGCGGCTGCAGCTCTTAGTAAGTATTACTAGCTGCGAAGGATGCCACCAAGCCTTTCTTGTACGATAATGGCAAAACATTCAATGGCAAAACAATCAATGTCGACAGTTGACCACCGCCCGATTTTTACACCATTGTTGCAGAAAGGTTCAAGATCGAGTCTTTATAAGCTGAATAGAGTGAACCGTACGGCGCAGCAAAAGATTCGTCCTGATTGGTTTTCCGCTAAGCTGGGGCAGTTTTTATATGCACAGGCAGATAAAGGATGCAGTTTTTATGAAATGTAATTTAAGGAAAAGATGGCAATGCCTCCGCATAATCATGCAAGCTTGCATATTCCACATGCTTCTGAATAGAATTCTCCTATTGTTCCATAGTCAAAGAAAGGGCCGCCGGAAGTGGACGCGTTTATTTTGGATTTCGAGAAAACATTTGATGAAGTTGCTTATAAACGTCTCTTGCACAAACACTCACGTAAGAACTTAAACACTGCTCTGTTCAATTGGCTAAAAAAGATCGTTGACTAACCCCCCCCCCCCCCCCCCCCCCCCCCCGCAATTCAATGTCCCTGCAACCCCTGGTGTGCCACAAGTTGCCTTTCTGGGCCGTGTACTATTTATTATCTACATTAACGATCTTCCTAATCATCAATCATCGACTGTTGGTTTTGTTCGCTGACGACTGCGTCATCTACCAGTGGATCACTAACAACAGTTAGCCCTACCTGCAGAGTTAACAATCGTAGAAAATTGGTGCTCTAAGTAGTTAATGCCTTGGATGCTCAAAACAACTCTTGTCTCATTTCATGGTCGTCAGTTCTATAATTATTAAAATTACAGGATATGCGGCGGTGCAATACCACATGCACCACCATACAGATACCTAGAAATCAGCTTAACACGCGATCAAACTTTGAGCGCCCACACTAAAAACTTAGCTAATGACACTAACCGAGTCTTTGTCTGCCTAAAACGCAACATACTGCTTACTAAATTGTCAGAAAAAGTAACCATCTGTTTAATTTTAGTCAGGCCGAAACCTAATAAGCATTTGTAATCCGAGAGCTCCATCAATTCAACCTTAGCAAAGCCCCGGAATACGTCCAGTATCGCGCGGTTCGTTTCGTACATTCAGTTCATTCTTACCACACAAGCATTACATCGCTAAAATATGAAGCTAACCTCCCCTGCCTTCAATCGTGCCGAAAGCTAACTACACTTTGCCTTTGTCCTAAATTCTACCATATACCCCAGAGCACTTCCTTCCTCAAGCCAGTCCTTCGTTATTCAGGCCGTATTACCCACCATAAATTCCTGCTTCCACCCCGAACATCTACATATGCCTCACATCAAGTCCTTCTTCAGCAAGACAGAGAGTAGAAAAAGTGCTACCGAAACTTTCCTGCATCATGGCTCTGATGGCTTCAAGGCATCATTCGAGGAAATTATTACTTAGTACTTATGTTAGCCCACACCTTATGTAAAGCTCCCTTGCGGGCCTTTGAGATACAAATAAATAAATAAACAAACTGGCTATTCAGTGCCCATATATATATATATTTGTTCATGTAACCCCTAAAGAACCTCAATGAAAGGGTATGTATGCGGGAAATGCTGCCGCCGTTTTACGGCAAACTTCATGTTGCACAGTCGACCACGCTTAGTAATGTTCCGAAATGTATTACCTTTGACATGTAGTCTGTAAAGTATATTCCAGAAATTAAGAAATAGCAATGCTTCTGATTAGAAAAGATTTGCTTTCGTTCAAATTACCAGGTGCCTATATCGAGGGGAGGGAGAGTGGACCCAGTAAAACTAGCTCATTCCTCGTCCTCATCCAAATTCTTTTAGCACCTAGACTCCCACACCGTCACCAACCAATCAAAAAAAAAAATTCGGGTGATAGATGGTTATATGTGATGGGAATGTGTGAGCAATATGGGAATTCATTACCCACACAAGGTTCATTTATCCAGGTATTTTTTAAACTTAGCGGATACACAGTGAATGCCTAACTTAGTTTGTGAAAGCAGAGTGATCTCCTCGACATCGCTTACCGCCACTTAGCGTTTACTTATCGTTATCTAGACATCATGCCAGCCCTGTCGACACGTTCGGAGCTCCTCCAGTTCGGTGATGCCAGCTACGGTGACGTCACGTGATATGTGAAGTCCTGCTCCTTCCGTCATTTTGCTGTGTCATGACTATGACTGCAGATCACTTTATATCTCCGGTCACAGGACATGATCCACTCCGACGCACAGACCGTATATACATTTGGTACTCGAGTGTGACTTTGGACGTCATTGAACGAGCTTCTTGTGTTCTTGCGTAACATAACTTTTGCCACACACGGTCCATCACGTCCGCGACAGACACATTTAGGCACGTCGGAACCAAATGTGGCACGATACTATCTTTCATACAAAGCGTGAAACGCTGCCAAATCTAGTGCGCCTCTTCGCGTTGTCTATGTCCGCGGCTGAAAAATAGTTCGTCATACGTCCAACGTACGGGCAATGATGTATCGTTGTGACAAAGCTCAAATACCGCGGCGGCTGGCAACGTCCTGCCCTTCATTTTAGTTCTTACTACGTTTCCGTCCAGTCAGTGGCCGAAACCTAAAGCCATAGGAGTGACATGCGGCGCTCTCATACACTGTTAATGGCACTGCCTAATAGCACTACCTACGTGCTGCCAAAAGTGGTTCACTTTGAATAAAGGTTATAGCGAGAGGGTTCAATAACTGATTGCCTGCCTGCATCGTCTATTTAAAACGCCAAGAATGCCCCCGAATTCCCCCTGTTGTCTCAGGTTTGTCGCATCATGTGGTAGGATTCGCGGTTTTTTTTTAGTGAAGTGCTGTAATCTTTCAAACTGACACACAAACGAGGGGGTTGCTGTGATATTTCTGGCAGGGGACAGAGAGGATTTGCAGGCCTCTTTGTTCTCTCCCTGCTGCCCCGGTCTATATCTACATACCTTCACTGCCTGCCAAAGGGCTTTAAAGCACGCATCCTTGGGCCTTACAGTCACACACGGTCTGTTTTAACCTGATTCCCTTACCATGCAGTATCCGCATTGGATATGGCGCGGCGCGTCTGCGTCACGCGGATGCACGGCAGAATAACCCTGCCTTGCAAGCTGATACTCAGGTTAATGAATGGGTACGAGGACACACTTCTGCTGTACAGCCGCCCACAGACTTAACACGAATGACGGAACGAATGGCCTGGACTGCCGTGAGCGCCACGAAGAGATAGTCATCGGGTGCGAGATAATGCTCTCGGTATGTTTACGATCGCTGACGATAGCTGGTGCGAACCGCGGCAGCTTAGCGCGGAATTTCTGGTTCCCGTGATAAGCAAACTGCACAGAGCGTTGCCGGAGCCGTGGAGGCCGCATCGGTGAGCAAAAAGCGCAGAAACGCCCTCGTGACGAGCGCGTTGTTCACGCGGCGATCAGGCGGAACGGAAAAAGCAGTCAAAGCGAGCTGCGCACCAGCTATCGTCAGCCACCGCAAACATACCGAGAGTATTATCTCGCACCAATGACTATCACTTCGTGGCGCTGACGCCAGTCCAGGCCACGCGTTTCCGTCATTCGTGTTAAGTCTGTGGGCGGCTGTACAAGTACTATCATGAGCAATACGAGCAAGAACACGGGAGCGCGTGGCAAATATAGCCTCAAACCATCCTTGTGGCGACACACGGCGGCCGCTTTCAGCAAATAAGTGGAGAGGGTTCGCTCGCTGGGCATTCTGCCTGCACTGACTGCCGCGCTCATCTCCCTGCCGCGCGATTTTTGCGCGCGAAATCAAGCCGCGTGTGAAAAGACCGTGGTCAAGCCTCGGAACTTGCACTGTCATGGCCATTCATCGGGCCCGCTTCATGCGGCCATGTTCTCTACCTCTCTACATGTCTGTGACGGACAGTATACTAAATGAAACGCAAAAATTTTCTCTGAACAGTCGAATGACCGCATTTTAGGAGCTTATAGAAATTTTTCGATAATTTCAGAATTTCAGGCAAATAGTATTCAAATTTCTTTTTGGCTTCGTTTCATTGCTTTACTGCGATAGCAGTAGAAGGGTCACTGCACAAAATCTCTAAGTCACTTTGTGAGTAGCCCACCCCGCATTCTGAGAGCTGTGCTCTTGGTGTGCCTACCCCCTTCTGCCTACTTTTTTAGAGCACTGCTATAGATGTGCCCACCCCGTCTTTCCACATTCCCAGAGCAATGTGATTGGTGTGCCCACAATCCTCCCTACATTCCCATAGCGACGCTTTTGGTTTGACCACCTGCCCCACCTCCAAACATTCTCAGAGCAGTGCTCTAGGCGTCGCCATCCCCCCTCCACGCGACGTTCTCAGAGCAATGCTCCTAGTGTGGCCGAACCCCCCCTTCCTACCTTTTCCGCACATTTTCAATGCGCTGTTCTCGATGTGCCCCTCCCTCCCCGGCACGCACAGGAAAATTAGACATACTTCGAGCATCTATCGAAAAAAAAAAGTTGGCTACGTGGCTCTCCTTGCATCTATAAATTAACACTAGATACCAGGGAAGCCTGAGATGGCTAGCCAGTATCGACAACAGGACTTGTCCGTCTGGGGAAGGTTGGGCATTATGGGCAGGGATATACAGGCTCTCCACTTGAAGAGTGTGGTATGAAGAGGATAGTACGATCGCGGACGGATACTTGAGAATAGTAGGGGAAAAAAACTTGAAAAACTTGCTGCAGAAGGCAAACCCTATGCAGACACGGGGCGGGTAAACAATATTTTAGGAGACGAGGGATGTAAAACAGGACGAAAAAGCGTGTTCCATGTTCAAAAGAGTGTCAGCGGAAGAAGAAGGGAGAGATAAGTATCGCTGAAGAGCAAAACATAAGGTTTAGTGCGTGAGGTCCAAGACACGTAACTAACGAACAGAAAGAAATAGCAAGCGACCATAAGTACAGACCTTAAGTAAAGCGACCTTAAATAAAGCATGCTTTACATGTTTTTTGTTTGCTTTATCCTAAATCTGATCATGGAGAAGATGTAATGAAAGGATTACGTCCGTTACTGACTACACTTCAGAGATTATAGGTTTGATTTGGAGGCGGTTTTACTTGCTGGCTTTAATTTGCTAAATCTACAGATTGGAATAACCTTTTAGTAATTTTTGTTCCTTGCAAATTGCCCAACTGGTTAGACAATAAATTGTGTCTGTTCACTGAAGATATCATGAGGTTGTATAAAATCTTGGAGATACGCCTTCGGAACATTTTCTTTTTCAGCACGATGCACATTAAAATGCGTGCCCTTGGATTTTCTCCTCTCTACATTCTTAGCGCCTATTTAACACCTGCCATCGATTACCGCACTTGCCCAGACGAAAACGAGTCCTCTTGTCTAAACACTACTTAGTGGACAGAGGGTTACCGTTAGGCCCTTGTTGTTTTACTGCTTGAACAGTATAGTAATCTTTCGGCGAAAAACTTGTCTGTGTGTTTTTGTGTGAAGCACCCTCCAAAGGCTCACTTCAGGGATGCAGCTGCGGGAACCCGCGGGAAAAAATGCGTCTCCCATTTACGAGCTTACACCTACCGCCCAACTACCCACCTTTTCATTGAAAAATGTCCACTTACCTTTTATCTCCGGAAGGATTGCACTCAACAGAAACGCACACAGCAGCGGAACAAAAAGGCGTTGGCGAAATCAAATTTAAATAAGCAATGGGACGACGATCACTGCAAAAGCGAGATGCATACGCAATACTGTTAACGAAGATTGTGTTGCCGAACTTCGTATGATCGCGTAAGCATTTTTTGTGCTACCACGATTTCCGTCGTCTTTTCGCTCTGTGTGCCGTGAATGCAGTCGTCATGGCTTTTCATGCGACAATGGTTATTGCACTGCAAATAGATCGCAATGCGTGGAGGCTTGAGCAGGAAAATACGATGCGTTTAAGTATTTATTGCAGCTATGAAGCTGCCCTCATCGGTTGCTGCGATGCGGGAGAGACGACTATGAGGTCGCGAAATTCTTTTTAATCACGCCTGGCTGCTGCGCCACAATTCTGCAGACGTAATGGGAACGGCTATGAGGTGGCCAAAGCAGTGTTTGATACATGTGCTGGTCCTTGCTAAGCAAAGTGGCTATCTGGGAGGCTTTGTGGGTTGAATTCGTCGTGTGAACACTTTGCAACGACTTCTTACTTTGTTGATGAGCTGTGAGAGTAAGGCAGTATATTTGTTTATTTTAAAGCCCACCACCATAACGGATGTCTTGGTGGGAAGTATATTTATTAGCGGTATACGTTCTTCTTGTTCCCATTTGTGGACTGCACATTGCGTGTTATATTCACTTCGCACTTTTTGTTTAGATAAATGCTGCCAAAAACAAAGAAATTTCTGCGGCCCCAACGCAGTAGCAGACATTTGTTACTGCCGCCACCTAATAGAGGTGAAACCTGAAGCCGATAAAAATGGGTTATAGTGGGTTGAGGCTGAACGTTTTATATCAGGTCTGCAATTCTAAGATGAAACGAAGTTGATACAGGTGCATGTTTTTCGACATTCGTCTTCATAAAAGTACATTTTAAAATCATGGGTCAGGCGGCAATCAATCAATTATGCAATCAGTAAATCAATCAATCAATCAATCAATCAATCAAACATAGTAAGTACATTTCGCAAAATTTACAAGGAAGAAAAAGTGGCCCCAGAAAAAGCTGCTACGCTGCAGCTTGTCTGCCTTCCAATGCCCCATCAGCAGGGGAACCGAAAATAAATTGACTCTTATAGAAACAAAGCATCGTACCAACATTGAGGCAGTGAGTCTATACAAGAGAGAAGGAAAAACAAACACGAATATATCTCCCATCATACATGCCACAGCCAGGACATACATAGATAGTCACAATCACATGACTTCGATATGCTATGGAAGAAAAAATGAAAAACGTTGAGGCTTAGTATATTAATTATGCCTGTGATAATCCTATCCGGAGGTTTATATATCCGTTTCTAATCTTGAGTCTTAAGTAGAAAGCATGTGGAGTTTTGATTCTGGAAGCTGCACATGGGTTGCAAAGTTAGCCGTAGTAATGGGCTCTAAGATTATTTTCGGCAGTGTGCGGTTCTTTCACAGACGCCGCACTACACACGGTAGTTCAGTGCATCAAAATGAGAGCACATCCGCAGAGAATTCAACCGCGCTCACTTTGTGTAAGAAGCCCAGTACTAAAGCCACTGAGCCACCATGGTGTGTCTTTACTTGGAAGAGAAAACTTTTATCACAGATATTGGAATGCGTTCAGGACTTCCTTATAATTTTGATATCATTTACTTACTTTTCTTTGAAAGTCTGAGAGGAAGCTTGGCCTGATTTTGTCCTAGATAATTGTAAAAAAAATAGGCGAAGATTGAGCGACAGACGTTGTGACGACCTCCTCGTGACTGCCACACAAAGAACGTGTGGGCGACCTTGTGCCTTTATTAGTGCCGGCTTCTGCTACCACGACCTTGTTGACGCTACGGCCCTGCACGAGTGATCTTTCCTGGTATTTGACACGTGGCACTACATCTTAACTGCCCTAAAGTTGTGGGTGGCAGCTGACAGGGACAATAGTAGTATAGTGATTACTTACCCGTGGTGTTTTCGAGTTACTCGCTCTGCGGCAGATTAGTGCTCACGGGGAACTGCGGCAAATGTTAAGCCTCGTCCCTACGGCATCCGTTCTCGTCACCAACCAGCTGTGACGCGCAGCAGAAGCGCTGTTTTTGTGGCTCTTCTACAGAGCCAGTAATGTTTTGAGCGCGAACATAAAGGGAGCGTTGACCTACCTGCGGTTTCTATGTTTTTAGTGCGTCGGGTGGTGAGAGTTATTTTTTTGCGCCAACCTTTCGATCTAAGAGGATTCTATGGGCAGGATGTGACGTGTAGAATAGAGCAACTTCAACCTTCTGTGATTTTCAACCTATGGGGCTTTACTCTTCCCGCACCGTTATGGGACCATGTGGCGCAAGGAGTGAGCCCTTTAGGATGTGTCTGTACCGAGAAGTTTGATGTTCTTCAGATCGTCTAATGCACTAAACTATGTTAAATGAAAACATGAAATTTCTATGCTGCTAACCAGCAATAAGGATGCTAGGGGATAAAACCGTTACCGCCTCATGTCATCAGCTAATCTCGAGTGCTAAGCTCTAGCTGGTTCGGGAAATTAACGCAGTAAGAACGCTACTCATGGCTGTCACTAAACACGTTTGGCGCAACCGCTCAGCTGTCACTGAAAGAACAGTAACAGACGCAGCAGCCGCTGTATGACTGGGGCAGATTTGTGGCTATCAGGCAGTGTACTGTGAGCCAAAAAGTTTACGAGATGCGTGTGCGCGGAAGAAAAAATTTATTTACAAGCAGTCACGAAAACAAATCGTTTCAAAGGTCTCTAGGCGCGTGGAATTGAGCATTTAAAAACCGGCAAAGAACATTACTAGGTGACTTGCGGAACGCGCTTCTCGCAAGTGTTAGTGACCGGCTGTACCTATTTTGTTTTGCGGTCTTAGCGTATGCGCTTGGAGTTTGGTTGTCCGAATTGGATAACTGTGGAGATGGAGTGTGGACAGTAGCCTCTCCTTACGCAGCAGCTAGGTTCAGCAATCGCTAGGCTCAGCGCTAGCTAGGTTCCGACTATGTCCAGGAATCGCTGAATCGCTGATGTCGAAGCCACGTGGTCGAAGCTGAGGAACATTGTGCGTGTGCAGGTGCCGGCGGTCCCTCTCAACCAAGGTCCGCTAGAAGTTGTGCCTTACTAGCCCAGGATCACTCACAACCTGAAGAGGCTGGCGGGTAAGAAGGGATCCGAGTCGTTTTTTCAGCCCCCCCACCAGTTTTCTAAACTGTAGGCGCATGGCGGACGGTCCGCTCTGGCCCAAGAGCAGGAACAGCGCCACGGCTCGGTGCCTTCTTCCGTGGGGAGGGAGGTGTCAGTCAAGCTTCTCCCATTCTCTTTGCTGCTCCTTTAGTAGCGGTCATTCCCATCTGAGCAAACCGCTTTTTTGTGAACTCCAGCGAACAGGTTCCAAAATTCAAGCGCAACAAAGACAGCACACAGAAAGACAACGACTGGACATGCGCTACTTGCAACACTTTATTTAATTCAGAAACAGCTGCTTCAACATCCTCGAGGGAGGGTGGAAACAATTGGTGACTGCACATGCGCGGGATCTCGAAGGTGGAAAAAGGAGGGGCACAGGTAAATCAGCGGAAACTAACACATATCTAAAACTGGCATTCTTTATCACGCATCTTCATCGAAGGGATACTAACACAAACACTCGGAATTCTTTCTAACCGGGTGCGCCTCTACCAATTCACGCGCGATTGTGTCTTGGCTGTTTCTGATAATGATGGCTTCTTGAAGCCTTGGTTTAGAGGTCTTACTTCCTCTTTTCCCGCATTCCTTGCAGTGAAGCGGCCAGTTTGAACCTGTTCCGCTTCAATTCGCGCGCGGTTGTGCCTCCGCTCTTCCTGATAATGCTGGTTTCTTGAAGGCTTAGTTCACAGGTCTTCTTCTTTCCCAAATTTCTTGCAGTGAAGCGGCAGATTTGAATCTGTTCTGCTTCACAGCAAGGAATGCGAAAAAGAATAAAAGAAGACCTGTAAACCAAAGCTTCAAGAAACCAGCATTGTCAGGAAGAGCGGAGACACAATCGAGCGTGAATTGATAGAGGCATCCTAAATTAGAAGTAGTGGGAGTGCTTGGGTTAGTACCAATTCGATCATGATGCACGAGAAAGAGTAAGCTTTTAGATATGTCTCAGTTTCTGCTGATTCACCTGCGGCCCCCTTGTGTCCCCCCTTTTGCAGCCTTCGAGATCGCGCGCAGGAGCAGTCACGTGTTCATTTCCACCCTCCCCCCAGGCCATTTAAGCCGCTGTTTCAGAAGTGAGTAACGTGTTGCAAGTAGCGCATGGCCCGTCGTTCTCTTTTCTGCTTGCTGCCTTGTGTTGAGTTCTGGAAGCTATGTAAAAACGTGCCCCACATTAGTGTTTTATTGAACTGCCTTTCAGTGAACAGACAGCGATGATATTTTGCGCAACGTATTCCTCGGTATTATCTGGGATCTAAAGTTCCGAAACGGCGTCAGGTGCGTGCAGCGTCATCACTCCCGAGGGAGAGAAGATGGGTCGCAGAAAACATTCCTCCGAAAAACTTTGTGAATATAGCCGTGAACGCAGTGACAAGTGACTTCTAGGAGATCCACAGTTGCACATCCGTTAAGCGCCGTGAAATCGTCAGCGACGAAAGGATGGTGACGTGCGAGTTATAGTTGTGCGTAGATGCGACAATGCTGCAAAGGTCAGGAGGCGTTTGTTATATTTTTTCACAGCTCAGAAGCGCTTTCAAAAGAAGCTGTGCCGAACACTGCCGTTACCAGGTCAGCGTGTTTGGCACGAGTTACATCACAGTTTGCGAAGAGGCAACGAGGTCTATAGATGATCGCGATGAGCGGAAAGTGGAAGACAGGGGAAAAGGGTTGTCACCACCGCCGGGGTGAAGTTTGTAGCACGCAAGAGTCAACAAGGGAGAAAAGAATGCGCAATCTCGATTTTCACTTCTCTCAAATCGGCCGCTAGGAGCCTGGGAACGCAGGCCGGTCGTCGCTCGAGCGGTAAGCGTCAAATCGTGCTAGGCTGTGACAGTTCCCGCTGCGATGCGGCAGAGTTTATGTCAGCCATACGGGCCAATGCTTAAACGACAGGCTGCGCCACCACTTTGGGCCCTTGAAACCGGACAATAGCGCCAATCTCCGAAAACATTGGAGAGAATGCAAACGGTGCCACCCTGAACTGAACGACGCTACGGTCATCGGGTGGGGAAAGACTAGGCTAGAAAGCGAAATTTTTGAAGCGGCATGCATGCGCAAGCTTGCACTACACGCAGGTGATATCGAGCCTTTTGTGGCTCTTCTAGATAAGGAGACTCGGTTCTTTACGAGATAGTGGCGCGCTCTTTCTGCTTTTATTTTTGCCTGCTGATTTTGGTTTTTTGTTAGTTCTCGGTCATCTTCTCTGAATTCTGCCACGGGCGTTAATCCTGGCCTTTCTCTGTTGTGGTACGGTTTGCGCAAGGCACGCTTTGCTGGGCGATGTTCTTTCCAATAAACCCCAGTTGCTATATAGTTGCCGCTAGTCCTGTTTGCTTCTCTTCCCACGTCCTGTTTCAGTCGTTGCTCTTTTTACCCTTTAACAGCAGACTAGGCTGACTCAGAGAGAGCGGTAAACCAGTTTAATGTTGTCAAATTGTCTTCAGTTACATACCCTAAAGCAGAAGCACAGAAAGGTGTTGCATCTATTTTGGATCTGCTCACATGCTCCCTCAGAGACACGGAGTACGCCAAAAACGGCAAAACATGACCCACAGCCTCTGCCGCGAAGACACTACTAAGCTGATACAGCTCAAAATTTAATTAACACTGATGGCCGCAGAGGAAAATACATGAATATATTCACGCATATTCATCAGTATACTGGTTATATAAACCGGGTGTCCCAGATAGCTTTGCGAATGTTTAAAAATAATGAAGGGCAGAATTGATGGGTCTAACCTGAAGTATATGCGCTGGACCACTGTATGTAGCAGATCAAAGTAAAGTACTTTGTACCTACTTTTTTGAATGGAGGTTTCTGGTCAGCTTCAAAAATTTACATTTCTGCTATTCCATTTCGGCAGAAAAATCAAATACCACATTGAGGAGTATTCCAAAAAAACTTGTAAATCATTTGATCAAAGTAAAGCACTTTGTGCGTACTTTTTTGAATGCAGGTTTCAGATCAGCTTCAAAAATTTACATTTCTGCTATTCCATTTCGGTAAAAAAATCAAATACCACATTGAGGAGTATTCCAAAAAAACTTGTAAATCATTTGATCAAAGTAAAGCACTTTGTGCGTACTTTTTTGAATGCAGGTTTCAGATCAGCTTCAAAAATTTACATTTCTGCTATTCCATTTCGGCAGAAAAATCAAATACCACATTGAGGAGTATTCCAAAAAAACTTGTAAATCATTTGATCAAAGTAAAGCACTTTGTGCGTACTTTTTTGAATGCAGGTTTCAGATCAGCTTCAAAAATTTACATTTCTGCTATTCCATTTCGGCAGAAAAATCAAATACCACATTGAGGAGTATTCCAAAAAAACTTGTAAATCATTTGATCAAAGTAAAGCACTTTGTGCGTACTTTTTTGAATGCAGGTTTCAGATCAGCTTCAAAAATTTACATTTCTGCTATTCCATTTCGGCAGAAAAATCAAATACCACATTGAGGAGTATTCCAAAAAAACTTGTAAATCATTTGATCAAAGGTTTGGTTTATGGGGTTTAACGTCCCAAAGCGACTAAGGCTATGAGAGACGCCGTAGTGGAGGGCTCCAGAAATTTCGACCACCTGGGGTTCTTTAACGTGCACTGACATCGCACAGTACACGGGCCTCTAGAATTTCTCCTCCAAAGAAATTCCAGCCGCCGCGGCCGGGATCGAACCCGCGTCTTTTGGGTCAGCAGCCGAGCACCATAGCCGCTGAGCCACCGCGGCGGCCATTTGATCAAAGTAAAGCACTTTGTGCGTACTTTTTTGAATGCAGGTTTCAGATCAGCTTCAAAAATTTACATTTCTGCTATTCCATTTCGGCAGAAAAATCAAATACCACATTGAGGAGTATTCCAAAAAAACTTGTAAATCATTTGATCAAAGTAAAGCACTTTGTGCGTACTTTTTTGAATGCAGGTTTCAGATCAGCTTCAAAAATTTACATTTCTGCTATTCCATTTCGGCAGAAAAATCAAATACCACATTGAGGAGTATTCCAAAAAAACTTGTAAATCATTTGATCAAAGTAAAGCACTTTGTGCGTACTTTTTTGAATGCAGGTTTCAGATCAGCTTCAAAAATTTACATTTCTGCTATTCCATTTCGGCAGAAAAATCAAATACCACATTGAGGAGTATTCCAAAAAAACTTGTAAATCATTTGATCAAAGTAAAGCACTTTGTGCGTACTTTTTTGAATGCAGGTTTCAGATCAGCTTCAAAAATTTACATTTCTGCTATTCCATTTCGGCAGAAAAATCAAATACCACATTGAGGAGTATTCCAAAAAAACTTGTAAATCATTTGATCAAAGTAAAGCACTTTGTGCGTACTTTTTTGAATGCAGGTTTCAGATCAGCTTCAAAAATTTACATTTCTGCTATTCCATTTCGGCAGAAAAATCAAATACCACATTGAGGAGTATTCCAAAAAAACTTGTAAATCATTTGATCAAAGTAAAGCACTTTGTGCGTACTTTTTTGAATGCAGGTTTCAGATCAGCTTCAAAAATTTACATTTCTGCTATTCCATTTCGGCAGAAAAATCAAATACCACATTGAGGAGTATTCCAAAAAAACTTGTAAATCATTTGATCAAAGTAAAGCACTTTGTGCGTACTTTTTTGAATGCAGGTTTCAGATCAGCTTCAAAAATTTACATTTCTGCTATTCCATTTCGGCAGAAAAATCAAATACCACATTGAGGAGTATTCCAAAAAAACTTGTAAATCATTTGATCAAAGTAAAGCACTTTGTGCGTTCTTTTTTGAATGCAGGTTTCAGATCAGCTTCAAAAATTTACATTTCTGCTATTCCATTTCGGCAGAAAAATCAAATACCACATTGAGGAGTATTCCAAAAAAACTTGTAAATCATTTGATCAAAGTAAAGCACTTTGTGCGTACTTTTTTGAATGCAGGTTTCAGATCAGCTTCAAAAATTTACATTTCTGCTATTCCATTTCGGCAGAAAAATCAAATACCACATTGAGGAGTATTCCAAAAAAACTTGTAAATCATTTGATCAAAGTAAAGCACTTTGTGCGTTCTTTTTTGAATGCAGGTTTCAGATCAGCTTCAAAAATTTTCATTTCTGCTATTCCATTTCGGCAGAAAAATCAAATACCACATTGAGGAGTATTCCAAAAAAACTTGTAAATCATTTGATCAAAGTAAAGCACTTTGTGCGTACTTTTTTGAATGCAGGTTTCAGATCAGCTTCAAAAATTTACATTTCTGCTATTCCATTTCGGCAGAAAAATCAAATACCACATTGAGGAGTATTCCAAAAAAACTTGTAAATCATTTGATCAAAGTAAAGCACTTTGTGCGTACTTTTTTGAATGCAGGTTTCAGATCAGCTTCAAAAATTTTCATTTCTGCTATTCCATTTCGGCAGAAAAATCAAATACCACATTGAGGAGTATTCCAAAAAAACTTGTAAATCATTTGATCAAAGTAAAGCACTTTGTGCGTACTTTTTTGAATGCAGGTTTCAGATCAGCTTCAAAAATTTACATTTCTGCTATTCCATTTCGGTAAAAAAATCAAATACCACATTGAGGAGTATTCCAAAAAAACTTGTAAATCATTTGATCAAAGTAAAGCACTTTGTGCGTACTTTTTTGAATGCAGGTTTCAGATCAGCTTCAAAAATTTACATTTCTGCTATTCCATTTCGGCAGAAAAATCAAATACCACATTGAGGAGTATTCCAAAAAAACTTGTAAATCATTTGATCAAAGTAAAGCACTTTGTGCGTTCTTTTTTGAATGCAGGTTTCAGATCAGCTTCAAAAATTTTCATTTCTGCTATTCCATTTCGGCAGAAAAATCAAATACCACATTGAGGAGTATTCCAAAAAAACTTGTAAATCATTTGATCAAAGTAAAGCACTTTGTGCGTACTTTTTTGAATGCAGGTTTCAGATCAGCTTCAAAAATTTACATTTCTGCTATTCCATTTCGGCAGAAAAATCAAATACCACATTGAGGAGTATTCCAAAAAAACTTGTAAATCATTTGATCAAAGTAAAGCACTTTGTGCGTACTTTTTTGAATGCAGGTTTCAGATCAGCTTCAAAAATTTTCATTTCTGCTATTCCATTTCGGCAGAAAAATCAAATACCACATTGAGGAGTATTCCAAAAAAACTTGTAAATCATTTGATCAAAGTAAAGCACTTTGTGCGTACTTTTTTGAATGCAGGTTTCAGATCAGCTTCAAAAATTTACATTTCTGCTATTCCATTTCGGTAAAAAAATCAAATACCACATTGAGGAGTATTCCAAAAAAACTTGTAAATCATTTGATCAAAGTAAAGCACTTTGTGCGTACTTTTTTGAATGCAGGTTTCAGATCAGCTTCAAAAATTTACATTTCTGCTATTCCATTTCGGCAGAAAAATCAAATACCACATTGAGGAGTATTCCAAAAAAACTTGTAAATCATTTGATCAAAGTAAAGCACTTTGTGCGTTCTTTTTTGAATGCAGGTTTCAGATCAGCTTCAAAAATTTTCATTTCTGCTATTCCATTTCGGCAGAAAAATCAAATACCACATTGAGGAGTATTCCAAAAAAACTTGTAAATCATTTGATCAAAGTAAAGCACTTTGTGCGTACTTTTTTGAATGCAGGTTTCAGATCAGCTTCAAAAATTTACATTTCTGCTATTCCATTTCGGCAGAAAAATCAAATACCACATTGAGGAGTATTCCAAAAAAACTTGTAAATCATTTGATCAAAGTAAAGCACTTTGTGCGTACTTTTTTGAATGCAGGTTTCAGATCAGCTTCAAAAATTTTCATTTCTGCTATTCCATTTCGGCAGAAAAATCAAATACCACATTGAGGAGTATTCCAAAAAAACTTGTAAATCATTTGATCAAAGTAAAGCACTTTGTGCGTACTTTTTTGAATGCAGGTTTCAGATCAGCTTCAAAAATTTACATTTCTGCTATTCCATTTCGGTAAAAAAATCAAATACCACATTGTGGAGTGTTCCAAAAAACTTGTAAATCATTTGTTTTCATTTTCTTTCATCCGCTAAGTTAGGTTTTTTTCGCGTTGAGAGGAAGCCCGCGAAAATGGACAAAGCCCACGCGGTATTCCGCTTGCGCGCAGTGAGTGATATTTGTGTTCTAAAACCTCGAACTCGTGAACGTAGCAAAGGCGCCCACGCCTTTGCAGCTGGCGGGAACAGCTGCGACCTGGCCCCGCTCAGTGCGGAAAGCAGCGTTCATGCTAGTTCGAGGTAGCCTTATCCTGGCCAAAACAGTATAATTTAAGATCTAGCGCAATAGCGCACTTAAGGGAAATTAGGTTAGCGTGCCACAGGCACCTTATCCCCTCGAACAGTTTTAATATAGCGTTCCGAAAACGTTAAAAGCGATCTACTGCATGTGGAGGCAAACAATCCATTAAAAACAGTCGCCCTCGCCACTAATTTGCCAAAGTGTTAAATTTAAGCATCTTTTACAGACAGTTTATGGAATAACGTTTATTCCTGCCAGAAGAATGCCGAAGCAATTTTTCGACAATCGAAATTCTGTTAAATAAGCAATATGAACACTGTGGCGCCGTCTAGTCAAGGCAATGCTAAGCAAACCGCTTAGCACATGACCTGTTAAGCGCCATACACTTTGCATGTTTACTATCAATTGGCGTAGTAAATTATCTAAGTATATCAGACACCGTGAAAAAGCTCTAAAACGTTAAATTTTTGGCAGCTGTGTTACGTTACGAGCACTTGCAGGCTGTTGCAGCGCAGCTGAGGCTCCATTAGGCCGAGGAGCGCCAGAATCGAGGGTGTATCTCAAAGACTGGGCTGGATTACACCTTGCACTTTGTGGTCGAAGCACGGTCAGCCATGGCAAAAGGCGACAAGAGCAGCAGTTCCCGTCAAGTGTGCAGACTAGAACCGCAGCGACTGCTTATTGTTGTTGTGGCGACTGAGGGAAGGATGAAAAGGCAATTGCACGGGCCTGCCGACTGGCTGGAGCTGAGCCACCACCGCTGCCACCTGCAGGTAGAGGAGAGCTCCAAGATATGAAAGGAAAGAGTGAAAGAACAGAAGCGCGTCGCAACAACCGCGCCCGCCGAAGCGACGACGCCGGCGTAGATACCCCAGTGCCCCAATCCCTTCCCCGCTGCTTATTCGGCTGAAGCCGGACGCTTTCACTTCAAAGGACGCCGACAGGTTTTCACGCTAAGTGCGCAAAAGGCACAACACTAACTTCTGAAAATTGTGTGCGTACGCTAGCGCTGATTACCAGGACGGGTGGCAGTGCGCGCAAGATGCGCCTATAGTGTACGCACAGCTTAAACTGTCTAATTTCTTGTTAGCGTTTTCCACATGAGCACTGCGTACCAGTGATTCGGATAAGCACGCAATACTAAAGCTTCCTAATAATCAGCGTTTCTAGTCCCCGACTGGCGTTTCGCACCTGGGGTCGGACATCTGGAGTCTTTGCGCCCTGACGCCATACTTTGGTAGTGAAGTTAGTAGTTTCCCTGCGGCCGGACAGCCAAAATATCCGCCCGACGTCTACGAACGCTACTTTGTGCTTTCGCCTGCGCATCGCTATCGCGAACTGCCACGCCCACTCTCTGGAAGTGTGTGTTCCTTCTTCCTTGTCCTGTGCTCGGTAGCACTGTTTTTAACTAATTATAAAGATAGTTCAAGTTCCGCTCACCTATTGTTCCATGGTATTTTATAAACCTTGGCTGAAGTTAGTAGGGACATCTTGTAGAATTTTCATATTTAGTTGGCTTCCGTGCGAACTAAAACGGCCTACGCTGACATACCAAGCTTTCCAGACGAAATAGGAACCAGCAGGAAGAAAATTTTAATCGGGTATGTTTGTAGCAGTCATGTGATCAGATTTTCTTTCTTCATGAGCCGAGTAGGTCGTTGCCTTTGTCGCACATATTTTTGCCCTCTTCCAGTTGTTTATCGGCAGTATTTGTAATCTTCCGGTTCGGAAGAAGATCCTTCACAGAAAAAGGCTCTTCCCAGAAGGAAACATGCTGCGGGCAGAAGAGGCGATCTATGCATGGTATCAGTGCTTTACACCTGCCGTTACGGAAGCGCTACTACAATGGCACACTTGTGGAAGAAAGATCAAGAAAATCGGTTTGATTTTATGGCGTTTCAAGTCCAAAAGCCAACCATGATATGGCGACGCCGTAGTCGAGGGCTGCGGATAATTTCAGCCTCCTGGGATTCTTTAACGTGCACTGATAGCGCAGAGTACCCAGGCCTCCAAAATTTCGTACGGGGGAAAATGCCACCGCCGAGGCCGGGAGGGAACACACGCATTTTGGGTCAGCAGCCAAGCATCATAAGGACCGAGACAGCGCCGCGCCTTTCAAGGAAATTTAGGACAGCCTTGATTATAATACTGACAGCACCAACACCCATGAACAAAGCATAAGGTCACTTCTGAACAGTTTTAGACAGTGAAGCTAATGTGCAAACGCTAACGTTTAGCATGCAAAATAGCTCAGCATACCTAATCAGCACTATTCATTAGCTTGTAGTGGCCATTCCGACGCGGACCTACTCTTCTTGGCTGCTGAGTCGCACGCTTCGTCCGCTGGTAGATACATCTCTTGTCGTACTTCTAGAAATTCTCGCAGCTGGTTGTCGTACTGGAACCAGTGCGAGATTTTCTAGAAGCACTGAACATGAGCGCTGAAAACGCACTTTCTAGAAACACTAGACAAGAACTTTGCAATGCCGTTGCCCTGCAACAGCCTCGGGAGGGCACAGCAGTTCATAATTGGTAGCGAGGCGCTGGAAGTGGTAAGAGAATTCGCCTATTTCATCATTATCATCATTATCATCGTCATCACCCTGACTGCGGCCACTGCAGGGCAAAGATCACTCCCATGCCTCTCCAATTAGCGCTGTCTTTTGGCAGCTGCGGCCACCGTATGCCTCAAAATTCTTAATCTCATCCGCCCACCTAAGTTTCTGTCACCCCCTGCTACGCTTGCCTTCTCTTTAAATCTACTCCATTACACTTAAGAACCAGCGATTATCTTGCCTTCGCATTCCATGCCCCGCCCAAGCCCAATCCTTCCTCTTGATTTCGACTGAGATATCATTAGCCCACATTTGTTCCCTTACCCACTGTGCCAGCTTACGCTCTGTTCACGTTACACCTATCACCTTTCTTTCCATAGCTCACTGCGTTGTCCTTAACTTAAGCTCGACCCTTTTCGTTAGCCTCCATGTTTCTGCCCCAGAGGTGAGTACTGGTAAGATACAGCTGTTTTATGCTTTTATCTTGCGAGGTATCGTTAAACTGCCATTCATGATCTGAGAGAACCTGCAACATGCGCTCCACGCCATTCTTAATTTTCTAGTTATTTCTCTCACATGCCCAAGGGTACGGCCACTCAGTCCCAAGATGAGCAACAGGCCGCCAACTGTCCGCAGACTGAATCCAGGACGATACCGATGGCATAGACCTAGCTGACGCAGCAGGAGCTGAAGCTACATGAACGCGTGCGAGAAACACCCGGCCCATAGTTAACAAAAGGAAAAGGAAACGCCGGCCACATTCTGCCTTGGTGTCACCACCGCAGGCGCAACTAACCTTTAAGATGATATTTCGTCCGCAACTACAATACCGTGTCGCCAACACACCTCGGCAACGTTCTGCTGCAACGAGAATATGTTTTTTGTTTGGTTATGAGGCTCGAGTTTTACAGTTAATAGAATGACTGACACTGTAGTCAGCCTGTTTTTTACATCATTTTTTTTAAATTCTGGTGACGTCGTGCGATGCACGGCGTGGCTTCAATTTGGTGAATAACGTCTACAAACAGTTCTTATTCGTCAAAACTGTCACTGTCGGCTCGAAATTCGGATGAGGCATCTTACTGACCATGACTATGTACTGTTGCAGAAAGAAAAAAAGAAATCCCACTATGGGAGGCACAAAACACAAGCGAGTCTTCAACAAGCTAGTTTGGGCGCGCACTGGAACAAATGTGCTTATTCGTCGCTAGACGCTTAAAATAGTTAGGATGAATGCTTCGCTTACTGTTATCGGTGGGAGCATTGCGCGAGCAGATATTTCCTGTAATTTTTTATTTAGTCTTTTGCCAGTACAGCATATGCTGCAATGGTTGCTTGGAGCCTAACAGCAACGGCTTTATTTTGCGGGAAGGGCAACAGAGCTGGTTACAAAAGGGGCCTGGAAAGCGAGGCAGTAAATTAGCATCAGCGATAATTTTTTGCGCAGGTGACATCGCGCTATATCAACGTGCGTTTGAGGAAGAAAGTTGCAAATTACACAGTTTTTTTTCCTTCAGAGTCAAGTATCTCAGCTTATACAAGTCTTCAACATTCAGCCTTTTTCTTGGGAACCACAGATCTTGACAACAGCTTCTCCTGCTGCCAGGAGAACCTAATGCGGAGCCTCTGAACCAAAATTATGAAAATTAATGCAGTCAACTTTGTTTCACGGTATGTTTATTACGCATCACGGCTTGAAATTTGGAGGGTTAAATGATAGAAAACAAACGAAAAATGTGCTTTATTAATTAATAACTGCAGAGCCATGAAGAGAGCACCGAAAGCAGATTTCAATGGTGCCTTTCTGAACGCTCTAACTCTAGCAGACCCCGAGAAAAAGAATCAGCTACATCGAATAAATGCATGAGAGGTAGAGGGCCTACCGTGTCGCCTTGAAAAAACATGCCTTCTGTTCTTTTCACTCAAAAAGGAGGGAAACTGACATTGATACAGAACGTTCGTTACCGTTCCAGGTACTACCTATCATATGAACGTATTTTTAAATCGTTTTCCCTTAGCCATTTGTCCTTTACGTTACAGATGAGGCTATGACTTGAATACAGCGCTATTCTATGCTGAGAAGGTGTTAGCCGTTGCCTCTGGACAAAAACTGACTACATCTGGACGGTGTTGCGCCGTGTCTGCTCCGGTAGCGGACTCAACGGGTAGCGAAAAACCAAGTCAGAAGTCGGGCTGCAGGCACTCGGGCATCGGGGTTGAGGCCGATGCAGAGACGGGTCGAAGAAGAGAGAAACTTAGCAGAGATTTATTTACATGGTGATCAAGGAGATTTCGGTACTGAAGAATGAGCTCTGCGGCTCCTTTTAAAGAGAACCCTGGTCCCTAGGTCCCTGGTTAGGGAATTTAGCTTGATTAAAAGCGGCGAATCATTGTAGTTTAGGTCACGTGTGCAATCTTAGGGAACCGCCCACCAGGACGTCCCCGACACACTCTCGCCACATCCCGAAAAATGTTGTCCTGGCCGTTCTTGCAGAAGTAATGACAAGCACGGAAGAGATCCAAGTGGGGGCCAAGGCCCGACACGTGAGCTGCACAGTTCTCCGTGTGAACGGAATGCCGAAGCTTCTATCGCACTTGGGGTTCCGCAGAAGGCAAGAGGAGAAGTCTGTTCAGAAGCGCGAGTATACACGCGTCGTTGCTCGCTGTAAACAACCTCTGCCGCCTCCGCAGTGAATCACGCAGAGCACCGCCGTCGCCGCCAACGCACACGATACCATGCTGCTATGGCCCAAGTAGATGGCCGTGATGAAACTTCCCAGGCAGCGGACGGCCATCTCCACGCCGCGGTCTCGATGCACAGAGGAATTTGAAACGTAAGAGCACCGCCAGCCCGTGGGACCAGCCTGAAGGAATTTGCGCAGACAAGTGGATGTCCATCTGAAACCCACTGTCTCGAAGCTCAGAATAATTCGAAACGTAACAGCTGTCATTGCATAATTTTCAGCAGTTAGTTGAGCAACTTTCTAGTGAAAACTCTCAGCTGCGCGCGCGCCTGTCTGAACTTGAAGACAGGCAGCGACGCGATAACCTTCTGTTCTATGGCATACCTGACACGCAATCAGAGTCCTGGGCTCAGTCAAAAGAAAAGCTAGTCAAGGTTCTTTCATCCTGCTTGGAAATTCCGTCCTCTGAAATTTTGATCGATAGAGCGCACAGGCTCGGTGGGTTCGCATCGGAAAAATGTCGACCAATTATTGCCAAATTTTCATCTTTCAAGGTAAAGCAGAGAATACTGCTTGACTGTTCTAAGCTAAAGGATAAAAAAATTACGCTAAGCGAGGATTATTCTTTTGCCACCCGTCACGCTAGAAAAAAACTGCTCGAATTTGGCAAATCCCAGCCGCTCACTTTCAAGCTTCGCTTCATAAGCTTTACATAAAAAATAAATACTACTCCTACAATCACTCCGATGACTCCGTTCATGACATCCCAAGCGCCTTCCCGTTGCTAATCGACAGTTCTGAGGACCCTATGAATGATACCCACAGCGTCTCCGCGCCACCGACCGAACCTGTTACCGATTAGCAATGCGCGAGGGGCAGTGGAACTAAGTCCCCGGCCATTACCCCACTTTCTTTTTTGTTCGCAAATATTCGTAGCATAATACCTAAACGCGATGATCTTTGTTCTGTAATTGATGCTTGCGATGCTGACATTGTATGTCTCACTGAAACCTGGCTATCGGCGAAGATAGATAGCTGTGAACTTCTTACCTGTAAAAAGAGATATAGCATTTATCGGTGCGACAGGGGTTCTAGATGTGGCGGAGGCGTGCTTGTAGCTGTTGCTGATACTGTTGTGTCTTTTCCGATCCATTTTGTAAGCGCGTTGGAACTTGTGCTGGTTGAAATTCGCACATGCTCTAGGAAATTGATAGTGGGCGTTTGCTATCGTCCGCCGTCTACCTACCCCACCTTTGTAAGTGATCTTCATGATGTCATTCATATGATTACAGTCCGTTATCCGAGCAGTCCCTTTATTTTACTGGGCGATTTTAATTTCCCCAACATAGTGTGGTCTAATGTGAGTTCTTATTGTGAACCTTTTTCAAGTGAATGCGACATGTTCTTGAATGTGTGCAGTGATTTTAACTTATCCCAGCTTGTAACGCAGGCAACTCGAATCTCACCTACTGCGTCTAATATCCTCGATCTGGTACTCACCACATCGCCTGATTTTTTCCTGCCCATATCATACTTGCCAGGGTTAAGTGATCACCTACTCCTTCATTTTGCTTTGACCTGCGCAGTTCCCCATCAACGCAACCACAGTAAATATATCCATGATTACAAATATGCTGATTTTGGTGCTATTAACCATGAACTGTCTGTTTTTCTTGACCATTACTTGCTAAGCTTTCATGATCGCTGCGTGAATGCTAACTGGAGCCTGTTTAAAGAAAAAGTTGCTGCGCTCACTGAAAAATATGTTCCACGCTTAGTCATCACCTCTAACCGTCAATCACCATGGGTCACTAAATCGTTAAAACGGCTCTGTAATAAGAAAAAATGTATGTTCCGCTCTGCTAAACTAACCGGTTCTCAGGAACGTTGGACTGCTAATCAGGGCGCGGCCCTTGAATATAAAAGTGCACTGAAGGATGCCAAAGATTTGTTTTTCAATGACACATTACCTTCCCTTTTGATAAATAACCCTAGGCAATTTCGGAGCGTAGTTAACAAGAAAGACAATTTATCCATCAGCCTTAAAGACTCCAGTGACCAACTAATTCATCCTAATGAATGTGCAAATGTTAATGAATGTGCAACAGTGTATTCGTTTCAGCTTTTTCCAAAACTCAGTGTTCGGTAACCCCTGCATATAACAGTGCTGACTTTTTACCGATGGATTCTATTATCTTTGATCCTGCTGGAGTGGAAAAAATAATCGAAAAACAAAAGGTTTCTTCATCATGTGGTGTTGATAACATTAGTTCTAAGTTCTTGATTAAAACCGAAGTGTACAGCGCAATAATACTCTCTAACCTATTTCAGCAATCTCTTGAAACAGCATGCATACCTGATGACTGGAAGGTCGGGAAGGTGATTCCCTTGCATAAATCTGGTGATCAACATTCTCCGCATAATTATCGACCCATCTCACTTACCAGCATTCCGTGTAAAATTATGGAGCATGTTATTTACTCTCACCTTGCATCGTTCCTTGATTCTAATGCCTTTTTTACTGACAGTCAACATGGATTTCGGAAGAGGTTTTCTTGCGAAACACAGCTTTTAACCTTCACGCATGATCTAAACACATTCCTCGACAGGGGTTCCGTTGTCGACTGCATATTCCTCGATTTCTCCAAGGCGTTTGACAAGGTCTCTCATAAACTGCTTTTTTTTAAACTTAGTAAACTTAACCTCGACCCTAACGTTCTTAGGTGGCTGCATTTGTTTCTCACTAATCGTTCACAATTTGTCACCGCTAATGATCCTTCTTCCTTCACTTCTCCAGTTGGATCTGGAGTGCCACAAGGCTCTGTTCTAGGGCCTCTGCTTTTTCTTATATATATCAATGACTTACCTGACAATCTATGTTCAACAATAAATCTTTTTGCTGATGACTGCGTCATATACCGCGACATTAACAGTGACTCTGATATAGCTCTTCTTCAATCGGATATTGATCATGCTCTTGAATGGACTAACAAATGGAACATGGAACTAAACAGAAAAAAGTGCAAGTACATGCGAGTTTCTCGTCGTAACACCGTATTGCCTTCATATCGTCTTAATAATTGCAGCCTTGAGTCTGTGCCTTTTTATAAATATTTAGGTGTCTTCATTTCCCATAATCTTTCTTGGAAAGTACACATAGACCATGTAAGCAATAACGCTAACCGCATGCTGGGCTACATACGCCGTAACTTTAATCTTTCTTCTAGCTCCGTAAAACTGCTTCTCTACAAGTGGTTGGTTCGTAGTAAACTAGAATATTCTGCATCTATCTGGGACCCCTATCAAGAGACACTAATATACCAACTCGAATCTATACAGAACCGCGCGGCCCGTTTCATTCTCTCGAATTATCACCGTAACTCTAGCGTCAGTGCCATGAAATCAAGCTTATCACTCCCACTACTATCGCAACGTAGAAATATATCCCGCCTTTGTCTATTCCATAAGTGTTACTACGATAACCCCATCCTTAAGAGAAAATTTATAACGCCACCTTGCTACGTTTCAGCTCGGATTGATCATCGTTATAAAGTTGGTATTCTTTCATGCCAAACAAATCACTTTTACATCTCATTCATCCCCAGCACATCGGCACAATGGAATCACCTTCCCCGATCGGTCGTCGAAATAAGTGACCATTCTGTGTTTAAATCGGCTTTAACTAACATCTTGGTAACATAGTACATGTAATTCTTGCACCCTGCCGTTCATTCTTTTAAGCTTATGTGGTAGTTCAAACAGATCTGGTCTTTTTTTTCCCCTTCACAAATTCTGCTGTTTAAGGGAATGACAATGTGTGCACCAGTGATTTCCTGCCATTTTCAACAACTTCGTCGTGTTATTTTTTTGTTTGCGTGGTATGCTTACCTTTATTCTTTGCTCATAATTCCGTGTTAAATGACTGTTAATTTGTTTGATTGTATTTGCTGTAACCTACTGATTTGCGCGAGCAATATTTTTGCCCACATTTTGTATTACTTGTGACTGCTGTTCTTTTGTCATTTTGTCTATTGTACCCCACTCCCCTCTGTAATGCCCTCGGGCCCTGAGGGTACTGATATAAATAAATAAATAAATAAATAAAAATTACGCTTACACTTTTCATTAAGTTGCAGAGTTGAACAAAAAGCCGTTATTCTCAATTTTTAGTGGCAAATAAGAAAACGAGGAAACAAAATTTTAACGAGATAGCGCAAGGCTCCCGTTCTGCCAAAAATGCGCCGTCCTCGTCGGCGGCGTTGGGACAAGAAGAGCAAGTGACCCACTTGACATCCAGCGAACGTGATCTTATAAGGTCATCACATCCCGCTAACCATGGCAGGTGGCACCCGGCTCACCGGATTGTGAACAGACTACCCACTGTATCAGTCGGAAGTTAAACTAATGGCCAGTCGCGAGATTTTGCTTGGGAAAAGCAACCTGTCTCTCACAAGCCCCACCGGTGGCATTTACGGTGGCTATGTTTGAACAACCACCTGCCGCGGCAGTGGTGCATTGCTTAACTGCTGCGCCACTGCGGAGTGGAGTGCTTTGATGACTCACCGTGACCTATGAACGTAAAGTCTGAAATGACCAATTCTTCATATTTGCGCATGTAGACAGAACATAGGCGACCGAAAAAGATTACTTGCGCGGGAGGGACCTCTAAAGCTATTGCATTTTACTCGACGGTAGGTTAAGTCTGATGTGATGGCTAAAGAACAGTGCCCTGTCTGCGAACCGATATGCAGAGATTATCCCAGAACCTGCATGGATGCATTAATGCTATCGAGTATGATCTTCAAGGTGGGGCTTAACTGTCCCTGCAAGGCTTCTTATTGCGCTAGCACTTACTGTGAGCATTCCCTGGATTTAGCCGTAGCAGGTTTGTCCATTGTCCTGCCCACCGGGCATGTCAGCAGCCTGCCACAAAACCTATTTATTGGCTTTTATTTGCACTTCCTAAACACACGTTGTAGTAATAATGCACACATCTTTTGCAGGCCTCGTAGTAGTTACTGTATGGGCCTTAAGCTTCTTTTCCATGTTCGTCCTTTCATAGCATTTCTAACTGCCATTGCTTTTGGACTGCCCTGAAATATAATCAGCTGATTCTCATGTTAAGTAACCAATTTCAGAACTCGGTTTAACCCTTTGTTGCATGCGGAATAATTACGTGCGCGAACTGTGATTCTTTTCTTGTTTCGTGTCTTTCTGCATCAGAAAAAAACGGAAAAATTTTTTCATCTCTTTCAAATGTTTATTTTGGAAGATACAGAATGTCCACTACAGTGGACAACATGAATACCAGCTCCGGTTGGGGAAAGTAAAAATTTTTATGTTTGCCTTTTCTACCAGGCAAAGTTCTTCCAATAACAAAAGGGCACTTTACTCTTCATTATGAAATAAAAAAACAGACACTTTTGCCGTCAATGCACAAGAACACTTTGCACTTCCCGCAGAGGTAGGTTGTCTCCCGCTTGCAGCCATTCATTTTGCACCTTTGTGCTGCACACGTTTGCTGGCGGGGGAAGTGGCTTACGCTGTCGTACCGCACGTCTGCGGACACCGAGCTTGCTTTCGCAGGCGGCCTTCGTTTCGCTGCGGCTGAGCATGCTAGTGCATTAGAAAAATCAGTTTCATCAACCGTGGTCCTTGATTCTGCCTTGATCAGTGCTATCGCCACCGATAACTTGAAGTGGCTTAGCTGCATCTTACACTCTGCTGCAACACAGCGGTATAGCAGCCATGCGTTTACGACAGCCAAATCGGTCAGGTGAAAAATTACTCTTTTGTACCATTTTTTTGTCTTGAGGTGGGTCCGGTACATAGAAAGCAGCATGTCTTACTTGTCGACGCCGCCCATATTTTCATTGTACCTTGCGATTAGTGCAGGGCTTTCGACCTAAACGTGTTTTTATTGTTTTCGGTCAAACCGCCTCACTTTTACAAGTGGGTTGACACCATGCACATTTGAGGCCACCATTACAAGCCTGTTATCGTACCACTCACAAACGATGATGCCATGCTCTCTATCGACTTTGTAGTCGAACGAGCCCCTGCCTTGTTTTCTCAGCTCTTTTTCAGACCTCAACGGGCATTTAGCTGCACTGTTTCTGCGCAGGGTGCATGTCGCATGCAGTCCCTTATTCTTTAGGTGGGCCAGGAGCTCTGGGGACGCAAAGAAATTGCCAAAAAAAAGGAACGTACTTGGAGGTACAGCTCTGGCAAGGCGCAGCACTACGCGTCCTGACGGGCCAATAGTCTGGGGTGCGTCAGGAGGGTCGGACTTCAGGTAGTCTCCGTGAAACTCTATTTCGTGAACATACCCGGACTGAGCGGCCCTTACCCAGACTTTGTATCCCCATTTTTTCGGCTTGTTTGCCATGTACACCTTTAGCGAGTGCCTTCCTTTGAAGGGGATGATCTGCTCATCTATTGCCTGGCAAGACTCTGGTTCAGCCAAATTCTTGAATGAAGCATTCAGTTGGTCGATCATTGGACGAACTTTCTGGAGGCGATCGAAGCCTTCCTCAGAACTCTTCTTTTCTAAAGCAGCATCGTTGAGGTGAAGAACTGATAATATTTCCTCCCATCTGTTCACCGTCATTGTGTCAGCAACCATGGCCTGCCTAGTGTTTGAGGACCAGTACGAACTCCTAAAGGAGATGTCGACTATTGACATGAACATGCATATGCCCCAAAAAACCTCCATATCATTCTTTGTTATCACCTTCATTTTTGGACGATTAGATATTCTGTGCCTGTTAGACTCAAATGTTAGCAGCTCAATGAGATCCTCACCATACATGAGCTTGAACATTTTCAGTGGAGTTTTGCCTTCAGCAGCTGCAGCCTTAGGCTTCAGCTCGTTGTGCACTTTGGTTCAATGAGGAATATCTCTCTTATCCCAACGCCATACCTTCGGCTTTTCCTTCTGAATGCGACGCTGTTTTGGTGCGCCCTCGCCTTCAGCATCGCTGTCAGTGTGAAAGTCTTCCTCCTCACTCGCACTGCTATCGGTTATATCACTCCATCTGTCCACTTCTACTTCGTTCTGACCATCATCTTCACTGTCAAGGCGATCATCGTCACTACCAGATGGCAAGTCTTCTCCAAGTAGCGCATTCACCTGGTCCCGTGGCAACGGGACATCCAATAGTTTATTGATTTCCGCATCGGTTAATTTCTTCTTTGAAGCCGGAATCCTCCTAATGAGAACAAAGTAAAGCTGCGTTAAAAACTATATAGAACATAATAAATAATGCACTCAAATCTGACCAGCAGCAGTAAACCATTACGAAAAGCCTCACATGGGCATGTCGTTTTCCCGCCATGCATGGTGTCCACCACAGTGGACATTTGAAAGAAGTTGTTCGGAAAACCGACCTATGTTTTACTCAGTCGTAATATCAATGGCGCGTACCTAACAGTATCTCTTTTCTTGTTTCCGCATAATTATACATCGCAAATTAGGGAAATGTGCGAATGGTAAGCCAAAAAGTGAAGACAAACGTCACTTACCCGCTCGAGCAGGGGGCAGCCATCTTCGTAGCAAAATTTCGAGGCAGCCGCAGTATGGTGGCGCCATTTAGCGCATCGAAAACGTACCTTTTTTGTCCACTGTAGTGATCAGCATGCACAGGAGCACCTGGCGTGCACTGAACTTTCTCTAAAAATCGCAGAAATTTGTCCACTACAGTGGACAGCATGCAACAAAGGGTTAAGCGTATACGTAACGCAACATTTTTACAGTTACACATAACTCAACCAAGATTGCTAAAATGACAATCGCCTTTGACGACCGCCCTGTTACGATGTGGCCCCAGGTTTCTATGCTGTTCAGAGTAGCGCATTCGATTGTTTCAGAAGTTTTGAAGAGATGTGTACTGAGAGGAGGTGACAAATTATACATATTTGTAGCTCAACCAGGACAGAAACACACAGAAAGAAAAACAAACACGAGCGCTATGGAGCGAGGAGGTCTTGGTATCTAAAATTCATGAAAGTGTACCAGGTTGCTCAAACAAGTTATCGGCAAGGATGTTATTCACGACCGATAAGAAAAAAAAATTGACGCACGATTACGATAGTACGCAATTCGAAATTTGACCGCAGCTCGATATCTTCGCCACCGCGAGCAGTATAAGGGTTGCCACCCTCCAGGATCTTCCCGTGAAAGCCATCTTCGGGTTGTCTGTTACTCAAATCTCGACGTTGCAGGTGGCCTTTCGCTCTGCTACTACCTGCCATGGCTGGCAGGAGGTTGTCACGCCGACAACGCCGACGCCAGACGACCACGACGGGGATTTAATGCAGGAACGAGTGCCTCAGAGCTGCGCTCTTCAAATGACGAACAATATGTCATGCTTAAACCAGTAGCGAAATAGGTGCGCTAGCGCTTCGATTTTTACTTTGGTTTTGGTTTAAGTTCAGAGCTTGGTTTCCAAGGTCAAGCAAGCTTCAGACAAAGGTGAGTAAAGTCGGTGAGTGAGGGCCTCAGTGCTAGTTCAATAAAACGGGAGCGGGAACTGAGTCCACCTTATGGGTATGATGCGATAGCGTTAATGTGTTAGTGCCCACATTATTGGAATAGGTCATTCTCTATTTACATTCATAGATTCCAGGGAATCCTCATACTATTTCAGGCGCCGTGGAGCAGTGGTTCAGCGATGTGTTACTGTCTTGCGATATGACAGGGTTTGCCACCGGTAGGGCTTCAGAAGCACAGCTTTCTCTGTTGGAGCAACCTCTCACGACAGATCATCAATTTTTCCTGCCACCTGCCACGGTGCGAAGTTTCCTCACAATCCAGTGGGCAGTTTCTGATGACGTCACACGGTGACGTGACCTAGGTGGCCCACCTTGCACTCAGGTGACAGATGGAGCCAGACAGACAGGAACGAAATCGTTGAGTGCGGGGATGAGTGCTAACCCACTCAGAGTAGTCCGTTCAGTGTCTCTTACCGACATTTCCCCGCCGCCGTTGGCCCATGTGTTGTACTGTAGACTGGCTCCCAGCCCTGTGAGACCTCGTCTCAACTTGTTGGGATAAACGCCAGGAGGTAACCCAGTAAACCACTCAGCAGCTAAAAAAAATGGCAGTGGCTTAGCTCTGGTTAAGCCTGGATATACAATCGAAAAGCTGCAGTTATGCTTTGTTTCACGTCATGGCTGTCGCAGTTCGCGCACAATGCACCGGGAGCACCACGATGACGGTGCAGGCAAGCGTGTTATATAGTCCTTTTTGCGCGTGCTTAGTAACTGTGGCAATCACGCGGCTGCAACACAAGGTCGAATGGTGGCGAGGAGGCGAGCGCTCAGTAGTAGCGGCGGTGAGGAGGCGGCGCACATGCGCAGTAGCGCGCAGCTGCGCCGAAAGGTCAGGGTGCGGAGTCAGCGAGGCGGCGGCTGCGGCCACCTGCGCCGCGCGGGACGTCGCTCGGTTTGGCGCTTGCGCAGCTGTGGCCATCTTGGCTCCGACGGCTCACGCGAAGCGCGGCTGTGGTACGGGTAGTGAAGCTTTTCGCTTCACAAATCGAGCTGCCAGTGGGTGAAGGAACACTTCGAGTGGACGGGTGACCTCTGGAAAAATGTAAAGTGGCAATCAAAGCTCTTGTTCCTTGGGAGTGGTGTAAATTAGTAAACGTGTCACTGAAAATTTGCTCTATGTAATCCTAGCAACCAATTTTTCATTGCCGCGATGGCGTAGCGGTAGAGCATCCGTCTCGCGTGCAAGAGGTCTGGGGCTCGACTCTCGGTGCCGGGCAATTCTGTACCGGGTTAAAAAAAAAAAACTCGGCGTGTTTATGGAATTTCATTACCAGGCCTGGGGTGCGGCGTGATCTTCGTTACTAGAACCAACAGCGCACTCCCTCACTAGAAGAGAATATGGCCACTCTGCTCTAGTACAGGCCACAACCTTCTATGAACAAACAAATTAACCTTCGGCCATCAGCGCCCAGCGGCTGCGGAGCAATTGACCAAAGCGGTGGTCAGACCAGTGACGCAGCAGAGGCTGCTAAGAGTCTCGAACTCCGGACAGATCGCCATTGGAAACTGTACCTGGCAAAGTTTGACGCTAGAACCTTATCTATTGAGGCTAAGTTAGCAGTGCTGTTTGCGGAACTAGGGGGTGTTAAATGGGATTAGTAGGACAGATGAGACGTAGAGAGCCCTTAACGGCGGGCATGTACTATGCTATCGTGGATTAGCGGACAGACAAGAACTAGGTGTGGAATTCCTCAGTAATCAGGATATAGCTGGGGACATATATGAGTTTTATGGTATTAACGAGAGGGTGACAGCTTTCGTAATTAGGTTTAAAAAAAAGAGGTACAAGCTGCAGGTGGTGCAGGCCTTCGCGCCTGCATCAAACCATGATGACCAGATCGTTGAAAGCTTCTATGAAGACGTGGAATTGGCAATGAACAAAGTAAATCACAGCACACTGTACTGATGGGCGACTTCAATGGCAAGAAAGTCAAGAAGTAGGCTGGAGGCCAGGCGGTAGGTGACTATGGCATAGGTTTTAGGAATAGCAGGAGAGATTTATGGTAGAGGTTGTAGATAGAAATAATTTACGGATCATAAATACGTTCTTCTTGAAACTAGAAAACAGGAAGTGGACGTGGAAGAGCCCCAATGGTGAGGCTAACAATGAAATAGACTTCATACTATGCGCTCACCCTCGCACCGTGCTGGATGTGGAGGTCCTCGGAAAGGTGCCCTGTAGAGCCCACAGGATGGTAAGATCTCATATTACCTTAGATTTAAAGAGAGAACGGAGGATCTAGTTAAGCGGAAGCCCATTAACGAGTCAGCGTAAAAGAGAAAGTAGAGGATTTCAGGATTTCGTTGCGGAAGAGTTAATCCGCTTTAACTGAGGAAGACGACCGTAATGTTTTAAAAATGAACGATAATCTCATAGCTGTTCTTACGCCGTGTGCCGCAGAAGTAGGCGGTAGGATGGTTCGGCAGGACACCGGCAAGCTGTCTCAGGAGACGAATGATCTAATTAAGAAATGCAAAAGCTCATGAGGGCGTCTAACTCTACAGACAGCAAATCCATCAAAATGAATAAATAAGCCCAAGGTAGCCGACATAAGGAAGTTTAATATGGGGAGAATCAAGTATGCTCTAAAGAACGGAGGCAGCCTAAAAGCGCTGAAGAGGAAAATTAGCCGTAGGTAGAAACCAGATGTATGCGTTAAGAGACAAAGAGGGCCATGCCATTAGCAATATGGTTAAGATAGTTAAAATAGCCGAAACGTTCTGCACAAATATATATAGTAGCTACTGCAATCAGAACGTTAATGAGAGAGCCAGTAGCTCACAGCAAAGGGAGATCCCGCCAGTAACGAAAGAGGAAGTAAGTCAGGATCAACGGAAAAGGGAAAGCAGCTAGTAAGGATCAGGTAAGAGCAGATTTGTTGAAGAATGGCGAGGAGATTGTGCTAGAAAAACTAGCAACCCTGTATACGCAATTCCTTGTGACCACGACAGTACCAGAAGCTTGGAAGAACGCTAACCCTATCTTAATTCATAAGAAAGGAGACGTCAAGGACATGAAACATACAGCCCCATCAGACCGATCACTAATAGAGTCAGGAGAACCGTAGACTTCAATCAAAAAATTATCAGGCAGGCTTTCGTAAAGGATACCCGAGAATAAAACATATTCAAACTATCAGTTAAGTAATAAAAAATTGCGCAAAATATAACCGACCCCTATACATAGCCTTTATTGATTACGAGAAAGCATTCGACTCTGTGGAAACCTCAGCTTTCATGCAGGCATTGTGGAATCAGGGTGTGGATGAGTGTTATGTGCAAATATTGAAAGATATCTATAACAACTCCACAGCTACCATAGTCATCCGTAAGTCAGCAATAAAATTGTAATAAGGAAGGGTGTCAGGCAGGAAGACGCAATCTCGCCAATGCTATTCACCACCTGTTTACAGGAGGTTGGGTATCAGAGTTGAAAATAATAGTTGAGGATAAAAGTTAGTGGAGAATAACTAAGTAATATGCGATTCGCTGATGACATTGCCTTCCTATGCCACCAAGAACATGTACTGCAAAGAATGATCAATGAGTTAGAGATGCAGATCACAACGGTGGGTCTAAAAATTAACGCGCAGAAAAAGAAAGTAATATTGAATAGGCTAGCAAGGCAGCAGCAGTTCTTAGGCGGTGGTGAGGGGCTGGAAGTAGTAGGGCTATATGTTTACTTAGGGCAGGGGCACTGACCGCTGGTCCGGATCATGAGAGGGAAATAACTAGAAGAATGAGAATAGGGTGGAGCGCACATCGCAGGTTTTCTCAGATCATGAATGACAGTTTACCAATAGCCCTCAAGAGAGGGGTATACAACAGCTGTATCTTACGGCACTCACCTGTGGGACAGAAACTAGGAGGCTAACAAAGGGGGTTCAGCTTACGTTAAGGACAACGCAGCGAGCTATGGAAAGGAAAATGATTGGAGTAACGTTAAGTGATCGGAAGCGGGCGGAGTGGGGGAGGAAACAAACGCGCGTAAATGACATCCTAGTCGAAATCGAGAGGAAGAAATGGGCTTGGGCAGGGCATGTAATGCGAAGGCAGGATAACCGGTGGTCTTCAAGGGTAACGGAGTGTATTCCAAGAGAAGGCAAGCGTAGCAGGCGGCCACAGAAATTTATGTGGGTGGATGGGATTAAGATAAGCAGTTTGCGGGGGTACGGTGGCTGCAACTGGCAAAGGAAGGACAGGGTTAATTGAAGAGACATGTGAGAAGCCTTTTCCCTGCAGTGGGCGAGCTAGGCTGTTGCTGCTGCTGCTGCTGCTGATGATGATGATGACGAATTTTCCGCGTTTAAGCATGGATGCGGGAGCGTCATAGATATTCTGGGTTCACAGATTTGGTCCTCTTCGCCGAATTCAAAGTACCATGAATAAAGATGCTTAAATAGGAATTGCAGAGAAGGTCACGTTTCCATGGGCACCCAATATTTTTACCGTGGATGTTTGTTTCTGCAGTGTAATGACCCTATGAACTCCTATAGACTTGAGAAACTATAGACATAGAAGAGGAGGGGTAAACTTACATATCAGCCAGGCCACTCTTCTTCTATACACTTGAACACCTCTAAAAAACTAATGCGTCATCTGAGGGATATAAAGGGCAGCACTCAACGAGAAAGTGGGGAGGATGCCTCGACAGCGGAAAAACGTAGCTGAGACGGTCATCGAAAGTTGGTGGACTTCATGCCTCATCGGTGTGCAGCGGTAAACGATGCGAAGAGCTTCCGTACTAGGAACTGATTGTGTTAGGCTATTGTGAAGAGCTGTTCTCTTAACTGATGCCTTAACATGCATTACCCATGCCTTCAAGTTACGCTGAAGGCAGCTTAGTTTATTCGTTTCGAGATCAAATTGCGGCTCAATATTTTGAAAGTTCGGTGCTGCTGGTTAAAAATTCTGGTGATTTCCTCCAGCATAGCTCTTACGCGAGTGTTAGCTCGATAAAACAGTTATACGTAAAAAACTCAACATTATCTTTATGTCAGCACAATAAGTATACTGGCAGCGAAGCAAAATGTTTCGAAATATGGGTTCAGATCCAACTTTTGCGCAATAAATGTGTGCTAGATGAACTAAACTTTACATGACTACCTGTATTGGCGTTTTTTGTGACCTAAGGGGGCCGGTTCACTTGATGTGATATCGCGCCGCTACGAATGGCTCCCTCCGGTTCATTCTAAAAAACTGCGCATGTTTTAAAATTTCGTGCGTGTAAAGTGCTCTTTCTGACGGTGTCAGGAAATAAACATGCTACAAGGAAGAAAACGCTTTCTCGTGTTGGAAGACGGCCGGAGTCAAAGCTGTGCGGCAGGCAGTCTGCGCGTACTTTCAAGAGATTTTTATGTCAATGTCTTCGACGAAGAAGGCGCCTTTGGAAGGGCAGGTAAGCAACGCCCAGGAGTTGTCAAGTTTTCATCTTGATTCGAAGGAAAGGAGCTAAAATTGTTGCCCTCACCACTGCTAGAGTTGTAGCAGATGAAGCGAAGCCGCATCTCGTTTCCTTCTCACCTATGAGCATGTGATGAGGAAAATATGAATATATATTTCTTAATGTGTCAACAGGCTAAAATTGCGAACAATGTGATCTATTTTCTTGCGTACAATCCCCTCGCAACAGTCAACCATGCCCTGAGCTCTCAATTATTAGAGAGGAGATAGAAGGCATGCAATGAATGCAGAGCCACTGTGATAAAATAGTTTCCACTTGATTGCATTCGAATGTTATCACTCGCCCGTCTGACTGACTGATCACAGTGAAAGTGAGTGCATGCGTTGATAATAAGTGCAAAATGAATCACAATCACATGGATCTGGCATGATATCATCCTACTACCATGACATTATAGAGGCCCTACATAAGCAGGGCGCTTGAATTTATTGTGCACTATCGACTTCATAAAATACATGCACAACCACTTCGGATGTGAAAAAATTTATTTGTGTTTGCGATTCTAGGACTCAAAATCATGAAGCAGTATCAAAAAATCCAAACTCTCGCTTTTATGCAATGCGCCCTTTTTCTGGTCAACTTTTGTTTCTTTCGGCAGAATCAAAGTAAGGAATTAGAAGAGCAGGGAGCTCCTCTGCTTCAGCCTTTCGGTCGTCCTGAGGACATTAGTTGGTCTCTCCTCCGCTAGTGGCGCTGATCGCATTAACGGCAGGGCTTCGAACCACAGACTTCCATTGACCCTGACATGCAACCATAATACTGCTATCCAAGTGAAAAAAATTGTTGGAACTGTTTCATAACATCAAAACCGTCGAAATGTTTTTGATTACGGACGTATGGCATCGCCTTCATGCTTTAATAACAGTACTTTCAAGAACTCTTCTAAAAACGACAGCTTTGAAAGAATCAGGCAGTAGACATTGCCTTACAGCCCATTTGACCCTTCGCATTGTTTCCTATTGGCTAAGGCTCACAAAGTAAGTAAATATAATAAAACATGTTGCAGGGCTCATTAAGTATGGATTGATGGCAGAAAAATAAGTCAGCGCTTCTTATTTAACACGAGCGCTCAGACAGACATTACAGGATGGGCGCTGTCTCCAACTATGTTTATTGAAACACACACTCATTACAATGATTTGGAATGAAGGTAGTGAGCGCATGCGCATTTATGACCACAGAAAAGAGGAAAACGTTGTGGATCGAGGGAAACAGAAAGGATTTTATCGCCTGTTTTATAGCATGCTTATTTGACTTCCCCGCAGGGAGACTGGAGTGGTGAAGGAGCAAGGCGACCCATTCACAAACATCCCTTCAGTTTTCCTTTCAGCAGGTAAAATCAGGCTGCTAGAAAATATACCACAACGTACTCCTTACTGTCCTTTACCTACAATGTTTTATTTATATTTCTTATCTGTGGAGTTGAATGCGCATGCGCCCTCTGCCTTGCTTCTAAATCAGTGTAACGAGTGTGCGTTTGAATAAACTTCGTCGCAGTAAGCGCCCATACAGTCTTGTCTGTCTTTGCGCTTTTCTGAAATAAGCAGTGTTTAATTGCGGGTATACGAACTAAGCAAAGTTATTTGCAGAATTTTATCATGGTAAAAATTAGGGTCGCATATATGTAAATTTATAACGTGAAATTTATATGTACGATGGTTGTTACGTGAGGATTGTTACGCAGTAGACCCGCGCAGAGCAGTGGGTCAACCGGGAAGAAAGTGGAGGGCGACTGAAGAACTAGAGATCATTATTTCTTTTCTTTTATTTACGGCCGCCGCGGTGGCTCAGTTGTTATGGTGCTCGGCTGCTGACCCGAAAGACGCGGGTTCGATCCCGGCCGCGGCGGTTGAATTTCTTTGGACGAGAAATTCTAGAGGCCCGTGCACTGTGCGATGTGCACGTTAAAGAACCCCAGGTGGTCGAAATTTCCGGAGCCCTCCACCACGGCGTCTCTCATAGCCTCAGTCGCTTTGGGACGTTAAACCCCATAAACCAAACCACTATTAGTTTTTTTCTGGTTTGGGTTTATTAAGAATTTATATCACCGGAAGTAACCGGACGTAGCAGTGCATCATTTTCAAGCGGCACCTTATCCTCCGCATGTTATTTTGTCTGCACTGAAGTATCTTCTGGCGGGCTAGTTGGTCTGAATCGTTCATATTTAAAACTGCGCGAACAAAACAAGGAACGAGCAAGAACACAGTAATACACACAAGCGCAGACTTCCAAGTTTTATTCGAAGAGATTGCCGCAGTCTTTTCATAATCTCTGTGGATACCATCTACACACCCCAAACCATCCGTAACATTTAAAACACGTGCGCTTATCTGCTCTGAACGTCCCAAACAATCCACGATAATGCCCAGGCGCCAAGCAGCACACAAGTGACTCAGAAACAAGCGCAAATTTTACCTCAAAAAGACGAAGATCGCGAGCCGCGTGCCTCACCCACGACATGTCGAACACGCCAAGAACCACAGATAAAACAACGAAATGAATACATAAACATGGTAAAAGGCAAAGGAGAGATCACTAACACCTGAGCAAAAAATGCGAAACCAACAGGAACGCTGAAAAACAACTATGAGGCCACTAGATTGGAGCTAAAAAATAAAAACGAACTAAAAAATTTAATAATCTCATTCCTCAATGAACAAAATCCATCTAAAACATGAAAGATGTGTAAAATTAGAACCTAACCATAGGAAGCTAAAAGAGTGACGCATGAAGCGTACAGGACTAAGAGGAAGGCGAACATCTAACCATGACGGTATGCATTGCTCCCTTCTAGAAACTCGATTTCTTTATCAGACGGGCGAATTGACGGCGTGCTCACACATCGATCTGTGCTCTTGGCAATAAGAAAGGCCTCAATTATTTCTCTCTCTGTCTTACCTCCCGGTTTTGCAAGGAATTCAGCATCTTCTAAAGCGCTCCACAGTCGCGTTTTTCGCACTTCGCGCAGTGAATGGCCATATTGCTTCCTGATTTGCTTGACAAATTGCGCTCGTGCTCACTCGCCCTTTCATTAAAGCAACGCCCTGTTTGGCCGATGTACATCTGGCCACTCGATAAGGGAACTTGATGAACGACTTCAGAGGCGCATTGTGTGTACAAGGTGCTGTGGCTTACTCTGCACTCTTGTCGCCTACCTTCACTATTCATCATGGCGCACACCCTAGACAACTTACGCGGTGCTGAAAACACAAGCCGGACACCATATCTGCCTGCTATTTTCTTTAGATTATGCGACACACGATGGATGTCTGGTATAACGCATACTGGTTTCTGTTCCTCTTCTCTGCTTCAAGCGTTGTGTCCCTTGTGTCCCTGGACCCCCGCACGGTCCCACTTTATGTCGGAACGTTCATGTCGTGTTTGGTCATGACGTCGGCACCCCGAAGCACCGCAGCAAGCTGCGATGTAGGGTCCAGAGACGAGAGCACGACCTCCCAGTCCTCCCAACTTGATAACGCGAGCTGTCCCTGCGGGGGAGGATCAGCAGGGCAGCCGAAGAGGATGTGGGAGAGTGCGGCGTCAGGGTCGCCGCACACGGTGCATGCAGGGAAGTGCACGAGGACTTCACCCGGATTTCGAGAAGATGCCACTTAAAAAGCGGACTTGGGAGGGGGACTTTTTTCAATAATTTTCAGCTCTTCAATTTTAATTTCTTCGTTCTTAAAACCACTACAAAATTCCTTTCCGATCTTTGAGTTACCCTCTTTTAACTTGCTCACACTGTTAATTCTGGCAAGTAGTTATAAGCTCAACTTATCGGCCGACTTTCTTCTCGAAAAGTCATGCCGCTGGATAATGCATCATTCGTTGTACATGCGCTAAAACCTAGCAGTATTTAACCTCACAAAAAAAGAAAAAGGCAATTTTAGAAAAGTATAGCTAATGATTGTTATTAGCGGAGCTGATAAACCTGTACTCACCCCAAATTCGGAAATATAGTCGCTGCGAAAAATCGCCCTCAGGAAGGACTGACTCGCTGATCTAGTTTGTGGTTGATGTGTTGCGTTAGCATGAGCCGTTAAATGGCTCCGCGCTACTAGTTTGCTGTACAGCCATGAAATTTATGAGCGTGAACACGGCATCGCGTGGAAGATAGCCTCGAGCCCTACTCGTGGCGATACGCGGCGGCTGCTTTCGTAAACAAAGTGGAAAGGGAGGTCTGTCCTTCGGCTTGCCGGAAGCTGGCAACGCGGCATAACCCTTTCCACCACGTTGCGGAAAGCAGCCGCCGCGTATCGCCACAAGTAGGGCTCGAGGCTATCTGCCATGCGCTGCCGTGTTCACGCTCATAAATTTCATGACTGTGCGTGTACACATTTATGAAACTTAGTCTTCGTTGCTTGACGGTCAAGGTAACTAATAGACACATCTAATTTTCCTCCTTTCTACACTAAGAGCAAACACGTGCACTACTGTTACGAGATCTGCAATTAACAGCACATCAACCTAACTGTACCAAAAGTACGCTTAATATTGGTAAAAAAAAGCGCATAATTTTTCATCCTGACCTTCTCGGAACACTTAACTGCACCAAAAGAACGCATGATATTGTTAAAAAAAAAGCGGATCATTTTTTATCCTGCTGTACTTGGAACACTTAACCAGTGGATGTGAAATATACAAACCGCTAAGCAGATGTTAAAGTTACCTAAAAGCCCTCATTCTTTACGATAGATATTCAGGTGATTTTCACCTCATACGTTACAGTTATTAAGATTGCTGGAATGATTCTGAACAGCATAATTTCGAACTTTATATTATATTTTAAATGCAACTTTTTCTATTACATTGCGCTGCTTTTGTTGCTTACTATTTTGTATAGTCGACCTCTCGCATTCACTGTTCCACCTGCACAAGCTTTTGTATCTTTGCACGTACTTTTCATTAGCTATAATGCAGCTTGTATAGGCAACGCCATAGTTGTTGATTTAGATTTTGTTACAGCTGCTATGATTTTTTACGTGCTCCCTTATACTGAGGAGCCTGTATAGCCGTTGACGGCGCGACATCCTTCTGTATAGTTCAGTGCATGTTCTGTACAGTACTGTCCAATAAACCCGTCAGAGAATTGGCACTCCGACCTTTGTATCCTACCTATGTGTGCTGTGTTACAAGCTTTCCTATACTGTGTCATTTCCAACAAATCTGGACAAAAACATTTTTCAGTGAGAAATAGTTCATGAACTAAAACAATCCATACATCCAAGATGTCGCTATTACAATCACTATATCTCGAAATTTCCCATCGGTAGGCTGAGATTTTTTTTCTATTGACATACTTGATTTCGTCTTAAATGTGTTGCTTTGGTTTTCTATGGCAGTCTTAACTGCTCAATGCGAACGGTAGGAAGCTTTTAAAGCAAGGCTTCGCTCTGCTTGAGGACTGCATAACAGCACCTTGAAATATTCTGATATTCAAACTTTCTGCCCAAGAATGCTGCACATGACACTGCACACTTTAAAGACAGAGTACTGAAGATGGAATTCCGTTCTCTGCACGCGAAAAACGAAGCCAATCAAAAACGTGGCCCCACGAGGAACAGCTGAGCGCTGCTAAGCTTACTACAGTTTCACTCATCACTGTCATAGAAAGAGACGGGAACATACTATGCTTTACTGCAAGGACTGATACACAATTCAAAAGAGCGGATTTTATAATAGAGCGGTGGCAATTTGGACAAGGGATAAATTAGGCAGGATACAGAGGGAGCTCAAGCGCGAGAGTGCATATCAACGTGTAATTCTGGGTTTCAACGCTAACGAGTTCCTTGGAAGATTGACTCAGGGGAGAGGCACTTTCGCTATTTTTAAATAAACGTATGGCGTAATTACCATGTCCTTTCACCGGAGAAGAAAAAACTGAACCCTGGTACACCTTCCTGCTTGCAGGAGTGATTGTGCCGCAGCACCATTTTTCCGCGATAGGTTATAGTTCATCGTAGCACAGATTGAAAACCTTCGCAGTTGCACTGCTACTAGGTTCTTGAGCATCATTGCATCGAAGAAAAAGCTTAGAGCAGGGATGAAACGCGATACTTCCATTACAACTATTTTGCAGTATTTAGGCATTGAGATATAAACTTGTCTAATGCTGTTGATGTACAGTGAAAAACGTGAATAATAAACTAGAAAAAAATGATCATCACACCAGGTCGCTTTAGAAGCATATATTAAATCAACAAAGCAAAAAATGTCTGAAAATCAGTTTGTTAATGTTCGCGAGCTACGAGACCACGACTTGATTAGCTGCACTCCATAAATGTTTTCCTGTGTACGTGCTCTCGCACGACGATAAAAGTGTAATTACATGTTCACTGCCATGCTTCTTTTAGCTATAGAGATAATCAGCATGTGCTAGACTTATCACCAAATAATGCTGTAATCAAGACGACCGGCACAGACCCTGCGTCACCGTATCTGCGAAAAGTATTAAGTTCGAACTGCGTAAACAGATGTATTGGCAACGTGATTTGAGAAAAAAAAACAACAACAACAGCGAAGTGCTTCAATAGGCCCACACGTCAGCACTACCTTCACCCCTAGTCCAAGTTCCTGCTTAAGTTATCTCCGCTAACGCCCACCATCTTCCGCTGACGCAGCTGACAGGCCTATATAATTTTCTGTTGAGCGAGACAAAATCGCACTTCTAGCGAAGAACGCATCGTCGCGTCTGCAACGCTATGGCCAACTACGGATGTAAGTTCCACCTCCATTTTTCTGCGCTCTATTTGTATACTAGTTAACTACGCGGCCTAAATGGTAAGAAATGCAGTTTTTGAATACGGCATTTATTAACTTTTGCCCCCTTCATGCCTAAGTTTCTCTTTGCCATGAACAGCGCAGCATGTTTTGCCCTCGTCTTCATGTTATTCATGCGCTGGTGTAGGGAAGACCATAATACAACATTTTGGGCGAGTTGGTTACCTACATTCATTATTACAGCGCAACGACGGCAGAGAACAAGAGGGGGACACAACAGCGCTGTTGTGTCCCCCTGTTGTTCTGTGCCGTCGTTGCGCTGTAATAATGAAGGAAGACCATGCTTTTGCAGGTCTCTATCCTCCCTCCCAGCTTACTTCTCCTTTTATGCCTTCTTGCTCTCTTCTTTCTGTCCCTGCTAATTTTCGGAGAAACCTCCCGGGGAAGCTACCACGCTATCTTTCTCATTCTCTAAGTTTGCATTGCGAACTGAGTAGTACTATTTATAATGACAATGGCTAATATTCAGACGTGGTCACCCTCAGGAGGGCGCCTCCTGATGAGGGCGTCCTCAAGTCATGAGGGCTTCAGTCGGTGAGGTTAGGGTGAGGGAGGATTAGCGCAGAAAAATTGCTGGCAGTGAGGGTGAAGGAGGGGATAGGTGGTGAAGTGAGGGAGGAAAAGATAGACGGTTTGAGCTAGAAGGTGTGTAATAAAGTTCGTGCTTATCCTGGCTTAAAGGGGTTCAATCACACGAAAACAGCGCAAACTTCACGAGGACGCAGAAAGGGGAGACGAGACACAGGCGCTGTCTCCCCCTTCTGTCTCCCCTTTCTGCGCCCTCGTGAAGTTTGCGCTGTTATCGTGTGAAGGAAAACCAACTAGCTCGTGATGTGTTCTTAAAGGGGTTGTGAGAAGAAAATTAAACTGCCCGGTTTAAATGTTTACTCCTTCGAAAATATTGGACTCGCCGATTCGGAAATATTTCGGCGCAGTATTGAGTCTGCATTTAATAAAGTCCGTTTGAAATCGTAGACTTCTTCTGCTCATGAAACGATCATGCGATGCCGTCGGCCGGCACACGCATTACTCGACTACGTCATCTTAAGACTTTTAGAAACGTAGACATATCTAACTTTCGTTCTACATTTATGTATTTCAAACCACACATGTAATTACACAAAAAACTCAAGCATCCTTAGCCAGAGGCTAGTCCTGGACACCAAAATGAATCCAAATAAGTCTACTGACGATTCAGGAGGGAAAAAAAATAGATATTTGTCGGTGTAGAATGAAACAATTGCAATACAAATCAACATTATACAAACTGAGACAGTATCGTATGACATACATATTACCAAAGAAAAAGAAAGGTCCTTCTACATTCAGACTGCCACGTTCAATAGATTGACAGTAATATGCCATGCCGCAGACGCATAATGTCGCTTTATTGAGACACTTCTATGCGAAGGAGAAAATTCTTCAATGCTCTAAATGTATTAGGTGAAGATATGACTGTGCATGCATAGCATTCCAAATTTTCACACCACAAGAACGGAGACATCGATGACCATAATGATTGTTAGATATTGGAAGCAAGAACTTTCTTTGAGTGGCTGAACGAGAACTGGACGGAGGGGCCTTGTATGAAACTAAACGAAAGGTGCTACGGTTGCAAATAATATTGTTTACAAAAATTTTTGAACGATAGCCTCTTAGGTTAGTTAGTGCATAATGTTATTTTCTTTAAGGAAAGGCCGCGATGGAGTTCTAGGTGCCACAAAATTGATCATTCTCAGAGCCCTTTTTTGCAGCCTTAACACTAGAACAATATACGATGGGTATGTAAGGCGCCAGGCCTCAGTACAGTATGCCAGCTGCGACTGAAACAAAATGAAATGTAATGTTTTTAGCGTATTAGTGTGAAAATATTAGGATACTTTCTCCATTGTATACCAAGAGTACGACAACTTTTTACACAGGGCATCAGTGCCAGGTGCCAGTTGAAATCTTCATCGAAGATCGCTCCAAAGTATGAGATTGTGTCAACCTGCTGGAACTCATCTGCTCCAATATGCAAGCTGCAGGGTGATATGCACGCCGGCTTTTTCGGTGATCTGAAAGTGATATATTTCTTTTTTTTTTCAGTGTTCAGAGATAGATGGTTAGATTGGAACCAGATTTTAATGCATTGAAGCTCCTTATTAAGCACGGTTATATCATCCTGTATAGATTTGGCAGTAACTACCATAGTCGTGTCTTCCGCATACATAATGACATGTGATTTCTCTGCAGACACAGGAAGGCCATGTAAAGGGAAGTTTGAAGTTTGTTTCATTTACATTATAGATGTTGGTAAGTCCGGGTAAAAAAGTGATCACATCACTTGAGGGACCCCAGGACCCCCCTTTACATGGAATACAGCAGCAAACATCGAAAGATCGGTCGATAGCTATAGACAAAACTGTTTGCACAGACACATTTATGCATACAAAATAATTTATACAACACAACAAAAAAAGAATATACTTAACAACGTTTTGTTGCTTATTTAAAGGCAGCTTTAATTTCGCGCAAGCTGCTTTTGGAAATATCGACATTCATGGACTGTAATTGGTTTAATAAGTATGGCATATTGTAACGTAGCATCTGATTACCGTAGTTGATGCGGCAGAAAGGAATTAACCATTTTTCTGTATTGCGCAGGGTATAAGCCGGTAAAGTTTTAGTGAGGCAGGTCAAGTCTAGAAACGCTCGATTATTATATTGCGCAGATTTCTTGTATCTGGTTGCTAAGTAATATCGGTACAAGCTATGGACTGTAATAATCTCGTAGTGTGAAAATAAGTGATCAGTAGGGGCATTGTAGTCAATATTGGCAATGCAACGGACAGCTTTCTTTTGCAGCATGTAAATTTTATGCATATTTGTTTCTGTTGTAGTGCCCCACACCAAAAAAAGAATACCAACCAAAAAAAAGAATAGGCCCCAGAACCGAGCCTTGTGGGATACCAATGGGCACTGTTAGAAAATCTGAGTCATTATCGTTAATTTGGACCAGTTGGGTAAGATCGCATAACTTCTTAGGAACGGCAATGCCAAACCTTTAAACCAAGTCTTTCAAGTTTTTTTTTAGGCAGAATAACATAATTCACGCTCTCGAGAGTTTTTTTTTATATCTAGGAACACGCCTACTGCTACAGAATTTCTGTGAAGTGCGTCATTGACGACTTCGGATAGGGACAAGATTGCAGTAGTACTAGATTTTGACTCCTGAAAGCTATGTTGATCAGTGCTAAGAATGTCATATTTCTTCAAAAAGTTCTTAATACGTTTGGCAAGCAGCTTCTCGAAAAGTGTGTTAAAACAACTTAAGACAGAGATTTGTCGGTAATTCCTTAGATTATCGGCATTTCCATTTTTGTATACTGGGAAGACTTTCGTTTGCCCTAAAATAATAGCTTTATGCAAAAATTTAGAAAGTAAATTAAAGTTGTTTAATGATTTGCAAACGTAATTGTCCTCAGTTAAGCTGCAGCACGGGATCATAGATCAATCACTGACCTGGGACCGGTTTCGGTTTCCGTTCTGCTTCTCAATCCTCCGTGACTCCAGTATCAGCGGCCCTATTGCCTTGCTTACATAAACCTATCAGGGTGATGCCTCTTGACAGCGGTGGTTTGAATCAGGGAATCGAGCTGAGCAAGGTCAGCCCATCTCGACGACTCTGTTTACACGAACTCGATATGAACGAGGCAGCTGTCGTGGCGCGCACCGGCTCTGCGCTTCTGTTCTTCGCTGCAGAAAAATGCTTTCCCGAGCGTGAAAGAGGATCAGGCATAATTTGCGGAGGGGGCTGCGAGTCAACCCACCTCTTGCAAAGAAGTTGAGTCGAGTCAACGACCGGGTTAGGGAGGTCCACGGCCGGGGCTTCCGCAGGCAGATGTGTCGGGGGTAGTGATGCAAAACTATCGGAAAATTGACTATCGATAGTATCCATAGTTTTTTTTTTAACTATTGATAGTGCTGCTATCGATAGACTATCGACAGTATTATCAATAGTCTACTATCGATAGTATTATCGATAGTCTACTATAAATAGTAATACTATTGATAGTAGAATCGATAGTATTACTATCGATAGTGTTGCTATCGATAGTACTACTACCGATAGTACCGCTATCGATAGCAAGACTATCGAAGTGAAACTGTCGATGGTAAGACTATTGATAGCACCAATATTGATATTATGCATTTGTTGGCCAGCGATATAACCAAAACATTTACGATACCTGATTGGAGGTCTCCGAGTAAATTTAGACCAGCGGGGGTTTTTAACGTGCAATGAAACAGTTCGGAAAATACGTGGAACTGCGGCCGATGAAAGAACAAACAGCACAAGTTGTGCTGGTTTGCTGACGCAACCGCTGCAGAAATGGTTTCCGCACACATGCTTCGCAACTAGGACATTCGCACGCTAACATTTTATCCAGCAACTTTACGTAGGGAACGTCTGCAGAGCTCGGTGACGCGTAGGCCGCGAAAACCGGCGAGTCCTGTCAGATACTCATACGATCACCTCCATACCACACTCGGGAAACCAAGTTTAGGACGCAGTGGGTACACGTGGTTGATTTTATAGAATCGATAGTACTATATAGAACAAGTAGTATCGACACGGCTATTCATAGTACTGTTAATAGAAGTATCCATAGGACCATCGATAGTACTATCGATAGTACTATCGATAGTAGTACTTTCGATAGTAGTACTATCGATACTACAATCGATAGTCTTTCTTACTATCGATAGTTCGATAGTACTATCGATATATTTGCATCACTAGTCGGGGGTCTCCGCACGATTGCTAATTGCCGGGCGCATGACGCGCCGTTGCGAACGGCATAACAACGACTGCCAGCAACTCGCCGCTTGCGCCCAACCGATGTCAACGACAGGCCGCACGCGGCACGTTGCACTGACCAGGGGCAGAATCCGAGCGCGCAGAGCGCCAGCGTCGTCATGGTGACGTAGGGGCGCGTTTCTCGGGGCCGGCCTGTCATCCTGAATGGCGGCCGCCGGCGTCAAAAAAACGCGCTAGTATCATTTGTTCATTTTCATAACAAGCCCTGGGAAAGATTAATGTCACAAATCAATCATTTTTGAGGATCGTTGGTCAATACCGAGTAGGTAGTAGTATTGAATATTGCGAGAGAAGTGAATTTCATCCCATGGCCGCTTTATTTGCTGCGTGGTCGCGGCTCGCCTAGCGTCTGCTAGCTCCGTTGCGAAGCGTATCGCAAAAATAACCATATTTTTTGTGAAATCGTGCTGTTGACAGCAAAGCGACGCCAAGAGTAGGAAATTTATTATAACGCAGGGTACTTCCGAAGCGCTGTCCACTGTGGCTTCGATGCGAAACAGGTTGTAGGCCTAGCGACGACCAGGGCAGCCAGGCAGCAGTGCAGTTCGTCAACCGGCGTGCTCGTATCCAGCGCCGTTGCCAAAAGTGCGCTACATGAGCAGGGATGCTTTGCAGCCGCTCTAGCACAGCAGGCAGTCTTTCTAATAACATCGCTATTTTGTCTTTTCTGGTGCGAACTTCACTAGGCAAGCAGCGCTGAGGCGCTGGTGTGCGGTGGCAGAGTCAGCAAAAAGCGATTGGAGGATTGGTGGTTGAAAAGCAGAGATGTGGCATAAGGTTAGAATAGTAGGAAACCGTAGGCAAAGTTGATGGAGAATCTTAATGAGAATTGCCAACACAGTAAACAAAAAAAAAATAATAAAGAAAGAAAAGCTGAGCATGGTGGCAATTGCCACCACCCCGTTTCAAAGGGGGCGCTCCTATCCATCCATCCATCCATCCATCCAGAGTGTTACACCGGCTGTGGGCAGGGCTTGAGTATAGCGGCAAAAGATGCTTGTCGCTCCGTGTGTCCCTGCTTGCAGTGGGCGGCAGTTCGCAAGCGGCGACCGGTGCGGCGCGCCGGCCAAGTTTTTGCACATACGTCAGCCCAACAGCTAGCCGACTTCGTTCTAAACAGGCGACGGTGGAGCTCACGAACTTGCTCATAAAGATCGGCCATTATTTAATTACCTGGCGTGACGTCATTTTTACGCCAAATTCGAGTCTATATGGTGGTGTGACCTCGGTCAACTATGGCTCAACACGCCTCGTTAAGCCGCCATGTTGTGTTGACGACAGAAGCCCCATATTTGCTGTAGAGTTGAGGGGGACGAGGGCTGGGAAGTGAAGTGAAAAACATTTATTGTCCAACAGAATGAGACTACCTCATCCAGACCTCCCTGTCCTATACCCTCAGTTGAGGGAGGAGGAACAGGAGAGATCCGGCCGCGTGGGGTAGTCGCGTCAAACGCTGGCCAGGATCTCTTGTATCCCGGCGGCCTCTTCAGCCAGTCGGACGGCGGTGAGCTGGAGCTCAGGGTCCGAGCTCCGGAGCAAGGTCTCCCAGGCGTCTCTACTATTAATGTTCTTTGCCCTGCCTGGGGATTGGCTACACTCCCATATTATGTGGTCGAGGGACCCTCTCACCCCGCACTTCTTGCATTTATCGTCCTCTATTTCTGGAATCATATGTTTGCATAGAATTGGGTGTGGGTAGACATCTGTTTTTTTTTTCGCTATTCAGTAAACCCGGACGATGAAACGAACTAAGGAATAGTATAGAATGAAGGGTCAGAATTCCAAATACACACCTAGTTCAAAATTTTCGGAAAACGTTTCACGACCCCTTTAAGTTTCCCGTTGGGGCAGCAACTGACTCTAAAACACGCAGGGGCGAGAACTAAATAAAAACAACTAAACAACAACTGTAACGGTTGGTTGGTTGGTTTATGGGGTTTAACGTCCCAAAGCTACTCAGGCTATGAGAGACGCCGTAGTGGAGGGCTCCGGAAATTTCGACCACCTGGCGTTCTTCAACGTGCACTGACATCGCACACTACAGGGGCCTCTAGAATTTCTCCTCCAAAGAAATTCAACCCGCCGCGGCCGCGATCGAACCCGCGTCTTTCGGGTCAGCAGACGAGCACCACAACCACTGAGTCATCGCGGCGGCTAACTGTAACTGTGCATTTGTGCGCGGCAGCGGCACAAATGCCTTTTTGGACGACCGTTGTGTACGGACCACTCGGTGGACAGTCCTCTTTATGCCGAAGGATGTTCAATAGAGGCTATCCTCCCCCCCCCACCCCCGGGTGCTACTACACATGCGATCAGCAACGTCTGTAGTACATAAGGCTGCATGGTGGCGAACGGGGTGCTTGAGAACTTCGTGTCGAACACCTCGGCACCGTACTCATTCGTTGCGCATAGGAGGTGCCCGAATATCACGTTCTTTTGCCAAGAGGGTTGAGGCTGTTTCCTGACTTGGGGCCCTCCTTTCTCACCGTTCTTTTTTTTTTCCTTGGCGTTATTCAAGTAAAGTTCTAAGGAGCTGGACCCGAAGCTTCAGCTCGATCGCCTTGCACATTTAAAGAATTAGAGTGCATTCTATGGGGTGAAAAAGTTCTTCACAGATAAAACAGAAATTTAATAGTCTTGATCTCATTACCTTGGCCGGGTATGAATTTTGGCAGAAATCATTTCCGATGTCTATTAAAAAATGGTTGTTGATTTGCGTAGTTCGGCCAGATGCGAATTAGGTGCACTACTAGTTCAGTTTTCCCTTCGGTTCCGGTGTTCAGATCCAGCGTTCACGGATGGCAGTTGTTCGGGTAGAGATAATGGGTTAGTGTCCATAAATGCGGAGCTGTTAATTCCTTCCATTCATACATCCCTGGGAGCGTTGCTACCACTCCTGGCGCCGTGGTGCAGTGGTCAAGCGATGCGCCACTGCCCTGCGATGGAAGGTGCTGCCATGGGTGGGACTTGGGTTGCTTGCGTTCGGTTGCGACGTTTTCTCATGGCTGGCCTTTGAGCAGAACTTCCACTCGTGTGGGGTTTCGTCCCGTGCTTTGTTCTTTTGTTCTTTGTTCTGTATTCTTTAGCACACACTTCATACTAACGGAGTGTGCATCGATGGGCAGTTCGGCCCGATTAATTACGGCAGTTTCTCTTTTACTGGCAGCTGAGAGAACTTTCAAACTGAAATTATCCCGGCACTCACTTCTGATTGCCCACTCAAGGTGGCGTGTGAAATATTCCGCGCTTTTCAGAGCCCGCATTCTTTGCCGCAGTTTATTTTAGCCGCTTCCGGGAGAAGTATTGGACTGGCCCAAGTCTCGCAAGGGACCAGCAGGGCAGAGCGCAGTACCTTGGTTATTTCTTGCGACCATTCCTGGTTATATTTAGAAATTTGGAGTGCTAAGATTAAAAGATCTATGCGGCTGGACGCAGGTGAGAGCGGACGCAGTGAACAATAATTTACAGGTACACATAGTGCGCCTCAGTAACAACGGCATTCATCGGTTATAGAAGAATACAGCTCGAAAGTTAAAACAGCCGTTTGTGAGGACTGGGGTTAGAGAGGGCTGGAGAAGTGAGGTTGAGGGAGGACGAAGAAATTTTACGCGGTGAGGGTTAAGAAGGGCAGGAAAGTTGTGCATCGTGAGGGCGAGGCTGAGGGAAGGCCAAGGATTTATTATTGCGGGTGAGGAAAGCAAAGCCAAAACGAGGCCATTCGCAAACAATTACGGGCGACAAAATTTGCTTTGGATAGTACTGAAACGATTGTTATTTTAGGAGGCTACACACTCCAATCGAAAAAAAAAATCTAAGGAACATTACGATTCTACACAACGCTAAATTTGAGAGCAGCTCTGTCGATGTCTCAGGCTTTGTAGGCTCATTGCTTAGTCGTAGGCACGTCTGGCGACGATATTGTAACGCACTTGTTGACGAAGGGGGCTTTAATACCAAGTGCGAAGAACGAGAAGGCCACGCAAGCTAAGGCAGCAAAGGCGACAGATTACACACGGCGCGAGCCCTACTTCGTCGTCGTCAGCTATGCTCCACCTGGCAATGCTAGGTGGCAATATTAGTCCGATAGTAGAACTAGTTGATGAATACGACGATGTGGAATGCACAGCGAGCGAGTATCTGTATTTTAGTTCGAAAGCAGTATAGTAGAAGAAGACGACTATGTCAGTGCGCTGCGCGAGTTGGCATTCCAGTTCAACACTGGGCGTGATCGGAAGTGTATGACTAATTGCGTGTCCTGGCAGTTCGCTTTGCTTATGAGTACTTATTCTGTGTTTCACGTAAAACTTTACACAAAGGATTGATATCTATGCTCTTTCCGCCTCCATTGGATCGCTCTCTCTACTCTAATTGTACTGGCAGTGATGTGCTGAGAGGAGTACGTAATATGCCGATTTCGCCTTGTAATAAAATGTTTTTCTTTAAACTTCACTCTGAAGTTCTTCATGTTGAAATGCGGGTTCACAAAAAAAAATTCTGTTTCTTCTATTAATTTTCGTCTATGTGATGCACCTGAAACCATCGAACACGGCTTTATTGGCTGCTTTATTTATTATTTGTTCCCTGCTGAAGTGGCCACCATCATGATTCACCGACTTTTCAAGACCACCATCGAGGAAGCCCATTCATCAATGTAATTTTTGTCCATTTTCTTATTAATGTATAAAATATTTTTTTTGCCGTGTTATCCCCACTCTTCATGTAATGTCCCGAAAGGGACCTTTGAGGAATAATAAATAAATAAATAAATATTGGCTGCCAACGCGCGATATAATTTTCGGACATTCTACAAAGGACACTGAAGAAAGGCTACTTTGAATTCTCTCAGTGTGTTACCTAATGGCCACCGAACACGACCACGAATCCTTTGACATGCTTTTCCTGCTCGGACTGCACAGACTGGAAAACGTGCATATTGGACTGGCATGCTGAGCCTGTCGTCCCCTCCAGCACATATATATCGGCCAGATGGTGCGCCAGCTGAAAGACAGTTACGAAGACAATGACTACCAACCGCACTGGTTCCCGTTATGGATGTCTTGCCTTGCCACCATTTTACTTAAGTTGCGCTGAGCATGTGTTCTAGTTTTGGGGAGTTGTGTTTGCATTCAAATTGCTCGGCTACTAGCTGATTACGTTGCAGATAATGTATATAGCTCTTTTCTGCATATAAACGCATGCAATACACACCATGATCAAAAATAAAAACAAAAAACGTGGTGATAGCCTGGTGCTTCTGAGCAGTGGCCAGCGAAGGTGATCTTTTCCCGGCGCAGAGGGTTCTAATCCCAGGGGCGGCAATATTGATTTTTTATTGTTTATTAACGCTATGGCAAGGTTACAGTGACGGCGACGTCGCGGCTCAACCCACGAACGGGCACTTAAGAGCTTCGCTCTGAAGTCAGAAAGCGTCCTACAGGGGTCAGACAAATTGAGCAGCCACATCCGTAGTCTCTCATGTTGTCAACAGCCCTTACTTTGGGACCAACTGCAATTGGACAGTAGGCACACGTATCTCCGGACTGAATAAACGTCCCTTGCGAGGAATCTGTGGCGTCGTAAGTCCTAATCAACTATTTTGAAAGTCACAACGCACGATGCACGTGGTTGCGGTTCGTTTCGCACAAATGAGGCCAACCAGGCTAGAGCTCGAACATCGGATATGCCAATCTACATTTAGAAACAGCGCGCTCAAATTCCCACCGTCAGTTACCGCAAGCTTTGTGAAAACTTCCTCGCAGCGAGCATGTACCGGCCACCGTGCCACTGGGTGTTGTGCCATGGGGACCACATACCACACAACGCGGTAGCCGGTGGTGACGACCGGGGAGGCGAGGTCATATACGTCGGACGCGCCGTGCACGAGGGTGACGTGCTGCCGGGCAAGGTGGTCCGCTCCCAGGGCCTTTGTTACGTTCCCTACGATGGGAAAGAACCTCGCTATCCTGACTACCAGGTAAGCACACTGCCACCAGTGTCTGTTTCTCTCTTGACATTTCATGTGCATGTGCATTATACGTCCTGTTGACGAGTGTTTGTACGATAGTGATTAGTTAAAATTAAAAAAAGCAGAGCGGCGCTCACCTGTTTCTTGTGAGACACTTCGTTATATGGGTTCCGTTTAGCGCGTGCGGAGAGCGAAATCACATGTTCAATAGTCCGAGCTTAAATCATGCGAATGCGACACTGCACACATGGCTGCAGTACAGGTTCGGTAGAGTGAACACCGCTTGAGCTTACGTAAGAGTGGCTGCTACCGAAGTACAGCAATGGGTTAACCTCGAAACTGCTTTTGACACCATTATGTGCGAGAAGGCATGCATCAGGCATCTCAGAACATTGGAAATTAGGGGCTGTCTCTAATTTACAGTCTCGTTGAATATGTTCTTGTAAGTTAGTAGTAATTGCATCAGAATATATCCGCGCAAGGCACAACGCTCCAGGTCCTGACTAGTCAAAGGCTCTGACCCCAAAGCCCAAGAGGAGGCAGCGCCAAATCAAAGTGCGGATCAGGTTTATTGTTATAAAAAATAGAACCAAGTATTGACAGAGGTAAGGCGAACGAGGTCTTACAGTCAGGGGCTCCGCTGGCTCCTCCTGTATAGAGTTACTGAATGAGTACCTAGAGTCGCGCGTTTCTTTTTGCTGAGCCGCTCACGCCTATATTGTCCAAACGCAATCACATGGTTGAAAAACATTCATGAATTGCGGAGAAGCCAACTAGTTTGCAACGTTTAGAACCAGACCTTTGCTGGTGGAAAATCCGTACAAGTGCTGTTATCGAGCTTTTTGGCATTCTTTCTTTCGTCCCAGAGTGCATGCTCAATGGAAACGATGTTTTCTTATCCATAACACGCAGTTTTACCCGAAGTGTTTGCTAAGTGTTAAAATAAAACGCTTGTAATTTGTGGCGTTTACAAAGATGGCGCCACTCGTACACCTTACGAATTCGTAAGTCATTAATGTAGGCCTCGGTGCCGCCGCGCGTTACTGGCAAGCTGTGACTTTCAATGCAACGGTAGTCTGCTCAGAATAAAGCAGAATCGGCAGCCATGAACAAGAGGACTGAGCCTGACGTCGCTCTAACCTGCTGCTTTCACTAATAATTTTAATTTGATTGCTTTCTGCGGCAAATCGGTAGACCTAAGCGCAAGTCTAGGTGCTTATACAGCAACTCCACTCCTGTAAAGGTAGTAGGTATATAAAAAAAAAGTAGCTATATAAAAAAATGAGTAAAGAATGATAGAGTTCCCTTTATTTGCAGCAGCCGAATAATTAACAAAGACGGTATAAGCGAAGATACCAAAGTACGTACTTACGTACGTAACTGCTACGGCTACAAAAGTTACGTAACTTTTGTAGCCCTAACTGCGTATCCAGGAGATATAGAATACAAATTACCAAGAAATGAAGGGCAGAAAAAGTAGTACGTAAAGTTGAATTTGCAAACAAATATGCAGTTGACATCCAGAGCAATCAGCTTAATAATTATAATATTCTAGTTGACAATCACCTGAATAGCTTTTGTGATGAGTACGTTTAGGTAGTCTTGCATATAGAGCGTTTATATTTTTCACTTTAACGGAAGATAACAATGAAAATGATGCTTTTCCCCTTAATTAGGCGTACTTTTGTTCGAATTAGTTTCCTATTAATAGCCGATCTCACAGCAATACTGTTTGTAAGGTCTGACTGTGCAATGGAAGAAAATTAGATGTGTCTGTTAATTACCTTCTGTATAAAAGTATGAAGGTTTTGCTGTGAATGGAGCATCGACTGAGCGTTTTAATCAGAAAAGCTGCACGTTAGTAACCGGATTGCTTGATTTTGAACTACTTGTAACAAATTGAAATGAGTAATGGTAGCTCCGTAACAAATACGCGGGTGTTACAAATGGATATCCCCTGCGATTAAAACAGTGAACCGCAACCCTTCCTCCCATCATACCCCTTTCCGCGGTCCCCTTTTGACCCGGCGATTTGGAATCTTATCCTAGGCGGACTAGTAGTGCGGCGCCATCTAACAGCTCAACTTAACGCAGCTCATCACCCACCAACTGTATTGAGAGTCTGGCCGTCCTGAAGATGCTTTTTTACAGCGACTAGATTTGCTCATTTCCCGATGGAATAGGTTTGTCAGTTTTCAGTGAACAAAAATCGCCAAACATAATCTGCTAAAATTTCCGCAGTCCTTCAGGGCTAAACAGCGTTAACTGTGAATGCACGTACAAAACAAGACATATTTTCCAACAGCATGACTATTCGAGAGGGAAGACCGTCATTGAGCTGAGCTTGAAATTACTTGCGAGATTTAACAATCCAAGCACTTTAAAAGACGGTTTTTCATATATCGGAGAGCTGTTTTTAATTTGATGTCTGAAGAAAAAAAAGGAAAACGGAAGAATATAAAAACCACTGGTAAGACGCTTCCGTAGGCGACGTCGGACACGCTGGGAAAGGTAATTGTGCGCTTCCAGCAACTATAACGCTTAACCTTACATTTTTGCCGCTGTGTTGGAGCAATCAGTGGTGATTTACATAAGTTTCAGCAGAAGAAAAAATGGTAAAAAAATGTTTTGGTGGCGAACAATTCGAAAGTTATTGCGAGTGGCTAAGCTTTGAAATCTCCTAGATATGTGAAATGAGGAGTTGAGTTTTGTAGCTTTTTCTGCTCTGGACAAAAGGTACAGCCTTTGTTAAGCTAGACAGCAACGGCACCAGTAGCCTCTTTCCCCTCTCGCCGATTACTACCGTGTCCGTCGGAAGTCTGGAGGGGTCGAGAATAGAGAGAGCGCGTCGCGCGCTTCGGGCGCTCTCCAAGGCCGCGGGAAACGGGGAGCAGACCACGAACAGCCTTGTGGGGAGCAGACCACGAACAGCAGGGTCGGCGACCGTTTCACATTGAAGAGAGATGAGCTGTCAAGTGGGGGTGGGGGACAATAAGGTCGGCGAATTCTGAAACCCCCGACGGTCTACCTAAGCAGTGGACGAAGACGTGAAGTGCCCAGCATACGATCAGACCAACCGGCCATTCCGACCTTTTAACTGCCTTTGTCAAAAGTTTGGAGCCCAGGGGGTTTGCTTCTGAGCCTCACTGTGTGGTTCGTGACGCATCTCCAGCGCTCCAAATTTCCTCTGGGTAAGAAGATTTCTGGTTCTGCCTCCTTCGATGCGTAGGACTTCCCAGAATGCTTCAGGAGTCCCACTGCAAGGCTAAGAAGTAAACCCCCTGGGCTCTAAACTTTTGACAAAGGCTGTACCTTCGTAATAAATGCATGAGTGTCCGTTATGCATAGCGGTATTAAAAAGCCGTCATTGTAGTTAACGTCGAAACTATGCTTTTCAGGCACTCGTCTCCGATGGCGCTTCGCTGGTGTGGTTGCCGGCTTCTGATGGTGCAGTGCCGAGCGGAGCCATTCAAGGTGGCGTGACTGCCTCTGGAGAGCCGCTGTACATTGCCCGCGCTCGCCACGATGGCATGCTGCTTATCGGCAAAGTCCACCCGTCACTGAAGTGCGCTTACATTCCCTACCTTCACAAAGAGTACAAGTACACCGAATACGAGGTCCTCGCATGCAAGACAATCAGCTTCTGACAAGGCACGAAGCGACACGACGCGATTGCTGGATCGCTCGCAAAATATAAAAGAAAAAATGCTACATTGATTCACTTCGCATAGCCAAGTACTAAACAATGGAATGTAAAGAACCTGTACAACAAATCGGAGTATGCGGCGCGATAAATGTGGAATAAATCGAATCGAATAAAACGAATACAGAGAACTTATGGCTTGTAATTTATTGGTCGCTGTCGATTTTTTCCCCTTTGGTGGAAGCACTGCTCTGCGCTAGCTTTATGCGCAACAACCCAATTTCGAACGCATTAAGAATGTCCGGTTATAAACATATACATGTGAGGCACATTTTTCACACGACGAAATTCTCTGAGTAAATCTCCTTAGCTCCCAGAAAAATAAAGAAGAACATATGTTTGATCGTAAATATGAAAAGTAAAACATAGTAAGGCCACCAAAAGCGACATGAGTTCGGGTTTAAATATACCCAAAGATGACGAACGCTTAATGTCAGTAGAAAGTGGATTCCTAATAATTCCCGATTGAAATGATTAAACGTTTGCATTTATCCAAGGAGTGAATATGCAGCATGCGATTATCATAAAGAAGGGAAAAAGTACTGCTAGAGTATGTGTTGGCAGTTATGATACGGATTGCCTGATTTTGTGCGTGTTGTAAAGAAGCTAAATGGGTTTCATAAGTGTTTCCTGATGACGCATTTCAGTGGGCAATGTGGCTAGAATAAAACCGAATACAAGGAAAGTAATGTTTCTCGATGGAAATATTCTCGTGTTTTGAGTAGTATGCGAACGTTATATGCACATTTTTATTTTAAGTGCGCTATATGTTGAATGTACTTCAAGTGCGAATCGAAGACCACACTAAGAAGTGCACATTATTGTGCGCACTTTGGTTCAGAGATGCGCCCAGACAAACATGGCAGGATGGGAATTTGTAGATGAAGGAGGATCCCAAACCATTTTAGATTAACAAGAATAACCAGCACTTTTTCGCCACTTTTCTACTCATCTGATCTCATGTGCTAGCAAGAATACTGAAGGTGTGATGATGCCCGTTTCGCCTATGTTTTTCAGTACTTCAGTCTCCCTGTGAGCAAGAGGAACCAGATTACGAGAAAAATGGCTACAAAATACTCTTTCTGCTCCTTAGTCTATAAATTTATCTTTGTGGTCGAAATAACGTAAGTGGTTATTCTCTAATTTCTAAATTAATGTAACGACTGTGCGTTTTGAGCAACGAGAGTGCCTTTCAATAATTTTAATTGGAGTTCTCGCCCGGCCTGCATTGTCTGTCCACGCCCACGTCTGAAATAAGTAGTGGTGATTTTCTTTTGTCGAAGCTATGCGTCACCTGATAGCCCCGAAACGTATTTTAATAAATTTGCTTATTTTGTGAGCCTCGCCCAACAACAAAAAATGGGTAGTGTCAAATAGGTGGATCGGCAATTTCTTCTTTGGGAATCCTTGCACGCTGACGTCTTTAGGAGAGTTCTTAAAAATTCTGTTATTTAGGCACGTAGGCGGTGCCAAGCATCTGTAATCATGAAAGAATGATTTTGATGCCATGGTTTTTACTGTGTTAGATGTTCGTGTTATGATTTTTTCAGGGTCACAGTAGGCCCCCGGTCAAAAGCCGTGCCGCCATCGTGAGGATCACTGGCGTAGGGGAGAGCGACTAATGTTCTTGAATTGACCGAAAGGTTGCAGCAGAGCAGTTCTCTCCCTTCTCATTCTTCCATCTGCCCGCGCGCCCCTTCTTATGCTTCTCCCGAAAACTGGAATGTGATGGCCAGTACCGAAAGCGGGTAGCGACTCCGTCCGTGAGACGTTAGCTTCTCTAGGAATTTCCCTGCTAATAAGCAGAACCGGAGAGAATTAGAGAATTATTCGTGGGAGTGCCTAGGTTCTGTTTTGAAGTTATGAGGTAGGTGTGGAATTGTCGCCCATTGACAACTCTTGTTTCTGCATTTGTTGTTTCTGTGTCTGCTTCTTTGCACTAAAGTGATTCACTGGCCACAAATAGGACTGATGATGGCAGCCGCAGGTCTAAAGTGCGGAATGTTTCCGCGTCCATTGCTCTACCGCGCACAATTTGTTTCCATTTGTCCGACATTATTTACTTAAATTGCGCCGGCTATTCATGTGCATCTGTTTCCTCAGTGTAGTCTTGCTTGACGTTTTCAAGCATTTAAAACGAGCATACTCCATACACGGGTGTCGTCCGGGGTGCTGCAGCCTCTTTTCGCAACACCACTAGCGTGGCATTCTGTTCGCTGAAGTAGCAAGTGGTGTACTAAACTTCCAAGATACTAATCTTGCAGAATGCTAAGTCCAAACAGGTGTTTACGCTGGACGGTATCTGGGAACTTTGCGCTGGCACGTAGATTGTGATCGATGTTGCTAACAAATAAGGCTCTTTTCTTATGACACCTGAAGGGCAATTTCTTCTCTGCTGTGTCTGCGGCGGGAGCCTAATTTGTCTTCGCGGGTATGTAGGTACGCATGATTATAATCCCATTCGGGAGTTGTGCCACTCAGACTTCTGCACTTGCGTGCTCATGATCTACGAGGGCACAGTCAGCTGCAGCTGCTCGTCTCCTCTCGTATTCGACCACTTACAGGTATGTCGCTATGTTTAGAGTTGGGCGTTTGATGGCAAACACAAAGTAACACCCTTTGAATTCGTGAGGTTTGTAGGGCTTCACCCAAGTTTATGTGAGGCACAGTCGCCAAGTCTGCTACAGACCAATGTCTCTTGCAACACTCATGGAGTGCGCTCCTAGTTACCATATCTTGACGGTTCTTCCGAACATTTGGTTTTGCATTAGCATGGTGTTTCATTCATTGGGGACGCTTTCGAGGTGGTGCGACTTAAATGTTCTGAATTCTTCGGCCAGTGCCTTAGTGAGGTTGCCTAAGTCAATCATTATACAATTGCCGCCTGCCAGGGTGGACAGCTTGCTCACAATATGGCACCTACTTCATCACAACATGCCACGGTGGGCAGGTTATGGTGAGGTCGCCAGGTCGCTTGACCACGCTAGACCAACCTGCGAATTTTGTCTCGGGCATTGGCTTAGCTTTGTGTGACGATAGCTCTAATGCTGGCGCATTAAATACGCAAATGCTTAGGTTAAAGCGATTACTAAAATTCACAATGTCAGACACAAAGCCGAAGCTACTGCGGAAGTCCATCTCTCTGTCAATGGCGCCGAAGAGGCTGTCGCTCCGCTAGGTGAGCGCGCCGGGCAGCCTCTGAGCCTCCCACATTCGCTTGTGCCGGACGAGCAGACAAGTGCACATTTAAAGGGACACCGGAGAAGGCGCCATGCAAGTATTCTTCTCGGTAAAGAGATAGAGAGGGCTGTTTAATGAAAGGCAGATTTTAGCTAGGTGAATACTCGCTTGCATGTTACTGTGCGTAGGGGAGGGAATAGGAGAGTAAAGCTAGAAGAAGGGTGGTAGAAACAAGTGCGATCATTGAAGAGGATTGCAGCGCTATAGTGCACTGCATGATGGCTACTTTGCATGAGACCGAAGTCATGTTCTGTGTATGTACAGCGGGGTGATCAAGTGTTCACGCAATTTAGAGCTTGTCTAAAATACCAGAAGCGTCTAAGTAGGCAAATAAGAATATCATTGCACGTCGCTGCTGTCTGCAGCAGCCTAACGGACCTAAACAGAGTACACTGTGAGTGGCACTCGGGTGACGGACTCCATGTATTGTTCATAGTGCAAACGTTCGCTGACGTACGCTGGACATTCGAAGAGAATATGAGGCACACACTGAATTTAGCTGCAGTTGTCACAATATGAAATGTCTGCTTTCTTGAACGGCATCGATGACTGTTTGTAAATGCAAGATCAAGACGAAAGCGATGATAAATTGTTTCTAGATGGCGCGGAAGCCCGAGTAATAACCTTTATTGGATCTGTGGGTCGATGGAATGGAGAAAGGGGTAATGATGACTTGGCGAGTTCCAGAGGTGGTTCTTCGCATCCTGGGCGTATCGTTTGACGAGTTGGGACGCATCTGATCTCGTGAAGAAGATGCGCTTGTAGTTACGGTTCTGTAGACCTTTGCAGCCGCTTCGTCCACTCTCTCGTTGGCCAGCATTTCGCTGTCAGGTGCAATGCACTGAAAAATTATGCAGTGGCATAGAGCAACAGCCAAGTGGTGCAGGTATCCAATGTTATGGAAAACGGGCTAGTGATTTGTTATCTTCACTAGGCTGGACAAGATTTGTAGCGGTCCCTGCGAGTCCGTGAAGGTTACGCAGAATCCTGCGTTATGGCGCAGGATATAGGAGAGAGCTTTCTATTCCGTATCGCTCTGCTGTGGCGGAGGATATCCTACGCTGTAGTCGCCAGTAAAGCATTTGTCCTGAAGAGGACACATAAAGGCCGCATGATGCGGAGTCATGAGTTGAGCCATCAATGAAGATGTGCGTGCGGTGCGAATACTACTGAACTAAGTAACTTAGTTCAGCCCAGCTTGTAGCAGCGCAGCCTGCGGCGTGCCGTTCTTCACCGTGACACGCGCTATGAACTGGTTGATTACATGAGTTGAGTGTTTCCGAGGAGGAAAAGTTGAAGCTCGTAGATTACGTGGCTGACTGATGGCAGAAGATAAAGTAGCTGCACAGTTAGAACAAAGTCGCAACTGCTGTGTGTTATATTAACTCGGCGCTGGAAGTGTTTATTCCCTTGTGTGCATGACGCATACATGAGTTACAATCATTACATGTGCGGCGATGACTTCGAACGGTTGACTTCCTGCTTCGGCAACTGTCCCCAGCGTGTGCTTGCCAGGACCTTGAATATTTCTCGTGTTATTCTCACACAGACGGTTTTAACATGGGGTGTCCAAGAAAGGTTTCGTCTGATGACATTGCCGAGGAATGGTTGAGTCCGTGCGTAGGGTTGTAGCTTTCCACCAAAAAGGAACGTACATTTAGTGATTTTTCGCCTGGTGAATGCCATGACAACATTTTTTTCCGGGGAAGGATGCAGTCCTTAGGGAGCCATGTACGTTGACAGGCTTAAAAATGTTTTCTGAAGAAGCCTCTGCGTGGCGTGGAGCGAGCTGGATTCGGTCAAGATGCAGATATCTGCATAAAGCGCGACGTGCACTCCATGTGGTAGGTTTCATGTTATTTTTATTAGGATGATGCTAACAACAGGGGCTGAGCACACTACTCTGTGGTACGTCATTCTGTACTTCATGAGACAGTGTTGAGCCGTTGGGGGTGTTCATAAAAAATTGTCACTGTTTTGAATAGTTTTCGATCCACTTGTACAGCTTTCCACCAAGCCCAGGACTGGCCAAGGCTGCGGTAATGGCATGGTAGAAAATAGAATCAAAAGCAGCCTTGATGTCGAGAAAAACAGCGATGGGGGTGCGCCCAGCATGTAGGTATACTTCAAGTGATGTAACGAAGACAACGACATTGCCAACTCCAGATCTCTGCTAACGAAAGCCGTTCATTTCTTGAGGCACTCATTGGAGCTTTGAGAAATTATGTTACGTGCTTCTGAATGATACGCTTCATAACTTTGCGTACAAAACTCAGCAGGGCAATTGGCCCGAAAGATGAACAGTTAGTTGGCTTCTTTGCTGGTTTCAAAATGGAGCCAATTTTAGCTCACCAGTTAGCCAGGAAGAGTTGTAATATTCTAGCAGGCGAAGCCGGCAGTTTCGAAGTAGCTTTCCAAGAGCTTCATAGTTCACCTGATCGTTCCCCAGAAACGTCGTTCTCTTGACTTAGCCATTGCCGTATGGAGTTCGATTATGGTGAACGGTTGGTCCATCGCAGGTACGGCAGCCTGTGGGAGGTACGATTGACAACTTATGTTTCGTGTCAGAGGCAGTGAGCCCGCTTATAGAAGCCTGCCGTATTCTTCCGAAGATTTTCTTTAGAGATTTGCGTTCAAGCAGACTGCGGCAGAGTGTGAATCTGGTGTGGAAGCGTGCGCACACCTCGAGCAGTGCATAAAATTCAGGCAGCCGGTTGTCGTACATCCGATGTTGAACATAAGTCTCGCCACCTTTGTTGACTAAGTGTGTCTAGGTAGCGCCTAATGCGTCTTTGTGCCTGTCGGCAGGCGCGGAGATCCTTAGGGGTTTTCGTGCGCAAAGATTTCGGCACGCCTGCGCATCGCACTAAGCATTTCGTATTGCTCGTCATTTAACGGTACTTTGTCACTTTTGGCTGTGATTTGTGTGCTAGATTCCAGGAAGTGAGCGAATGTGAAGACTAATTCAGTGTTCTCGGTAGCAGCTGTAATTTCCTTGCTGACTGCCTTCTTGAAAGTATCCCAATTTGTAGACTTTATAAATTTCCTCCTTGGTGCCATCTGCACATTTCCAGCGCATATGCGAATTGGGTAATGATCACTGCCAAGTGCTTCAAGGTTAGTACACCAGGAGAAATTTTGAGCAGCTGCACTTATTGCGAATGTCACATCAATGCAGCTGACAGTCGTCACACCACAGAGGTAGCTTACGCATGATGCGGAGTGAGGACTATTGCAGTTTGGGCATTTTGCTTGAGCTCTTCGCGTACATTCATTTTTGAGCGAGGGCGTGCGCATACTTAACAGCTAAGGGAGTCGGTGCAATGTCTAGAGATGTGTCGATGTCTCTGGAATATGAAACACTGCGTTGCTGGTCCAGCGTATTCAGTTAAAGGGTAACTGAAAAAGCCTAGTACAACCCGTTTAGGCAGGAGGAGTCTTGGGGGAATTCCACCAGTATGACGGTGCGGCGACGTATCTCTTTGATGTTCCCACCATTTTCATGAATGCAAGCGGTGAGCCTCCTGGCTGAGATAACGCCTTACTCACGGAGGTAGTGATGCAGGTTTTCGTTTGAGCAATTCAGACGTACCTCCTCAATTTTTGCATAGCTTACCGTGTAAGAGCATGAAACGCGGGCTTTTACAGCCACTTCCGCAGTTCTATCACTAGAAACAGACAGTTAGCGGCAGGCAGCGTAGATACCGAACTCATCAAGCTGTCGTCCTTGTTAACACTATGTGTAAGCAACTTTTCTTGGGCCGACATCACAACCGCCGTGGCCATGACATTGGAGTTGGCCTTTCATGAGTCGCTTCTTCTTTTGTGGGCCTGAAGATGACAGGAACTTCATCAGCACTTTTTTTCTTGTAAGACACGACCGTAAATATGGTGTGGTCGATGTCCTCTGCCCTATCGCCGAAAGAATCTCCAGTTGCATGAGGTTCTCGTGCTCTCAAGTCTGCATCTTTGTGGACCATGGCTGCGGCTACAGTGGAATCTGCGGTGTCGTGCACCAGATGAAGACCTGCTGCTGCTGCCACTGCTGCTGTGGACGCTGGGTTGTCGTTTGCCAGAGTTGCCATGAGTGCAGCATGGGGTGCAGCCGGCGACGGGGCGAGTCTGGGCGGGTACGGCGAACAGCAATAAGTATGACGCCCGACGCGCTTTTAGCGCTGAGCTAGGACCGCCAGATAGTCGTACGATGGATGCGCAGCACAGATTTACAATTGCAGACCACAAAAGCACAAAGAAGTCTAAGTTAGCGGCTCCGCTCAAAGAGACAAGCCCCTAATCATACCTCTTCCTCGTCTTCCCGGCAAAAATAATTGTTTACCTCTCTTTGCCTGTGTTTACATCCGTTCCGCAGCAAAAGACGCATCTATCTGCGAGAAAATTGGATTCAGTAATGTTTCCCGCTGGCGATTAAAACACGGGCGTCCTTAGCGAAAAGATCGATCGCCACCATTTCAAGTGAACTGCCCTGTAGCGTGGCCTCTGCGATCAGCACCAAAGAATCAGCATTGACGCCACCATTTTAATTGCGAAATCAGCCGCTAGTGCCGATGTATGTACGTACCTCCTCTTCTTTAGTCGCCTCCGGCTTATGGAAGCTCTGTTTTCGGGAACAGCGCTCTCGGTGTGATTAGAACGCGGTACCGTAGCGATAAAAGCCAACTTCTATTTGTTCATAGTGCACATTTAAACGCTTGAAGTGAACTGAGCGAGCAATTGTACGGCGAAGGTACTTCAGGAAGTGCCTATCGACGGGGAGTGCGCTTGTCTTTATACAGAGGCAAAGTATAAAGCCGTGCGTAACTTACGCACGCTTTGCATGTAGCATTGTGTGATCCCTTTAACCTAAGCGTTTGCGTTAAAGTATTCAGGCGCAGGTTTTTGGTTTGAATTACAGTACAATTAGCGAGGAGGCAACAAAAAACGCATGAGGAAAGTGCAATCTTCTGGACAGCAAGTACACCTATCGCAAAAAATTTGCAGTGACGTATGAGCAAATTGAAAGGTTCTGCACAGTGCAGCTTTTGGAGAAAAATTTCAGCCTAAGGATTTTGCTTCTGAGTTGTATAGTGCGGCTCTCCAGAAGCCCTCCATGCAAGTCCATATTTTCAAATGTATTACGAAGAGGAAGTTTCCATCACTTCCAATGGGTTGGGAACGCTACTGACCCAAAAAGAGCCACACCGCTGGCCAGAAGCAAATAGGTTGTTGGGCTGTATGTTCTAGAAAAGGCGGCACGTGGTCAAAGAGTTTCGCATTTAATGTGCTGAACATGTGTTGATCAAAATTGATGCCATGGTTAAGACAACTATAAGCGAAATTAAGAAATCGTTTGGAGTTTCTGATGCTTGACGCCCAGAGAGATGGATATTCCAGAGTATTAAAGTCTCCCTTTCATATCATACGATGTTTGCATTGAATCCTCGTTTTATAAAGAGCAACCGCAGCTGAACGTTCTATTCCTCAGCCTTAGCTCCACATACTGTGCCATCCGCGACATGCTCTCACACCCATTTTCCGCATGCGTCGTCCCTCCCACCACTGCTTGCACAGTACTTCCGAGAACACATGGAAGGCCGAGCTGAGTCTTCTCTCTCAGGTGCCCACATTACCATTCCTGAATGGCAGTCATGCTAACGGCCAGTGACAAGGTTCCAGAGCACATAAGCCTGCCCGTGCCAGTGATCTAAAATTCCGTCCGTGTGGGCTCGACCAGGCACTCCGAAAGAAAAAGGGCCACTGAAAGCTTTACCGCACTAGGCGAATTTCGCTGCCTCGCGGATAGATTTTCCATCGAGCTAGGGGTGAGGTTCACGAAAAGCTCTTTTCCAAGCAGTTCATCCGAGAAGAGTGGCACAGCAGGATGCGGAAAATTTTGTAGCAATTACAAAACTGCTTAAATTTGTAGCAATTACAAAACTGCTTGTTGTGGGCGGCACTGTGAATTGAACCTAGCCCCTCCCAAATGAAAGGCGGATGCGCTACCACAGGTCCACCACCTCTGAACATTACCTCCCTGCTCCGCTTCCTTCTGGCCAAGCTTCTGTCTCGCATTAAGGAGGTGCTGGGTTCGATTCCCAGAGCTGCCGGGTACCCACCGGTTTTCTAATCTGCAAAAGGCTTCCTCCGGCCTGGTGCTGGGCTCTTCGGGGGTGAAATGCTTGTAAGAGGCCTTTGGCTACATCTCTCTTTGTCGGTGGAAAATCTATCTTCGAGGGACTGACATTCGCCATGTGCATTAAAGTCCATGGTATGACCCTTTTTGGAGCGCTTGTTCAAGCCAATAGTAACGTGACTTTAAAGGGCAGGCTTTCCTCCCAACCAATGCACCTTTCGAAACCGAGCACCAAACGAGGCCGTGGCTTGTACCAATTTGAAAAAAAAAATTCAGAGAACCTGGCCGCACTGGGAGTAGAGTGCACCCCCTCCCGAAGCCGAGGCAGATGCTATGTATGCTAATGATGTCCTGAAATTAACACAAAAGCAATAACCTTTGGGGACAGCTCCATGGATCCCTCCTGTACCTATGCTACAGCATCCTGTGTTGGAAAATGTAAAGAAATCTTGGCCACATGACTCAAACTGCCGATTTGAAACGATCTTTGCGCGACGGTTATGCTGAATTTCTGTATAAAGATTGGCTGATGATATTGCCACGTATCATTGTAGTGTTTGTTCGTTCACGCTCAAGGCTGCAGGAAAGGGCTGTTATCATTTTTGTTCCTGACGCGAGAAGCGACCAGTCTAATCTCGATTGATCGCAGCCATGAAAGGCTGCATCTAGGTTTTTCCAGATTACTGTAGATGATCTTGTCCTGCTATCTGGAAGTTTCCTTGCCGGCTTTAAATTGAGCGATGCCGCGAGCAGCGGGCATTCGTAGTTCGACGATTGACAAGCACGCTTGTTGCTTACACCGCCACCGAGTGATTCAGTTATTTTGCGGGCGCAAGTCAGCCCAAATAAAGAGCTTCGTTTGCAAGTCTTTCTGGTGTCTTCCTGACCGCTGGACTGCCGTCATTACAACGTGACATCTGGTGGAGGTGCTGGGTAGCCTTCCAGGTACCGGACAACCCGTGCAAGTCGTAACGCCAGCCCTTTGAGTTATTCGCCGGAAGACCTGACTCCAGTCTACCACGCAGTCTCTGGAGCATCCAGCCATGACTTACGCCGCAGCAGTGCGCCGTCCTGTACCTCGACGACGGGACCCAAGCCCCTACCGCCCTTAGCCAGCTGCGCTGGAGCGTCGCCCTCTCGCCCCAACTCGCCCGTCCTACGAGCGTCGTACACGGCCGAGGAAATGCGTCGAGTGGAGAACACCCGACCAGCGCCGAACACAATGCTTCCACTGCGGATAAGCCGGTCACATTCTCCGGTACTGCCCATACAGGAGAATGGGGGCATCCGAGGGTTCCCTTACGACGCCCCACGACCCCGACCCTGCCAGCGACCAGCCGAAATCGAGGATGTTTTGCGTCGGGGAGGATACTCATCGCCGAGCCGCTAATCGCGTTCTACGTCGCCATCGTCACCGCGCTAAGTATCTCCTAGCCGAGGCTACGCAGTGCGTGGATGCTTCCCCAGCCCCCGAAGGCTAAACTGAATAAAGCAGCCTCTGGAGGTGAGGTTGCTTCTGAGCGCAAGAACTAAGATCCTCCATCGACGAAAACAGAAGACTATGCGCCCTACGACGATGACGAACCCTACGACAACGACGAGCCCTACGACAACGACGAGCCCTACGACAACGACGAGCCCTACGACAACGACGAGCCCTACGACAACGACGAGCCCTACGACAACGACGAGCCCTACGACAACGACGAGCCCTACGACAACGACGAGCCCTACGACAACGACGAGCCCTACGACAACGACGAGCCCTACGACAACGACGACCCCTACCACAACGACGGCCCCTACCACAACGACGACCCCTACGACGACGACGACCCCTACGACGACGACGACCCCTACGAAGACGACGACCCCTACGACGACGACGATCCCTACGACGACGACGATCCCTACGACGACGACGATCCCTATGACGACGACGACTACTACGACGACAAATACTACGACAAAAACTACGACAACCCCGACGACAACACCGACGACGACGACGACACTGCCAGACTTGAAGCTTTTACCGCTGCCCTTACACCTTATTAGGAACGCTAAAGGACTCTAAGTTCTCGAAGCATTCTCCGTGTTTAATTTCATTTTAAAGCATCGAGACGATGCTTCTTTGGAAGGGGGGTAATGCCACGTATCATTGTAGTGTTTGTTCGTTCACGCTCAAGGCTGCAGGAAAGGGCTGTTATCATTTTTGTTCCTGACGCGAGAAGCGACCAGTCTAATCTCGATTGATCGCAGCCATGAAAGGCTGCATCTAGGTTTTTCCAGATTACTGTAGATGATCTTGTCCTGCTATCTGGAAGTTTACTTGCCGGCTTTAAATTGAGCGATGCCGCGAGCAGCGGGCATTCGTAGTTCGACGATTGACAAGCACGCTTGTTGCTTACACCGCCACCGAGTGATTCAGTTATTTTGCGGGCGCAAGTCAGCCCAAATAAAGAGCTTCGTTTGCAAGTCTTTCTGGTGTCTTCCTGACCGCTGGACTGCCGTCATTACAACGTGACAATATGATCTACAGTGTTCGTAATGCAAAAACCGCTACTCAACATATGACTTCCCAAACGGTTAGCTTTTTGTCATCTGCGGTTGTTGCCTTCGTCCGGCGCTAACTCACAACGCCGACGACGACGCCTGAAAAACCGCCGCCCGTGTACTGTGCGATGTCAGTGCACGTTAAAGAACCGCAGGTGGACGAAATTTCCGGAGCCCTCCACTACGGCGTCCCTCATAGCATGAGTCGCTTTGGGACGTTAAATCCTATGAACCAAACCAACCAAGCTTGGTGCTCGATGGTTCCACGCGGGCTGATGTTAACAATACTGACTGTGTTACTGACAGATAAGCATATATGACACGAGGGGATGCACAGACGCAGTCACACACAAAGGAAGATCGAATGCTTGATTCGCATTCATTTACAACCGGCAGCGTGGTTACCTGTGCCTAACGATGCTCGAGCCCCGCCTTTGCTGCTGGCACTGCAATCGAGATTAGAAACTATATATTTTTTTTCATTTTCTAACAGTGCGACAAGAACCAGTGCATCAATGACCACGCATAGCTTGGTGACATCTAAGTTGGGGGCCACAGCTGTTCACTTTTTCTAGAACTGCGTACACTCTAGGTTCACCTGTGCCTCTAATTGCGATTGACGTCTGGGCATGCTAAAGTGCCGAGGGAAGTAAAAGTGAACGCCAAACAAAATAAAAATAGTTTAGTTTAGTTTTTCGGTGTTTCGCGTCCCAAAGCGACTCAGGCTAAGAGGGCGCCGTAGTGAAGGGCTTCGGAAATTTCGACCACCTGGGCTTCTTTCACGAGCACTGACATTGCACAGCACACGAGCCTTTAGAATTTCACCTTCATCGAAATTGCCCCGCCGCGGTGGCTCAGTGGTTACGGCGCTCGGCTGCTGACCCGAAAGACGCGGGTTCGATCCCGGCCGCGGCGGCCGAATTTCAATGAAGGCGACATTCTAGAGGCCCGTGTGCTGTGCGATGTCAGTGCACGTTAAAGAACCCCAGGTGGATCGAAATTTCCGGAGCCGTTCACTACGGCGTTCCTTATAGCCTGAGTTGCTTCGGGACGTTCAATCCCAATAAACCAATAAACCAAACCTTCATCGAAATTCAGCCGCCGCGGCCGGGATCGAACCCACGTCTTTCGGGACAGCAGCCGCGCGCCGTAACCACTGAGCCACCGCGCCGGCGTAAAAAAAAAATGTGTGGAATGCGTTCTGCATTTATTATTAATTTTTCTCGGAATCATCCCGGCTGTCATTTCCAAGGAAATGTATTGATTTTTTTTTGATGATCATAAGTGACAGTACTAATACGTACTTGCGTGCTTTGAATGACTTAACAGGTGCAGCTACAGAGCCACTTCGCAAATCAACTTGCAATAGTCAGGCCTACTCTAATAGCTGAGTGCTTGTACATCAAAACCTCTCCAGAATCACCTGCATACGCTCCTATGACTCTATAGCCAGTGGCCATAGCCGCATAATAGCAGCTATAGCCAGCTGCAGCCACAGGATCTAGCTAACGATCCAACACAGGAGGTGGTCTCTGCGTTACAGAATAGTTTCAAAAGCCATAGAGCAGCCTTCCGCCATTGAAGTGAGGCTTTCTCTTCGCGCCGTCTTGTGGCGCTTTCTGGTGGTTTGAGGGCAGTCTCTGTATCTGACGCACTTGGCAAGATCAGCACTAATAAAAATTTGAGTGAAGTAGGTATGCGGCCGACTTACCAAGCAGCCAAAATATCATTTCGTGGGCACTCTTTGGAACAGGATGACCATTAAGCTAAAGGAGGCGTCGCTATTAGCTCAGGGCAAGCAACGAAGGAACCGGTACCTGGCCTTTCCCCCGCCCGCCCCCCCCCCCCCCTCCCCTCCCCTTGTCATGGCGTCTCTTCAGCCCGAGTCTCTGAAGTTGTCCTCGTCTTTTCTCAGCGAGGAACCGAGCGGCGAACGAAGCACAAAGTGCCACAAATTCTTTCCCGAGGCCTTCATTGCGGCGTGCTGTGAACAGTGATCCGAGCATCAGAAGCAGGCGTTCTACTATTCAATAGCAGCGAGGTTATTCATATTTACCTCGTTATACATGCGGGAACAACAACGCGATGATTTTTGCAGTGTGGTAGGAGTGGAGTTATCAATAGAATGGGATGTAGAAAAAAATGCACTTAACCTAGGTGAATGCAACTGCAAGTGCTCTAATGAGGAAGATGGGCAGCGGCAGCAGAGGTCACTGCGCTAATGGTCGGAGCTCAAACCACAATTTTGGCTAGCTCTCCTTAGGCTGCTTTCTCTTTAAATCCCATTAAAACTTGTATGGTAAGCGAAGAAGCTGGTGGCGTTTCGGTATGGCAAGACTGGCGTCGCAGGAATTAGCAATGTGTCGACTGTGCAGCGGACGATGCGGGCAAAATCAGAGAATGGGTAGGAAGAGAACATGAGTTCGAGCAAGGAGTCAAGCTGAATATGGCCAAGTCATTCACCACGAAGAAAGAAGCAGTGGCTTAGAAAGGGTTGGAGACCAAGACCATGCTGTAGCCGGCTTGGAGAGTGGGCACAGCGAATTGCAGAAACAAACCGTTACGAGAGATGAAGACGACGGCGCCGTCAGGTGCAGCGAGGCAGAAGGCAGGGATAGGCACAGAAGATCATGGAGGAATCTGGATGTCGTCAGCAACAGACAGTTTGCTGCACGACGAATAAGCGTCAGGCGAAGCAGCGCTGCACGAGAGAAGTTCGAGCTCGGCACGAGCGCAGTCGATGGCGGCTTCATGGTGGGACTGAAGGTCCCGACTTAAAATGATGACATGCGAGCACGATGGGAGCACGATGGATTCGATAGCGTATAAAGAACCGTGAACGATGACCCTGGCTGTACAGGCAGCGAAAGGCGAGATTCACTGCGCATTAGTTATATGAAGCGAAAACCCAGATAGAGGCGTCGTTACTTTTCGAAGTTAGCGGCACAGATTCTTGCTCGTCACAGACACAGCAGCGCGAGTATCGACAAGGGCCAAGGCGGTGAGGCGCTGCACAGAAACGTCGACGACATGCTCAGGGCACAAATGAGGCCTTAAACTTGCCGCCGAATGCGCAGTTCTTGGCTCGGGAACTGCGGCAAATATTTTTCTTAGGGCGTAGGGGAAGGACGACGCAGCGGCGAAACCGAGCGGCGCCACGGGGACGGCGGAAGGCGGTGCGCATACGGGCGGCGATCGGAGGCATCAAGCTTCTCGAGAGACGACGGACGTCGCAGGGGCTGCGGGACGACGTAGACTTGGTTCGTGGATCATCCGCGGGCGGTGGCATACGGTGACGACAGAGACGCGCAACGTAACCCGGGACAGCACATGCTTTACAAATCGGAAGGTTGTCACGGGAGCGCCAAGGGTTCCCACTAGCAGGGGCGGTAGGGTGACGTGATATGTGGAGCAGTTTACGGGGAAGTACTCGCTCAAGCTCTTGTAGTTTGTCTGCATGTAGGTGCGCTAATAAGTATAATAAGTACGTCTGTATGGACAATACTCAGAGCTGGAAGGTGCGTAGCAGTCCGACAGACTCCACAAAGGCGGTGCTAATGCCCGCAGGCACATTGCACCTCGTCTACGTGAGCCGCTTCGCTGGAGTGCTGGTCACTGCTAGCCACGCGTTTGTCTCGTTTTCTAGACGCTCTGCCCCGCAAACCCGAGGCCAAAGCATGGCCGATAGAGGACGAGCACGGACTTACTTACGAAAAGTAATATCGCTAGTAATTAATTACTTTCCCTGGAATTACAGCTCTAAAGAAATTCATAACATCACAAAGTTACCAGTTATCAGCAGGAGCACAGAAATACAGCCCGTCTTGTTTTGGGAACAACTGTTGTTCCGCCCTATTTGCCCACTCATATTGGTTATATGGTGCCTGATAACGACAGCGTTGCAGTAATACTATTTGCGCGTAGTGCATCATGTGACATGCGATACGCTTTTCCTTACAGTGCACGTTAGTATGCTGTTGGTGATGACATAAAGACTGCACTATGTGACACGACGAGCACGAGAAAAAAAGGCCGCCACCGTCTGAAAGACGTTGAGGTAAGGAGCGTTAGCTGTTTGGTTTACTAGAATTGATATGAATAGGATTAAAGAGTGGCACACCAATGAGAATATGAGCGTGTACGTTTATGGTCCGATATGATAAGCACAATCACAAACATTTGAATTGAATATATTGCAACCAACTATCATACAAATCACTACTTAATATCTTCGCTAGCACCTCCATCAAATTCTTCACTTCATTGGTAAGACGAACGGTCTTCTTCCATAACACTTCCGTCGTCACCCATGAATTCAGTTCTTCTTCTCGGCTCTTCTTAATTAGCACAAACGCCGTCCTGCGATCAGTGAAGTAGATATTGGACCGCGACGTCATCATGGATGGGCACGCGGCAGGTGGTTGTTTCTACAATGCTATTGTAGATGGTGCTACAAGTTTCAGTGCGAGATGTCCTGCTTTCTAGTTGCTGCCACAGATGGCGGTGTGATCTCACGGTGGTAGCAGACCCCACGAAATCTCGAAACGCGATGAGTAGTTGCAGCCACAGATGGCGCTGCGATTTCAGGATGGTAGACCCCACGAAATCTGGAAGCATGATGAGTTAGAGGTAATGCTTTTGAAATAATGGTCAGGCCACCGACATTTCGAGACGTTCAGTCGCGCTTTAGACTTCAGTGTGATCGCTGCGTGCTTACAAGCACTGGGTGGAGGTCCCCAGTTTGGGACCCCAGTGAAGGTTTTCGCCGCCCGGGAGCGCCCGGCTAAGGCTTGTTGGGCCTGTAAGTCGTGGCAGCCGAGCAGTATCTCTTCCCTGTACTACCGGGTTGGGTTGGGTATGAGGAATAGCCGAGTTGGCGGCGCAAACCCACACCATGTGATAGGTGTCAAAAGACATCGCCCTTCAGTGCGGGCAGCTTAGTTGTGTAGGCGCGCAGTTGTGTAGGAGTGTTTTTGTGGATATGTGTTTGCGAGCGTAGTTCTTGCATCATCTTTATATTGGACCTTTAAGCGGTGCAAAGAACGTTTGCTCTGATTTTATCAGGCATTTTGGAAAGTCGCTCTTTCACATGTTCATGGGCACCACCGCGGTGGCTTAGTAGTTACGGCGCTCGGCTGCTGACCCGAAAGACGCGGGTTCGATTCCGGCCGCGGCGGCTGAATTTCAATGGAGGCGAAATTCTAGACGCCCGTGTTCTGTGCGATGTCAGTGCACGTTAAAAAAACCCAGGTGGTCAAAATTTCCGGAGCCCATCACTACGGCGTCCGTCATAGCCTGAGTCGCTTTGGGGCGTTAAACCCGAATAAACTAAACCAAACATGTTCATGGCGGTGTTTTTGCTGATTAAGTACCCTGGTGTGTATTCTGGATGCCTTCAATAACTGTGATTTTGGTGGGGTGTAAATTCAGCTGCTGTCTGGAAAATAAAACCGGTTGAAAGTTTGCGCTCTGTCCTATTGTCTCTTTTCTTCCTAATTATAATAGAAGGGACCCTGAGAAACCGGTCATTTTCTACAAAAATGTCTCATTGTCCTGTACCTTAATTACTTGGTTGACGCGTTCTACAAGAATTCAGAAAACTAAAAAAATAGAAAGCCGTATGGGTCAAACAACGGAATTCAGAGCCGCAATCATTCAACCACAGCAACCCGGCGCAGTGACTCAGTGCTTGTGGTGCTGGGCTACTGACCCAAAAGACGCGGATTCGATCCTGGCCGCGGCGGTCGAATTTCGACGCAGGCGAAATTCTAGAGGCCGTTGTACTGTGCTATGACAGCACTCGTTAAAGAACCACAGGTGGCCGAAATTTCACAGCCCTTCACTACGGCGTCCCTCATAGCCTGAGTCGCTTTAGGGCGTAAAACTCCCATAAACGAAGCCAATCAAATACGGCGACCAGCAGATAGCATCATACATGGGCGAGCAGCGGCACAGTGCAAAAGTCGTCACCGGAAGCGGTGCACTTGCCGAGCCTGCACGAAATCATTGCTTCGTTCAGATGAAAATGCCATAGAACACGCGAAACCGTGAAGGCCTCGTTTCAACGGGAGTGCTAAATGAGATGTGTTACTACTTTAACACTGGCCAGGACACTTTCTACTCAGAAGGCATGAAATTTATACTCCGCCGGCTAAAAATATCGTGCAAGAAATGAGCATCTTCAATTGATTACCCGGCTCCAGAATGAAATGAAAATGTTACGCGGCGGCCAGCCGAGGAATGAGGCGTGGTGAACGATGGCTATGAGATGATTTAATGGCCGCTGGCCTAGCGCGGGCGCTCCGTCCCGCGCCACTGCCAGCTTCGTCTTCGTCACACTACCCGGGGCCTCCGAGCGATCGTCCCGATCGGTGACGAACAGAAGGCGAAATGGCGATGGTCTTGAGTGATGGATCGAACAATATGTAGATGATGGTGCAGTGCTGGCCGCCACGATGAGAAAGATGAGAGAATGAGTCCTGGTCCACGAAGCATCCGGGCCGTAGGGTGCCAGGAGCTGACGGCCGAGGTCTCTGGACGCACCGAACGGCAGAGGCAGGGGGACGGTGTCTTCACGTTTGGGTCGGTGGGGTCTTGGGTCCGTCGGGTCTTGGGTCCGTCAGATCTTGGGTCGTCGTGTAGTGTGGTCCGGGCGGGGGACGGGGCTGGGGTGAGCGTCGAGGTCGGTTCAGGTCGGGCGGGCTGGGGTACGGCCGGGCGGCGCGGACCAGGCACTCACGGCCGACGTCCACGGCAGGCGCAGGACACCGAAGCACCGGGACCAGGATGGCGATGAAGGGACCCCAGCACCTCCACCAAATGTTACGCTGCGGCCAGCCGAGGAATGAGGCGTGGTGAACGATGGCTATGAGATGATTTAATGGCCGCTGGCCTAGCGCGGGCGCTCCGTCCCGCGCCACTGCCAGCTTCGTCTTCTTCACAATATTCATATGTTTAGAAGAACTTAGAATTGAATTCCTTGCTAAAATATATTAACCACAGCCCTTTTAGCAAACATCCATATAGTTTCGGTTCCACCTTTATTTATCTTGGTGGTCCATTTTGAATCGACTGCGTTACCAGTTGCTCCTGCGCGTGAGCGTGCACAATGCTGCGTCTTCAATCCTAAAGACTCGCAAAAGTTTCCGCCTTTCCCTTCGCAGCTCTACGTGGTGGAGATTTCTGGAGCCCTTCACTACGGCGTCCCAGCCTAAGTTGCTTTGGGATGTTAAACCTACATAAACCAAACCAAACCAAACCTTCGCAGCTATCAAGCTAATTGAAGTGACATCTGAAAAACGGCACATCAGTTCAGGAGCCGCGCCAATGCAACAGCCGCTGTCTAACAATGGGACAAACGGAAAGACATCAGGGCCGACATACTAGACGTTTTTTTTGCGGGTTTTTAAATTGAGTGGCGATTATTGAAGATACAGCTAGTATATCAAACTCATTCGTGAGTGCGTTCGTCCCTTTCGTGCTTAGGTCAAGTTGCACGGCAGCGTTCAAACCTACAGCCTTGGCGAGAACATTGACTCCGTGAAAAATTCTCATATGTGCTGCAAATTGCGTAAAAAAGACAAAAAACTGCAACTGCGCCGCAAATTGCCATACGAAGGATCGTCACGCAAAACCACGTCGTTTGGTTCGTTCCACAAGTTGTTCGCCGGCACATTCATTCCTCGTTTAAGATTTTTGCTACATTGCAGTATACCATAGGAACGCTTGTTGCATGGATGTTTCTACAGTCACGAGATAGAAAAGTGGTGAAGTGTCGCTTTTTCTAGTTTTCTGGTGCCAGCAATACGCAAAGAACGTGAAAAAAGGAAGGCTGCACTCTGTAATGGAACACTTGAAAGACCACAGCAGAGAATTTCACAACAGGCACCGATTCTATCAGATGATTTGGCCTGGTGATCAACGAGGTATATAGATGCGAAAGGCTTGTTGTTATGATGATCGGTCATCACACAAACTTAAAGGGCGCGCTTAAAGTGCGAAGAGGCTTGCGCTTAAAAGTCTGTGCAACGACAGGCCTTATTGCGAAATCTTTGTATGGTGACAGGGCGGTTTGTTATCTGCGGAGAACAGAGGGCGAGATGGTTTCATTCAAGTTATAATTCATTTTCACTCTTTTTTCTCATCTATAATGCCCTTGGCCGTAGTCCTTCGGAGGTATTTACCTCACAAAACAAACCATTTATGAATTGATAGGAACTTATATTTACTGTACAACTGCTACTTAGAACAAAGACTTATTTACACTCGTATATGTTTGTTATAGTCACCATGTCGCTGTTCTCAGTAGACTAGACCTGATATTAACTGCACATGTGCTGCTGTCTGACCAACTACACATTGTGTTTCTCTTCATGAGAGCTATCTAATGAAAGCCTGGCGCATGCTACCGCCATTCGATGGTGTAAGAGAATTTGTATCTTGAAATACATCAGGTATGTCTTGAAGTGATGCCTATACCCTTCTCAGGCTGCGAAATGAAATGCAGCAGACTCTGAGGCTCTTCTCCGAAAGCTAAATCATTTACAACGCTGAATGTTTGATTAGGATAAACACATAAGACCTATTTTTGTTTAAAGGCTCAAATAATAAATGCTGGTAGTTCGTGAAAAGCCTTAAACTCTAATTTTTTAGAATTACTCTTGTCCCGCACATTATTTATCTTGTGCTTCAGGCCTCCCATTTCAAGCTTATCACTGCATCTACTATAGTGCTAGTGATAATACAAATTACGACCTGACAATCTAAAGATTAGATGGCTTCAGTAGCTGCAAACGTCCCAGCAGCACTAAGGAGTTTTTCCATTTTCATTAGTAATCGGCCGCCGCTGCGAGGTTTGAACCCTCGAACTGCGGCTTAGTCAAGGCCTATTGCTCCAGTGCAACGTTTCTGCATTAACGTTGTCAACACAAGCTCAAACAGCGGACGTCTATGACACTACCGATACGTAGCTCAAAAGCGTGATTGAGGTGTCTACTGACCCACGGAGCAAGTTTTGCGCGTTTCCTTTTGTTTCGTGAATTTTGCTCACAGAGGGAAGTTGATGAAGACGACGACAGGCAGTGCACAGCGCTAGAGTGTGGCAGTTTAATACGAGGTGTGATCGGCGGCCGCCACGTGCATCGAAGTCTCTGTGATGAAAGCAGCGTGCAATGGTGCGAGGAGTATATGCTTCGCAGGATCGACCTCGTGCCTGGATCCCTTTCCTCGATGCATGCGTTTGTCTCCCAGAATTTTGATGAGCGGCCAAAGTGAGAGCAGGATGTTGGTGTGATTGTTTATGACGGGTTTAGGGAGGCGCACAGAAACGCACCCTGACCCCTTCTCTCCAACAGGAGGTCGAACGAGCGGTCTCCGCACTGCAGCCTTCCATCGTTTTCCTCCGCTGGGTCCCTGGGCATTCAGGGATTGACGGCAATGAGCTGGCCCATCAGCTCGCCCGCGACACACTTTTCCGGGCACCGTTGATCCCCTGGCCCAAGCCCTCGGAGGACGGTGGGAGACTCACCCTTCGCCGCACCATAAAAGAGGTCTACCTGGAGCTCCGCCTCGACAAACGCCTTTACCCTCCCCCTCATCCATCACTCACGGTGCCGGAGTCTCGCCTTCTTCGGCACATTGAGATGAATGCAGTTATCACCCCGTCCCGCCTTTTCCTCTATCGCTATCGATCGGACCCTTCCTGTCCCAACTGCCCCTGTATCTATGCGGACCTGGCCCATTGCCTCTTCTATTGCCCGGCTGCTCAGCAGTCGGGTTCCTTCCCCCCACCCTCTCTATCCATCACCACCTGGCTCGACTGGCTTGGCGCTGAAGGGGAAGAAGAACAGCGGCTTCTGGTCGCCCAGGCGGTCGAAATGCTCGGCCTGTAAATTATGGTCGATTAAAAGTCTTTTACTACTACTACTAGGGAGGCGTCCTGTTAAGTCGGACTTGAAGCCTGTGTACTTCCATGCCATAAAGAAAAAAACTGCGGGCAATAGCAGAGTGCTCTCGCGTAATGGCGAGCGAAGCAGACCGGTGCACGGAACCGCATGTTTGAAACCCAGTCACGGCTATATTTATTAAGGCCAAAGCCTTTAATGGCTCAATGTCGTCCGTTCACAAAGCGCGTCACACGCGTTTAACTCGGGAACTAAAAAATGTAGATGAAACCCAATGGTTACTTGAGATAGAGCACAAAAAAATAAACCCAGGAGCCAAGTTTGATGATTCCAGATTAATTAGTTAATTATAAGCAAAATGTCCAAATGCATCGAAATAGCGTGGACGTTGATATAGCAACAGGAATATTGTGACGTCACATCTACCGGAATTCGTCATGGCACAGTGAAAATTGTCACAGAATGGTCGGAAAAACGTCGGATTTGTGCCAAATTAAATGAAAATAATGTGTAATTAAGAGTAATTAACACTTAATATCCCCGAAAGATGCGCAATTTGGGTATCAATATAGCCACAGGAGCGGTGTGACGTCACATCCACCGGAAGTCGTCACGGCATAGTGTCCTCGGCTTTCGCCTCTCAACACTTCAGTTGCCAAAGTGTCCGCACAAATTTTTTTATTCCTGCAGGAATCTGAGAGGCTTCCCACATACCTCATTTTTTCAGGATTGCAAGTGAAATAGTGCTTTCGCAATAAAAAAAAAGCAAATAGGAATGTGCTGATTGGCAGCCAGAAATCTTGCGGATTGAAAAGATGGTGTTATGATTCTTTACGGTACTGTAACAAACAGTGTTTATGAGTAATTAGTAGCGTAGTACGTCCTGGAGTGTAGCCTAGATGGTGGTTGGTGATTGGTAATCGATAACTGAGATTGGTACTCGCTAGAGTTATTGGTAATTATGACTTTATTGATGACCGTTATCGGTAATGCGATTGTTTGGTTTGTTTTATTGGGGTTTAACTTTCCAAAGAAACTCAGGCTATGAGGGACGCCGTAGTTAAGGGCTCCGGAAATTTCGACCACCTGGGCTTCTTTAACGTGCACTGACATCGCACAGTACACGGGCTTAATTTCGCCTTCATCGAAATTCGGCCGCCGCGGCTGGGATCGAACCCGCGTCTTTCGGGTCAGCAGCCGAGTGCCGTAACAATTGAGCCACCACGGCGGGGCTGTAATGTGATTGTGTATTGGTAATCGATGAAAAATGAGAAAAAGAAAGAGAAGCGCCATTGCGTCTGCTCTTAAAGCGAAGCATAAGTGTCCTCCTAATTTTTTGTGACGTGCATTTCGCCCTCTTCTATTCCGCATAGAAAAGCCCCACCCTCCGCTCAATACCCCCCTGTTGCGCCCCGTCCCGTCCCTGTGAGAATCAGCCCTTTCTGGCACGGCCCGGAGCGACCAGTGTTACCTGGTTTTGGTATTTAATTCGAACACAAACGTAGGCATAACAAGTTGTTTAACCGCCAAGGTGGCTCAGGGGTTATAATTTTGGGTTACGCAATCCAAGGCTGCGGGGTCGAATGCCGGCTGCATTGGCAGCATTTCGATCACGAGCTAATACCAAGCACGTCGATGTACTTTGCTGTGTCGGTACGCGTCGGGAATTCTTTGTGGTCAAAATTTATGAGGGGCCCACCGTGGGACCTCATTCAGCCCGGCTGAGGCTTCGGGAAACTCCAGTACCTTAGAAAGGTACCGTTAAGGATTCAGTAATACCTATTCTATTAAGTGACAGTTGATTGTTACCAGCGCGATTAAAACGTAGTTGTAATGAGAACAGTAATTTAAAGTAGCGGGTAAAGTAGCTGGTTACAGATGCACACACGCACACACACACACACACGCAGGCGCGCAGACACTCATACACACGCACACAGGCACATGTGAGCGAACACATACATACAAGACCTCCCTCTTTGTCTTTTTGTCTTTTTTGAATCATGCCTTAGCCACTAACGGTGGCAGGTATCTGCTTTTCTTACGCACACACGCATACATGTTTTCTTGGTTCAATAAATATTAGAATGAACTCGACGTAAATGTCATGGCTTCATTCTGTGTAACAATTGTGCATTTCACGACGTAGTTGCTATAATTAATAGCAGAGGACATAGACTACTGTAAATTGAAAACTGAGAACACACCAACTGTTCTCCCTACAACAAGTGTTGATTATTGCTAATCCTGATGTACTGACCACGGTGCGTTTCATGCGTGATGAGAAGTGAATCACTATGTCTCTGAAACCATGGCATCTAAAAACCATGACTACTTTGCTATGATGATTGCTATCAATCAATAAAATTAATAATACAGAAAGCAAGAGCTATTTTCTTACTAGCAGAGCTGTGTAAGATGATCTCTATTATAACGAGACGCGGACTTCTATTCAGGTGTATCTACTAAAGAAAAACTGCGCAACAGTGCGTATATCCTCGATTTGTCATATAGATATACAAATTTAGGTAATTTTTACGATGCGTTTTGTGAACACCGGTAGAGACTTCACCAAAGACAATATTGGACACACGCCAGCTGTCGCCGCCTTCAATTCCGCGCTGAAGCGTTGGCTGCAGACAGGTGGCTTCGTACACGATCCCTTGATGCGATTGTAAACTTCAGAGGCTGCACACACACGCACACACGCGCGCGCACACACCCTCACACACGCATGCACACACACACGCGCGCACACAAGCACACACACGCATGCACGCACGCACTCGCACGCACAAACACACACGCGCACACACACACACGCACACACACGCACGCACACATAAATACACAGACACACGCACGAACGCACACACACACGCATGCACACACACACCCGCACACACATATGCACGCACACACAGGCACACAACGCACGCACGCACACGCACATACGCACACACATGCACGCACGCACGCGAACGCACACGCACGCTCACACACGCACACAAACGCGCACTTATGCACACACAAACGCACACACACGCACACATAAGCATGCGCACACACCCGCACACACACACGCGCACACACAAGCACACACACACACCTACATGCACGCACGCACGCACACACACGCACGCACACACACACACCTACATGCACGCACGCACGCACACACACGCACGCACACACACACATGGGCTCATGCACGTACGCAAACGCATGCACGCACGCATACACAACATACGTACACACATGCACACGCACGCAGGCACGCACACGTACACGTACACACGCGCGCACACACACACACACGCACACATATGCACACGCACACGCATGTACGCATGCGCACACACACACACATGCACGCACACACAGACGCACGCAAGCACACACACACAAGCACGCGCGCACACGCACACGTACACACGCGCGCAGACACACACACGCACACATATGCACATGCACACGCATGTGCGCATGCGCACACACACATGCACGCACACACACACGCACGCAAGCACACACACACATGCTGCACACACACGCGCGTGCACACAGACACATGCTCACATACACCCACACGCACACACACACGCCCATGCACACACACGCACGCACACACATACACACCCGCACACGCACGCACACACGCACGCACACGCACACATGCGCGTACGCACACATGTACGCTAGCACACATACACGCGCGCGCGCACACGCACTCACGCACACACACGGTATTTCTCTCTCACACACACACACACGCACATACACTCACACACACACACACAAACGCAAACGCACACACATGCACACAAGCACATACACACGCAGACACGCATACACACGCACACAGGCACATGTGAACGAACACATACATACAAGACTTCCATCTTCCTGTGCCTTGACGGAAACTGTTTTTTTTTAATCATGCCTTAGCCACTAACGGTGGTAGGCATCTGGTTTTCTTTTAGGTACCTGGCAGCGATGTAAATGGCAGGGTTAAGAACGCCAATTCCGGCAAAAGCGCTGAGTTTATCTACGGCGGCGGCCTTCTTGTTAGAAATTACCCGGGGGCTATAGTTGTAAGCAAACCTCGTAGCCACTCTCAGTGTGAAAGCGTGGTAAGGAGTTCTGAATTCTTTTTACCGACCAAATGTTTTCAGGTACGCAGAGCGCACTGCGCCTCAAGTGGTAAGTGGTTTTAAAAAAAAAATTCGCTTTAAGCGAAGGCGCAACACATCATCGTAGTTAACAGTCACTACGCCAAGGCTGTGCGTTTTTCAGCGACTATACGGGCTGCTCGATAAGAATGAGCTGATGTTTACTCTGTCACTAGCTGCACGCATCAGCCATTACGCAGCATCTGTTGAAGTTTGCGTGGAAAGTCGCGAATTCGATCTTCACAACGCTGTGTTATGGATAAAGTGTGTTTTTTTTTGCATGTCATAATATTCTACCTAGTGTGTGACACTATTGTGTTATCTTAGCTGTTTTATTTAGGTATTTAAAAGCCTCTAACCGCAGCGCTGAAAGGATTTGGTGCATTGGAGGAAGCACATACAATTCATATGCGTCATAGAAGTTTATTAGCGCAAAGAAACAAAAAGGAAATATGTTCATTATGAAAAAAAGGAAGAATAAGGCAAAAATCCAGTGCCCTTGTAAGGATATAAACATATTACGAACGATTCCGAAATGTCTTATGAGGATAGTATTCAGTTACTCACAGTAGTAATTTCTATTGGCTGATGACGTGCTCAGTGAGTGATGATGACTGAATGGCTGGTGATTTTTCATTGTCAAAAAGAAATCTAGAGGTACACAGTCGCCGCCCCTTGCAAGCACCTTAGGCGTCTACATTTTGTAGTAACAACCGCCCACGAGCGTGAGGTGAAAGAAATGAAATCAGTAATGGCTAACGTTTTGTTCAGCTGGTCCTGTTGAGATACACTATCAAGAGGAGGATTTACTTTGCATGCGCCATTTAGCTAACCAAGCACTTACTGAATAATCAGCCAGTACTGGCGATGACCATTTCAGAACTGCAACCATCGCCGCTGCAGTATTTCTCGACGACTTGGTAACGTCGGGTGTCTCTGGGCTTCCTGTGGACAACTAATAAGTGAATTTCCTCAACGCTGTGGTATGCAGGCTTAGAAAATATGATATACATCGACAAAATCAGACACTCCGCAGACTTCAAGCTGCAGACTTCACCGATGAGGGCCCTTCCGAAGGTGAAGAGTTCGGCGGCGCTACATCCGCACTGAGGCACCATTACGAGACATGCATAGACGTCATTGCCATGCGTCGGCTTCCACATGCTCTAAAGCAGACCGTAGAACACCACGTCACCATTTTATGGAGCATTTATGGAAGAGAAACCGCCCTCAGAAACCTGGCGGGCGACCTGATCTGCGATCAGCTCATGCGGGAACGTTAAAACAGCCATTAGCCCGAGCACCTCCTTATAGAGTGTTCTTTGCTTACCCTTTCGCAGGCCAAGACGATTGCGAGGCTGTTCAAAGAAGCATCAAAGGAAGCCAAAGCGCTATCATGGCGGTATGCTAGCGATCAATGTGTTCAGTGCAGCATACGTGCATCTACTTGCTTTTTGGAGTGGCACTTCCTCCACTGGCTAGTTCTGAGGCAGATGCAAATGGTGTGTAGGTCAAAGAGTCCGAGGTTTACCAACCAGAGCATGGTACTGCTGCCGCTCCTGGCCGATCTTCGATCTGCTGCCTCGCCGATCGTTGCCTCTCCGGCTCGTATTTTTTTGCACAGATTTTTTTAAAGGATCTAGTTCAGCTTACCTTGCAGGTGTCGATCCACGTACTGCTATCCTCGTCAGAAAAATCACCGAAACGGGAGATTACCACCTTGAGAAGTTTTGCGGTCGCTACGATTTTATAAGCCTAAAGAGCAGTCTATATTGCTGTCAAATAACATATGCTACATTGGCAGTGAATAGAATTTCTTCAAAAGAAGACTTAGGGTGAATCCTTTAATCATTTACTTTTTATCATGATATCTGTTTTCTTTCCTCTAGGAGGCCAGTGGAAAATAATTCCGCATACGCATACGCACAGTATTATTTTTCGCTGAGCCAAGAAAACATTGCCGTAGCTCGGATTTCATGACAAAACTTAGCGTACAAGCTTGCCTCTTAAGAGATTGTTGTTGCTTTCTTTGAGGACCTGTATCAGTGCTCATCAAAGATGTCTTGAAAGAAGCATTAATTTCAGTTATAGATGGCGTCCAAAGGTGCCCTATCCTGAACCCAACAGTCTTCAGAGACAGCCTTCCCTTCAGAGCTCAGGACTGCAATGTTGTGCTGTCCGCCTTTCCCATCAGTGGAGTGAACTGGGTGCTGTACATCACACAACTGATCCTTAAGCAAGGAGAGCCCATCACAAGCTATAATGAATTCAACAAGTGTGTCCGCTGCATTGACCATGCCAATTGTCAAAACTGGGAGCCTCAACTACCCGCACGGTTGTTCCTCACGCGCACGTCCCTCCATCGAGATAAGATGAACCCAGAAGCGAAGTATATTTGTGTGGCTCGCAACCCGTGGGACGTGTGTGTTTCCTTCTTCCACCGCGTGACGGACTTGTCTGTATGCCGCTTTCAAGACGGCACCTTTAAAGAATTTTTCCACTCTTTCCTTGAGGACACCTTTGGTGTGCGCCGCTATATTGATATTGCAGGCGCAGGTTACCCTGTGCGAAATGACCTAAACGTTTTCTTTGTAACTTACGAGGAACTTGCGAAGAACACTAAGAAAGTTGTCCTGTCGCTGGAAAATTTTTTGGGAGAAAACTGTAGTACTCGTTTCAAGGCGGACCTTGAGCTCCTCAGAAAATTCTTCTCTGGTCCACACCTGAGCACGTGAAGGATGTTATGCTGGTAACCATGAGGCAAAACACGAATGGAAGCCAAATGACGAGTCAGATAGGATGCAATGGAGACCATAGAAAATACAGTATTCTGAGAAGTGCTAGGGTGGGCCATTGGCGGGAGTATTTGACGACGGAGAAGCTCAGGCGCCTGGAAGCAAAGACAAAAGTTGAGGGCGAAGGATACTTTCTTAGATTTGAGGAGGGAAGCTAAAGCGCAAACGGCTGTAGAGGCCCATCAGTGTTCTCAATAGTGCTTATATTTGTTCTTTGATTAACTCAGCCGTACTTTAGAACGAACTCCCTGCCAGTACCAGGTGCCACATTTCCAGATTGCTTTATTGCTAAAGAAATCCACCACAACAAAAAATTGTGTGCCTTTGTTTTATTGTTCCAACACTTTGATTTGAATTAACGAACGCTGTTCCGAAGTGTTCGAATTTGTTTAAGAAATTTAAAATCCTATGATATCATCGCAGGCGTGATATGCTCTGCAGTAGTGATTATATGTGGAGCTTTATCCAGGGTAAGTAGAGCTGGCGCTCGTGCCGGCATAGCAGTATATCGTAAATGGAAGCGCTTGCATTCATGTTCTTTCCAAGGACAAGTTTTCCCAGGTAGGCATTTGTTATTAGGGAAATATGATGGGGGATTACGGGGCGATCGTTTATGGTTGGACTTGACTGAAAAGAAATGCAAAGCCTATCGGCCGGTGCCGCTTAAGCATTTCGGGCCTAGACCATTTAAAAATAAAACAGAAAGGATAGCTAAAAATAATCTCTCAAGGCAGCAGCTGGCCGTTCGTTCGAGGGCAAGAAGTGAGAAAATTTCTGGCCAGGACACAGAGAACGGCTATTTTATGACAAAATGTAATTTGGTAATTGTTTCGGTGCTCCTAAATAACAATCAAGAAACTCCGCAAACACATCAACAAATACATTCTGTACTTGGTTTTTTGATAGCGATGAACAGTTTCAACATTGAACGATCGACGCTATATCGTGTTAGTGTGATGTCATCTTCTGACTGTAAGCCGTAGGGCGGAAAAGTTCCGCTAGGCTACAAACGATTAGCCATTACTCTTAAAATTACCAGAACGAATCAATATCAGGAATTAACAGGCCATGACACTGCTCTTCTCTGGAAGAAGAGAATATTCATTTTCGTTTGATTTTGTGATCAGTCTAGGCGTTCTTCTCTAAAGAGATGTTAACAAAAGAGGTGAGGCTCTCTTAAGGAGCCCCGCAATGGGTGGAGTCCCTATTCCGGGACCCCATTCGTCGAAGCCGCCAGCTTAGCCCTCTTGACCAAAGCCTTTTGGGCCTGAAGGTCCGAGCAGCCAAGCAGGGCCGCCTCCCATTCCTCTCTGGTAGGTTAGGGGTGGGGGGAGAGAGCTGAGTTGCGCTGGCAAGCCCAAACCATGTGGTAGGTGTCAGCCACCTCGCCACAGTGTTTGCACCTGCCAGTGAACGCGGGATCGAAGTGTTTTAATACTGCCGGGCACAGCATTGTATTAGTGAATAGTCTAAGTAGAACGCGTTCGTTTGCTTTCCCCAGTCCCTTTGCAGGGGCTGGGTACACGCGGTGCCTATCCTTATAATAAGATGCTATATCTTTGAACGAGAGTAAAGAACCACCTTCAGGTTTCAGGTGCTGAGGAGCCAATGGGAACGCCCGGTGAATGAGTGCTCGGGCCGCCGCGTCTGCAGCTTCGTTTCCTGCTAGGCCCTGATGGCCCGGAGTCCAAACTATGCAGCGGGGAGTAGGATCGGTGTCTCGGCTGCAGTTCCTTAGTATTCGTTCAGCTAGTGGAGTTATCCAGTCAGCCTCATAATTTTTACACGCCGAACGCGAGTCTGTTATGATGTGTTTTGATTTGGTATCAGAAGCAGCTAGGGGGATAGCAACCACTTCAGCTTGTGTTGTTCCTGGGGCTCGAAAGGAGAGCCCATCCACCTGTATTTCTTGATGTATGACCGCGGCTGTGTACCACCCCCCGTGGATCGGCCCGGCTACATATACGTAGTAGACACCTTGCTTGTTGCCATAGTGGCGCGCTAAGGCTTCCGCCCTAGCCTGGCGACGACCACTACGGTCTTCCTTATCCATCTTATTGGGGAGGGGTCGAACATCTTGGTGAGGAGGGGTCGAACTCTGACGGCGCGTCTCCAGAGGTCGGGCACTCGGACCCGCTCCTGAATGTGGAAATCGTGTTGGATGTGAAGCCGGGTTAACAAGTCCCGGCCCGACTTCGTTTGGGCTAGCCTCATGTATTGATTTGTGAGATGGGCTTCCTTGAGCTCCTGAAAGGTGTTCACCACTCCTAATGCAAGAAGTCTCGCATTGGAGGTGGAGACAGGAAGGTCAAGTACCCTCTTCATCATTTTACGGAGTATTACCTCAACTTTGTCTTCGTCGTGCTTCCGCAAGTGTAGATAAGGGACCGAATAGAGAATTCGGCTGATTACGAAAGCATGGGCCAGCCGAACTGCATCCCTGCTTCGCAAACCCCCTCTCTTATTGGAGACGGGACGGACCATACGGCCCACCTTGTCTCCAATTTTGCAGAGCTTGTGCAATGTTGTGTCTACTCTTCTTTCGTTATTGATGAAGAGTCCGAGTATTCGAATTTCTTTGGCCTCATGTATGGGGCCACTTGTTAAGGAGAGATGTATTTTGGTATTGTCCTTAGCTGATGCCCTAAGGTGTACAAATTCAGATTGCTGGGTGCGCATTGGAGACCACTGTGCCCTGCGTAGCGATCCACTACGTGAGCGGCTGTTTGCAGGCATTCCTCCATGCGCCCTAAGTTTCCCTCTGTGGCCCAGATCGTGATATCATCGGCATACAGCGCATGCCGTATGCCTTCAATACCCTGCAACTGGTCCGGGAGATGGAGCATCGCCAAATTAAAGAGTAGGGGGGATAGCACCGCGCCTTGTGGTGTCCCCCGCGTACCCATTTGATACGGACCGTATTCTACCTCTTGGATTTTGATTAATGCTGCTCGATGGGTGAGAAAGTCTTTGATATAGTTGAAAGTGTTGCGGCCACAGTGGGTCTCATTGAGATGTGTCAGTATGACGCTGTGCTTGATATTGTCGAAGGCTCCTTTCAAGTCCAAGGCAAGGACGACCTTGTCATTATGTGGATGTTCAACTGGTTGTATTATGTCTCTGTTGAGTTGGAGGAGTATGTCCTGTGCCGACTTATGCGGGCGAAAGCCGAACATAGTGTCTGGAAACGTATTCCGCTGTTCCAAGTATTCGGAGAGCCTATCCCGCACCATTGTATCCATTAGCTTGCCCACACACGAGGTGAGCGAGATAGGCCGCAGGCGCTAATATTGACACGTAAGTTTCGCTTCAGTATATTTCGCTGCCGTGAACACCACCCATCGTTTTGAAAAGTTCTTAGGGCACCGTGTTCGGCGGCGAGCGCAAATAGCAAGTTTGAAATTTGGTACTGTTCCAGGACTTCAGCAGGAAGCTACTTTTCGTCCCTAAATATTAAAAGACATCTTTTACCTACCTACCAGGTCCAAAAGCAAATACCCCTATCTGGGCACGAAGGAAGGAAGATGGACTGTATAAGTTTGGGCGATGGTTGCCTACATCCTGACATTTGGGGTTAATGTTTTTCGGTGTTTCATGAACAAGAGTATCCCAGCGTTCTCAGGAAACCAAAAACAAAAAAGACCGCCACTGCTGCTAATAGTCCTCGATGCCACCACTGGTTCTAAATGATAGAGAAGCAGAAAGTTCATTTAGCGTTCGTTTGGAGCAATGCTTTTATTTTTGAATTGACACATTCAGGAAAACGACAGCAGCCGTTGGTCTCGCAAAAACATATGGAAGATGTTTACGATCTTGCCTTGTTTCTTGGAGTTGAAGTCTGAAGCTAAACGACAGCTGTGACAGGCGCAGTGTCGACGGGCCTTGAATAAACTTCGGCCATCTAGGAGCCTTTGCCGTGAACTCACACGTAACACGATGTTCTCAAATTGAACTCCGTTGAAATTCAGTGCCGCTGCTTGAAAGAAACCATCCACTTCATGCTCAGCAGCATAACACCAATGCTGCAGGGTGCGAGGCATGTATATTTTGTTTCGAGGGGCGCCTCCAGCAGTCCAGAGCTCAGCACAACCAGTACTGGCATAGCGGCAAGTAAGATTACCAGTGGCTACATGCGACCACAAGGAGCGCGAGTATAACAATAAACTATAGTCCTTGCAGTTATCCACAAATTTAGTTCTTAAAATCTCGGAAATGGTGGTGCGCGTCAGCAGCAGCAAATAATATTCAAAACAACACAAACGATCACTTTGGCTGCGTAACTTCACAGCATGTTTTCATTAAACGTTCTCCAGTCTCAAACAAGGCAGCTGCACTCCCATTCCTAATACGGCGGGTTGACGGGAAGTTTGTGGGACTCAAGTACTCGAGATCGCAATCGCCTCTTCACGAATATCATTCCACAGGTGCATGAAACAGGCCTTTTCTTCGTTGTTTTTTATGTTATTCTCAAAACGAGCCAGCTGGCTTGGCGTGAAGTAATCCTTCCAGCTTCCTACCCTTGCTTCTTTGACTAAGCTGTATTTTTCGTGGTCTCCTTCGTGGCCTCGCTTGCTTGACAAATGGTTTCTGACAAAGAAGTCATCCCATCCGGCCGTAGGGTTCCCTCCGAGGTCCCACACGATGACTTTTCTCATGTTCTCCGGTTTCGACCATTCCAGGATATTTTCTAAAACCTGCTCGTCTTGGTGCAAAGCTTGACCGTAACAATCGCCCAGAAAGTAAGCCAGTTTTAAAACGGTAGCCCGTTTGTCCTTCATGAGCTCTTCATAGGTAACAAAAAACACATTCGGTTCATCCTTCAGCGCGTATCCCGAAGCCACGTGGTCGAAGTAGTCCCCGTAGCCTAGGTCACCTTCCATGAATGGGTCCAGGAACTCTTCGAATGTGCCATCCTGAAACCGGTAGATACTGATATCTGTCACCATGCGGAACAACGATGTGCACACGTCCCAGGGGTTCCGAGCCACGTACACGTACTTGGCCTCGTCGTTCATCATCTCACGGCGTAAAGGCTGGTGCGTGAAAAACAACCTCATGGGAAGAGAAGAAGTCCAGTCAGCGCAGTCCATGTATTCTAATAGGCGAGTGTTACTGGTGAACTCACTGTATGTCCTGACGGGTTCCCCGCGCTTCAGTATCAGCTGAATGATGTAGTGGACGTAATGCGTCCCGCTCTTGACGAAGGAGCTCTGCACTAGATCACCCTTCGCTGCACGAAAGGAGAGGCTTTCCCGGAAGATTACAGGATTTAGCCATGGACATCTGGGCACACCGTTGATGATTTGACGATAGGGCCTGCGACTTGGCATGGCTGGGAATTATCGGGTAGTGTTTATTCTGGAAAGGAAGCATTCGGTTTATGGTGTTATCAGGTATTATAGACAATTTCAGATAAAATCATGCAGTGAAAACCTGCTCGAAGTTGAGGCGCGACTTCGGATTCTTATACGTCATGGACTGAAATCTAGAAGGCACAGATCAGCAAGCATGGTCTTTTCAAAAATATTTTGGCAGCATAAAATGTTGTCGGCCAAGACGAGATGGGCTCCCATGCTTAAACGTCGTGCTGTTTTGACAATTTCTATCGCAAACAACTAGTAAAGCAAGCACCAGCAGATGCTGGAAATGTGGTGCTGCTTGTTCGTGACAGCCCAGAGTGCGCTCAGCAAGTTTCGACCACTTCAAAATATTCATTCCTCTAAACTTTCGCAAGCTTGGTGCATGAAAAGACATTACTAACATTGGAGGTTATTATTAACACACATTTAAGCTATCACCGTGAATATTTAACTGGCTGCAATCAAAACGACAGTCTAAAAACAACATTTATTTCACGCAACTGTCTTCCGCAGATAAAATAAACACTATTGCGCAAGCTTCTTGAATGGACATAACTACAAGGACAACTCATGAATAAATTTTTTTTTATATCTTCTCTATGTATTGTGCACTATATGAATGTTCATATGTGACAGAAAATGTATCACAATCATCCTGTTCCAATACCTAAGTCTTGAAGTAGACCATATCTTTATGCCCACTGCTGTTTGCATCAGCTTTGTTAACGAATGTCTTATAATATTTTGCGGAGACATGATTGAAGCTCTTTAGAACGCATTTCTAATTATCTCGAAGTGCGTCCAGTTAGTTTTGCCGAGTTCAGACCTTGATTATATTGCCCAAGAGTTTGGGAACTTGGAGGACTTTGCTAATTTTAAGGATTTGATCTGTGATCTGATAAAAATGCGAATCTATAATCACAGGCGGGTTATTCTGCGCTGTATACCACAAACCTTGCTACTTAAAGATATGAAGTTCACTAATATTGATTTGATTTGTTGATTGATTTATTGGGGTTTAACAGCGCAAAGCGACTCAGGCTATCAGGGACGCCGTAGTGAAGGGCTCCGGAAATTTCGACCACCTGGCGTTCATCAACGTGCACTGACATAGCACAGCACACGGGCCTCTAGAATTTCGCCTCCATAGAAATTCAGGCGCCGCGACCGAGATCGAACCAACATCTTTCGGGCCAGCAGCCGAGCGCCGTAGCGGCTCAGCCACCGCGGCGGGTATTCCACTGATATATCTTTGATGGATAAGCGAAAAGACTTAAACCCAAGACATGCCAGAATCTTGTCTGGCTAGGGAAATTTTTTGTGATTGGATGAAAACGTACGCTCGCCAAAATTTCAGAGTACAATTTTTGTTCCTGCCTTTTTGTGTAGCTTTTGCGAGTATATATTTTTGCCATACTGCTTCAAACTCAACTACTGAAGCTTCATGAAACCACTAATGCCAAAGCTTTCGCATCAAGGTGAAAAATACTACTTTTTGCCTTGTCGAGGTAGTGTTTAGAAAAAACAACAATAAGTATTACAAGCATGTGGAGTGCTGCACTCTTTTTTGGCTGGAGGCCGTGACCGTGTGAGCAAATGTGTGACATTTCTGTCGACAGCTCGTGCTTACAACGATAAGGCATTAAAGGCTTCCGCCTTAAAATTCAGGGGGGGGGGCGCTTTGTTGACCTAAAGCGCGGAGAGGCGAAAGACTTAACGCGGTGTTGCTGCTAGTGTCACTGACGTGAGGTTACGATGTTAAGCTTCGCCTCCGAGTGTGGAACGCGATAGCGTCTTGCAACGCTGCCAGAGAGTCCGCAAAACGCCATCGCCCGTTCGGCTCTACGTCTTGCTTGCCGGTTAATTAGTTTTTGAGGAAAGGAAATGTATCTGTCTCGCATATGTCGGTGGACACCTCAACCTCGCCTTAAGGGAAGGGAGGAAGATGGGAGTGAACGAAGACACCGTATTCACTAGATGCGCCTTTGTTCATTCCAAACCAACCAGCTGACATGGCGGAGGGGTTACCGTGCTCGTCTCGCACTGTTGAGACCCTGGTTCGATTCCCGAACTCGACCAAATTTCTTCTCGGTCTTAATTATTTATCTGGTCTGACTACAAAGCTTAATTAGGCTAATTGGTACGTAACCTTCGTAAGCGGCGGGCGTTGGTGGCGCTGATGAACACTCTCAAGGTTAGGTTACTTGTGAACGTAAATATCCCCGAAAGCAGAAGATTTGACAGCCGTCTCCGTAGCTCAGAGGTAGAGCACAGAACGCGTAATTCGGAGGTCGTGGCTTCGGATCACACCGGTGGCATGGAGTTGTTTTTATGCGAAGCATATTACTAGAGCTACACTACAGCCCGTCGAGCGCGGCGGTGGAGCTACCATTGACCTCTAGCGTGACCACGAGACACCACGTGACAACATGACGTCACAGCAGAGGAGAGATGGGCTGCCGGCTCGCGCGGTCGGCCGCGGAGGTGCAGGCTCCACATCAGAAACGCTGCAGCTGACCACGTGACGCTACAGCAGCGGTATAAAGCTGAGCTTGCCTCGCTGGTGGTGGCTTGGCTAGAGCCAGTAGCAGGCCCGTGTACTTTCCTTTTCATCCTTCTCTCAGTCACAACAACAACAACTCTCCGGGCACTTACGAGGCGGCCAGGTGTTGGGATGCCGCCTAGAAGCAGGGCTGATTTGAACGAGAAGCGAAAGCTTCAGCGTGCCACAGAGACCGATGAAGAGCGGGATGAACGTCAAGCAAGGAAAGCCATGTATTACCAAGCCTAGCCATCAATATGCTTCGCATCTGACTAGGCTTAACCTTAGCTAAGCCTCAGCCATTTTTTGTTCTATTTTCCTAATCAATTAGCTTTAAACGATAACATATTCAGTAATATTCTAAATTGATCAACACCACGGAATAAATAAATTAATTAAAGTCGCCTGTGTCCCTTGGTTTCTGTGGCTGTTGGCTTGTCTCACATTTATAACAAGCCCCTCATTCCCCTTCCCTTGTTTGCTTAATTGCTTAGCGAGGACCGCAGTTCTGGCAGCCTTGACGCCATAGGAAGCACAACAGGGTTCTCACACAGCTTCCACCCTCGTCGTTCGATGACGTTCCACGTGACACTAGCGGTAACTCAGGACGTACTACGTCCGCCGCTTACGACCGTGGGTGGCGGTGATGAACACTCTTAAGGTTAGGTTACTTGTAAACATAAATACCCCCAAAAGCAGAAGATTTGACAGCCGTAGCTCAGAGGTAGAGCATCGGACGCGTAATTCGTAGGTCGAGGCTTCGGATCCAACCGGCGGCATGTGGTGGTTTTTTCTTCTGCTTCCCTAATGAATTAGGTTTAAACGATAACATATTCAGTAATATTCTATATTGAACAACACCACAAAATAAATAAATAAACTAGAGTCGCTTCGGTCCTCGTTTTTTGCGCTGCTAAGTATGAATCCACACCAACTAGCCCAACTTTCTGTACTTATTAACTACATTTCTTGTTCAATGGGCTCTTTTTCTTGTGTATCTTTTAACCATCACAACCCAGCAGTTTTGACAGCTCTCATAGCAGTGTGCGTGTGTAGAGCAAGGACGGCATCTTGGCATATTAAGCAACAACTCTGCCCTTCTGACATCCAAGCTGTGTGCGGCTGGCTGCAGCCATCCCCTGGGCACTCAAGACGTTTCTGCCGTATTCTACAGTCGGAGTGGTGGAGACAGGTACGCTTCTATAAGCTCTGCCTTCGCGTTCACTGCGGGCGTGGTGTCAATGAGCGGCAGCAGCTCCGGTTGTACGAGGATTGGTCCAGGACAACAGACAGCCTAACGGAGTTCCTGTGGAACACTATTCGTCCTACGCTACCAACAAGGAAAAAAGCCTCAGCGACCACGGGGAAGATTACCGTCCGCGAAAACAGGGTGATTGACGATCGTCACCGACGGACTCTGGAATTGGGACCGAAATTCTGCTTTGAACCTGCCTTGAGGCCCCTCGAGCTGCTAGCGCTCTCGCGCGAGGTCTCCCGGGTTGTTCCCGACGCTGATAGATCAAGGTGCGTTAGCGAGTGCTCCGCAATCGTAATGGACCAGAAAAGAAAAGGAAAAACGAGAACTTCTGGAAGAATGAAAGAGCTGGTGGACTACTTGGCGACTGAGGGCTTGAGGCCTCTCCTTTCTGACAAGGAGGGATTCTTTGTCCTAGCGCCAGAAGGCGTTTGCAGCAAGAAGGCAGGAGAGGCAATTGCAAAGAACTTCAAAGAAGTGGCTCTGAGGCCTGCTTCCGTCAAAAACAGGCCAAGGTCGTCCTGGATGAGATGAATCTGGATCGAATGGGCGCCACGGTCAGCAATAGCAAAGGTTCCATTCTGGACTTGTTTTTCACAGCCAAGACCCATAAGCCGGACGTTCCCTTCAGGGCGATTGCTTCGGAGCGGGACACCTGGCAGCATGCAGTTTCTGGATTTCTACAGCGTCATCTGGGTTCTCTCAGGTTGTCCGACCCATTTTTGGTGAGGAACTCTACGGATGTTGTGAAGTTCTTGTCACAGGTGGAGGAGAAGAGGCATTTCGCCTTCAGCACAGACGTTGAAGATTGATTTTACTCTTTACCTCATGCTCAGCTTATGAAGTATGTGAAGGATTGCATCATCGAGGATAATGACGAGGTTGTGTTCATAGCGGAAGGTGGTATTTCGGTAGAAAGTTTTCTAGAGCTCTTATAGTTTTACCTCGACTCGGCCTTCGTCGGGTGGGGCGGGAAAGTGTACGTCCAGAGGTCTGGCGTCTGCATTGGATCCCGTGTCGCACCTGTTTTGAGCGACATATTCCTAAGCAGAATGGACGTTAAATTAGCTGAAGACCTTGCTGATCTTGCTGAAAGAGTCTTCCAGTATGTTGATGACTTTTTGATCCTTCTAAAAGATAGTTCCCCCAGGGTTATCCCGGACGTCGTCAAGGTATTCAAGGAAAGGGGCGACGGTCTGAAGTTCACATTTGAATTACCGCAGTCAGGCTTCATACAGTTCCTAGACCTGAGGATTGGTTGCCATGGGAGTGGGGTGTGCTGGGAGTATCGCCCAAGGACGGAAAACCCCCTCCTCAATCACAGATCTGGTCATTCGAAGTTGTTAAAGGCCGGCATTGCTAGTTCTTGCCTAAAAGCCTCCTTCTCGAAATCTTGCTGCCACAAGGTTGAAACAAGCTTCCTGGCACAAATACGCCGGCTTAAGGAAGCACGTTTTCCTGATCACACTCTGGCTAGAGTCACGGAAAGGATCTTGGCCAGGACCAGTAGGCCCGAGGTCATAGTAAAAGAGGATGCGAGGAAAAACGATTGGTAGGAATTCCCTATGTCCACGGTATTTCACATCGCCTAAACAAAGTGGGGGCGAGGTATGGGGTGAGCGTTGTTTACACCGCGAAGAATAAGCTTGCTGGTGTGTGCAGTGCTGTGCAAAATAAGCTTGAGCATGGTGGTGTCCGCGGGAGGGGCAGTTGTACGATAGCCCACAGAAAAAGGATCGCAGATTGTGACACAGGTGTTGTATATCGCATTCCGCTTTCCTGTGGTAAGAATTACATCGGCCAGACCGGTCGGTGTATCAATGAGCGTTTAGCGGAACACCGGAGATCATTGAAAGGTGCTGTGTCTTCCAACCTCTCCTTGCATTGCAGGGGTTGCAAAGACTGCTTTCCCCACCTAGATAGGACAAAAATCTTGTTCATGCACAGCGATAAGGTTTGCCGGGAGCTGATGGAAGCTTACCTGATTAAAAAAGGAGACGCGTGTGCCGCATCACCGTCGGTCAGCCTGCACTAAAGGAGATTCCTTTTCTGCGCAGGTTCTTGAGTATGGGCAGACAGTACGGGGGGTTGGCTTGATGTGATTGCACTTGTTATCCTGTTGTTATGTTCGTTTCATGCAGGAATGATATGTCATAGCTTTCCTTGCACGCGCGGTAGTGGTTGTTGTGTTTCAATTTTGTATTTTTTAACGCCTTTAAAAAGCTTCCCTTTCGTGAATAAAAATGCAGTTGATAGTCTGCGCTTGTGTTGTGTCTCCTCGTTCGCTTTGGTCCTCGGTTTTTGCGCTGCTAAGTATGAATGTGCTCCCGTGTCCCTTGAGTTCTGTGGCTGTTGGCTTCTGTGGTATATATATATATATATATATATATATATATATATATATATATATATATATATATATATATATATATATATATATATATATATATATATATATATATATAAAGGTAATTCGGTTGACACACGGTAGAACAACTTTATTGGCCTTCGTCAGAGTAAACTGCGCGCGCGCGTGCGTGTGTGTGTGTGTGTGCGCGTGTGCGTGTGCGTGTGCGTGAAAAGTTTCCCTAATTATGTCATAGCGATGATTTATTTCGTGTTTATAGGGGAGAGCAGTATCCCACGTGGGTGGATTAGTGTAAAGAATCCTAGATTATTCCTGGATATGAAGTCCAAGAAGCCGGCAGGATGATACTCGAGGATAGGGTGGCCTGCCATTGTAAGTGACGAGACGTATTGTGTTGGCGTTTTTATCGTGTTTTTGTAATGAGTAGGAACTTGGATACGTCAGGTGCGAGAGACAGGCCTAATGTGTCAAGATAACTAGTGACTGCAACGATACCTTGCTGTAAGGTGTCATCCGCCTTTCCGGCAGATCCAGAGGTGCACCAAAGATAGAAATCGTGTGTATAGGCTGTGTGTTTGAGGTTTGGGATAAGTACCGGAATAAGAGATAGGGGAGCCATCTTATGGTTAAAAATAGTCAGTGATCGATTGCGCCTTGTGGAATACGACGCATGAGGGGAAAATGATCACAGACAGAAATGGGGAGACAGAATCTGGCCGTGATGTCACAGAGAAATGCAATGAGGCAGCCACAAACCTTTGGCCCGCATCCAAAGTTATGTTTATATACTGCAGCATGCCTGCACATAACATAAAACTAGGGTTAAATTTTTAATTATCCTGTGAAAATATTGGGCGAGTTCTTTTAGGTTGTACAATCAGAATTTCTTCAAGGTAAACGATATACCAGTGGATAAAAGGTCTTTAAATGATAGCAGGAAACTTCAGTGCTCCAAGAATGGTCCTGAACATGCAGCGCTGGCAGACGAGGGACGAAAGAGAGACGACACACACAGGGCGTCTCTCCTTTGTCCCTCGTCTGCCAGCGATGCATGTTCAGCACGTCAAACTAGCTTGCCCAGCAACACACCCTGTCCAATAATAGTAATATCAGAACGGAAAGTAAAAGCGTGAAACCGTGAGGATTACCTGGACGCACTGTACAATAATTATAAATGCAATATAAATAGCTGCAGGCACGTGACTGCAAGAGTAAGACAAGTCCTCAGGTCGAAAAATTGGAAAGCAGCCCGAGGCTTCCCTCTCTCTTGTTCACTGTGTGTTTTCAAGAAATGCATCTGCCTGGCCTCTTTCTCACAAGATGTTTTCAGCCCTTTAGGAGGAGTGGTACTAAAAAAAGCAATATGCCTAAAAAAGGGTCCCTTTGCGATCGTCTGCAGCTACTACTCCAGAAATATTACAGACGCTTTAAACGGTTATGAATACCCACACCATGTAGAATACCAGTACTAATATAGCATACGTACATATCAAAATGTGTTTTTTTAATTTCAATCCAAATTTCTTATTGTTCTGTAGTTTATTCAAGTTCACCCAATGATATATCTTAATTAGTGACAGACGTCTCGGTGAATATTTACTGGTTACCATACAGATTAAAAGCTCCCAATTCAGCAAAAAAACTTTCCATCGTCAGGTTCACAACATGTAAGAATAATATTTCAAATCGTCGCAAAAGTAACCAAACGCACTCAGCTGAAGCTATCAATTTTATGTAAATGTTTCATATCTGCCCTCATAATATATCTTTGATCTATGGTAACGAAACTAAAAAAAAGAAATGCGCGGATGCGCAAGAGTACACATTTTCACTGTGTGCTTTTGTGCTTCCTAATATATCTGTTCACGGCAAAAATATTTGCATCGCCCTTCTTTCTAACCATCAGTCATAGACATATAAAATGAGTAGAGAAATTGACACCTCGGCTAGCGGCCATGGGTTGATATATTCTGAAATTACTTAGTTACAATGCACGAAAAGCTTTTCAACGCCGAAGAATAAGGTCGGTTCCGAAGGACTTGTTTTCTTAAATGGTCGCGCAGCTTTCAAATTCGAAAGAATGGTAAAAATTGTTTCTTTAAAATTGTTACAGCAGCTTGTATGCGTTATTTTTTGGGGTGTCCTGAAGTTTAATTTGAGAAATCGGCCGGTAATGACTCTAAAAAATTGTTTCTTGAACCGCGGCGTTAGTGTAATTCGAGGAAACTATAGAATAATGGCTGTTCTTCTAGTTACAGCTTTCTGCCTAGATGCTCACCTTGCGAAGCAGATTTAATCTCAACTGATGTACTTAATTATACTGCGTCTGTGTTGTTTCACTGCCAGGACCATAGTGCAGCTGAGGAAATCCTACGCTTTTCAGATATGCGATTTCCAACCTTCTTGTATCAAACTTTCTCACTCAAGATATGTGAACCGACACTGCAGCACAAAAATTGAAAACCAAAAATTGTGGTTCACGAAAAAGGAATTTTAAGATCGTCTTGACCTTTACCACCTCAGTCGCAACACATTAAATGCTGAACCAGCCTTCATCCATAATTTCTTAAGTCTGCAGCTTTTTCATCACATTACGTGGGACGATATGCAATAGAAAGCAGTATTCTGGAGACGAAAAAGTGGAATTTTTATGTCAAAAGTATTTATATATCTGGAAAAAGTTCATGTATATACACCGCGAAATATTGACATTTTTTCTCTAAGTCTTTTCCCCCTTAAGCCATTTGTAGAAATCGGGCTTGGGCCGCTGCCAGGAGGCTGAGAGTATTGAACGATAATATATCTCGAATGCTATTGTGTTGCTACGGGATAGCCTGTAGCCCCAATGTGCTTGCAAGCAACACTGTTTGAGACTATTCAGCACTGGAAAGACAGCTTTTTCAATTCCGTGTTACTAAATTGACGACGCATTCCGAAAGGAAAAAAATTTCATGAATAATGAATCATTAGTTTTGCTACAATTTTTGATACATTGATTTCTCACAAGTACCGCATCTACATTCCGCCCCATTTGACATGGCAAGATCATGAAGAATAAAGAGCGGCCTTACATTGGCTACAGTTGAGTTTGGCGAATCGCCTTCGTGAAAAGCGAGATTAAAAGCTCGAATTTGACATTAGACCACAGAACTGTGCCTTAGGTTGTTTCCTCATTTGTGTTCGCAAAGGTAAGCTAAAAAGATGATGTGAATAACAAAGTGACGTCCTGACAGCTACTCACGTAAAGATGAAGGGAGCGTGGGTGTGCTTCTTCAAACATGAGCTTTATACAGTGTGCTGCAGTAACCAAAACATAAGCTAACCCGGCAATCGCATGCGCTCGTTCTTTCTCGATATATTTTTCAGTGCAAAAACAAAACCCAAAAATTATTTTACCCTACTAATCTGACTGCCCATGCGCATAGTATCGCTAAATAAACATTTGCATATCTTTCATTTCAGAAATTTTTAAAATTTCTTCACCCATATAGAGCTTGTTTCATAAAACCCTTTTGAACTAACTAGACTGACGCACATTTCGGATATCACACAGCTCAGATAAAGAAGTCTTGATCTGATGCCTTCAAACAGCAGTGGATATTTTATATGAAAATAATTTTGGCATTATTTCATATGTTTCTTTTCCGATTTGACCAGATGGTTAAGGCGCCAAAGATACTGCATGAATAGCATGCACGATCAAACTTCAATTCCTTCCGACCCACAAAAATATGAGCTTTGTACGGTTCGACGAGACAAAAATATAGCACTCTTGAAAACGCAGATTAATATTTACGATACTAACTGACACTTCTAAAATTAACTTGTGCGTAGCATGCATGACCACTAGGTTTCTAAGTTTCAAAGTTTCACTCTTTCCTTTCACAGCGGCCGCCAGAAAAGAACAGCACGTAGTTCTTTACGACAAGTTGCAGAAAAATAGTTGCAAAGCAAACCACAATGAAGAGTAAAGCAAAACATACCAATCTGGGCCGGCTGTAAAGTAAGCACTTTTCTGGTGAACGATTCCACTGTCGCGGACGCGTGTGTAGTGCGACTAATGCCCAGCAGCCAGATATATTTGTCAGGTGATAGGACACCAACAACCCACACCTTCTGGCATATTCCAGACTGACGCACGTGCTATCTGCTCTTTATCTCAAGGGTGCATCGCTCCCTTTCAATGGAGGACTGCCGAGAGTGGCGGCGGTATGCATAGTAGACGCCGGCGAGTGCATTTGCTACCTAGAGATCTAGTGTGCCTCTAAGTTGACTTTTCTTTGAGCGCGCAAGTGAGCAAGCTAAACACTTTGAATAATAGCTGAAAAATTCAGCGGGGCACTTTGTTGACCTAAAGCGCGGAGAGACGAAAGACTTCACGCGGTGTTGCTGCTAGTGTCAGTGACGTGTGGTTAAGATGTTAAGCTTCGCCTCTAAGAGTGGAACGCGACAGCGTCTTGCAACGCTGCCAGGGAGTCCACAGAACGCCATCGCCCGTTCGGCTCTACGCCTTGCTCGTCGGTAAATTGGTTTTTGAAGAAAGGAAATGTACTTGTCTCGCATATCTCGGTGGACACCTGGACCTCGCCGTAAGGGAAGGCAGGAAGATGGGAATGAACGAAGAGGCCGTAGTCAGTAGACGCGCCTTTGTTCGTTCCAAGCCATCGTGCTGGCATGGCGGAGTGGTTAGCGTGCTCGTCTCGCACTCCGGAGACCCTGGTTCGATTCCCCAGCTCGACCAATTTGCTACTCGGTTTTATTTGTCTTTCTGGTCTGACTAGAAAGGTTAATTAGGTTAATTGGATGATTAAGTAAACTCAGTACCACACACTTGGAGCATCACTATTATCATCCGTTTAATTGGTTGCATGGTTACTAGCCAAAGTACGATTGGGCCCGTTTGAAATTCGCTCACTGTGACGCCATGACCATTTCGACCAATTGAAAAGCGTGACATTTCTGTCGACGACTCCTGCTTACACCGATGAGGCATTAAAGTCTTCCGCCTTAATAATCTATGTCCAGGCTGTCATCCGAGCGAGGTGATATCACGAAATGAACGAAAAAATATTGGCTTGGGCTTAGCTACGGTTAAGCCTGGATATCTCGAAGCTAAAAGCAGCGGTGATCCGCGATAAACACTCGCTTGCGGCGAACGACAAACGATGACGCATAGCGCGCGGCAGCGTGAGCTTGTTCTATGGGCAAGCGCGCCTTATATGCCCCTCCTTTCAAATGCGCACTCTGCACGGCTGCGGCGAAAGGTAGAACGGTGGTGAGGAGGAGAAGCGGCGGCGCGCATGCGCAGTAGTCTGCGCCGTGCGTGACGTCACTCGTGCTCCGTCATACGCCGGCTAACGCGAAGCGCGGTGTTGACTAGCGTGGTGAATATGTTCGCTTCAAAATCGTTTAAAGGTCTTCAAAAAGATTTGGGTAATGACATAACGGGAGTTGCACCTACCTGAGGTAACTCAAGTGTTCCAAAACGTCGTAGGAACAATGCATTGTCAGGCAGCTGTTATTAGGCACGCAAGCTGTGCTCTCTGTCTGTTGAACGCCTTGCTGGGCGACGCTCGTCAGCCCCATCTGCAGGCGTCTCTCTAAAAGTAAATTCACAAAAATTAGTCATAGGAAAGCAGGTCCTAAATAACCTGTTAAATAATTTGAGCGGGCAACACGTCTGCCTTGTTAATCCAGGAAAAAAAAAGAAAAAATGGATATTCAATTTGTATTTATTTCATGGTATTACTCAATTTCGTCCAGCCAAAAATCATACGCTACTCCGCCCCCTGCTATGTTTGCCTTCTCTTGGAAACCCCTCCGTTACCCTTAAGGGCCAGCGATCATCTTGCCTTGGCATTACATGCCGTGCCCAAGCCCATTTCTTCCTCTCGATTTGGACTAGGATGCAATAACAACCCGATTTTGTTCCCTCAGTCTCTCTGTCCGCTTGCGGTCTCTTAACGTTACGCCTGCCATTTTTCTTTCCATAGCTCGCTGCGTTGTCCTTAGCTTCAGATTAACCATTTCTGCTAGCCTCCACGTTTCTGCCCCGTAGGTGAGTACCAGTAAAATGCAGCTGTCGTTTGTTGATGTGAGATAGGGCTGCCACATTCGCTTCACCCCGTTGTTACTCTTCTAGTTATCTCCCTTTCATGATGCGGATCAGTGGCTGCTACCTGCCCTAAGAAGACATATTCCCTTACCACGTTCAGCACCTCGCTAGCAATTGTGAACTCCTGTTTCCTTGCGAGACTGTGATCTCGGCTTCTTTGTGATCAAGGCACCCCCGTACGGGCGCCGAAACGTCAATTCTTTTTATTTTCTTTGCATCATTGGCGAGTGTATGTTTTCTTTGACAAATCATTAAGGCCTACTGTTCTGCTCTGCTTGTCTAATTCATTGGTCATGCTTCGAAGCTCATCTCCTGAGGGACTTATCAAGGCAGTGCCATCAGCGAATCGAAAATTACTTAGCTACTCTCCATTAACTCTTGCCCCCAAAAGCTCCTAATCGAGGCCTCGGAAAACCTCCTGTAAACAGGCGGCGAATAGCATTCACGAGATCGTGCCTCCCTGCCTGCCAGCCTTCCTTATTGAAATTTCTTTGGTGGCTCAAAGAAGTACTTGGGCAGCTGTGCAGTCGTTAAAGATATCTTCCAGTATTTTCACATAAGAGACTTCTACACCCTGATTCACAATGCCTTCACGACTGCTGAGGTGTCAACTCACTCAAATTGAATCAATATATATATATATATATATATATATATATATATATATATATATATATATATATATATATATATATATATATATATTCAGTAGGGGTTCCAATGGCCCGGTATACTAGTTTAGGTACAGTATTACGATAAACACGACTGTTCTTTTAACGTTTATTTTGCCAACAGTTTCGGGAATGGTATTCCCTTCGTCAGGGCAGGCTTACAATGAATCGTTTCGTCAATATAAGGACACAGAACAAGCGAGGAGGTATAATCTCCACCCTCTAAACAAACTTGAGAATGAGGGCAGGGGACCGTATAATAGGCAGCACAAGTCTCACACGGGCCGCGGCTGAACAGCAACCAGAAAAACAAACGGGGAGGGGGAAATGGTAGAGTAGTAGCAAAGAACGAGCCTGAAGAGCACAGCGATAGAAGGGGCAAAAGAGCGTTAAACTCGGCTCTCTGCGCACACGGAAGCCGCTACCCCCCCCCCCCCCCCCCCCCCCCCCCAATACGCGCACACCCCCGCAAGACGCCGCCGGGTCCGAGCGGGCTGCCCGTATCAGGTATCCTGAGACGCTTGCAAGGGACGCGTTCGAGAGACGGCCAACACTCACTTGTTAACCGCTGCAACGGCAACTTGCGACTGTGCCCTCTGCGTATTTTTGCGTCATTTCGTCGCTTTGCTCTCCTGTCGGGCTTTTCTACCAGACAATCTGGCGCCCCTTTTCCCATAAATATACTAGGCTGTCCAAACCCGTATCCCGCAGTGAGCTTCCCGTGAAAAAACAGCGTCCGTCGGGTAAAATACTGAGCTAACCCGAGCGCGTAATGGGAAGGCAAAGCTGAATTTGGGGGAACAAAACAAAAGAAGGGAAGAGCAGAAAAAAATTAGCTCTAAATATCTTTAAAGAAAATGTAACACAAATGTTAACGCACACACAGGAAGAGAAAAGAGAAAAAGAAAAACTACTGATTAAATGTGGCACCAAACAAGTATGACATGGTGAGAGCACTTTGATAAAGTTTGGTGTAGTGCATGTGGTTTCGAGATTTGCATGCACGCGCAGGTTAAATCATTCTGAGATTATCGAGTTGAGTCGATGTTGCTGTAAATAAATAAAAAATGACAAGGACTTTTACTTTTCTTACTTACACCAACATCGACTCAACTCGATAATCTCAGAATGATTTAACCTGCGGACCCCCATGCCTAGAACTTCCTCCTGAAATGTTGCCTTCTCGTTGCCTTCTCGCTGCGTGGCTGCCAGGCGCTTCGCGCTTGTCGCGGCAATGCGTGATAAGTGCCATTTTGTAAAGTTTTTGTGCAGTAAAGTTTTTTTTTGGTCACAACCCTGTGACAGCTGTGCGCTGCAGAGCTTCGCGCTCGTCATCGACGTTTCTGTCGTTACCTCCTTCCGAATACCTGCCGCCTTTTCAAGTTGTAACCAACTTTTTTTTTTAAACCTCTCCCCTCACCATTGTTTTGCATTTGTGTTTCACACTTTTTCCTGTACCTCGCGGATGCTATAAAAGCTTCTTGTTTCGAATACTGTAATACACTCGAAAAAGGCTGGTCCTCCAGCCGAAACGCCGTGAATTAAATGTTATGTTTTTCAACTTCTGGTGACTTTATCTTATATTAATCAATCAGCTGCCAACACATAATTGCTTATATATATATATATATATATATATATATATATATATATATATATATATATATATATATATATATATATTGTAGGATGGGGTTGTGGCTGAGCAGAACCTAGGTCGCTTTGCAACGTTCAGCAAAGGTGCAGGCCAAGCGTTCGGGCTGCGAGCGAGCGTCACACCTCAGGATCGTCGTCTTCTTTCACTACTACAGTTCACCACAGTGAGCGAGCACGGCTGCTACACTACAATTACCCCCCGGCGAAAAAGGAGGCATCCTGCCGACTTAGGGCACACAGATGGTAGGCGGATCGTAGTACGGCTTGAGACGGTCAACGTGCACTGTTTCACGGCCACGACGGCGCGCATCTTGCGGCGGCGAAAGCGGTTCAATGATGTAGTTGACTGGAGAGGTCTGGCAGACGACACGGTACGGGCCGTGGTACTTTGAAATGAGTTTTGTGGAGAGACCGGGACTGGTGGAGGGAACCCAAAGCCACACGAGCGAGTCTGGGGTATAGGACGGAAGCGGACTGGTAGGGGCGCGAAGGTGCTTCTGGCGATTCTGATCTTGCGTTGTAAAAGAGCGGGCAAGCTGGCGGCATTCTTCAGCATAGGTCGCTGCTTGAGAAAGGGTAAGAGACTCGGAGATATCAGGGCGATACGGAAGCACGGTATCAATGGTACAGGAAGGCTCGCGGCCGTAAAGAAGAAAGAACGGAGAGAAGCCAGTTGTGCTCTGTGTGGCAGTGTTGTACGCATATGTCACAAATGGGAGAATGCGGTCCCAGTTTGAGTGGTCCGAGGCAACATACTTGGCGATCATGTCGGTCAATGTGCGATTGAAACGTTCAGTAACGCCGTTCGTTTGAGGGTGGTAGGCCGTAGAAGAGCGGTGAACAATGCGGCATTGGCGAAGTAGGGCTTCGACGGTGTCTGAGAGGAAGACACGGCCGCGGTCACTCAGAAGCTCCTTAGGAGAACCATGGCGTAGAACGAGATGATGCAGGATGAAAGACGCAACGTCGGGCGCAGACGCGGATGGCAAAGATGACGTTTCGACGTAGCGGGTAAGGTGATCGACTGCCACTATGACCCAGCGGTGTCCAGCCGGAGTTATGGGAAGGGGCCCGTAGAGATCGATGCCAACGCGGTCGAATGGGCGCATGGGGCAAGGCAAGGGCTGCATCGGAGCAATGGAACGGCGAGAAGGGGCTTTGTGGCGTTGGCATTCCGGGCAGGAGCGAACGTACTGTCGAATGAAACGGTACATTCCCCGCCAGTAGAAGCGGAGTCGAAGGCGCGTGTAAGTCTTCACCACACCGGCGTGAGCGCACTGGGGGTCGGCGTGAAAAGAGGCGCAGATGTCGGAACGCAGGTGGCGAGGAATGAGGGGGAGCCATTTGCGACCGTCGGGAAGGTAGTTGCGGCGGTAAAGGAGGCCATCCCGTATTGCGAAGTGGCGGGCTTGAAGACGGAGAGTGCGGGTCGCAGGTCGCTGAGATGGTGTAGACAGGAGAGCGAGGAGGGAAGCGATCCAGGGGTCCCGTTGTTGTTCAAACGGCATGTCGGCAATATCAAGGGAGGACGCATCAGCGGTGGCGAAAGATGTGGAGTCTAAGTCACAAGGTAGCGGGGACCGCGATAGTGCGTCGGCATCAGAATGCTTACGGCCAGATCGATAGATGACTTCAATGTCGTATTCTTATAAGCGCAACGCCCAACAAGCAAGACGGCCTGAAGGGTCTTTGAGGGACGACAGCCAGCAGAGGGCATGGTGGTCGGTAACGACAGAGAACGGGCGACCATATAGGTAAGGGCGGAACTTTCCAATAGCCCAAATTATTGTCAAGCACTCCTTCTCTGTCACGGAATAATTGCGCTCGGCCTTTGTCAAAGTGCGGCTGGCATACGCAACAACATGTTCGGCGCAGCCGGGCTTGCGCTGAGCCAGCACGGCACCGAGGCCCACGCCGCTGGCGTCAGTGTGAATTTCAGTGGGCAGGCTGGAGGCGAAATGGCGGAGGATCGGCGGGGACACAAGCAGGCGCCGAAGCGTTGTGAACGCCGCGTCACAGTCTGGTGTCCAAGACGAGAGGCTGGTGTCGCCGGCAAGCAGATCAGTCAAGGGTGACAGGATGGAAGCGAAATTGCGTACGAAGCGGCGAAAATAAGAGCACAGCCCGATGAAGCTACGCAGCTCTTTCAGGGAGGTGGGTCGGGGAAACTCGGCGACTGCGCGCAGTTTTGCAGGATCGGGAAGGACGCCTTCTTTGGAGACGACGTGGCCCAAGATGGTAAGCCGCCGGGCTGCGAAGCAGCACTTCTTTAAATTCAGTTGCAAGCCGGCGTCGGTCAAACATTGCAGGACACGCTCGAGGCGGGCCAGGTGGGACGAAAAGTCTCGAGAAAAGACGACGATATCGTCCAGATAGCACAGACACGTGTGCCACTTGAGTCCGCTGAGAACTGTGTCCATCATGCGCTCGAATGCGCTCAGCAGCAGCCATGGGCACCTGCCAATAGCCGGAGCGGAGGTCCAATGAGGAAAAGAATTCTGCGCCTTGCAGGCAGTCGAGGGCATCGTCAATACGGGGAAGTGGATACACATCCTTGCGCGTAATCTTGTTGAGGCGACGGTAATCAACGCAAAAGCGGATGGATCCGTCCTTCTTCCGCACGAGAACAACGGGAGAGGCCCAGGGGCTGTGAGAAGGCTGGATTACGCCGCGTTGAAGCATGTCGTCCACTTCCTTGGTAATGACGGTGCGTTCAGGGGCCGACACGCGATAAGGACGCTGGCGCGAAGGGGCATGCGTTCCGGTGTCAATGCTGTGTGTGACGACGGATGTGCGGCCAAGAGAGCTGTGCGGGAAGTCGAAGGACGTACGGAAACGTTGAAGTAATGCGACGAGCTGATCACGTTGGTGCGGCGAAAGGCTGGCATCGATATATGTGGAAAAAACAGAAACGGTGTCTTGGTTTGGCGTAGCAGGAGGCGAACCAATGGCATCTATCTGGAGAGGGGCAGGTTCGTCAGAGACTGAGTATGGAAGAGCGTGATCGACTGATTCTACATGGCCCAGGCATTCGCCGCGGAGAAGCGTTGATGGACAAGAAAAAGGGTTCGTGACATAGATTGCGCTGTGGCCATCGCAGACAGTCAGAAGAGCGAACGGAAGGAGGAAACAGTGGCGACGGGCAGCGGCATCGGTCGGAGTAAAGAGAACAGTTGAATCAGGATCGCAGGCGCAAGTGAGGGGAACCAGGGCAGCAGAGAAGGCAGGGATGTCAGTATCTGCAGCGACCAGCATTTTACCGAGGCGGAGAGAGGTGTCGGACGGCAGAGTAGCGCAGAGCGGAGACAGTTCAATGCTGGCACGGGCACAGTCGATGATCGCATGATGAAGGGTTAGAAAGCCGCAGCCCAGAATGACGTCATGAGAACAGGAGGACAGCACGAAAAACTCGGCGATATACACAACATCCCGTATAACAAGGCGAGCTGTACATAATGCTAGAGGTTGAATTCGGTGCGAGCTTGCAGTGCGGAGGCAAAAGTTCGAAACAGGCGTCGTCACTTTACGGAGTCTACGGCAAAGGGCTGCGCTAATAACGGATACAGCAGCGCCCGTGTCTACAAGGGCGAGAACGGCGACGCCATCAACAAATACTTCGATAACATTCGCAGGTGAAGACGGAGGACTTGGGCAGTTCGATGGAATCGCAGTTCTTGCCTCCGGAACTGCGGCTGTTAGTTTTCCTCCGGACGAGAGGGTGATCGCCGGCGCATGGGAGAGATAGATCGGCGACGGGGAGAAGGCGACCGGCGTGAAGAATATGAAGAGCGGTCAAGGTGGAAGGAGTCCGCAGGGGTGCCGGAGGGAACTGGTTGCGAGGGAGGCGCAGGGTCGTAGTGGAATGGGCTTGCCTCGTCCCGGAAACTCGGCGGGTGTTGGCGACAAAGCCGGGCGACGTGGCCCGGCAAGCCACAGGAGTAACATATGGGGCGGTTGTCGTAGGTACGCCATGGGTTCATGACGGCACGGCGAGGCGGCAGGCGACAACGGACAGGTGCCGGCGGAGGTGGTAGCGGTGCGACAGATGGGTGGTTAACGTAGACTTCGGGGCGTCGGGGTCTGGCGGCAACCTCAGCGTAGGTGAGGGGGGCAGCCACAGGCGGAGGCCGAGGGCTAGAGGGCAAAGCGTCGGCGACCTGCTCTTGGATGGTGCGTCGAAGGGTGGGATCTATGGGTGACGCAGGGTCGCCAGACACAGGCAGTAAGGACAGTTGGCGGGCCACTTCTTCCCGTATGAAGGCATTGATCTGGGGAAGCAGGGAGGCCGAGTCAGAGACTAGACTGCAGACCGGCGGCGCCGGAAGGGACTCGTCGAGGACTCCGGAACGGCGAGTAAAATTCCTCTGCTTCCTGAGGGCGTCATAGCTCTGACAAAGCTGAATGACATCCACCACCGTTTGCGGATTCCTGGCGAGCAACATTTGGAACGCGTCGTCGGTGATGCCCTTCAGGATGTTGCTAATTTTCTCGGCCTCCGGCATGGATGGATTGATGCGCTTGCATAGGTCTAGAACATCTTCTATGTAACTGGTGAAGGTTTCAGTGGCGTGCTGAGCGCGAGCGCGGAGGCGTTGTTCGGCGCGCAGTTTGCGCACAGCTGGGCGGCCGAATACCTCCGAGAAGCTGGTCTTAAAGGACGACCAGGTAGGCAAGTCGGCCTCGTGGTTGCGGAACCAAAAGTTGGCAACGTCGCTGAGATAGAATAGTACGTTACCAAGCTTGGTGGCATCGTCCCACTTGTTGTGGGCGCTGACGCGCTCGTAAGTCGCCAACCAGTCGTCAACATCGTGGTCGTCGGCACCGCTGAAGACGCTGGGATCTCGCTGCCGGAGCCCGCCAGAACATAGGATGGTAGGCGACGGGATGGGGGCTGTCTGGCTGGTGACTTCAGGCATAACTGGCGGCGAAGGTAAGGTGCGGCTACGGAGCTCCAGGATGAGGACGAGAGGGGGAACTTACAGCAGCCTCCACCAAATGTAGGATGGGGTTGTGGCTGAGCAGAACCTAGGTCGCTTTGCAACGTTCAGCAAAGGTGCAGGCCAAGCGTTCGGGCTGCGAGCGAGCGTCGCACCTCAGGATCGTTGTCTTCTTTCACTACTACAGTTCACCACAGTGAGCGAGCACGGCTGCTACACTGCAATATATATATATATATATATATATATATATATATATATATATATATTATTTTCTACGTACGAAAGCCTGCGAGATAATTTGGCTGATTAAAGTCCAAATTTTTCATGATTCCGTTCATTTGTGATTACCATAATACATACCTTGTAGGCAACAGACTACAGGCTGATCGTTCTGCAATTTTTAAAATCTTTGACGTCCCGTTTCTTATGGTTTAAGATAATATTAGCGTTCGTCCAAGTATCTGGTACGCTAGAGGTCACAAGGTATTGCGTATACAGAGTGGCTAGTTTCTCTAACACAATCTCTCCTCCGTTCTTCAGCAAATCTGCTGTTATCTGATCCTCACCGGCTGCTTTCCCCTTTTGCATTGCTCCTACGGCTTTCTTTACTTCCTCCTTCGTTAATGGCAGGATGTCCCATTGCTGTGCTCTAATGCCTCTCTCATTAACGTTCTGAATGCATTCGCTACTGTATAGATTTGTGTAGAACTCTTCGGCTAGTTTCGCTATCTTATCCATATAATTTGCTAATGATTTTGCCGTCTTGTCTCTTAGCACATATATCTGGCTTTCTATGCCTGGTTAGGTAAAAACCAAATATATGCTGGTCTTGTATTTTGTTTTTTCTTTGCCTATAGTGCAATAGGCGCTTAAAATCGACACGTTTTTATCAAACGTTTTCGCACTCCGTAACGGAGATTTGCAAAGAACATTTTGGTGCCACGCTCCACTAGCGCGTGTAAACTATTTTTCTCGTACTATTTTCATGCGTACAGTAAGTTGTCAATAACACCAATAGGATTCACATCAACGATCGCAAAAACGAAGTGTAGCGGCGTTACCGCCATCATGGGTGTGGCACCGCCTCGGCTCCGTCCCTCCTCCCCGTACGACCACTTCAAGGCTACGGTTCTGGCCCGGAAGGCCATCTCGGACTATAGCCGCCTGCAGCAGTTGCTCAGCGCCGAAGACCTTGGCGACCGTCTACCATCTGAGGTCCTCCATCCCATGCGATAGCTTCTCGGCGACCGCGCGCAGGATGTCAGTAGCCCGCTACTCCGCGTGCTGTTCCTTCAGCGCCAGCCTCAGAACCTTTTGGTCGTCCCAATCACAGCAGGTGAGGTCATATTGGCTAAGTCCGCGGAATTGGCTGACCGTGTCTCTGACTATTCTGGGCCGCGTTCTGTGATTGGGATTGCATCCACCCCGTCGTCCAGTCTTGACGAGCAGCAGTCAAGTCGCTATAGGATAAAATCGACCCCGTTGCCGCACTGAGAGAGTCGATTCCTCATCGCTCGCTGCTCACATTCCTTTCAAAGTCGGTTTTGTCTTCGTTCCAGTTCCAGCCTTTGATAGTGCCCAGGCGGTGGTGCGTTCTGCTGGCACCACGTGATGTTCGGCACTCTTGCCTGCCAGTGCCAGCAGCTATGGCTATAATAGGGAAATGCGCAGGCGAGTCGCTGATGGCGACCCGTGGCTGGGGCTCTGCACCCAACCGCCTGCTCTATGTCACCGACAGGATCTTCTCGCAATGCCGCTTCCTGGTGGACACCAGTGTCCATGTCAGCACCGTTCCTGCATCCCGCTTCGATCGGTAACGCTCTGTGCCAGGAGCGCCTTTTCGGGCGGTGAACACTTCCCATATCACAACATACGGATAGCGCTCAGTCATCCTCGATTTGGGCTAGCGCCGCACATTCCGATGGATTTTCAAAGCGTTACCTCTTCTGGTCCAATCTCGAGCCTCCAAGTTATGCCGATTCCACGGATCTAATCTAAGATGGCGGCCTCTATAGAAACGGCGTCGTATTATAACTTTAAGCCATACTTATCGCATTTCGGGTCTCAGCGCTATGCGTCATAGCGGAAATCGTAACCCAGTGGTTGCCATGATAACCATGGTGGTTACATTGTGGAATAAAATATCAACAGGAGGCAGAGTGATGCCCGAGCACCAAATGTCGATCGGGTAAATAACATAAATATGTGATGCCTGTCTGGTAGACGTCACAGTCGAGCTACTTAGTCCCGACATTCGTGTAAAAGTTTTGTGCCCACCGGTTGCAGCAGAATGTTCCGGATGGTGCCATAGGATTCATCGTTTCCTGCATCATGCACTTACTAGCTGTGTTAGAGCCTAGCTCCAGCAGGGATTTCACCCGACGACCTATATTATATATGTCAACACTCGATATTCGATCGCTGCCTCAACGTTGGCTCAGAAGAGCGAACCGCGGACGTGCGGTTCGCTCTTCACGAAGCGGATTTTCACGCCACTTTTGGCCTGGCTGTACATCATCGATGTCGCCGACTTGTGGATCACGCGACTCACTTAACCGTGAACGACATCCTCTCCCCTGTGGCCACAGCATCCTAAAAGCTGCTCCACAGCTGGCATCGTCAGCGTGGTAGCTGCAATTCTGGTCGATTTTCCTGCCATCACAAGACCCAGCAACCTCGAACTTCAGGTCCACCACGTGTCACACAGTCACTATGTGTCCGCAAGTGTTCTGCCAGACGTGCTGTCTTGCTGGTGACCGGCTGGCCATTGCGCGCCGCGAATTCAACGATATGCTGCATCTTGACATGATTCGGCCGTCGTCCAGCTGCAGGTCTTCTGCGCTGGATTAGGTCCGGGAACGTAACCCAGCGATTGGCGCCCCTGTGGCGACTATCGTGAGCTTAACTCCCGCATCGTCCCGGATTGATCTACCCTTCTTCATATTCAGCACTTTTTGCCTGATTTCCATGCCATGGTCATAACTACCCATACTGACCCGTTGAACACTTAACATGAGAGCCTAGTGGTGCCTGCAGACATCCCAAAGGCAGCCATTGTAAGACTATTTGACCTCTTCGAGTAACTCGCATGCCTTTTGTTCTGAGAAACGCTGCTCGGACATTCTAACGCTTAATAAAGGAGTTCACTCGTGGCCTGCGTTTTGTGTTCGCGCACGTACACGGACCTCCTACACCTGCTCTTTTCGCGCTTCGGTGAACACGGTCTCATCATTAATCCAGCCAACTGCCTGTACGGTGCCAGCGACATCGAGGTTCCTTGGCCATCTCGTGACAGCTCAGGGAATTAGGATTTCGTAAACTTCCACCGGAGAGCAAGGTGCGCGCCGCACGCGACTTTCCACGCCGCAAGACGCTTCGCAAGCTCCATGATTTCCTCGCTTTCGTAAACTTCCATGGACATTTCTTTCTTCCGCAATCCCCGCATTGCCGTGCCCTTCACCGATCTCCTAAAAACATAACATGGCCCTCACACTCTCCAGTGGACGTGAGCAGTTGAAGCTGTCTTCCAAGCCGTCAAGAACACTCTTCCCGTCCCTGCTGTGCTCATGTACCTGCTGGCCGGCGTCCTGTTTCGTCTCATTACCGACGCCTCCTATGCAGCTATAGGCGTCGTTTTGCAACAGCTTCAGCACGACTCCTGGCGCCGGCTAGGTTTAATCGAGAAGCTCAAGCGCGCAAAAACATGCTACATTACGTTCGATCGTGACTTACTCGCTGTCTACCTAGGCAATCGGCACTTCCGCAACATCTTCGAAGGAACTGTGGACCACAAGCTCTTAAGCTTTGCATATCATGCGAATCAGCGCTTATGCACGGCACGGATAATACTGCACCTGAGCTTTATTTCTGAATTTACGGTGGACATCAGATACATCGAATGACCGGTGAACAATTCCACCCATGGCCTTTCCCGTGTCAATACTCTTGCATCAGGCGCACTCGACTTCGCAGCCCCGGCTGCAGCACAGGAGTTAAGCAGCAATCTTCAGGCGCTCTTGGCCGCCCCTGGCTCCATATTCTAGTCGCTGATGCCTCTGTCATTCCTTCTGCTCGGGCAGCATCGTGTGCGACGCCTCCAGCGGTTCTCTTTGTCCTTTGCTCCCACGTCTCTCCGTCGCCAAATCTACGAACATCTCCACAACGCTAGTCATCCCACATTCGTGCTACGCAGCGGGTCATGACGTCTGGGTTCATCTAGCCTGACGTCAACCGAGACGTGCGTTGCCGGGCTCGTGAGTGCTTCCACTGTCACTGTGCGAAAACGACGCGCCTTGCGAGGTCGCCTCACCATACTTACCGCCCTCCCTCCTATCGCTTCGACCATGTCCATGTCCACATTGTTGGTTTCTTCCCCCAAAGTGAGGTTTCCGCTACATCCTTACGTGCGCGACCGGTACACACGGTTGCTCGAGGCCATTACGCTGCCTGATATCATGGCGTCTACTGTGGCATGAACTTTTGTAATTGGCGGGATTTCACTTCGTCAGTCCAAACGTAGTCATGACGGATAGAGGCCGGCAGTTTGAGTGCGCCTCGTTTCGTGCCCCGACTTCCTTGCTTGGGGTGCGGCATGTTCACACCACCGCCTATGAACCGTCCGCGAACAGCATGGCTGAACACTCACACCGCCAGCTGAAGGCCGCCCTTCTTGCACGCGAAGCTCGCACTTCTTGGCCCGATGACCTTCCTCTAGTTCTCCTCAGCCTTCGATCAGCGTTTCCAGAAGACGTCCAGTGCAAGGCGGCTGAGGTGGTTTGCGAGACTACCATCCGTCTGCCAGGCGAGATCTTCGCTTCGGCGCGAACCCAGGACAGTATTCCGGCTGCTTACGTTGAGCAACTACGTCTGCTCTTTAGGAGCCTGCAAATGGTCTCCACGCGCCAATCAATTCTTGGTCTTCGTCATCAGAGACCTCGTCAAGGCCACATATGCTTCTCGGGACAACGTCAAACCTTAACTGCCCCCTCCTTACGATGAACCTTATCACATCCTTAGCGCAGTCAGAAAACTCTGAAGCTGGCCATCGATGGGCGAGAAGAGATCGTCGCTATGAACCGAGTGAAACCTGCCTACACCGCCAATGTTTCTTGTTCGACGCGCCCCCGAGAAATATCAAGGTCAAGTTCTTCGATTGACTGTGTCCATGCCGTCAACCAGCATGCCTCCTGGTTACCGCACAGCTGATCGCCATTCTTCATCTCCTTCCTCTCTGCGGGCGGAGCCCTGTGTGCGGCGCTGTAGCCATCAGTACTGCGCCGCCTCGGCTCGCAACACGCGCTGGCGCCGACTGCGTGGATCCTGGCGCAAAGGAGAATAAAGAAGTTCTGCACCTCGTTCTCGGCGTGGTTGCTTCGTTCAGCCGTACTCCGTCTAATTTGCAAGCAACTAATACCCCTCGCGAGACCACAAATTACTTTTGCCCGATGAGGCGTTTTTTTGCGCCAAAACTGTCGGCCACCAAATAGTCGCACAAGTGCCGGACTGCTAGTATTCGAATCTGGGGGCGATCTAGAACCGAACTGACAATGACAACTTGCTTCAGGCATTGGTCAGGAGTCGAACTGTGAACCAATAAATACATGGGCGTCTATGAGTGCCGGTCGGCTTTGCCAGTCGGGGCCCTTTCCGTTGGCATGTTCGGGCCCGGAGGTGCCCATGGCGCCCTTGGCGGTATAATGCTATCACGTTCTCCACACGTGGTAAATAAGTGGAGATTGCTTTCTTGCTGGAAGTTACCATCAACGAAAGGACGACAGAAACGGGAGACTTTTGCACTGTTCCGGAAACGTGATTACGAGCCCTACATTCTTCTACGGCAGCTTGACGTGCGCATCAAATTATATACGTGACTGGCCATTTGTTAGAATCGAAGTATACTTTCCATAAAGTAATTTCGTATTAACGAAAGCACACTTCAAATACTTTCCCAACGTAGAATTGCGCTCTCCCAAAACACAATTTCCCACTAGAGTGCGTCCTGCAATGATTATAAATACTGCATGCAGTACGATGCAGGTCAGGTTGCGTACGGCAACTTTTCTACGGCAGCTTGAAAAGTGCTGAAAATGTAATTACGCGGACTCCTTATATTTCTTAAAACTGATGTATACTTGGAAGCATTCAATTCCTATTTACGAAAGTACTCTTTAAGTGACAGCCACCACTTTCTCAATGGCGCACATTTCACGGCATACACTGAAGTCGAATGGTCCTATCTACCTGCAATCGCCACTTCACTTGCAGATTTTACGCACTGAACTGTTTTGTGATGCATGGGGGGGAAGCCTATATGCTTCACTCATTTTGACAACCATGCAACCTTCAAATATTTTACCAGAGTTAGAGGCGTCTGTGCAAAATCATTGAGTTTTTGTTGTGCTTTCTAGCATTGCTGTTTTATCTGAAACTGCTTCATATCCAGTTATTCAGCAAATTTTCTCTCAAACCTGCACTGCAGGAGGTTTTCTTTGCGGGCTTAACTGATTGTTGTGTCTGTTTACATCATTGTGAAAACTGGTTGCTTCATATCTCTCTTCTGAATTTGTCCTCTGGCCTATAAGCAGCTCTCTTGCCGCTTCAGTCTATCAACCAGGAATGGATGTTATCTCTCCGCTACACATAATTGTGCAGACTGGCGACAAGGAATGGGACATCGAACAAAGGTACCCACTAGGTGATTTCAACTCATTTCTAATTATCAGTGGATTTTAAGAAAGACCATGCGGGCACTTACTGAACTCATTTATTTTACTTTGTCACATGGACATCCATGATCTCAAGCTTACCAAAGTTATCTATTTCTGAAAAAGTGCTAGCCTAAATGTGCCACATTTTGCCACTACTCTGTATTGCCTAACACACTTAAGGCCAGGAAAATAGTGTCAATGGAACCAGCCGTGTAATCTATACAGCCTATAAGCATTCAAAACGAAACTCTGTTGGCAGAGCAGTGTTTGCGCTCTTCTAATGGTTCAGTTCTTACTCTTGTTTTAGGCACCGAATTCATTTATTCATTTATTACATAGCAGGCAAACATGCCTTATGTGTTGTCCAAGTCCATGTCCCATATTTACCCGTGAACATAATGCCATTTCAAATGGACATGAGAGCATCAATAGTCTTTATATTCATGCCAGTTAAGACAGTGAAATGGCAGGGATATGTTCACTGCATTCAACGACTTTAGTTTCATTTCGCTGAAATGTGATGTTCTTCTGAAGACAGTGACGATAGTGAATTTTTATAACGCAAGGGCATCTGCGGCGAAAGAGCGCCATGGGGCAATCTTCTTTTCGTTTGCTCAAGGTGGGGTTAAATGCCCACTTCCAAGCATTTCACTCTAAGTAAGCCGAACACAAGGCCTTTGTACCTATTGCATGAGCGTTGGGTACCCGGCGGCACTAAGGATAGAACCCAGCACCTCCCGCATGGAAGGCGGATGCTCAAACCACTAGGCCACCGCTGCGGTCATTATGGTTCTTCTGTTTGTGTTTAATCTTTGTTGCCTTGTATCACATAGAAGGACACTTTTTCCTGTGCGGTGTCATTCATACCCTCGTTCAGATGATCCCATATATGGATACAAGCGTGCTCCCCCTGCAAATTTCATATTACTCACGAAAAGTATGTACTCCAAGAGAGAAACCGTGCAAAAATAACGGAGGACAAGGTAAGGAAAGAGACAGACATGTGCTGAACTTACAACTGTTTTTTGTTTATTGAGAAAGGCATTTCTGTTTAAAACCGAGAGAGGCAGTTGTAGTTTGAGCGCCTGTCTGTGTCTTTCTTTACCTTCTTCGTTTTTAAGAGCGTTAGCTCTTATTCATCAGGTTTCTCGATTTCTTGGGGTCTGCTACCACCTCCCTTTGGCGTGAAATTTTTTAAGTCCTAGGAATTCAAGATAGTGGCCCCCATACTAATCTGTATAGCAACTCAATAGGTGATTGATTGGTGACGTCATTATTATATCAAATTGGTGATTGGTGACGTCAATGATTTTGCGATGCCATAACTAGTCGCGTGACTATGTTTAATCGCTTTTAACTCAGTATTTAATGAGGCATCATAAAACAAATTTGACATTTGAAATCCTCTTTATGGGGAGAATTGGTTAGACACCAAAATTAACTGTTGAAGTTAAATATTTAGTTATAATAATGTAACGTGGCGGCCAGCCGAAGAATGAGGCGTGGTGAACGATGGAGCAGATATGATTTAATGGCCGCTGGCCTAGCGCGAGCGCTCCGTCCCGCGCCACTGCCAGCTTCGTCTCCTTCTTAACATTACCCGGGGCCACCGAGCGATCGTCCCGATCGTAAATAGAAGACGTGAATGAAGGGATGGGCGAAACAGTGATGGGCTTCCAGATTAGAAAGAATTGGCAAAGTGGTGAAGTGCTGGCTGCCACAGTGGATGAGATGATCGAAGGATGAGTCCCGGTCCACGAAGCATCCAGGCCGGAGGGTGCCAGGAGCTGACGGCCGAGGTCCTTGGACGCACCGGCTGGCAGGGGTAGGGGGGCGGTGTCTTCACGTGTGGGTCTTGGATCGGTCTTGGGTCGGTCGGGTCAGGAAGGTCGCTGTCGTCAGTGCATCGTGTCCTGTGGTCCGGGCGGGGGACTGGGCTGGGGTGAGCGGCGAGGTCGGGTCAAATATGGCGGGCTGGGGCACGGCGGGGCGGCGCGGACCAGGCACTCACGGCCGACGTCCACGGCAGGCGCAGGACACCGGAGCTACGGGACCAGGATGGCGATGAAAGGACCCCAGCACCTCACTCCAAATGTAACGTGGCGGCCAGCCGAAGAATGAGGCGTGGTGGACGATGGAGAAGAGATGATTCAATGGCCGCTGGCCTAGCGCGAGCGCTCCATCCCGCTCCACTGCCAGCTTCATCTTCTTAACAATGTGGTTATATTTATTTGCTTATCATAAGTAACCGATAACATCATGATCTAAGTAGCTGATATTTTTCAGAGGCTCGATCAATATTACATGTTGGACAGCAATATTGCATAATTAGGCTAATACTTATTCGTGGTTAGGCTTAACATGGCGGCCATGCCATCAGCACTCAGCAGCTCACAATTTCTTACGTCATCGCGACCGGGCACCCACCACCTTGAGGTCATGAAAAATGGCCCTCTAAAGAGTCTGAAAAGTTTTTTGGTTCAAATTGGTCAAAAACGTCCGACCACAAGGCGGTAGGCGCCTGGTCACCGAAACGTATGGAAAATAAGCCTAGTCACATGGCAATACATCACATGGACTATAGATAGGGCTACCGAACAACTAATGCTCTTTACTTCAACGTCTTCAAGACGGTGGCGGCATTTTGTTGTGCAGTTCTTCTCTTTCAGTTTGGATTACCAACTCGCCCACTGCGCTATATTGCAAATGTGTACGCCAGGAAGCCCCTGCATCAATAAATGTAGGTTGTTTGGGAAGTGCAGCTGTTGAGGAAAGAAATGTGGCCGTGGAAACGAACCTTGTTAGCTGTCTTGCATTTTAACAAGGATTGACAAACCGTGGGCAGTAAAGAAGTTATTTGTTCAGTACTTCCTAAAGACACGTTTCTGCAGGAAAATCCAGAAATTTCCCCGAATTGTGTTTACTCACGGCATTTATGAAGTATTACAGTTTTTTGCAGAATGCATTTTGTGCTTAAATGACGAATAAAAGGCATTCTTTCAGTAGTGAGTAATATAAATATTTTGGCTGCGTTGACATTTGGAAGAGGCGCCGAGGTTGAATTGTTTTTGAATGAGCACGTTTTGCTCGGAGATAAAGAGGCGGCCCATTCAAAGAATACTGAGAGGCACAATCTTGGCGAGGCTTGTTTCACCGGCGCCCTACGATTACGCATGAAAAATTGCGTTTTCTCTTTGTTTTCTTGATTCATAATAAAATAAAGGTAAAGTTTCATCGCAGATCTCAAATTAAACTTGCTTGTATTTAATTGCTCTGCGCATCAGCCGCATTTGTTTTTTCCCGCAAAAGTACTGAAAAAGCAACTCAGGAGCTTCTGGCGTCCAGTAGTACCCTAACCTTCTAGAAAAGTTGTAAAGTGATATAAAGGGAGCTTTTGATGCACGTGCGGTATTGCGGTTCTTATTATTTCTTGTGAGCTTTAAAGCCTAATCTTGAAGGGCTTGTTTCAGCCCTCATCTAAGGTGTATTCCAGAAAAACCATACTTTCGAATTATCGATGGCGTCCAGGTGCCCGAGACTTTCCTTCAGAGGCCGGGCAGCGCTATGGTGCTCTCCAGCTATCCATCGTGCGAAACGATGCGGCTGCTCTACATCACACAAGTGATTCTCAAGCAAGGAAAGCTCACCAAAAGCCACAGTGAACTGAACAGTGCGGCCAGTGCTCTCAAACACGGATTGTCAAAATTGGGAGCCTCAACCACACGCACGGTTATTACTGACGCGTACTTGGCCCGACGAGAGGCGATTATCCCAGAAGCACAGCACATTTGTGTGCCTCGCGAAGCCATGGCTTGTTTGCATTTCCTTGTTATCCAGCGTAGTCTCTCCACCGTTTTCGAAAGGGCGCCTTTAAACACTCTGTCGACAATTTTCTCGGGCACGTTTCTGGGTGCAGGTTACTTTTTGAAAAATAAACTGAATGTTTACTTCCTAACATATGATAAACTGGGGGAATTAATTACGGAGGACTCCTTAGCTTACACGGTTTTATTATCTAAAAACACTTTTCTTTGCGAACTAAAAGAAGCGTTGAAGGAAATCATCTAAGTCTGACATGCTCCTTCGCTGCTCCTCGGGTAAGGAAGCACCAAAGCGGCGAGGAGGCGCTAGTACACGTCAAGTGTAAAGAATATGCTCCTAATTATAGAAACATATTTATTTGTCGCATTGGAAAATAAGCATCGACAAATGTAAATCATTCTTTTGTTTTCAGGCACATACACCGATGTTTGCTTTACATTTACATTTTAACCTTATTGGTCCAATTGTTTTGCATGGTTTTAGCGGTCAATCAACGCCCTGAATGATGCATAGATTTAGTGCTACGTTTATTTCAGCCTTGGCCTAGAACGAATTTGCGGGCTGTAACCGGATCCACAATTCCAGGGCTTTGCAGTCATAAAGAATTGTGGTCCAGAGCAAAGTTCACCTCTGTTCTATTTTCCCCAGTGTACTGACCGAAACCTGCGAAGGTTAATACGAGGTTTTGAAGTTTGTTGAAGAAATATGAATCCACATAATTTCCTAGCAGGTACAGTTCTTTGCGGAAGTGACTGATTTCCATTTTTCTGGGGCTAAGTAGATGTCGAATTCGTGTTGGAATAGCAGTATGTCATCCAGGGAAGTCCCTGCGTTCACCTGCTGTCTATGGATAGGTTTACTGTCGTAGGTAACAATAATAATAATACTTATCATAATATTCATAATAATAAGGTTGTGGACATAATCTTAACCCGGGAGTCGATGGGACAGATAAGCTGCATCCGGGGCCAAAAGTTGGGAGATTTGTTCATGTCGGAGGAAGCTTTTTATATGTGGCCGAAAGGAATTAGTGTAGGTTTCGAGTGTTCCTGCCTTAAAAATGTAGGAACGCCGAAAATATTTTAATGTATGCATTCTGTGCTTCGCCGTCGTGGTGACTTGCAGTTCTAATCCTAATGCTTCCAAGCTGAACTTTACCATATGCCACGCAATGTTACGATGCCTGCATAAGGCAAGAACCAGGGTGGTAAAGCTCCACTATGCTAGAACAGGTACCGAACAGAGACCGATCTTATCTCAGGATTTAGCAGAACATCAAGATACACTACTCTCTTCTCAAAAAACAGCACACTCCTTTTCGCTGCTTTTCATGATCTGGGGCGCTGTGCTGGAAGGCCCGAGTTTGGCGCTCGCCCGAGTTTCATCCGAGTTTGCGATGACAGCAGTCAGAAAACGAAGATAGCGCGGAACGTGCGCAGGCAGCGGACAATAAAATGTAGAGATAAGCCACGTAAAGGTTATACAAGCGCACCTTGCGCGCCTGTTTCATACTTCAAACACAATACACTGCGCAATACCAGGCCGCAGCGCTACCCGAAGTTATCAGCGCCATATCAGCAATCGCGAAATCGTGACTTCTCTGCTATCTATCTGCGCACTCGCAGCTAGCTGTTTGACATGCCTTTTCGGGCGCGTCAAAGGCGTGTCTTCTCTTTCAGGCTCTGTCTGTCTCTCCATTTCCGAAGACGAACAGTGTGCACTAGGTGCACTCTTGTATCAACCCTTTATCTTCTCTCGAATACGTTAAAAGACAACAGATAATATTATGAACATTTTGTACATTTAGAAATGTATTTTAAAATCTGAATCCAATAAAGCGTTGTTGAAAAGCATAGCTTTAGGAAATTAACAAAGATTTGACACTTTCTGCCACTAGTGGCGATAATGAGGCTATTCCTTGCATCGTGGCTTGCATACGAACTAGAGCGGTAGCCCACCGTGCCGAAAACGAGAGAGCTCTTGCGCTGACACACCGCCGGTAGCGCTGCCTTCAACTGGAAAGACTGGGCAACTACTACACGCTGGATCTGTCTTATTTTTCGGCCATTGCGATAATATATTTTATTGTGTCGTATATCAAATTATAACAGTCATGCATCTTCTGGCTTGCATGATACACAAAAGCTAAAACCTGAACTTTACTGCACCCCCGCGTCACTGCTGCTCTCTGCAGTGACCTCAGGTGGAGTTGTCCGCTGCTACGGCGGCTGCCGCACCCCGCAATGGCCAACCATTGCTTTCAGTACGCTCTTGGCGAATCTCAGCGGTAGAAATTGGGCGCGCGAGCGGCTGTGATGCGGTGTGAGAAAAAAATCGCTGTTTGGCTGTATTCAATGATTCAATACGTGTGCCTGTTGTGAGTGACGTCTCTTTAGTGCACTGCGGATGCGAAGAGCGTGCTACCCAGCGACACAACTCATCCTATGTCATCAGACGCTGACGAAAAGCTGTGAAGGTGGTTGCGCGTGTATCTGTGTAGTATTTGTTTACGTCGGGCACTTCAAGGTTTTGCGGACTGGTTTTGTCACTAACGTCGATCGCCGTTGTATACCGCAGTGACATTGCAATAATATCGTTCGGGCAGATGAGGGATCCTGTTTGTAATAATGGAATCAGACTTATAACATAGAAAGGTGTTACGGTTGTGAAGTACGCAGTACTTGCGTGCTGGAAATTACAAACTCTTTATTGCACTGGGTCTGGAGCAGCGACCGTTTGTCGATCCCGGATGTGTTTGACAAATTGATGTTGAGCTTTATCACCGATCAAAGGACGGCTAAGCCAAACACCTGTGATGCGACGTTTTTGGAGTAGGGCGTGCTCCAAGCACCGTTTCGTCGTCGTGCTCCGTGTTTGGCGCCTTGGAAGCAGGTGTGACGCGCCGTCAGCGTTGTGCTGTGTCTTACGTGGCTGCAACAGGCTATAGTGTTGTGCAATCTTGGTATGCGAGCGAAGAAATCGGCGGCTGTCGCTACGTTGGGTGTCCTTCGCAGAGGTGCTTAGATTAATCAGCAATGACGTCCGTTTTGCCTGTTATATTTCGATGGTCAACATCGTCGATGTCTGTCAGCAATCAGCACAGCCGCTCAGCATACCTGTAGCCGGTAGCGATGTTGGGAGTGGCCCACCCACAGCGCGTACGTCTATAATTTATGTACGGCACGCCGGGGGCGTGACCAGTGATTTTGATTGACAGGTGAACTCGGAGCTAAACTCGTGAAAGGTGAAGTGCCCCGAATTCATCTCGGGACTGTCATGGCGACAGCAGCAGCAGCCTGGGACGGTATTACGAGTTTTTGTCTCAATTTTGAGACTCTGACGTCAAAATGACGACACCGCGAGACGGTGACCGCGGTATCAACCAATCAGCAGCGAGGTTGTGGTGGCTAATAGTAGCGTTCAACCCAGGAAGCATTTAGTTGCGCAATAAGGGACCGTATGCTAACGTTTTACTCTAAACACGCCACTTATAAAATGAACAATGTTTTATTTTCCTAACAAAATATGTTTCAAACCTAACAACATGAAGCAAAACAAGAAGCGTTCTCAGTTTTCCAATTAAGTTTACTCTTCAGTCACTTTTGCTGCTACGAGGGTGCGCTCACGCTGGAAAAGCGTCGGCAGCGTCGGCTAGGGGGCGCCAGCTGCCGCCTGATTCAAAGCATTCAGCCTTTCCTTCCACGCACATATTCAGCCATCGTAAACATGGCAGACAGAAAAAAAAATCAGCTTATTCGACGGCTGTCTTTTTTTACGCACTACATAGAATCAAGGCACTGTGAGGACGTCTGAAGTGCGCGGAAAAATCTATTTAAAGGCAGTATTGTATTCCGAGATCAATTTGCAAGGAGCGCTTGGCTCAAAAACCGGCGAAGGCAGATTTGAGGCAAGTTCCCACTGGCGAGTTGCAAACGTCACGCTAGTATTCTAGGGGACCGATTTCGGTCAATTAGTTACGGTTTGCGAAGCACATGCAAAGCGGGGAGGGAGCGTAACAAATCGATTTAAGCCTGTCGCGCGACCACCGCGACTCGCCAGTGGGAACTCACCTAGCCTGCTATCGATGGCAAATTTGCTCCAAGGGCGATGCGTGATTCTATTTAATTTTGTTCAGAAAATACACGGCGACCATGAATAATCACACTGCAGCAACTGCCGACATACGGAAGCAGACCGGTGCATCTGCTGGGAGCTTGCAATCTCACTGCGGGAATTAAGAGCCGGCACGCCCGGTCACTGCGGCAACAATCACTCTTCCGCCTCGTAACCAACTCATGCCGCCCGCTTCGGGTTAAGCACTTGATACTCGTGTTGGTGTTGTTGCCATTCCGTTCGGATGATGCTCGGATGACGCCGCCGGGGATACTGCGGTGGCGAAATTTTATGCTATGGAAGCCCCCCTTCACCGCCGCCTTGTCTTGGGGGTCTCGCCGGAAAGCGCGCACCTTCTGCGACTTAACTTTGACAGTGGTCTCCGCAACTCACCGCAAACACTTGCTCACAGGCGGTTGGGCTACACCGACGTTTACTTCATTTCCTACGGTGTCTTGAAACCCACCGGCGGCGGAGGCGCGCACTTGCCGCTCCACTGACCGCGCATTCACCCGCACACCTCCAAGTTCAACGGCGAGTTCGTCGCACAGCCATTGTGCTCCTTCCTACGTAAAAACGTCGAAACAACTCGTCCGGCACGTCAAAACCGTCTTCATGCACCCTCTTACACCGTTGCTCGCGCGGCGACCGGCGATGTAAAAAGCCGCCATTTTCTGTTTCAAGCGGTTTGAGACCACTCGTTCCAATCCCGAAAAATCGTCTCAATCGGCTCGCACAATTAGGTAAGCAACGTCAACACTTCTGGACGTGTATGACGTCGGCCGGTGACGCAAAAAACTAATATGGCCACTGGTCACGGCCGACCAATAGGAACGGGGCAAATGAGACACATCTTGAGACACTTTCCGATTGAGACGATTTTGAGCGACTCGTAATCGCGCCCCTGGGTAATCGCTTCATCTGACGGGAAATGTCAGTACGGCCGGCTGGACCCGTTTACTGCCATGGCCGACGACGAATTCAAGCGACATTTTCGCCTCTCCAAAACATCGGTACGATGGTTATGTAAAGAGTTAGGCGACTACCCACGCCTGCGGAGAGTGAGTATCGGGCCTCATTCGCTTTCGGTCGAAGAGCAAGTCCTCTGCGCCCTCCGGTTCTTCGCGACCGGGAGCTTCCAGGGGAGCGTCGGCGCAGACCGCTTTATTGGACGCCACCAAAGCACTGTGAGCCGCTGTTGCAGGGACGTCTCCGACGCGCTTATCGACGCAGCTGTGCAGAAGCGGTGGCTCGCTTTGCCCACGACTGTGGCCGAGCGTGCGTATATGTTAAGGAGCGTTTCCTTCTGCGCGGCGCCATCACAGACGTCGTGGGATGCATCCACGGAACCTATATTGGCGTAAAGGCCCCTTCGAAGTCGAGCCCTCACATGGTGAAGGCCAACTATTTCAAGAGGAAGGCACATTATGCATTGAACACAATGGTTGTAAGAATACTCTGTTTTTGCTTTCATCCATGTTATGGTTAATGGAATGTCCTCCCATTTATTAGTGACAGTTGTCCGTGTACTGTGCAGTGTCGGTGGATCTTAAGGAACCCCATTTGGTCGAAGTTATTGGCAGCCCTTCACCATGGCATGCCTGATCGCTTGAGTTACTTTGGGGTATTAAATCTCAAAAACCGCTTCTGTTTATCAGTAACTGAGCAGTTTTACACACAGGTTAGATAATTTTTTGTTTTACCTCATGTTTGCGCATGTAATGAGTGCATGGAGTTTTCCAGCTATTTCATGCATGCATTTTAATGGGTTTTTAAACGGTAGCATTTGTGTCACTTGGCAGATTGCATTCTTATGCAATATTCATTGTCGCAATAAATGTTTCACTTTGGCTGAAGTGGAAACGCTCCAGCCGGAAGCACTGGCGTCTGTAAACCAGGAAAACTGGCAAAACTGTTGTGTTCATGTGGAGCAAGTTCAGGCTGAAGCGCGGCAACGCGATATGATTGTTGACGCTGAAATTGAACCGGTTGTCTTCAGCATTTCCGACTCGTGCAACTCCTCCTCTGATGAGTCGAGCAGTGATTCCAGTGATGAAGGTTTGAGTGGCATCGAGGAACTTGTCTGACTTCGAATTGATGTGCAATACACATGCTACCGAGGAAAGAGGGAGGACTCATCGGCTTGCTGTGATCACGTTTGTGCGTGTGTGGGTGGAAATGTGAAATATGTGTGTATGTGGGTGTGTGTGTTGATCAGTCTACTGAGGAAATTATAACATTTCCATCAAAAATTGTAACATTTACATCAAATCATTGCATCATTGCAATTCATTGCATTAAATTGTATCGGACAGTAATTTGTGTAGGTGGTGAGGTGGTCGTGTTAATAGTGTCCGTATAGAAGTAGAATTTGTAAGGGAGTGCAAATAGTACTTTTTTCAATTAGAATACGTATACTGGTACTCGTCGTCAATGTGTGCAGTTTTTGGAAGATTAATTGCAGAAAAATACAGTGGAGCTTAATCAAGCGTTGTGTGAATTACTCGAGAAGTATCTGAAAATTTGAGAGCAAATTCGATTCATTTAAAATATTTTTGAACAGATCCTGTTTGATTCGTTCGATTAACTGAACAGAAATGTATTCAATTAGGCTGTCCAAAAAGTTGGAACATTCACAAACCCCTAGGCATTGTCCTCATTTTGAGTGTGAGGGTTGGGAATGGTATGTATGGGTGTCTAATCTTCATGTCCTGAAAAGATATTCCTGGTTTGGTGTTGTCTTGCATTACTGTCAATCTCTGGTCGTTTTGACATGTTATGCAGTGCCAGTGTTGAGGTAGCCAGTACTGTATGTTTTGTCCTTAATTTTTCGGAGGTGTGAATGATTTCAAGTTGGCCCTTGCTCAGTTGAGTGTGAATTTGTTTCGAGTCATGTCTTTGTAAGTACATTGGCCAGGTTTTCGTTTTATCAAACTGAGTTGTTCGATGGCTCCACGTTTGTTTTTCAATTATGGAGCACTTGACTTATTGTGTGTTGGTGTACATCCACTGAACGTGTCCTTTAATTTGTATTCACTGTGATCCATGCCACTGGCTGTTTCCAGAATAAACCATTTCTCGCAAACACTGCGGGGTCAGCATTCTTTATTGTCCTGTCTCCTTTATTGTTTGTTCATTGGATATGTTTTTTCCTTGCGTTGTACAACTTTTTCTGCATTCTTGCTTGACGCTCCCACAGCTTGGAACTCTTTTTACCTGGCTGCATGAAAATCCTGCCTGTGCAGCTTCTGCTTTTCTAGGACAGCAGGGAAATTGAGCCAAGCTGACTCTTGAGGCAGTACTATTTTGTGTCACTGTGTGAATCAACACTATGTTCAAAATTTAACACTTAACACGAGAAAAATGCCCAATATCGAGGTGGTATGTGTAAAAATAATTTGACGAATCAGTTTAAATATACTGCTCTTTTGCCGCATATAATAGCCAAGTTATAAAGCTCTCTTCAATGACAAAGGAAAACGCACTTTGCTTAAGAAAGAATGATATCTTAACAAAAGCAAAAGTATTGCAGGTATGCACAAGAATGTGACACATATACAGTCAGAAAAATAGGCGATTAAGAAGTCTAGAACATGTTTTCTGCGGTCCTACATGACAAAGCAGCATTCTAAATTAACAGACATCTTGATTCTGAACTTTCCGATCAGTAAAAAATAATTGTTCTCGCCAAGTCCTTTGGGCTACTCTACAGCACTGTGGCAAAGTCGGTCCCAGACTCTTTTGGCGAAGACTGGATCAGCCGCTAACCGGTTGCACAGAACAATTCATAACATGCCAGGTACCCTAAGAGAGGCCCACAAAAAAGCGGGCTCCTTGGCAACGGTGAAATCGAGAGTTGCAGACGGCCACTTGTTGATCGGGCCACTGCAGAGCAATCACCGCTGGGCTAATAAATTAAACCCGACAAATGAATGCCACCATGTTTCGCACAAATCTCTCGCTTGCATCTAAAAAGTATAGTCACAATGCTGCAGAATCGGGAAGAAAACCGCCACTGCTGACCAAAAGCCGGTGCGAGCTCACTGACAACGAATTTCGGACAGCTCACATTAACGCGGTAAGCATCAAATGAACAGATGCATGCAGTTCATTTCAAAACACGGCCTAATATTCAAGCGATTGTGAACAAAACGAGTTTTCTCATTCAAGTCACGCGAAATTCAACTTGCGATGAACAAAAAAATGTGCGAAAAAAAAAGTTTCACCATGCGGGAGTTGAACCCACGCCCTCCTATTGCCTGTCGACTCTCCGCAGCGACGCGTTAGACCACACGGCCACAGAACTTTTTGTTTTCAACATGGCATTTATTTTTTTTCTTTATTGCATGGTATTTATTACAGCGATGTTATGTTCTATGTACATGAACTATATACAAGCCATTATGTAAACAGTGTTAAACAATACATATTGAAAAGACCATGCACTAGAAAAGGGGCAATGCAGAGCACATCACTAATAGTGAGTGCCACTCCGGTTCGTACTCAGTCTGGGCATACACGTCTCTTAGATGAACAACCATTCGACTGAAGTGATCCTTTGTAGACACAACAGGTTCACAGTGTCTGTCCATCATGCGGGTTTTCCAGAGGCTGTGCAGTCCAATCAGAAAGAACATGTCCAGGGGTTCATCAACAAATGGCAGCGCAGTGAGATAGCGAACAGAATGTGGAGTCAGATGAATTCTTTTTTTAAATGTCCGTTGCAGGATATCCCAGAACAGTACTGCATCTTTGCAACTGATGAAACAAAGCTCAATTGTTTCTGGTTCATCACAAAGGCGGCAATTAACGGTAGACACAAAAATGCCCTTTTTATCTAACCATGTTCTAACGGGCAACGTACTGGTGTGTAACTTAAAGGAAAAGGTCTTTGTACACGGCGAGACTGGCATCTTCCGTACTCTTTTGAGTACGTCATGCCCCGGCAAACCAAAATACAGAGAGCGGTACATGGGCGGAGGGAAGAGCATACTAATCAGACCCTTATACAACTTTTTCCCCGACACTAAAAAAAAGGAACTCAGGGCAAAAACGAACAAGTAGGAAACGGACAGCCAAATACACCTCTTGCATTATGCCCCACAAACACGGACGGTCACAAACATTGGAAGACACAATGAGGTTGGGTAAAACATGAACTAAATTTGTTTGCAGGAATGAACGTACTATTATGTGTGTAATATCACGGAAAAACATGAAACGTGACACTATCTGTCGGACATACAGGTGAACTAGACCAAGGCCGCCAGCGCTTACAGGCCGAAAAAGGTTATCAGGCCTCATGGATTCAAAAGACGAATCCCACACAAAAGTAGTGAAAACCCTGTGAAAACGCTGGATAGGAAGTCTTGCGCAATGAATAATTTGCAGTACATAATATATTTCAGGGGCGAGAAACAGATTACAGGCGGTCGCCATGCCAAAACTTGAGAGGCCATGGGGGACAAACGTTTGAGCATAGCGCTGAAGAGTTGACACGCGGTTTTTCCAATAATGTGCGCTATGCTTATAGGCACTCAAAGGGACGCCAAGGTACTTTGGTGGCCTGCATGTCCATGTTATACCAGCATATTCAGCAGGTGTCGAACCCCAGCTACCAAACCAAAGACCGCCACTCTTAGAGCGATTAATTCGACTTCCTGACACCGAACCAAAGTCCTGCGTTAAACGAATAACCTCATCGATGCTTGGCTTATCAGTACAAAAAAACGCAAGGTCATCTGCATAAGCCAATACCTTCAGTTCGTGGCCCATTATTCGGAAACCATTGACAGCTCTACTGTTTATAACACTTATGCAAAGTGGCTCCAAGTATAATGCGAACAGGAGCGGAGACAGTGGGCACCCTTGTTTCACCGAAGACTGAATTGGGACTGGTTGCGAGAGACAGCCATTAACAATCAAGCGCTTGGTACAGAATTTGTAACAAAGGCGTATGCCAGTAGAAAGTATTGAACCGAGATTGACGTGATTTAAAAATGCAAAAAGAAATGAATGGCACACTCGATCAAATGCCTTTGCCAGGTCAATTTGCAGCATTGCTAATTGTTCTTGAGCGTCACTGCAATACTGCAACACCGTACGCGCTACATGTAAGTTAGATTGTATTGATCGTCCCCACAAGCCACATGTTTGATGAGGCCCAATCAAAGTAGACATTGCAAGCTGCAGCCGATTTGACAGTACTTTAGCAAAAATCTTATAATCTGCATTAGAAAGCGTGATTGGTCTGTAGCCATCTACAAATCGAAATTTTTCCTTATCCTCGGTCTTTGGTATAAAGACAATATGACTTTTCGTAAATGACTGAGGCAGAAATTCAACATCAATACTTGTCTCAAAAATTTGGAGCAGGACAGGTGCTAGAACGGATTTAAATGCCTTGTAAAATTCTCCTCAGAGGCCGTCAGGCCCCGGGGTTTTCGAAAGTGGCAATTGATCAATTGCATCTTGCAATTCATCCAAGCTTAAAGAGCCACTTATTGCCTTCCACTCATCCTCATTGAGTGGGTTAATCATGGACACCAATCGCGCTATATGATCATCATCACCAGTGCTAGACGTGGCAGCAAACAGAGAGCTATAGTGGTTTTCAAACTCGGTAACTATGACATCTGTACTTATGACCAGGGCACCACCACAGTAGAGCTCAGAAATTCGCTTGGCAGCCACGTGACGACGCTCATCTAGCAAGGCCTGTCTAGTAGGCTCCTCAGAGTGCAGAGCACGGTTGCTGCGGGATCGTACACGGGCCGCACGATAGCGTTCTGCATCAAACTTCTGAAGGTTGCACTTAACAGCACCAATTTCCTCTGTGTACAAGCCAGGAGCCTTACATTCAAGCGCATGCAGATTATAAAGACTCTGAAGTAACCGTTTCTCCTCACCATGCTTAAGATAAGACTTCACGGAGCCGATCTCAATAGCTATGCTACGAACTTCTAGCTTAAACATCTCCCAAGCTGCAAATAATGGGACATCCATGACCAAGCAAGATTCCAAAGCTGTCATCACTCGCTGCTGAAAATCCTCATCATTTAGAAGCTCGGAATTAAGCTTCCACAGTTCCCACTGCGGCTGAAATTTGGGACGAGCGCATTCGCCAATCCGCGCAATGACCATACCATGATCTGAGAAAGAAACAGGCGTGAAATCACATGAAATGTGCCGTTTAAGGAGATCGACGGAAACGTAAATGCGATCAAGGCGTGAATGTGAGGCTCCTCTGATGTATGTGAAGGTGGATGACAATCCGACATCAATTAAACCTGCGTTTTCGGTAATAGGCAATAATATACCAGAGCTCTTATCGACGTTTTCGTTAAGACCTGTGCGATCGCGTGGGTCGCACACAAAGTTGAAGTCACCTATGAAAACGACATAACGATCACATCCTAGGAGAGTTGCAATGTCATTGAAAAAAAGCGCTCGGTGCACCGGATTATTTGAAGCATACACATTGATAACCCTCCACGACTCGCCATGCAGTCGAAAGTCACAACATATCAGACGCCCTTCTATGTCAACCTGGTACTTAAAGTCAGAAATAGGTATACACTCTTCGTTAAGAAAAGAAAGCAACCTGCCGAAATACCCACTGAGTGCGACACGCAGAAATTGTAATCTGTTAGGAAAGGTCGCAGGGTTACCTCTGTATCCACTTCACTTTCTTAGTTTCTTGAATAGCGACAATGTCTAGCCGATTGCCCCAAAGCAATCGGCGTAACTGTACCTGTTTCTGCCTTGAACGGAGTCCACATATGTTGAGTGTTGCGACAGTCAACTGCTGGTTAGACGCCATGGTGGCTAACTTGAGCTTCAATCAGGCTTTCACGATGTCTGGCGGCATCACTCCGGAAGGTGAGACCTCCCTAGAGTTGACGCCCTTTCTCCTTGAATTGGAGCGCCAAGGAGGTTTCTTATTCTTTGACTTTCGACGGCGGGACTTGTGCTTGGCGGGGACACTGTCCTCCTCAGAGGAGGCAGAACTCGGAGACACACCGCGCTTCGAGGCCGCACTTAAAATTTGCTCATCGGCATCACAGTTGCCGTCGGGGAGTGAAGCGCCAGGTTGGCACTCTTTTACCTGTGTGGCACACCCGGCAGGAGCCTCAGAAGATGTAGCAGTGCAGGCACTCGGCGCCGGAGCCACACCGTCGTCCTTGCCTTCCTCTGGCCCACGCACAGCACAGGCACGTGCGCGAAGAGTGCCCTCACTGACACTGCATATAGCTGGAGCCTGCTCCGCCAGGCATCGACGCTCATCATCTGCAGACAGCTGCTCCATCTGTGAAGGCTGGCTAGGCTCATGCTGCACAGCAGGAACGGGGCCAGACAGCGGGTCCGTAGTCGCTGAGTCAATGGGCGCAACGGCTGGCGTGCCACCAGCAGCATCCAAAACTTCTGTTGCGTCCATCAAGTGCTCCTGCAATGCGTCGTTCATGGCACGGGTGCCACCGCGTAGCTTATCAGCATACGACACTACGCACTCCTCTGTAGTATGGCCGAAACGCCGACAATCATCACACCGAGGAGTGCGGCAATGACGGCGTATATGGCCAACCTTGTGGCAACGGAGACACAGTGGTGGCCTTCCTGGCACTAAAACCAGACATTGTACACCGCAAATTGTCAAAATGTGAGGCGCGTCGTTGACAGTGACGCCATCAGCAAGAGTCAAGGCAACGTCTCGATTCAAGGTGCGCATGCCCTCCATTTCTGGAACACTCCAGTGCTCCACTGTGATGGACGTAATCGTTCCGCAAGCGCGAAGGGCGTCCAGAATGTAAAAATCTTCAAGATGTTCTGGGAGCCAAAGTATCTAGAGCTTTACTGTCTTCGGTTCCGGGTCAGTCACTAGACAACGGTGGTTTTTCACTTGTAACTCCTGAGTGCTCACGAGCTTAGCTTTCGCTAACGCTGTCTTGCATGTTATCATCCATACGTGAGACATCTGAAACTGTCCGATAGAGCTGATGTCACAAAGGTCAATGACACCCCGTAAGGCATCTCTAAAGTCCTGGGCATGATAGGGACGGCCAGCAAGGTCCGCATGCAGAAATACAGAGTTAAAAACCAGCTTACCAGCAGGCAGACGGGGAAGAACAGTACGGTAAGTATTACTGGCAGCAGAAGCCGCAACAGTACCTCGGCCTAGGGCCGATTTATCCATTTCTGCGGAGAGCATAAAAAACGCGACCGTTCGGAACGCCGTCTTTTTTTTTCTTCATGGTATTTATTTACATGGTTTTGTATAGTAAAAGACTTTTAATAGTAAAAGACGTTTAATGCATATACACACACATATGTATATAGACGGCCACAGAACTTTTTATGCGTAGCATATTGCAATCACTCAGTTCAGCCCTTGGGCGCGGCTGGGCAGCCACCAAACCACGTGACGTCACGTCACGTGGTTTGGTGGCGTCACCAAACCACTTAAAAAAATATATAAAAAAGAACAAAACAAACAAACAAAAAAAGAACGACTGAGCATGGTGGCGGTTGCCACCGCCCCGTTTCAAAGGGGGCGCTCCTATCCATCCATTCATACGTAACGGAGGAAAAGCTGCTGAGAAAATCGAGTGCCGCCAAGCAATACCTCGCGCAAAAAGACCGCGTAGTATGCAACGCATTCTTCGCTTAACCAAGCTAATCGTGGGCAAATTTTTTTCTTTATTGCATTTTCACAACGGGTACAAAGAAGTAAAACATGTCAGCAACACTTGCACTGACACGGCAGGTTAAAATTTTTTCAGTTCAACCAAGTCATCCAACACATTTAACCAAGTTGGCTGATCAGGTAGTGCCTGATACGCTTCCCTCAGACGTATGACGCCTTCAATAAAATGCTCGAGTGGAGATCTCACAACTACTTCTGCATTGTTGAATTGTGTCCTTGTTTTCCATAAACTATGGAGGCCAAGAAGCATAATAGTGTCATAAGGGATGTCCTGTTTTCCTCCCGGTAAGAACCTGATGCCATGCGGGTTTAGCGGTAAATCTTTCTTTAAGGTTCTTTGAAGCACATCCCAGAAGAAAAACGCATCCCAACAATCTAAAAACACGTGATCTATTGTTTCAGGTTTTTTTACATTGAAAACAACTTTGGTACCGTGGGAGGTTATCTGCGTGAAGTTGTGCTTGCGTACAGAATGTTACAAGTGCGATTTTCAATGCTGTACCTCTCCAATGTCACTAAAAAAATCTGTATAAAGATTTACTTGAATCAATGCTCCCTGTACCCATTTACCGATTGTCAAACTGCGGAGGCCCAGGAGCAGATGTGCTCAAAAGGGTTAAAAGAATGCCAGTTTACCCATCTTTGAAAACTTTCTTCTTCAAACTTCACACCGGAACACTGTCGGTCAAAACATGGATGCACGATAAAGGACTCTTTCTCCTTTGGTCACGGCCACAGAACAGCACGGAGTGATACACCTCTCTTTATTTATTTTTTTCGGACTATTTTCGTAGCCTTCACAGCGTTGCATAAATAAATAAATATGTACCTCGTCGCCATTGGCAGTCAGCTGATGACGGGACCGTAGCGTTGGTAGCGCTCCCTCGCGGTAGAAAGCAAAATTTAATAATACATGAATCACTCTAAACACTTTAAATCCAAATCTTACACACTATAAAATGCTTATAAAGGTGTTCTAAGTGGATTAAAAAATCCAACAAATCTCGTTTGTCTAACTGCACACGCAGTGCACTTGGTGGAGCGACACAGAAATGAAAAGTGCACCGGCGGTTGGCTCACGTGACCCGTTCTTTGCAGACCGCCCAAGAAGCCCATGAGGTGGCGCCGATGTGATGATAAAGCACGGAATATATCCAGATAACCCAATGAAGTTGGAGGCGTGACGAGGGTGGGATTTTGTCTTGCTACCATTACTTCACTCATCTGAGGGCATCGCCAGAGCTCGGGAAGATTGCGTGTTTCAGCAAACTCGGGCCTTCCAGCATAGCGCCCCAGGCTTCATGTTTTTGCCAAGAGACGCAGCCAATTTCCCACTTCAGCTTCCCTTAAATATAATGCACGAATGTGTGCATGAGCCCTTATATTAAAAGCTTTAAAAGGCGGAACACAAATAGCGACTCTAACGTTTCAAGTGCTGGATCACTTGGGCAGAAAACTCTCGTCTTCTTCTCTATAAATTCAAGGAGGGCATCCTTTACCAGCCGCATTAGAACGCCTCAAAGCAAATGTGCTTGGCTAGGCACAAAAGCCTGGAGGGGTGGAGAAAGTTTTGCTCGTTTGCTAATGACGCAGTCGTTAGCAAACAAGCGGGTTGAGGAAGACACATGCAAGGGTAAATCGTGAATGTATATTAAGAAAAGAAGAGGACCCAGGACGGAGACCTGTAGGACGCCTCAGATTACGAATAGGGGGCTAGACGACTGGCTTTTTATGAACACAGATTGAGTACGATCAGTAAGAAACTGCTCTAACCATCTTGAGGTATTAGGGTGTAAATTTAAGAGGGAAAGTTTTAGCAGCAAGCGTCGATGGGATACTTTATCGAATGCATTAGCGTAATCTGAGTACACAGCGTCAGTCTGGAGGTTACAATCAAGGTTTGCATGCAGGTCATATAGAAAAGATGCCATCTGTGTTTCACATGAAAATCCTTTCCTAAATCCATGTTGTGAATGGTGAAAAAAGTTTTTAGTACCTAACAAGTTCCTGATTTGTCAGTTTATGACACGTTCCATGATTTTGCACGGCACGCTAGCTAGTGAGATGGGACGATAATTCAAAGGGGAATTTTATTACCTGCTTTGTAGAAGAGACCGTCCTTTCTCACCTTCCAGTCGTGAGGCAAAAGACCTGTAGACAGTGACTGCGCAAAAAATGAGGCACAAAAGTTCGGCAGAGGTACGTTTGGTATCCTTTAACACTTACGAGTTAATTCCGTCGATACCGGCTGATGATGACAGTTTACTATTTTTGATTTGGGAAACAATACCGTCAACAGAGAACCTTGTGGCCGGCGTGTTATTCGTTATGTTTCTGAGCGACACCTCGTCCGCGAAAGAAGCAGAATTAAAAAACTTTACTCATGCTTCAATTCCTCACAGAGCCCACAAAAGGTACATTCCTAGCACACGATATTTTTTCTTTGAGCTCCATCGAAATGTGGTTGCTGCCTGGAAGGCACCCTCGACTTCGTGCTCTGCATAGCGCCATTGCTGCTGCTGTCAGGGCGGGAGATTTGTTTTGTTTTTAGCTCTGTACAGTAAATACAGATTCACAAGAGAATTTTCTGGTGGTTCTGTGCATCACAGTAAGCGTGAGTATATGTTTAGAGTATAATTCTCGTGATAGTACACAGAGTTTGCTCAAACCATTTCGACCAAGCTGGCGTCTGCCAGCAGCAGTAAAATATGCTGAAGGCTACGAAAGAGTAAGTTTAGCTGGACCACTTATGCACGGATGTGCACAGCATTTTTGGGGTATACTTTACAATGTATTCAATAAGGATGTTGTACTATCGTGCCGAATCAAGTGTACTATCGTGCCGAATCAAGTGCTTGAGATGGCGATTGCCTCTTCTCGAATATCATTCCACAGCTCCATGAAACTGGCCCCCTGTTCCTTGCTTTGGATATTTTTCTCAAAATGAACCAGCTGGGTCGGCGTGAAATGATCCTTCCAGCTTCCTATCCTTGCTTCTCTAACTAAGGCGTATTTTTCATGGTCTCCTTCATGGCCTCGCTTGCTTTTTACCTGGTTTCTAACGAAGAGATCTTCCCACTCCGCGGTCTGGTTCCCTCCCAAGTCAAACACGATAACACTCCTCATGTGCTCTGGTTTCGACCATTCCAGGATATTCTCTAGAATCTGTTCGTCTTCTTGCAACGCTTGACCATAAAGCTCGCCCAGAAAGTAAGCCAGTTTAAGTATGGTAGCCCGTTTGTCCTTCTTGAGTTCTTCATAGGTAACAAAAAACACGTTCGGCTGGTCCTTCAGCGCGTATCCCGAAGCAACGTGGTCGAAGTAGTCTCCGTAGCCCAGGTCGCCTTCCATGAATGGTTCCAGGAACTCTTCAAACGTGCCATCCTGAAACCGGTAGATACTCATGTCTGTCATCATGCGGAACAACGATGTGCACACGTCCCAGGGGTTCCGAGCCACGTACACGTACTTGGCCTCGTCGTTCATCATCTCACGGCGTAAAGGCTGGTGCGTGAAAAACAACCTCATGGGAAGAGATGATGTCCAATCAGCGCTGTCCATGTACTCCACAAGGCGAGTGTTGCTTGTGAACTCATTGTAGGTCCTGACGGGCTTCCCGTACTTCAGTATTAGCTGAATGATGTAGTGGACGTAATGTGTCCCGCTCTTTGCGAAAGAGCTCTGAACGAGGTCACCCTTTGATGCATGAAAAGACAGACTTTTCCTGAAGAGTGGCGGATTTAGCCATGGACATCTCGGCACACCATCGATGATTTGATGATACGGCCTGCGGCCTGGCATGGCTGAGAATGGCAGGGCAGTCTCTGTTTTGAAAAACAAGAGTGCATTAATATTTACTTTCTATTAGACAATATTAGTCGGATGATAAGATCACGTCATGGAAGGCTGGGCGACTTTTAAATTTGACAAATGTTTTATATGTAATTCCCCGATACCTACAAAGAGAGATAAGCAATTTTTTTGTGGATGAATAAACTGTCTCCGATTTTTCCGCTTTATCTAAATGAGACTTCAGTGAGCTAGCACGGTTGCTTATGATATAACGCTACCAGTGTGACGCAACGGAGGAAATGAGGTAGGATTATCTTCAGCGTCTGGGACCCTGACGTCGCTACTCTTCAGCAATTCGAGGCGCCCGTTTCAGACAGGTTTAATTTTGCCGAGTCATCCTGAGACATGTTATTTTTTGCAGTGTCAGTCTTAATCCAGCCTCTCCGTCCTTTTCAATACAAGTGGAGAAGATTTACCAATGTCTACGTTGCAAGGTAGCAGGTGGAAATAGGAAGCTCCCTGTAAACACCATCTGCAACCTGCCACAGTTGGCAAGTGGAGGCTGCAGGAAGACACAAAGGCTTTCTCACGACCTATCTGGTGCTAGCGCACTGAAATGTTCCGGGAGCGCGAAAAATTCTCGATTGCGATGTGGACACTCGAGATTGCGCGCACTCCTGTTTCTTCTATTTTGGTTGAGAACAACTTTATACACGGTGACGGCTTTTTTCCTGGCAATAATAGAAAGACTACAGAGGCGAGCGCCGCGCCACTCTGTCAGTCCGCCATAAACTGGTGCACACGCTTTTATAATAGTCTATACAGTTGACTATTGCTCGTTAAATTCAATAACGCTAACGAATTAGAAGTATGTATGAGAGCATGTTATTGCATTTTAGTTAGCACAATGGCACAATGAGTTAAAATACTTTTAAAGCATATTTTTTTGGTTTCTTGTGTTTTTAATACATTCGAAGTTAATAACCATTATTTCGCATAATCTCTTGTCGCTATAGCAGCAGGAACAAGTGTTCTGTCATTCGTAAAAGGAAAATATATTTATGTTACGAATATAAATATATTCGTAACACACACACATATTATTATTTGCACCTTTTTCCCCGGTATCCTATACTGAATTAGCATTTACTAGCGTTATAACACCTGTATTGCTGGAGACATGATGCCGGAGGCTACTTTTACTAATAGGATGAGCGGCCGCGTGAGAAATATAGACACCGCCAAAAATTGTGGGGGGTGGGGGGGTGGGTGAGGCCACCGCCGTGATAATTGCATCACGAGGTGAGAGCTTCGCATTACTCACGCATGGTTTTTACACGTTCTAGCTGCGGACAGATATATTTTTTTTCTGACATATATTAGCGCCAGAAGCCTATATGTCCGCATATGTACTACGGTAAAGGCAGCCCCAGCCGAGTGCAAAGGCTGCATATTAAATTACTGCGCCATTTATGAAGGTTGCCATATTACGTTCATGGTTGATTCACCTGCTCACTGCCTGCAGAAAGACCATGGTCGAGTTTTGTGCGCGTTGCAGAAACCGGGTTTCCTCTAACCTAGTGGGTGTGCAGGCCTTGCGGAGAGGTCTTGTTTAATTCTTTTACTGATTGTTAATATTCATATAATGGGGCATATCTGGACTTACTATACGCAGTTTTTTTTCTAATGAGGTGAATACCTCTTACATTAGGCAAGAGATCCTCTAAAATTAATGTACAGGAGTTAATAAGGGACTTAAATATCTTTCAGGCCTGTCCTTGTAAAATATCCTGGGTTATTTATGAGCAATAGTATGAAAAACAGCAATATGCTGAGGAAAAAGGGCCTCTTTTGAGGCGCCGTATTTACTACACATACAATAGAATACGCTGTTTTTAACGTTTATTCTTGTTCTTTTAATGGGCAATAGCTTCGCCTAAATTATGATATTTCAAAGTAGAAATTTTTTATTCCCCACCGAGGGTTCTGGCACTTTAGCGTTCATTAAATCTTGTGCTGTAATATTTCTTTATCTGTCAAACATAGGTCGATAATTTTTCCTCAGTTAGTACACCACTCTGGGTAGAGTGCAGTGCTAAGCGTTCGCGGTTGTGTCTCATTTTATCTTTCAGTAGTAACCTACAAAATTGGCAAGAAAACCGGCCGACGCGCAGTGTTTGCGAAATTTTATAATTATAATATTTTGAAATTGTCGAAAAAACCTTACCCCAAACTGCGGCCATCGCAAATATCCTGTAAGAATTTTGAGGTCTCTCCTCTGAATATATTTGCTCTTATTCGCAACCAAGTTTGACAAAACTGCTGTGGCCATAGACGAAAGAGCCCGCATATTTCTGACCAAGTAACTTTTTTATGGTCTGAAATATTAATTTACGATACAATACTTCTAGCTCGCTTATTTTAAATCATCCTGCAGTGACATCTAAAAATATTAGGAAAATTTGAGGTGCCGGCCAGCGCAACTGGATCATCTTCTGAAATTGCAATGTACGCAAACACCTCTCGCTTGAGTGTACTGTGTATAGATTGCAGAAATACCTGTGTTCTTCAGTATTTTGTGCCAGCCTGCAATGGCAGCCAACAGGAGGTTGGCAGTACTGAAAATTCATATATCACCGATTGCAGTTTATTGGCGAGGAAAAACCTCGTTATGAAGTGCACAAGATTATTGGAGATTCGGAATACAACATAGGGAGTTTAGCTTACTTGGCTCTTTTGGTACCATCGTGACGACGCCGTTCGTAGGGAATGTCACTTATCCACCATGAATTATTTGCTGTAGTTTGGTTTCCTCTACCTATTTTCCCATGATCAATATTTCGCCCTGTTTCACCTGGCCTACTGTGCAAAGAATGAGGATCAATTTTACTGTTCCTTGTATTTCGTTGAGCAATTCGGTCTTCGGTAAGGCTTACGAGACGCGTCGCAGGGAAACCAAGAATAGTTTCTGTTTACAACACAAGAGCGCACTACTGTCCCTTCCGTTGCTGCCGCATCTGCGTTGCCTACTGTCCGCGTCACCCAGGTGTAGAGAGCTCGAGCAGTCCGCACCGCACAGTCAAAAGTGAAATTAGAAAAGAGTCCATGGCTTCCGGGCAAATCGTTTGTGCCCACCTTGCAGGCTCATGTGGCTCTACATCCGCGCAAGGGTACCCTTATGAAGTTAGACGCTACGACAAGAGGTCAACGTTTATGAATGGGAGGACACCACTCAAGCGCTCTACACAAGGACGACGGAGACTGTACTTTAAGCCAAACGCAATTACTTATTACCTAAGTAGTATCGTGCAAGCTAACTGGGCAAAGATGTCATAGAGGTGTGTGCCCTATTTTAAATATCGCTTTCATAGGGTTTTCAGCACTGGTTAACGGGTTACCTGACATTGAATAGATAACTTTTAACTATTACAGTTATGCTCCCTAATTATTCAGAGGCGCGTAGCCCACCGTAAGTAATATCCATATCACTATTTAGAATTTCGAAAACTCACCCAAGGGGCTGTGGCCTAACACATTTTCGCTACACGGCGACAAAATACGCGCGTTTTCTAGCAGTTACAGACAATGCAACCTCTCCAGTGCAGGAAACTCGTCGAAATCGGCAAAATTTCCTGGGCCCGACTACGAGGGTAACCGCATTTTCGAAGCTCTAAAAATTCATATGGATGTTAATTACGGTGGGCTACACGCCTCTCAATAATTTAGGAGCCTAACAGTAATACTTAAAAGGTTAACTGTTCAGATATTAGTTAAGCAAAATCGTAATTGGCGCGCATTTGCTATATTCTGACGTACTTCGCCACTGACAATGCTATGTCGAAAAATATGGCCTTATAACTTAAAACGCCTGTTTTTCTTAAATTTTGTAAAATCTTAAGTCAAACATTGTGTACAATGATCTCTGGCGCTCATATTTATTCGCTGCTTCTCAATGCATTGTTCAGTGGAGAAGGCAGTGCACGATATCAACTCAATTGCCGGGTGGCTTTGGGCTTTTCTGTGAGATAAACATACATAGCCCTGATATCCTTTAAAAATGTGGAGGGAATAATAAAAAAATTCAGGAAATCACTTTTTGAATATCTGGGTCATCACAACGTTCATATGAAGACTTCACACTTCGAAACGAAAGTGGACCTTATTTGCCTTGATAATTTTGACATGATTCACACTTTTCTGTTCCAAGTTGCCTAAACGCTAGCGACCACAAGAGATCCAATACTCCTGTCGGATGCAGTGAGCACCTATATAAGCAAGACTTTTTTAAACAACTAGTATGCAAACTAACATCACAAGCGATAAGACTACATTTTGTCTGCGATTATTATTTAAATCTGAAGAAAACATTCGCTCTATCGGGGTCGATGAGCAGAAGAATTAGAAGTCTTGAAAGGACAACTTATTATTTCCAGTACTAACAAAAACCTCTTCATAAGCTAGGGGGAACTTTGATGAACGCAAGGTTTGGTAGTTTGGCTATTCGACGTCTGCACAATGAGAACGATAAAAGCATGAGACGTTAAGAGCAAGGAAAGCAGCCGCTTGAAGGCCATACAAACCCAATAGTTTACCACAAAGTGTAAAAAACTAATAGTAAAATTAGCACACTGAGCCGGAGGGTAAAACATACCGTTTCCTGGTGGCTGCAACGTATCTTATATGTTGTTGACCGATTCGGCCATCGTCGATGCCTGCCATGCGCATATTGCCCGTTAGACAGAGCAGCGTGCAGATGCGCGACGCTTATCATATTGCCGAGGGCTATTTGTAGTGTTTTTCTTAGTGTGCTTGTGTGTTTGTTTATGCTCATAGCATCCGGAACGCGGCTTATCACTTTGTTTGGGACGTGAGAGGCGAGCAGATTTCTCCGCGAAAATCATATCCACGTGCCACTACATCGAGGCCATCTGAGATTGTCGCACTTCTAAAATCTCCTGCTGACAGTCCCAAGGACCGTGGAAGACAATAGACCATATTCTGAACAACTAGAGAAGCTCTTCTGGCTGACATCATTCGTTGCCCAGTTGCTTTCGACGTTACACATTCAAAGTACACACTCCACGTGTCGGAACGAAAGGGCGGGAAGGTCATGCCAATAAATTCAGGCAAGGCAAGCGCCGTGGAAAAGTACTGCCGCGGTATATAAACACATTCTTGCGGCTGTCACTAAAGGCTGTGTTTTACCGCACTTCCGGCGGACCTAATTGCACATTTCCTATAGACGTCTCTAGAAGGACTTTCGTGCTCTTTTATTATTTGATTTAAGCTGCACCTGGATACTTTCACGCATTCTGGTGCGGCTTCATAGCAGTGGGTCACCAACGAATAGGGTGCTTTTCTCTCCCGGAGAGAAAGCAGCACTGTGCATATCATTTTAAAGAAGCCTTGCTGCATATGGAATAATTTAACAAAACTTCTGTTTGGGCTAGATGGTACATAGCTTATATTGAAATCAATTCAAGCGCACAAGAACACTCACACAAGAGGAGGAACACACAGGACGGCGCCTGTCCTGTGTGTTCCTCCTCTTGTGTGCGTGTTCCTGTGCGCTTGAACTCATTTCAAAATCAATGGAATAATTTAAAGCTATGAATTGGACGGGGCACTACTGCTACCTGGAGTGTCGATGCCCATAATGATCGTAGCAAACGTGAAGTCACCGACAAGTTGAAGATTCACTCCTTTCCCTTATGTACCAGTTTGGTATGTGTCCCAACGGTTGCTTTCAAGTGTTGTCTTCCAGCATTCTTAAAATCACACTGAGGATAAATTCAAGTTGACAAGTATCGATAGGGTGTGAACATCGAAAGACAAAGACCCAAGTTTCAGTGAAAAGGGACTTTTTATAAGCTAGGAGAGGCCAGAAAGTGAAACAGAGGCGTCGCCGTTACAGCTTGATCCAGTAAGTAAATTTTGGTGCTTCCACAAAGCTTTTCGACCGCGGATCCCAGAGCCTAGGCTACATATCCATCCACTTCAAAATGGTGGTCGCGGAGGCCATTTGATGTAGTCCCAAGAAATTTGAGTTGGATGGCTTGAAAAATTTTAAACCTAATTTTATCAGCAATAAATGCGCCTTTTTCTGCCTGACAAACATAAAGAGAGAAAAAATGAGCCAAATAAACGCCGTTTGCTGAAAATGGAAATTACGTAAGCCGAAATTCTTGTTAGTGGCACGACCTGTTGATATCTAATACCATTGACAACCAACTCTATCGAGAGAGCAGTTCGTGTATAAAATACCTGCTGGATGCACTTAAGGAAGTGTTGGGGAGATGGCCGATAAAGCGTTGTCCCGAAATACTCTTCGATCTCTTCACACATGCACAACAGATGACTTTCAAGAAACGCATTATTTGAATTCGATACGATGGTTAACTTCATTGCACAGTATACTTCGTTATTGCACCCGTAGACGTGCCCTTTTTCCGAAGTCTTCGCAGCGTGTTTAGAATCAGCAACACTGGACGTCCACGAAAATTGTTTTTTGCTAGTGAACATCACAGTTTTGCTAACTGTGATGCCAAGTTCTCTAACCACTGAGCCATCGCGGAGGGTGGAATATGAAATCTAAAGAGGAAAAGTCAAGCTCGCGTTCCAGATTAAGGCAAGTGTTTAGTGATATCACAGTTGGCTATTTGTGCTACTGTGGAGCAACGTTTCAAAAGAAATCCGGAGCATAGGAGCAAAACTTCTGAAACTTACAATGACACCAGTAACCAGCTGTAATAACTAAACACTTGCCTCAATGTAGTGTACCCGGCTAATTGAGTTGCACAGGTTTGAGAAATCTGGCATGCAGAATTTTGTTCCTTTTCGAACACTTTGACACCCAGCAATGCTCGTTTCCCAAATTTTTCTCACAAAAACTCAATGTGGTAAACGTTCATCTCCAGTGTAGTGAACATATGCCAGACCATAAAACTCTGTTTATTATATCAGCGGATTTAAAAGTTAGAAGGCGCTAAGTCACATCATGACCTCTTTTGCCGCATGTCGTGTTTTGCCTAACTCTCCGTTATTTACAGCCTCTGGCGCTTTGCTTTCGATGCAGTTTATCATCAGCGGAGTCAGCCGAAACAAAGCTGAAATTTGAACGCGTGGCCGCTTTACGCGCAAAAAAAAAAAAGAAAGACGCTCGGAAACTCATGCAGGAAATCCAACGAAACGGCGGTGAAGTTGGACCATGAATTTGAATACTAAATTGTGTTTATTAACTCTATGCTGTCACATTTTGTGGTTGGCCTGGTGCTCAGCATCCGTTACTTTTTGTTAGCTCGGCCCCTGCGTCCATTTTCTCTCAACATCAGACACGGCAGCGAGCTGCGACCGCTTGCTGATTACCTTGAAGGCAACCCTGCTTATCTGCCTCGAGTACCTTCGCGCTGGCTATCACTGTTTCGTTTACACGCAAGCGTCGTTAAGAATAACAGCTCCCACTCGAAGGGAGCTGTATATCCGCTTGTTGTGCCCAAGGTCTTTCGTGACGAAGTCGTTTATGGGCGCCAAGACAAGCCTTGGTCTGTCCACTCGAGCTTTGCTCAGATGTTGGCATGAATCGGCCATAATTACTACTGGCGCAGCGGTTGGGGCAATCTCCAGGGTGGATTAGATTTCAAATAAAGAAGTTTACACAATGACATCCAGCGAAGCGTTGCCATACGGGTGCAAAGAAGAGCTACACAGCTGCCTCAGAAAGCTCGTAGTTGAAGAAAAGTTCACTGCGGTCCGTGGTTGGAACCCCGACACCACTGCATCACCGGAGCATTCACTCTACCAATTAAACTAAAAGGGACAGCGAACATATGGTAGGACACCAAAGGATTAATCAGCAACTCGAAGCGGGAGCATTGTTAGCCGAGGCTTCCTGCATATGGGAAGCGCTACATGAAAAACGCCATCGACTAAGCTAGCCGAACAACTAACACCTAGTGATTTTCGACAAGCCCCGTATCGCGAAGTAGTCGTGCACTTACTTGGCTCCATTCCTGTTTCCTCGCTGGGTAACCGTAACAAGTTCCTCCTCTATTCACTTACGCTGTTCTCATCTGCGGACGCGACATATGTTTAATTATATTTTCACATACAAGATAAGCTTACGTCTTTCAAGTGGACGACCTAAAGACTTATTTTAGACCTTGCTTGCCATGTCAGCGGTACATCTCTCGCAGATACGGTGAAAGGTATTTGAGAATAACATGTATAGATGAGCTTCTCCATATTTATTGCCGGGGCAAAGAAGTACCTATTGTTTTTCCTCGCTCTCATTCCAGTTGCTTGTTTATCACGGCCCACAAAATAAAAATGTGTAGATAAGGTAACTTATAAACGACCCTCCACTTTTTATCGCCACCGACAAAGTAGTAGTGTCACAATAAAATTTCAGAGCTTGAGGCGCCTAAGTCTGTCGTCATCTACCAAAAACAACAAAAGAGGGAGAGAGGGAAACTCTTTAATGAAATACAGAGAATTTAGCCGGCGTTTAAAAATCGCTGGAATGCTGCTCTGCGTAGGGAAGGGAATTTGGGAGATAAAGACAGAAGGAGAGCAGTGTGGAAGAGGTAAAAAAAAACAAAGATAAAATGCGGCCATGAAATGGGTACTAAGGATGCAACGGCGGGTATTGATGTAACCTATGGAATGATGGAGTGCATAGTCCGACAAATGGGCTGACGAAGTTCACTGCATGAAGAATGCATGAAGGTAACGTGCAAGTGAATTTAAAGCCTATCGAGATGTCCAATGTCTTTTAAATATGTAAAAAGAAAGTTCATTGCCAGTCTGTGTTGCCTAAGGCAGACTAAGGGACCTAAATCTTTGTCCATTGTTAGGGCAAATCTGCAATGATCATCATATTTTCGCTACTCACTGCACAGCTGGCATCATGTACGTTGTGCCTCTAAGCTGCGGCTGCGAGCGCAGCGCAATACAGGTGATTGCTTTAACGACAGAGAGAGGCAGCAAGATACTGGTAAAAAAGGCTATGGCAGCCACATGGCCGCGCATCGCAAAAGTGGTCAATGCTCTTCGATTATCAAAAATTCAAGTTTCATAGTTAGGTGGAAAAAAAAACGATTATAAGGAGAAATGATAGCACAGTATTTTATCAAGCCAAGAGGACCTACCTGTGTGCGCAAGGCGTCCCTGTCACTGTCACTTCAAGACGTTTGTTTGGTAAACGGGATGGTGCCCACGTTTTCATCCCTTCCTTAGTGAAAATAAATATGTTTGCACAATACGGCGGGATATTCATACCGTATTTCAAAAATGTTTTGTATTCATGAATACACTAAACCTGTGCAGGAAATAGGTTCCGGAAACTTGATGCTCTGTATTCTAAATATATTCGCAAAATTTGTTAAAAATACCTCACCTAAAGCATGCTTGAGCATGTTTCAAATACATTACGAAATAAATATGCGCTTTCAGCATCTTGTAGAAGTATTTTAATTGTACTTTCGTAAATATGAATCGGTCGAAATTATACTTAAATTCTAACATATGTGCAGTCCTCGTAAAGATATTCGCAGCTCATTTCAAGCTGCCGTAGAACAATCCAGTGCTCGAAATCACGTTTCGCGGAATAGCAGTTGTCTTGAAAACCTTCTAAAATTGCACTTCCTTAAAGAAGAAATAAATACATCCAAAGGATACTTCAAACCAACGGACGAGCGTTCTTCGTAAACGTAATTGCAGCCCACCTCAAGCTGCCGTAGTATACCGCCGCCGCGGTGGCTCAGTGGTTACGGTGCTCGGCTGCTGACCCGAAAGACGCGGGTTCGATCCCGGCCGCGGCGGTTGAATTTCTTTGGAGGAAAAATTCTAGAGGCCCGTGCACTGTGCGATGTCAGTGCACGTTAAAGAACCCCAGGTGGTCGAAATTTCCGGAACCCTCCACTACGGCGTCTCTCATAGCCTTAGTCGCTTTGGGACGTTAAACCCCATAATAACATCAAGCTGCCGTGGAACAATCTAGTGCTAGAAATCAAGTTTCGGGGAAGAGTGAAAACTCTCTCTTGAAAGGACACGAGCGCTCGTGTCTTGTCTTCACCTTTTCAGTGTCTCGTTTTTCGCGCTACGTTTTTTTTAAGATGCAATTGCTCCGACTAGCCCAGTGTAGCTTACTTGTGAATGCTATAGCATTACACCACCAAGTGTGTCCTCGGCACCTCCAGATCCGGATATGCCAGTGAAAAGGACTGACTAGCAAGGTCGAACGGCTCCCATGGACGCGAATGTGTTTGTTGGCTGACTGTTCGACTCGTGGCCGATGGCTGACGCACGACACGACTAGCAGTTTTGGTTCTAAATCGCCCTTAGACTCGAACGCGACTCGTCTCGCACTTTGGCCACACTCCGGAGTCCACAGTCTTCGCGCCAGAAACGCCTCACCGACCAAGATAACGTGATGCCTCTCGGAACGTATATACAGGATGTTTCACGTAACTGGATCCAAGGATTTGAAAAAGGCGGTAAACCACAGCCCGCTGAAACCAACGATACATTGTTCGCCATCATGTGGCGCTCCTCAGAGTATTTTTATTGTGCTTAATTAGTTAATTAACGAAGATTAATTATGCAAATTTTCAAATATTCACTTTAGTGCCAAGACCGTTACGTTAGGTTGTAGAGCAGGTTTATAAACAGCCGACCCAATTTATTGTAGCATCGTGTCTCCTATGGGGTACTTTTTTCCGGCATCTAAAGAAAGCCCGCGAAATATGAAACAATACCACGTGACTGCGCCAGTGCGCTACCAAATTGCAGCGCTGTCAACGGCGCTTCGAACAAACAGAGCGTGCCCTCTGACCGTTGCGAAGTGAACGGCCGCCGCTCTTCGCAGCGGCTTGACAGACTTTATTTTCCAACAGAAGAAGACCTCGTCCTAGCTTCCAGCTCTCCCTGTCAGTCGAGAGACGTGGGCCAGGGGGATTGGGATAGACAGGGTCGCCGCGTCAGATACTGGCCTGGATTTCTTGAACACCGGCTGCCTCTTCAGCCAAACGAACGGCGACGAGCTTGTGCTCAGGGTCTGGGTTGCGCAGCAAGTTCTCCAGACGTCTCTACTATCTATTTTATTCGCCTTGCCTGGGGTCTGTGCGCACTCCCAAATAATATGGTCGAGGGTCCCTCTCGCTAAGCACGAAAGGATGCGCGAAAACACAGATTATGCTGGCAGACTCCACAGGTATCATCCTTAAAACGCGATAGAGGTGTCCATTGACCCAGGGAGCCAGTTATGCACGTCTTAAACTTTTTCATAGCCAATGTTAGTTCACCCAGGGTACGCCGGTGGCTTGTGCAAAGGTACCGCGTTTCTGCCACAACGTTCCACACGCCAAGGCGCGTAGTGCACTTGTCTCTACAACTACCGCCGCATAGCTCAGTGCGCTAATATTAGTTTGACAGTAGCATTCTCTGCCGCGGTGGTGGCTCAGTGATCGTGGCAATCAGCTGCTGACCCGAAAGACGTCGTTGTGATCCCAGCCGCGGCGGTCAAACTTCGATGGAGGCGAAATGCTTGGGACCCGTGTACCGTGCGATGTCAGGGCATGTTAAAGAACCCCAGGTATTCGAAATTTCGGAGCCCTTCACTACGGTGTCCCTCACAGCTTGAGTCGCTTTGAGACGTTACACAACAATGAACCAGTAATATTCTTTGCTGAAAATGCTTAGTGTGAGAGTGCGTTGCAGCAAAGGCGCGATCGGCGGCGGCGATAGCCTGATGCCCTCGAGCAGCGGCCAGTGAGGGTGATCAACTACTGCGGCTTCTGGTCCGAATCCCAGTTGTGGAAACATTGGTTTATTCACTCATGGTCGGTCGAAAGTCAACCCAAAGGTCAAGCCTCACACAAAGTGGTGAGCTGCTCTAACCTCAAGAAATGGCGCTTTAGCACTAAAAAGCACTCTCACTGGTTTGCACAGCCTCTGGCGCACTTTTTGACAGCATCGAACTTGCGTGCTCTAGGCGCATTAAAGGCGCGTTTGGGCTAGGCGATCGCTTATCGAAATGTTGTCGAGAAATGTTCCCCATGTTCGCGAATATTGGCACGCGCCCCGGCTGAGCAAGTTGGAGAATGCTTTCGTGGAGCTGCGGGCTTATCACTGTACCGGCCCTATCTCAATGTTTTCCGCTGCTCTCTTGAAAAACAAAGGGTGCGCGAAACCTCTGATCCGTAACGATGGTAGCAATCGTCGCAATTTGCGAAGGGCCCGAAGTGGCCGGAAGGGAAGAGTTTGATAGAGCATCGCACTGGACCATTCCAAGCCAGGTCAAGGAAGGGTTTCTGCGGAAGCATGCGTTAGCGTGTCCCATTTTTTTTTTTCTGTTTTCGTGAGTAATAACCCATATTTTTACGACCAGGGGAGGGGGGCTTTCTTTTTTTTTTGAGTGTTGGGAGGTAAGAGGCTGGGGCGTGCGCGCTAGGCTCCAAAACAGGGTAGTCGTGCGTGCTTGCGCATGCGGCTGTGGCTGTGCCCCGCTCATCCTGCGACAGTATTTTGGTATGACGTCCCTAAAATGTTGGTTACTCTACCAGCGTAGTGACGTCCGCGTAGATCGCGCTAGCGATGGGTCTAGATCGTGAGAGCGAGCATTTAGGTAATATTTGCAACCAAATTAAAATAATTTTTAAACGTTTGCCGTGTCCACCACCTGGCTGTGGGTGCCATTGCATAGAGAGGAATCCCGTAGCAGGCTCTCTATAGCCTCAAAATTTGCTGTCTCCACTGTTACGTTCTGGGCGAGCCGAGTGGGACACGTGCGGGCGTTCTGGAGATGCTATATAAACGCCACGGCAGAGCGCTGCACCGCTTTCCTGGCCGACTGCCGAGATGGAATAAAGGCATTAAAGACAACCTTCGGTGTCCCCGCTTGCTCGTCGTTCATCGAATCGCCAGAAACGTAACAGCTGGTGGCAGCGGTGGGGATCGACGACTCCGGGTTCCGCGGCGGTTGTCGGTGAGTGCCTGAAAAGTCTCTTTTGTTCACCAGGTAGGTTGAAAGATGAAAGTAGACTGTCACTGACTGGAAAGGGCAGTGGGTGGAAAGCAGCCAGATGTTTTTCCTCGTAAAATTTCCGCCGTAGCAAGACGTAATAATTTTTTCAACAGCGCATGCTACACAAGGACACAAGACGAGGAAACACACACACAAACACACAAGTTGCAGTTCAGCGCTCGTGTGTGTGTTTCCTCGTCTTGTGTCCTTGTGTAGCATGCGCTGTTGAAAAAATTATTATGAATAACCAACTAGCCCCTGAGCTCACCCTGTAGCAAGACGGATCTCAGTGCGAATGTTAAGCCCGAATCAATGCTCTTAGCCGAAGAGCTGGGCGTAAAGGTGACGAAAGCCATGAGAAAGCCCGAGATCATCTCGGCCATTGAAAAGTGTGGCGCGGGCGCCGATGAAATTTTAGAATCTTGGACGGAGGTGCCGAGGAAACGGAAGAAAGAAGAACTTGTGCTAGAAATGCTTAAGCAAAAGGTTAAGAAGGACGAGGAAGCCATGGCGGTCGATATATCGACAAAATTGGAGATGCGAAGTCTCTTGCAGCCCTTTCGCGTCGGGGGAGACATAGGTCTCTACTTAGTAAATTTTGAGCGGGTGTGCAGAAAAGGGGGCTTCGTGGAGTCGAGCTGGTCAGAAAGGCTTCTGAATTTGCTGCCCTGCCAGCGGAAGTGGCTGACGTTTTGGCAAGGTTAGATTGCAAAGAGGCGGATGATTACTCGTCCATAAAAACCTGCCTACTGAAGAAGTTCAGGTTGTACCCTGAGGTTTTTCGAATAAAGTTTCGAGAGGCAAGGAAACAGCTGGAAGAAAGCTATGCCGAGTTCGCTTACAAGTTAATGGGCTTTCTAGAGAGTTGGCTCCTTGGTGTAGACTCTTATGAGGACCGCGAAAAGGTGCTAGCGCAGATTGCACTTGAGCAGTTTTTCTGTTCTGTTCCTTCAACCCTGAAGGATTGGATTCAAACAGGCCAGATGTAAAAACCGTACAAGTGGCGGCAGATTACGTGGACCTGTATTGCTCCAGACACGAGAAAACGTTTAATAACGAAAAGCCTAGCTTTGTCCGAAGCCACGAGCGAGGAACGGTTCGTGCGTTATCTGAAAACGCAGAGCGTTCGACGCATATGTTCCACCTTCAAAGGAAGCGTTGGATCCAGAAAAGCAAAAGCTAAAAACAAAGTCGTTTGAAGCAAGAAAGCATATTCTTTGCTACAAATGTCACCAGCCGAGTCATTTGGCTTCAGGCTGTCGTGTGCCTAAAGTATCACCGGTTAACTTGTGCATGGATAAGGCAGAAGACCTGCTTAGGCCATACTTGTACAACATAGAAGTAAATGGACAGTCTTGCAAGGCTTTAAGAGACACAGGAGCCACACACGACCTGACTCATTCCTCGCTAGTGAAGCAAGACGATTTCACAGGCGACTGCGTGTGGGTTCGACAGGCCCTGGAAGATCAGCTTGCCAGTAGCCAGAGTAAAACTAGACGGGCCTTTCGATGTAGTAGACACGGAGGCAGCAGTGTCCGACGGGGTATTGCCAAACTGCCCGTACATTCTTTCGAACAGAATGGCAAGGCAGCTCGATGACTCGGGCGTCTCGCTTGACATGAATCCCGTTATAGTAGTCACTCGCTCCATGACGTCAGCGAACGGCTCTGAGCCGAAAACGCTCGCGACGAGGGCAGGAGCTGATAAGTCAGATAACGAAACGGCAGAAGGGATGCCGGAGGATATGCTCCAAGAAGTAGACGTAACCACGCTTGTTTCGCCGGAAAGCGCGAACTTCCGTGCTCTGATAAATGTTGATAAGGCCACACTTACCAGAGAACAGGCCACGGAACCAACAGGCCACGGAACCAACGCTAGAAAAATGTCGAGATAGCCTGGGAAAAAATGTAACACCGAATATCTCGTTTGATGTGAAGAACGGTATTATTTTATTTTATTTTTTGTCAGTATTATTTTATTATTTTATTTTTATTTTTGGCCACTTACGGATGCCCTCAAGAAAAAGGAGCCCAATAACATTGTATGGGACGATCCTAAGTGTCAAGCGTTTGAGTCCCCGAAGCTGGCATTGACAACTCAGCCTGTGCTGGCCCCCCCAGACTACGCGAGGCCTTTCCTGGTGCAGTGTGACGCTAGCGATAGAGGTATGGGCGTGGTACTAAGCCAAAAAAACGACGAAGGGGAAGAACACCCGATTTTGTTTGTCAGCAGGAAGCTTACTTCGAGGGAACAAGCTTACAGCACAATTGAAAAAGAATGCGCTTGCCTGGTGTGTGCTGTCGAGAAACTTCGCTGTTACCTTTTGGGCTCTGAATTTATTCTAATTACAGATCATCGACCGTTGACATGGCTTCAGCAACTATCTCAAAAGAACGGCAGATTGCTCCGGTGGAGTTTGAATCTCCAGGAATATGCTTTTGTCGTAAAGCATAAGAGAGGTAAACTTCATGCGAACGCAGACTTCTTAAGTCGGGCGCACGAATAAGTACGCCATCTGGAGTTCTTGTTTCTTTTGGCTCATCTACATCACTGTGCATAGTCTCATCAGGCAATCATTCATGCTTATTCCTCTTTTCAAATGTTCGCTACTAATATTTTTCTTTTAGGGCAAAAATCTGGTTGCATTTAGGAAGACTTTTGGGCAGTATAATGAGGCAAACAAAGGCATTTTCGGTGAACAGAACTGACATCTTGGGCACCTCGGTGGCTTCTGTGGGGCTTGGTTGTTGTTTGTTTCCCCGTCTGCCCAGCCATCAGCCTCTTTCAAGAATGGGACACCGGTGGCTTCGGCCAGAGGTTCGAAAAGACACCGTCGGGGCAACCCTTGATGCCTGGCCAGTGCAGTCCACATCTCTTCAACGGCACGGAGGCGGTCACAATGATGTGTGGGTGATTTCAACCTCCCGCTACAACCCCCTCCTCCAGCCAGACCTCGGAACGGTGTGCTGCTGTGCTGTGCTGGTGCTTTCGTCTGTGGACTCCGCCGCACCAGATCTCGGAAGCAGGATTGCAACAGCGCCAAACTGGTCGTCATGACTTATATGGAGCAGCGGTGCGTGTTGCACTCACGACCTTCGTTATTGCGACTGTGGGGGAGCTCTTCACAGCTGTTGGCACAACAGCGAAGAACTTGTTCAGTTTATGTGGTGCGCTCCTAAAAGGGGGAGGAGTTGTTACGTTCTGGGCGAGCCGAGTGGGACGCGTGCCGGCGTTCTGGACCAGCCGAGTGGGACGCGTGCCGGCGTTCTGGGCAAGCCGAGTGGGACGCGTGCGGGCGTTCTGGGAATGTTATATAAACGCCACGGCAGAGCGCTGCGCCGCTCTTTCCTGCCCGTCTGCCGAGATGGAATAAAGGCATTCCAGACAACCTTCGGTGTCGCGGCTTGCTTGTCGTTTGTCGTATCGCCAGAAACGTAACACCACCCCTTTAATGGCTTTCGGGCCAGCAGCCCACCGCCGTAACCACTGAGCCACCGCGGCGGGTGGCGAAAAGGATGGGCAAAATGGATGGGGTAAATAGTTATCTGGAAATCGGTTTCGTGATTTAGGGCGTGAATGGGGACAGCGAGTTGTTTGATCTGAACTTTCATTTACCTCGGCTTTATTTCTGGCCTGCCTGGCAGGGGAGGGAGAGCATCGAGATTGCCGAATGGTGCAGCCTCGCTCACGGGATACCCGACCACCAACCAAACACAACGGGTTCTGACCCCCGAAGACAGGAGAACTTAACTCGGGGTCAGCTACCTGGGGCCCCTCCACGACAAGTTTGTTTCCTACCTGTCCGCTAATAGCCATCGAGTGCTTTTCGCGGTTTTTCGGGCACCGGAAATATGTATGATGTGATCCGGCCAATAGAGGCTTAGGTCGTCAGCCTATCGGCCCACCGGCCCTCGGCGCCGTGACCTAACACCTCGGCGGGACCCACCTGTGCTTCCAACCAGCCAACCATGCACTTATTATTCTCCCCTAGCTTGCTCCTCTCCTACTGAGGAGGGAGTGTTCAAAACTGGGCTGAGCACGCCACAAACCAAGAACGTGGCTTAGAGTGAGATGACCCGGGCCTTCTCCGCCGGTACTCCTCAACATCGGCTGTTTTCACTGGACGCTTCAAGGACGTAGTCCGCCCCCCCCCCCCCCCCCCCCCCGCTCCTCCACCTCAGCATCCCGCAATGGCCATTACAGCCCTGCGTCCGACCAAGAGGGCTCTTCCCCGAGGTGTCGTTTTAGAGCCTGGCCACTGTGAACCCCCGCGCGGACCTGGTTTCTCCGGAACCAGGAGCCGGCACGTCGGTAGCCAGACTTGCGCGCCCCGCGTGCGGAGAGAAGTAGCATGTATTTGAAGACCTTTTCGTTTTGGACATGCCTTCCCTGCCGCATCTCGTGGGTCCAAGCTGAGTATAAATCCAGGCCTGCCTCCGCTCAGGCATCGTACTTCAGGAGCGCGACTGGCCCTCATAGTCGCCTGGGAGTCGCTGCCTCTCCCATGGGGATTGCATCCTCACAGTATAGGCCCCGCCAAACCCATCCCCACCGCTGCGGTAGCACCGGAACAAAGCCAGTAGCCGAAACTACACCGGCCCGTATCCGGTGGCGGGTGGTCACGAGTAGGCCGCACAGTCGGATTTCCCCTCCCTTTCACATTGACTATGAAAGAACGTTGTCTTTCCATGTGAACACGAACAACCTTCTCATTGCAATTTTGCGAATTCACTGTTGTCATCGTACACTACACCTCTTTACAAAACACTCAACGTTGTATTTTGATTTCTTTGCCTACTCGAGGATATTTGCAGAGGACTTGTTCGAGACGTACATTTTGAGACGACCCTAAATGTGAAAAAGAACAAAGAAAGGGAACTTCCGTAGTTTCCGCCACTAAAGAGGTAGTCACCGCCTAAAGCGAAGACCACACCGGAATCATGCCTGCAGAGTTGTTCCTATAACCATAATGATAGGCGAGGCGTAACTAACCCCCGTGCGACTATAAATGAGCATACCCACTTGCAGTACAGTGGCTGTTCTTGCAGGAAATACGTGTTGTTATTTTCCATAGAGCCGACTACCCTAGCGTATTGCGTATTACTTGTTTCATCTCATGTAAATGCAGTCGTACAAGCAACTGTTTTGATTGACTTTTATTGATTTCGTTATAAAACATACAAACACATTTTGGACCAATAACCGCAGGGTAGCTGAGGTCCAAGTGATAAAAATGCTCCTTGGAGGCGCATCGCAGAACAAAAATTCACGAATGACTTAAATAGTATAAAAGAAACGCCAGCACGTGTCACAAACTCAAGCTATAAACATAAACAAAAGATATGCATGCTTGAAACACCACATACTCTTACTACACTGTGATTTAATATAACACCAGTAAAATAAAATTTCGGTAATGAATACACATACAAGAGCAATTTCTGCAGAAATAGTCGAGGAGTTCAGTCTTCAGTAGCGTTAGCATTGTTTGAGGTCTTTACAGAGATGAGATCATTGTTTTATTAGAGGCGGCGACCCATTTTAAACTGTTGTGCAGTCAAATTGTAGTAATGGTTGCCCAAATACGCTGTTTTTTGACGCTGAATTGAAGTTTTCTAGAATCACGCTTTTTCTTGTGAAATTGGAGATATAAAGTCCCCTTGTGGAAACATTGGCTCAAGCAACCTGAGGTTTTCCCCTCCCTTGTTCATTTTTGTGATCGAGACGTGGAAAGGGTGGTTATAACCTATGACACTCCCCTTCCTTCGCTCAGAGTCAGACAGTAGTGCGTTTTATGAAGTTCTTGCATGCGGATATACGGGCAATATTTTATACCGAAACCATACAGAAATGTGATCTTCATACTGGACGTGCAAGAGGAGTGCAAGGAATGACCAATCAATTGATGGCATATCTTTCTGAATTCAGACAACCCTGCAACATCAAACTTATCTCTAGTTAGTGGGAAAAAAGTACACGTTATAAAGACTTCTCTAAGGTTTAATTAACGTCTTAGATCCCAAAATTTACAGGAAGTTAGCGGTGCTACAGGCTAACTGCAAGATGTTGTGAGACACCTTTGCTAGAGGAATACGAGGTGTTCCTTCGATTTCCGTTTTGATGTTTGCGAAAACATATTTTGAGGGCAATATGTGATTACCTAGATGGGTAGCTTATCTTCCGAATGCATAGTTGAGATGTGAAAACTGTGCTCTTGTGTTCAGTGGGAAGCACAATGTACACGATCGCAAACAGCCACGGATAAAAGCTTGCAAACGCCTGCAAAATTATAACTGCAGAGTTCCTAGTACCTACTACAGTTTTGAAGCTGGAAAGCGTCATACAGCCATGCAAGCGGCTTTGATTTGAACTATATTGAGGGCGCTGAGGCACTGAAGGCACAGTGGGCTAGGGATCAAACACAGGTTTGACATCCGATTCGAAACCAAGAGGAAGAAATGGGCTTGGAAAAACTTTGTAAAGCGAAGGCAAGATAACCGCCATGGCTGCATAACAGCGCTAATTTAGCAAACACAAAAAGGACATTGTGATGATCAGCAGATTTTCTCCCCTAAAGGTACAAAAAAAGACTTGAAAACTGCTTCTGTTTCCCTCTGTCACAGAAATTTGAATTAACGTTGCTGAAGTGCCCTATGTTATAACATGCAAAAATGCGACGGCCACTCGTCCACAGATTAATAATTACTGAAGTAGGGCAGTCTGGTGCCACAGTCGATTAAATATTGCTCAAGAAAAAATTTCGCTATAAAAACTGCAGGAAAGCGCATAAAAAACTAATTTGATTCCATGGAAACACCGAACTTATAACCGTGCGCTATTGTCCATATCTTATGCACGTCCTTAGACATATTTTCATCGCGCAGTTTAACATTCATCGTTAAATATTTCATAATGTGTGTGACTTATGTCTTCCACATAAAATCTGTATAGAACCTCTGTGCACTCCCGCCCACGTCTCATGTTACTCTCTGTGCACATCTGTAGACAACATGTACCCTAATTTCGACGGTACTGCGCCACACTACCTCCAATATTTTTCTTCTATATCACCTCGAATGGCTGCGCTAGTTTCTTCAATGATATCCTTCCACAAAGCCATGACGCCACAGCCGTTCATTTTTTCAGTGATCTTTGCGTCCATCTTGAGTAATTGGCTTCGCGAAAAATGATTCTTCCAGCCACCTATCTCACCCTTCCTCACGAAGGAATATTTGCTTGGATTACCTTGATATCCATCTTTGGCATAAATAGTTCGGCTGTCGAGGAGTCCTTGCATTGCAGGATTGTCACTTCCCGCGAAGTCTAAAACGAGCACCTTCCTCATGTGCTCCGGCTTCGACCATTCGAGTAATTTCCGAAGCGACGCTTCGTCCTCTTCAAGGCTTCTCCCGTATTTCTCATCAAGAAAGTGGGCTAGTCGCAGCAAAGTGCCACGAGTGTCCCGCTTCATCTGCTCGTAAGTGATGAAGAACACATTAGGCTCATCCTTCAAGGCGTACCCGGCCAAGAGGTGGTCGAAGTAGTCACCGTAACCGAAATCGCCGCTTAGGAACGCATCAACAAACTCGTCGAAAGTACCATCCTGGAACTGGAACGGGCTCAGGTTGGAAACATGGTGGTAGAAGGACACGCAACAGTCCCAAGGATTTCGCGCCACGTAAACATACTTGACATTCTCGTTGAGGAGCTCTTTGGGCGGCGGATCCAGGTGCGTCATCAGCGCTCTGTGCGATGGATCCTGTTTCGAACTATCTGGGTCGAGGTCCTTGACTCCGGTGTATTCGAGAGAGCGGCTCCAGGTCGCGAATTCTTGATAGCTTTCGATGGGCCGCCCTTCTTTCAACACAAGAAGCGTAAGGTACTGCATCCAGTGCGTCCCGCATTTAGGATAGGACATTTGCAAAATGTCGCCTGCTTTCGGTACGAACTTCAGCGCTTTCCGAAATATATCAGGCTGAACGATGGCAGAGCGGCGGACACCGTCGATGATCTGGTAGAAGGGGAATCTTGCTTGCATCGTTCCATTCAAAGAAACTCGGTAACAACAGCCACGACACCTTTAAAGATGCGGTCAGTTCTTATACGGCCAGCCTGTGTTACTGATTACCTCAGCAGCGAACCTACAGCACAATCACTTGTCTGCTTAGCACTGGCGAGAGAGGCGCTAATGGAAGGCAAGGCTCTTGAGACGCCTACATGTCAAGGGCATAGGCGTCTGCCAGGATAAGAGAGACGAAAACATCGCAAAAAGTAGGAATAAAGTACAACGCCTCGGCACGTGTGGAGTGCGACTTTGCATCCTTAGTGCATGAGCCGCTATATCTGCGGTTCTTATCAACATTGTCATTTTCCTGCTGCCGAAGCTGCTTTGGAAATACCGCTGAAAGCCAGGCGAATGACAAGACGGCCTCTCCCTCCTCTCGAGGACAAGCTTCATGAGTGGTGTGCTCGCATACACGACTGCGGATCTGCTCCGCTTATGCAAGCCTACAATCTCGCAACTGTTTCTGAAGATTACAGACCGGGTACTCTAAGGCAGAGACACATGGTATTTGACGCTTGAAAGCGGGAAAAATAAACGGGCGAAAAAAGCCTATAGCATGTCCGTGAGCTTCATATAGTGCCATATAATAAAATTTTGGTCGTTACCTTTCTTACCTTATTTTAACACACCTCCCAATTTTAGAGCATAAGCAAATTTTACAAAAATGAGAAAAGAACAGTTAGTGCAGAAGCCTAGAGCAACGTTAACACCTGCTTCCAGTTTACTCCTCTTAGTACTAGCCTTTTTTATCTGCCCCATCGTGGGGAGCGCATCTCGAACCAACAGATGCATAACGACATGCTCTAAGGGCAGCAGCTGGAGGCAAATGGAGATCAACGAGAATAACACAGATCAACAACAATAACATCAGGGCACAGGTAGCACCTGCAAACATAAATAGAAGGAAGAAACTCGCAGTTGTGCGGAACGAACAACCCAATATCTGAGCATGTAGATCCGTCCCTTTTATGTTTCATTGCTTCGTGCGTATAGGATAAAAAGCAGAAGTTGACGTCAAATTTTTCTCCCCTTTCACCGCCTTTCCTGGCTTTAAAATGGGTTAACAATCCAGGTGAACGAATTCAAGATTGCACCATTAGGCTTAAAGATCCCTTTGTTTCATGCGCCATTGGAGTCTTATGTTGCCTCATACTATCTTGCGGGAAGGAATACGTCTGGACAAAGGACGATGCATCAAAAAACGACGGTAGGAGCATATCCAACAATCTAGTCACTCAGCTGTCCACTGCCTTGACCACACTACCTGAACATGACGGCCTCCGAACTTGAGGCGCACAAGAATAGTGGCAAGAGGCCAGAAAAACCTAAGTCCTATAATATTAGAGGCACCCATTAATGACAACAGAAGAGACGGCTGCGTGAGCACTTTATCAATAGCCCTTTTGGAGAACGAAATTTTATATCTTTCTGGGTCAGTATAATTTTTTCCCGTGGCCTTCACATGGGTTCCTCTACATTCTCTTTAAATAGTCTAAATCAACTTTCTATCTTTTTGGTATTGATAGTTGTTGACTCACATATGTCGTTTTAATAGTTTTTAGCCGCTTTAGTATGTCATGAAATATGCTTTTAACTTTGTTAAAATCATACCCTGTCTGTTGTAGGCACTTGTTGACCCGCCTTTGGCCATGTTTTTTATCGTCTTGTTTGCCGCAGTCTTTTTCCATTTATCTTGTTTCCACATACAGATTATTAATTAATCGCTTTTCACCTGCTTATAGCCCTTTTTTGTCATAGCCATGCTAGGTGTTGGCTTCTATTGATTTGGACTTCCCCACGCTTTCTCGTGATTTTATTGTCCCGTTTTTTACTTGTTGTATTCAAAGAGAAAGTTTTAGGCTAACATTTTGCAATGCGCTCGTTTTTGTTTATTAGGCCGCCTGCTGATAGCTCTGGCAGTTGATGCGTCGCGCATTTCTGTCTAACTGAGGGACAATAGGTGCGGATCGACTTCTTAAGAAATGAAGTCATTAGTTCAGTGCAGTTGTGCATCGTTTCTCCTTCACGGCCCTCACCTGCAAGCGCTGTTTATGCCATAATTGAACAGCAGCTAGCCCAGAACACGCTTAGCACATTCCGTGACATCCAGAAGTCTGGTAAGCGGCAAACCGAACTGCAAAGGTCTCTAGTTTTGGATTATGGCGCGCTGCGCGCTCCGTATATTCATCATCTTTTGCCTCACCACCCTACTGAAAATACGGTGTGAGTTTCTGCGTGAGAATCCATGCCTGTTTATTGCCACGCAAAGTGCGAGGACTGAGCGTGAATTGCACATTGCGTGAACGGAGCGTGTCTTCCAGCGAACGAGACGAAACACCTTACACGGCAGCAAGCTCCATCACTGCTCACGTTTGTGTTGCGTATTATATTTATATCCTTTTTTAAGGTATTGAGCAATCCTTCAAATGCATCGCGGTTGCCTCATTCGACATGTACAGATGCTCCAAAAGCAAAACAGACCACAAACAAAACTAGCATCGCAGCTTAACAGTTTATCTGCATAAATACAAACAACAAGGATGCACGTGGCATGTCTGTCAGCCTATCTACTTGAACACTTTTATTATCCGCGTTATCAGTAGGGCTGGTTAAGTAGTACAGTTTTTCTCCGTGTTCATACCTCGTTTCATTTTTGGAATGCACGTGTCTGTTGTAAGACAGCAGGCTTTGCATAAAGTTTATTTTCTGCAGTAAGTTTCCAAAATTATAATGAGCATGCTTCTAACAAAGCATAGATGTGGTCACCTGCACTCAATTTTTTGAGCCATTTCCCGAAGCATTCACGCCACGCGGCGGTTCACCCGCACCATGTCTCGCTGGCTAGGGCTTGGGTGCTACCGTCCGTATTCACTGTATGCACCGGGAAAAAAAATTCAAAGCTGAAAAAGAACTTCTTTAAAATGTGTTTTTTAGAACTTTCATACAAGACCACAATGCATGACCTTCATAATAAATTCATTGATTGGTCCTCGCCAACCATTTTTACAACATAAACATTACAGCAGCTTAGTGAAGCATATTCATGCATCATATTTCAAATTACCCGCTAATCTGCAATATTCCAGCAGACAATTAGCTGCCTGCGAGTAAACAGAAGTAAATGTTGCCTTTCGCTAGTGTAACAGACATTCCATGTGCCTTACAACGCCTTATATAATATGAAAATCTTTTCGAAGCAAGCTAAAAGCAGAACCCGAAGCTAAATCAAATTATGCTGTAATGCCAAGCTAATCCATAGATATTTTCCTCAGAAAACCCATGATAACGAAAGTTGACCCGCAATGCGACTAGAAAACCTGCACGAAAATTCTATTTCAAATAAAAAATGAGGAAGGTCCTAATGATGTAATGATAGAAGTGACCCAAATCCACGCTTGAGAGCTCTGTCTGCTCAAGCTTCATAGCTTGGACTGTTTCGAGTGTGGTTTAATTTATTCCTTCTACAACATTATATGGTCGACCTCATAGGCTATGAAGTGGTCTGCGAAATATGTCAGCCGAAAAAACGACAATAATCACGTAACCATTTGCCTCGTAACCAAAGAAGCAAGGATCCACTTGTCCTACTCTGACCTCTTAAGCGTTCAGTTGGGATAGTTGGCATTGGCTTCCCAAGTTTACAGTTGGTAGTGAAATGGTAAACGCAGACAGGTAAGGACTGTAAGAGTAGTTATCCGGTCACCGTCTCCTGTCTCTGTTTATCATTTTACTCCTTATCACGAATGTAGAATGCTGCAGTGCAATAAAATATAGGCAGTTTATATATATATATATATATATATATATATATATATATATATATAGATATATATATATATATATATAGCCGTGAATCTTTGTAATGTTTTGTAGTCTTTGTTCATGCTTCAAGGCTGCCGACACGCCGCTTTATCGCTTCGTTTGTGACGCAAGACGCGCCTAGATTCATCTAGATAGATCGCATCCAGGCGGAGCCGATTCTACTTTGCGCCAGAATGTTCTAGTAATTTTCTAAGCTTTATCTCGAATGTTCGCTATCAGCTTTAAAAAGAGCACGGCCGACAGCGGCGGGGATTCTGTTAGACGACCGCCGAGCACGCTTGTTGCTACGCCGCCGCCGAGTGATTCAGTTCTTTGCGGGAGCAAGTCAGCCCAAATAATGAGTTTCGTTTCGAAGGCGTTCTCGCTGTTTTCCTGTTCGCCGTACTGCAGTCACCACTACGTGACATCTGGTGGAGGTGCTGACCTGATATCCAGCTATGCCCCTCACGATGGAACCTGGTGCACAACCAACGCCCGTCGTGCTTCGCCAGCCCCGTGAGCCTCTATCTTTCCAGGGAGAACCACACGAGGATGTAGAAGACTGCCTGGACTTGTACAACCGTGTGGCAGAGCTGAACACCTGGGACGACAGCGCTAAGCTTCGAAATGTTTATTTTGCATTGGATGGCACTGCGAGAACGTGGATTGAAAACCACGAATCTTCCCTCACGACCGGGGCTACCTTCAAGAAGCAGCTAGTGAGTACGTTTACCAGCGTCGTACGTAAGAAAAGAGCGGAGGTCCTGCTGCGGAAAAGAATTCAACTCCCAAATAAGACCGTGACCACGTATGTGGAAGACATGAAACGTCTTTAGGCACGCCAACCCCGACATGACTGAGGAAAAGAAGCTGTCCTTCCTGGTGCGTGGCGTGAAGGAGGAACTTTTCGCCGGCCTGATCCGGGATGCTCCACAAACCGTCGCCGAGTTTGAAGCTGAAGCTTCAACCATCGAAAAGACCCTGGACGCCCGGACCGGGCACTACAATCGACCACTTCAAGTCCTGCCGACAAGCCCCCCACAAGATACCCCAGCACGAGAGTACAACCATCGAGATCTAATACGCGAAATTGTTCGCGAAGAACTTCGCCGACTGCTGCCATCCCTAACACAGCCGACACAGGAGGCTCAGGCGGCGTCGCTCACGGACGTTATCCGTGATGAACTGCATCATGCACTTGGCTCCCCGTCACCAACGACACCAACGGAAGCTACAGCTACGATCTACGCCGCAGCACTACGCAGTCCTCCGCCTCGACGAGAACCCAAAAGCCCTCTTCGACGGGCACCAGCTCTGCAAGAACGACGTCCACTAGCTCCCACCAGCCCACCTTATGAGCGAAGCAACGCAACCAGGAAATGCGACCAGTGGAGGACTCCCGACAACCGCCTACTATGTTTCCATTGTGGCCACGCCAGGCACATACTTCGCTACTGCCCGTACAGACGCATCGGCCTGCGAGGTTACGCCATCGACGCCCCTCGACCGCTCCCCGGCCAGCGACCATGTGAAATCGACGACTACCTTCGCAGAGGGGAGTACGTATCTTCAAGCCGTCTCTCCCGCACCCCGTCGCCGTCCACCGCACGATTTGCATCACCAAGCCGCAGCTACGCCGCGGCTGTCCGAGGAAGGTCCCCTAGCCCCCGTAGGGAAACTAAACAAAGCAACCTGGGGAAGTCAGGTTGCTTGTCGAGGATTGACGAAGATCCTCCAACGACCACGCCGTATGAACGCGCTGCACCTACTACGCCGACGACGCATACAACAACCTCGACCACGACGCAAACCGCCTTCAAAACTACGCCGCCAACAAGAAAAGCTCCGACCACACGCCTCACCCACGATTTACATACCCGACGAAGCCGTAACCCAACACCGAGGACGACGTGTAACTCCAGAGCCAGGACATCCGACTTAGAAGTGGTTATCGACGGCCGGAAAGTCACCGCTCTAGTCGACACAGGAGCCGATTATTCGGTGATGAGCGGACCATTCGCTGCGCAGCTGAGGAAAGTAACAACTGCTTGGGACGGCCCACAAATTGGCAACGCAGGGGGCCACCTCATTACGACATCAGCACGATGCACAGCGCGAGTGACTCTCAAGGGACATACCTATCCCGTGACCTTCGTAGTGCTACGCCAATGTTCCCACGAAGTGATCTTGGGCATAGATTTCCTCAATGAGCACCAGGCGATCATCAACCTGCGATCCAAGCTGATCACACTTTCCACGGACGAGGCCATTCCGTCGATGAGAACTCCGGAACATCATGTTGCACTTAGTGTCCTGGAGGAACAAGTGAGTGTCCCACCCCGCTCAAGCGTCATCTTTGACGTAGGCGCCACGGAAGCGAATAGCACAGAGGCCATTATCGAGGGGAACATGCAGTTGCTCCTCGACCGAGGAATCGGCATCGCCAGAGGCATCGCAAATTTCTGGAAACGACAAGCCGAAGTACTCCTGACTAACTTGAGCGAAGAATACCGGCACGTTAACAGAGGAACGATGATTGCTTTCCTCGACGAAATATCCGACGTACGAGACTCATTCGCCCTCTCCGATCCATCTGTAGAAGATTCGCCTGACCAAGAGATCTCGCCCACTTTCGACATAAACCCAGACCTGCCCCGGACCAGACAAGACCAGATCCGCAATGTCGTTCGAAGCTACAGCGAGTGCTTCTCGTCGTCGCCGAAAGTCCGACAAACGCCAATTGCCAAACATCGCATTATAACCGAGCAGCATGCCCGACCTCTGCGTCAAACCCCCACCGAGTGTCTCCGTGAGAACGACCAGCCATCCGGGACCAAGTTGAAGAAATCCTGCGCGACGACGTTATTCAACCTTCATAGAGCCCCTGGGCGGCACCAGTTGTTCTAGTGAGAAAGAAAGACGGTGCACTTCGATTCTGCGTTGACTACTGCCGCTTGAACAACATCACAAAGAAGGACGTCTCCTCCCCCACATTGGCCGCCTACCTTCAACGCGCAGAAGAAGCCCGAAGACTTGCCCGATTAAGGATCAAGGACCAGCAGCGCACCGACGCCAGACTCTACAGGCTGCGAAGACGCAACGCGGAATATAAGCCAGGAGACCGAGTCTGGATTTGGACGCCCATTCGCCGCCGAGGATTGAGTGAAAAGCTTTTGCGCCGCTATTTCGGCCCTTACAAGGTTCTTCGTCGGCTAGGTGAATTGGACTATGAAGTCGTCCCTGACCAAATGACTGCATCCCAGCCACGCCGCGTACGACCAGAAGTAGTGCATGTCGTGTGCCTCAAGCCCTATCATGCACGCTAAAGGACGCCGTGTTTCCACATTTGGTGTTTATTTTTGCACAATGCGTTTTTCGTTGTTTATAGCCGAATTATGTTCTAAAGCATCGAGTCGATGCTTCTTTGAGAGGAGAGTAATGCCGCGAATCTTTGTAATCTTTTGTAGTGTTTGTTTGTTCATGCTTCAAGGCTGCCGACACGCCCCTTTATCGGTTCGTTTGTGACGCAAGACGCGCCTAGATTTATCTGGATTGATCGCACCCAGGCGGAGCCGATTCTACTTTGCGCCAGAATTTTCTAAGCTTTATCTCAAATCTTCGCTATCAGCTTTAAAGAGAGCACGGCCGACTGCGGCGGGGATTCTGTTCGATGACCGCCGAGCAGGCTTGTTGCTACGCCGCCGCCGAGTGATTCAGTTCTTTGCGGGCGCAAATCAGCTCAAATAAGGAGTTTCGTTTCGAGGACGTTATCGCTGTTTTCCTGTTCGCCGTACTGCAGTCACCACTACGTGACAATATATATATATGTGTGTTGCGAAAGCATGAAGTACTTGACTGCTTACAAGAGTATATAGCAAAGTATACGCTTCGTTAAAGGAAACATATTTATTGGACTCGACGTTTCGATCGGAAGACCGATATATATATACAGTCTAGCCCGGTTATAACGACGTCGACGGGAATCGGAAATCACTTCGCTATATCCGCTATTTCGTAATATGCGGACTAGGAAAAAAAATGCTAACATCGGCATACCGATTTATTGCCGCTGAAAGAAGTCGTCCAGCGTCCCCTGAACACGTGTCGCGAGTGCGGTCTTCACGACTGCGGCTTCCATACCATCCAACTGCGAACCAAAGATCTGGTCGAACTCCGGACTCCCGAGGTACATCCGTAGCGTGTCAACAGCTGCGATGGCCGCTGCGGAGGTGACCGGCTTAGGGGCACAACTAGCATCGTCGCATTCGCTGTCGGAGGCGCTCTCCGCCAAAGTCTCTTCCATGACACTCCCGGCAACTTCTTCAGTCGTCAAGTCCTCGGTGGCAACAAGGTCTTCGTCGGCGAAAACGAAGTCCATGTGGCTTAGACCCGCAGGCACAAGGTTCAAGTCGCTAGCGGAATCCCAAAGCTTCTCCAAGCAGGCTGTCGCGGCGGCAGCATCAGCGGTTGCAGCGACGTCAATCGCGGTATCGAAAAAAAAAAATCGTCTCTGTTCTTTTTTACATTTTTCCCCTGCGCGGCGTGCTCTACCGCTCTACGCCGTGACGCCGTTCAAGGACGGCGCAACACGAGACCGGCGTGCCATGCGATGCAGTGAAGCAACCCTTCGCTCCGCAGGAGAGCAGACGACGCCACGAAAGGACGCCGTCAGCCGAATTTTGCTCTTATTTTCGCGGAAAAAATCGCCTCAAGGACGCAAAAATGTGTTGATTGGCAGATTATTTTTCGGTTGGTATTAAATCTCTTCGTTATTTCCGCTGACGCGCTCTTATTTACTTCGTTAAAACCGGACCCAAAATGTATTGAAAATGAAAAATGGGAATGGGAAATTGAAATCCCTTCGTTATAACCGCTATTTCGCTATAAGTGGCTTCGTTATAAACGGGCTAGACTGTGTATGTATATATATATATATATATATATATATATATATATATATATATATAGAGAGAGAGAGAGAGAGAGAGAGAGAGATAGAGTTGACATTTCCACTGAAAAAGTAGGAATCCACGAAGGCTGTCATGTCAGCACTTTTACACATGCTATTGACACTGCCTTTCTTCTGTTGCTGATGCACAACAGAGCCCGAATGTACGCGTTAACGTTCAACTTTTTTCGGAAAATTCACAGCATAATAATTTTTATTATAATTCTTATAAACACACTTTCACTTTCCACCTTAGAAATAAAGTTCTCCAAATAAAGCTGATATGAAGTTGAAGTTTCACATAAAAAAAGCCAACTCTAAAGTTTACATACAGATAGCGACGAAGTTATTTCCAAACATTTCGGTATACAATGGCGTTACCCTAATATGCTTTTTGGGGATCAGAAGCTTCTCATTTTTCTTAGTTCCTATTGGTTGGATTTGGCTCATTAAAAAAAAAACTCGTGCGGGAAGCATAACAGTGGCAATCAGGAAACCAAGAGGCATATCTGCAGCCAGTAGTGTAACAAACATTATTATCAGTACAGCTCTCAGCCTGAGAGAACCCTACACAAGGGATGTTAACTAATCTGCCACAAGAAAATTCATGAAGATAGAGCATAATCATTTTTTTTATCTATTCTGCAGTGTACTCCATTTGGCTGATGTCAGTGCTGGCTTGGGAAGGGCGTTTTCCTGAAGCTTGGTTTGGTAAGCTCTGCCTGTAACTTCACGAAACACAAGATGGGCACGCAACGTGTAACAAACGTCTACAAAATTATATGGAAATGTCCAGAAGAAATCTATGTTCAGATGTTCTGTAGACAATAAAGCAAAAAGAGGTGTTATATACCTGCAAACGCTCCGCCAAAAAAGATCTAGGAGACTTGATCGTAAGAACTCGTGAAGAACATATTTGGACATTTTAATTTTTTGGAAATGGCTGCTTATATGAAGCCTATATACTCAAGATCAGTATGCTATATAATTAGAACACTAAAAATAACCTGCGGGATTTCATTAGGTTTAGTGCTAATGCTTTTTCAGAGCTGCAGATTTTGTTTGCTCAGATATGTGCATTATAGCTCTAACGGCAAAGGGCAGGCAGCTACCCTTTGCAGCATAATTACACATGCAAATCAGGCAAAAAAAACTCGCTTCATATGTCTCTGCCATAGTTTATTATACGAGTGTCCAACAAGAAAAAGTAAATAGCTTGGCATGCACCTGTCACATGTGAAGGAGATCAGATTAACATTAACCAAAACCTGCAGGCTTTTGCACTTTGGTGTGAGAAATGGGAAATGAAAATCAACTTCAATAACACCACATTTACCCATATAACTAACAAATGAAATATAATTTCTTTTCAGTACAGTATTGGGGGTCACGATTTTGTTAATGTTAGTACATTCAAGTATCTGGGGGTGTCAATTTCTCACAACCTAAGTTGGCACAATCATGTCGAAAATGTTTGTGCGGTGGCACATAGAAAACTGTGTTTTCTAAGAGGAAAGTTTGGAAGAGCAACCAAAGATGTCAAACTTTTAGCATACAAATCTTTCATACGGCCTTCGCTAGAATATGCATCTGTAGTATGGTCTCCTCGGCAGAAGATTCTTTCAACGGAAATAGAAAAGATTCAAAGACGTGCAGCGAGATTTATTTGTTCAAAATACAGGAAAACAGATTCGGTAACGGAGATGTTAAACTCATGTAGTCTAGAAACATTAGAAAAAAGACGTAAAAAGCAGAGATTAAAAATACTTTACCAAATAATTCACGGAGAAATTAACATCAATAAAGAAAAATATCTGCAGCCTCCAGGTAGACTGAGCTCCCGCCTTAACCACCACAAAGCGATTCGGCCATACTTGACACGAACTAACGTCTTTCGCTACTCATTCTTTCCGGATGCTACTGAGCACTGGAATAAACTGCCCGCTCACGTTGCTGAGTCTACAGGTGTAGCGGCATTCTTGAATGCACTTGGGGATTCCGTCTAGGCATGGGATTCTTGTAGATGGGTGCGTAACTGATTGTCCAATATTGCTTTTTGTATAGCAGGTGGTTCTACAGTGGTGTGAACTGTGTTGCGTTTCAATGCTCTCTTGTATTGTATGCTCAAAGAAGCTTGTTCATTCATGGTTATATATGCATTTTTTTTCTCTCTTCACTTTCCCTCCCTGTAATGACCCTCAAATGAGGGTTGAAAGTATTCATAAAATAAAATAAACTGGAAGTAGCAGCATGTTCTGCTCAACAGGGGCCGTAGGAACTGCATCGTTCTCTATTCCGTACAGTACGTCCGACGCGCACTTTATATTGCTCGTATTACTCATTGTATATTGACATCGAAGGATGCTACTTGCAACGTTCATTTCGTGGATATTCCTGCTGCCCAAAGGGCCATGCGCTATTATCGTATATTAATTGGCACTGAGTCATGTACATGGCTAGGTCAGTCGTCGCTAATCACAGAATTAAAAGATGCATAAAAATGCATATGACTGGACTTAGGTTCACTGCGGCGTCAGTTCACATCTACCGACTTCTTGTGTTAAGTACTTGGAAATGTATGCAAAGATACGTTGCGAACAAATTGCTGTTAAAAAACTGCAAAATATTCAACAGTAAACTTCTCGGCAGAGAAAATTTTAAAACGTTGCGCGGAATACGTATATTTAGAGACGTTTTTAAAACGTTAAAAAGTTTAAAAGCTCAAAAGTGTTAATGTTTTGAAGCAGCAGTTCGCACTTGGTGGCGAGGTGCTGCAAGTAGTAAGAGAATATGTCTATTTCGGGCAGGTAGTGACAGCTGATCCGGATCATGAGGGGTAAATACTAGAAGAATAAGAATGGGGTGGAGCGCATATGGCAGATTGTCTCAGGTCATGAATGGCAGTTTACCAATATTCCTGAAGAGAGAGTATACAGCAGCTGTATCTTACCGGTACTCACCTACAGGGCAGAAACGAGGAGGCTAACGAACTGCGTGCAGTTTAAGTTAAGGACAACGCGGCGAGCTATGGAAAGGAAAAAGATAGGTGTAACGTTAAGAGATCGGAAGCGGGCGCAGTGGGTCAGGGAACAAACGCGTGTTAATGACACCCTAGTCGAAATCAAGAGAAGAAACGGGCTTGGGCAGGGCATGCAATGGTCCCTTAAGGGTAACGGAGTGGATTCGAAGAGAAGGCAAGCGTAGCAGGGGGCGGCAGAAGGTTAGGTGGGCGGATGAGATCAATATGTTTGCGGGGATACGGTGGCCGCAGCTAGCAAAGGACAGGGTTAATTGGAGAGGCATGAGAGAGGCCTTTGCCCAGCAGTGGGAGTGGTAAGGCTGATGATGATGATGAAAATGTTTGTTAATAAACCTCTCTTCTCTGTGAGTTTTCAAAACGTTTGCGAATAAAACTCTTTTGTTAGTATATTTCTAATGTTTGTGGATAAACATACATTGCTGAGATGTTTTCTGAACGTTTCACTCTAGAGTTAGACATTGCTAGATATTTGTGGTTCTTTGAAGACGTTTTGACGAAGTTATGTGTTTCTTGGGGCGCTTCTATTTTTTAAAGCAGCAGGCTTCACTGCTGAGATTTGGCGCATGAACTGCGTGTGAACTTGAGCACCTCATGATTTGGCACGTATACAGAGTGTCAATTTTTGAAGAAAGGGCCCACTGCCACCTCTCCTCTGCAGTTTAGCAGGCGGCCCTTAGATGTACCTAAGCAAAAAGGAGAAGACAATTGGAGCACACAACTTTCACACACATAGGATGCCACATGTATAGCATTTGCAGCAAATAGCATAAGCCATATTGTTCTCACAAGGCTATAGATGCCAAAGAGCATAAGCCTTTTTGCTCTTAAAGGAATACTGGAACCAAATTTCAGTGGCATGTTTTTACTTACAGTGATGCCTTAGACATTACTATGGATAGATCAACAGATGATATTCACCTACGACCAATAAATAATTTAGATTTAAATTTATTCTGTCACCTGTTTCGGTTCCACCAGTCGAGTGATGGCTATGGCATCAAAGGTCAGCAAAGGTGTCATCTGAGGCATGAAAAAAACGGCAAATAGCTGCTTTTTTTCTCGTGATTGCGGCTCTTCAGGGAGGCTTGCTTTAGGGGTCCACTTAATTAAAACAACAAAGCAGTGATTATGTCGCAGATTTTTTCCTACCCGAAGTGGCATACTGACCTTTGACATTGTAGCCATCGCTCGGCTGTTGAAACCGAAAAAGGTGAAAGAATAAATTCAAATATTAATTATTATTGGGCGTAGGTTGTTGCCACACAGTTGTCCATGTACTGATACCTTACGCGTGCAGAATTACACAGAATAAAGCATGCAACCAAAGAACTGGTGTCTATACTCCCTTAAAATGAAGTAAGCAAAGCCAGCAATTTTTTCTAGGATGCATAAGATAGTATTACTATTTGAGAATGAAAGATAGAAAGAAAAATACCAGTAAAGGATGTACATAAGCGCAATGTGTTCATATAATATACCAAGCATTTCAACATATTTCTACCAAAATAACTCCACGACTTTCGTTTTCCCCCAAAAAAACCTTATCTAATTGTATATTAGAAAAAATGGAACGACTATTTCCAGCGCTTGTGATGGACGTGCAGGAATTGCTGTAACTGTTCCTTAGTAAAATGGAAAAAATCACCTCAGTGTGTAACTTCACTGACTACTTGTGGTTGACTGGCGCACTGTGAGTTCCAAAGCAATGCGTGACAGCACCAACAACGTGGGCTCATGAGGCACGCCCACAGAGGCATGAGTAAGATCTCTGGGTAGAGGACAGTACTTTCAGCAGGTATTACCTTGTTGCGAAAACCACAACATGCAATTTTAAATTCCAGAAAAGAGATAAGTGGAAAAGGACACTTCAAAATAGTGAGGACCAAGCATGAAACCATTTCCTTCAGAGCGAATAGAAGTGCTGCTAACGTTTCCATTATGCGCTGCGAATGACAGGACTGCCGAGGTCACACAGCCAGCCATGACTGCAGGCTGTGATTGCTCGAATATTTTTGTAACAAGGTGTCCAATAACAGAGAACTAAGACGTTGCAACATGTCACCAGTGGATGCTGCATCTGCATTGAGCTTCCTGCCCACTTCATGCTCAGAGTCTCAGTTTAACATTGGAATTCTTTATATTGCAGGACACGAAGAATAACACTTCCTTCGTTTTCTGAACTGATGACATCGTCTTCGTAGCTCCAGTATAATGTCCACTGAATTCAAGTACAGCTGCATTTCTGCACTTCTTCAATTGCGACTCTACGCTGGAGTTTGTTATTGCAGCTGTGAAAACATCTCGGCTTGGTGCTTTTTGTCAAAGGCAAAAGCAATGGACAGAAATAACAAAATCAGCAAAACCTGTCTAAAAAAATATGTTCATCACGCAGCAAAAGTGTCGTGTCCGGTCGCTGTGTTGAATGCAGCGAAAGACGCACACGGTACTTTAAGACTTCGTTTATTTAAAGCCGATGAGGGTGCGACCAGCGTCGACCGAGGCAGGAGCCGAACTGGCCGCCCGAAGAAAGGAGGGAGTGGAGAAGCGTCCACGGGAGGGAGTGGCTTCCCAGAACAGGAGGAGGGTGCGGGGGCGCACCGTGGGGGGGCATCCGGCGACAGCGTGCGACGAGGGGCGAGTGGTCGTTAGGCGGAGGATGCGGGTGGTCGTTAGGAGGAGGATGCGAGTGGTCGTTAGGAGGAGGACGCGGGGGCGCACACACACAAAAGCAATAAGGGGACACAACACTTCCTTCCCCCTTAGAAGGTTGCCTGGTATCGTGCAGGGGGTCGGCGCTCACGCGTGGAGGCGCGCTGGCTTTGTGCGCTCGGGGGAGAAACACTTGTAGGCTGGCTGTTGTTCGCTGTGTCTCCTGGGTCTGTCCTGGGCGAAGTCTCTTCTTCCGGGAAGAGGTGCCAGGCTATGTGGGAAAATGGTGCACGTGTTCTCTCCGCTGGCGGACAGCTCTCAGACGGCGTCGTAAATCTACGCAGCTGGTTGAGATGTCGGCGTGCTACTGTGCCATGTATGTTGACGAGCCAAGAGCGCAGGCCTATGCGTCTGACAATTGTAGCTTCCTCCCAGCGTGGCTTTTTCAGAAACTGTCGGGCGAGGACGCGCTGCCCCTCATTAAGCGTGCCGCAGCGCGGAATTGCTTTTTCTTCCCGGAACGTCTCTGCCTTTGGCTCGGGGAGGATGGCTGTGAGCTGGGTTCGCATTTCACGCTCGAACATCATTTTCGAGGGGGTCTCGCCTGTTGTGCTCTGAACCGTCGTGTGCTGCTTGAAGAGAAAGCGCGCAAGGCGGCGCTGCAGCGAGCCTGTCTGATCTCTTTCAAGGGCGCGTTTTAGCTCGGCTACGTAGCGCTCGGCTTGTCCGTTTGTCTCTGGGTGGTAGGGGGCCGATGTAACTGATGAGATCCCGTTGTCGCGATAAAACTTGAGGATCTCCGCAGACACAAACGGTGTTCCGTTGTCCGACACTACCTTGCGCGGCAGGCCGAACGTTGCAAATAGTGATCGGAGGTTGTCAATGACTGCTGCCGAAGTCGTCTGTCCCATTTGCCTTATCTCAAGCCACTTTGTGTAGGCATCTACGACCACAAGGAAAGTGCAGCCCTCAATTGGTCCTGCAAAATCAATGTGCAGTGTGTGCCATGGTGTGTCTGGCTTTTCCCATTCTGGGACAGGAGCTTTCGGCGGGGAGCTCCGGCTGCTCTGGCAAGGCTTGCATTCTCGCACCACTGTTTCGATGTCGTTGTCAATGCCAGGCCACCACATGTAGCTTCTGGCACACTTTTTCATTGCAACGATGCCCCGATGTCCGGCGTGGATGAGAGACATAGCTTGTGCGCGTAGTTCTCTCGGCATCACAACTCGGGACCCAAATATGATGCAGCCGCGATGGGTGCTCAACTCTGTAGCTCGCCTGCGGTAAGCGTCGAAGTTGTCCCCTTTGAGTTTATGCACTTTGCCTTGTTGAACAGCTGTGTAAACTAGCCGGAGAGCTGCGCACTTCTGCGTAGATGCTGCAACTGTGCCTGCTGTAAGCGGAGGTTCTGGCAGTGCTTCGAACATCAGAACGTCTCCTGGTGGAAATGGTTCGTCAACAGTTGCGTCTAGTGGCAGACGGCTTAGCGCATCGGCGTTTTGATGTTTACCGCATATCATCACGCCTAGTGGAGAAAACCAGTTTCTCCCTAGAAGGCTTGATCCTGTGCCCTTCACAACAAGCAGAGGTAGCGTATGGGTCTGGCCGTTGTAGTTAACCTGCACGTTGGCAGAGCCCAATAGTGGCAGATTCTGTCCTGACCACGTTCGCAGGTGCGTGTCGTCTTGTTGCAGGGCGGGTGCGTCAGATGGCCATGAAGTTCGGAACGTGTCCTCACTGATCAGAGTACAGGCTGCGCCGGAGTCCACCTCGAACTTAATCAGCTGGTGATGTACGCTTACTTCTGTAAAAATCTTCGGTCGCGTGCCGAGATTCATGGTGTTCAGGTCGTACAACACAGATGGTGTTGCTGATGTTGTTCCATGGAGATCAGATAGCGGCGTATTCTCTGAGGCGTTGACGCTGTGATTAGGCTGGGAAGGTGACTTTATCTTGGCAAGTCTCCGTTTCGTAATGCATGCTCTTTCGATATGCCCTCGCTTGTGGCAAAAATTACACGTGGCTGACTGGAATCGACATCCCTGGGGGTTGTGTTGGTCGTCACACCGCCAGCCGCGTTGTGCCTTTTTGACCGATTTTACAACAACAGAAGGCTTGCGCACCTGGTTGCTTGTCTGGTGTACCGGCTCGGTGTTCCGGCGAATCCCTCTCTGCTGGTGACCGGCGCTCTCCGCTCGAACAGCGATGCCGTAAGCTTTGCTGAATGTGAGGTCCTTCTCAGCGAACAGGCGCTGCTGCAGTGACTCGTCACTCAGTCCGCACACAAATCTGTCGCGTAACATCACGTCCAAGGGAAGCATGGTGGTGTTAGCAGAAGAAGCTGCGTCTCCCTCCTGCCCGGTAGCTGTTGTCGACAGCGTTCCAAAATTGCAGTCGGCAGCGAGCTTCTTGAGCGCGGCTACGTAGGCGCTCACAGTTTCTCCTCCCAGTTGATCTCGTCGTTGGAAGCGAGCCCGGCTGTAGACCTCGGATGGCCTTGGGTCGTAGTGCTTTTGCAGCGCTTTTACGATGTCGTCGTAAGACACTGCCGCTGGTGTGCTTGGCTGAATAAGGGCGCAGACAGTATCGTAGGTCTGCTCCCCGCACAGCGTCAGCAGGTTGGCCCTCTTCAAGGCTGGGTCTGTGATGTTGTTAGCTTCAAAGTAGAACTGAAGGCGTCCAACCCACGATGACCACGATGAGCCGTTGAACTCTGGTATCTGATTGGGAAACCCTCGCGTAGCCATGGCTTGTCAATAGCGTTGCGTAGCGCGGGTCGAATCCACTTTCTCGTCGCCACTGTCGTGTCCGGTCGCTGTGTTGAATGCAGCGAAAGACGCACACGGTACTTTAAGACTTCGTTTATTTAAAGCCGATGAGGGTGCGACCAGCGTCGACCGAGGCAGGAGCCGAACTGGCCGCCCGAAGAAAGGAGGGAGTGGAGAAGCGTCCACGGGAGGGAGTGGCTTCCCAGAACAGGAGGAGGGTGCGGGGGCGCACCGTGGGGGGGCATCCGGCGACAGCGTGCGACGAGGGGCGAGTGGTCGTTAGGCGGAGGATGCGGGTGGTCGTTAGGAGGAGGATGCGAGTGGTCGTTAGGAGGAGGACGCGGGGGCGCACACACACAAAAGCAATAAGGGGACACAACAAAAAGAATGCAAAATTGGCAGTACTAACTAGAAGAAACTGCTATCCAACGCCAATGACAAATATGTGACAAAGTCATTGAAAATAATCCACCTAACCAATTCTAAACCTATCTGCGACTGCACACTCTCATAAAAAATACCACACACAAATAAAAAATACATCAATACAACTAAAGAGCCAAGCAAACCTTGGAGATAAAATCGCCGCAGCAGCATAAGATTTATACACCACATGCAAATCAAAATAAATAAATAAATAAATACAACTAAAAGCCAAGCAAACCTTGGAGTTAAAAGCGCCCACAACCAAGTAAGTGGATTATATCAAAGCGATGGAGAACTGCGGATTTACTGACACTAGCATGACACTAATGATGCGCCCTGTAATGACATGTGATGCCTCTGCAATATTTTTTAACCTTGAATCGTGTCAAAGCAAGATGATGTCCGCGTTGGCAAATAGATGTTCACATGGACAGGCCTAACAATAGGTAGACAAGAGGTTTCTTTAGCGATGGGGCATGCTCACATCGACCTGTTGAATCATGTGCAAATTCAGACAGAGCCTGACGCACGCCTGGTCTGCACTGAAAAATTTTAAAGTGTACTGAACCTCACGACCAAAGCAACCTCTTCTTTGCTTTACTTGTCTCATCCGTGGTGCACAGCTATACTTAGTTCATTCCATGGCGAACAAATTTTCTGTATTTAGTATCTATTTTTTTTTTAACTACTGGGTGCGCCGTGGACTTAGAGGTTAACTAACACTTTTTTTCGTGACTCATTCTAGGTCCTTGGCAGCACGTTTTTGTTAACAGGTTCCTTGCAAGTCAAACATATGTGCACACCAAGACATGAGGACCAAGCGCAGACAAGCAATGCTTCTCTGGCTCACTACTTATTACCACCTTCGAGGTGATTGTGGAGAGAAAGATATATACAGGAGGGCCAAGTAGCTATATAATGAGTGAATAAAAAAGTGTCAGATAATCGTAATATTCATTGTGCACGAAGTTAAAAAACTTCATGTTGAATATAAGAAAAATTTAGTTTTGCCTGCACGGTTGGAACTAAGAGAGGTGCGAGCCATAGTTGGTATATAACAAGGTAAAGAAGAGATGGCTTTGGCAGTGGGAGCAAGCATACCATCAGGTTTTTCAGTGCAGACCAGGCATGCTTCAAGCTCTTCTGAATGGTTGTTGCGAACATGCTTTATTGCTAAAAGCACCTCCTTTGTCATATAGACTACACATAGTCAGGCCTGTGGTGAACCTTTACCTGCCAATGCAGACATCTCGTTTGGTACAAAGGACGAATACCAAAAGAAATTGCAGAGGCATCTCATACCGCTAGAAGGGGCAGCACTAGTGTCATAATAGGGTCAGTCAAAGCTCCATTTTTTCCACTGATTTGAGATAATGCCTCTCCTTGCTTGGCGAGCACTTGTTAGCTTTACAGGCTGCCGCCACAGAAGTGGCGGCCGCCTGTAAATTACTTTTGTTTGTATAAAACTGATGCGTCCACGTTTCTTTGTATGTGTCTCGGGAAGAGCAAGAATACATGCACGCTTTTTCAGTTATTTAGACAACCCCCTCCCATTTCGAAAGTGGAGGCGGCTCAAGGTCGGCCCCGATACTGCCGAAGTCTTGAGCTGACCATTAGCTGGAAATATGTTGCAGCGTAAGTGACTGCCTTTTTGGTCGTGTTTTACTTTTTCGCGGTTCCAAGGTCACCGAGTCCAGAGTGGAAGCCTAGGGCTTTCTTTTAGCTGTGCGTTAATTTTTTTCTCCTCCAAGATGGCGGCCATACAGTGTCAAATTGTTGGTGCCTACGTGCTCTAGTTGCGCTTTTTGGTGTTTGCCTTTTTCGACGGCGACTCTGTGGCGTCGCGAGTGCCTCGCTTGCTAGCGCCCGAGGACTATAAAAGGGGGCCGTATGGAAACGAACTTCAGTCCGCTCGTCGGTGGAGACGCTGCCGCCGCGAACTCACGGGTCTTCGAGGCGCGCACCGCATCCTCGAAACCGCTAGCTGCTCTGGACGGACGTCGCCTTCGGGGGCCGCACTGACTGCGTGTTTGTGGATGAGCTGCAGCCGCGCTTCCCGGTTGACTGTATGTTCGTTCCCCGTCTGACTTTTTATCGACTGTATCTAACTGGCCTCTCACTTGCGTTCTCACCTGTATAGATATATTCAACGTATAACTTAATTCAGTGTATTTACTGCTATGTGATTTCCGTGCTTGTTTTGTATAACGTACATTACGTGTCTGTAACAGCTGCCGCCTTCTTCAATCGAAACTATAAACGTTGTTTTGTTGTTGTTACCTTTTAACGCGCCTGTCTCATTCACTACGTTTGTTTACCGGCTACGCCGGGCATCAAACGGCCACCCCCTCATTGTCAGGACTCGGTGATAACGTCGCGTAATCACCGAACCCGTGACACTTTCTGATGACGAATAGGCAGGCGGCCTCAACTGTGCCTATCGCCATGCGTTCCGCTGTTCGCGTTTCATTTGACGCCGATAGTGCATCGGCCAAGCAGGCCGACGCATCAACAAAAGGTTACTAGAGCAAAAAGCTGAAACTGACGACGAAAAGTCCTGTAATTTGGCCATGCACTGCCGAGACTGCAGTCCTTGCCGTCGCCCTCCCTGAACTTTAAGTAATCAGATATTCTGGCAAAGAGCAAAAATCAACTGACTCGAGAAATCACAGAAGCCGTAACTGGTAACAAGCTAAACGATGAGTGCGTTAGCACATCAATTGCTCCGTTAGAGAAAGAGGGTTCATTCCTTTAAGCCTCGATCTGATTCTGTGCGTCCTTTTGGTTTTAGCCTTTGATGTTTTGATCGCGCGCACTTTTTACGATCTTAAAAATTGGTAATGTAATGTGGAAACTCGCACAGTTAGTGTGGACGGCCACAGTCCTTGTCCCAGCAGTGCTGCTCAGCAGGCCGGCGTTCGCAAGCGCGCACCCGAGCTTCGTCAGCTTCGTCTTCTGTCTTCTTCCTCTCATTCGGCAGCGCTAGCCGCTGAGGCAGCAAATCCCCACTCTCTTTCTTACAATACCCCCGGAGTGAAAAGGCGCCATCCTGGCGGCGTAAGGGCACGAGACGAGAACTGGGTCGTAGTAGGGCTTCAGGCGGTCTAAGTGCACAGTTTCACGGCCGCGGCGGCGAAGGCGTGATGGGCTCCACAAGATTATTAACTGGCGATGTCTGCTGAACAACGCGATAGGGGCCCTGGTATTTCCTCAGCAGTTTTGTAGACTGTCCTGGGCTGGAGGAGGGCACCCAAAGCCAAACCAAGGAGTCCGGAAGATAAGGCGGCGGCAGACCGGGAGAAGCGGCGCGGGAGCTGTTCTGACGGTGCTGGTCGTGTGAAGTAAAGGAACGGGCGAGTTGACGGCATTCTTCGGCATGCGCAGCGGCCTTAGAGACGGTTGTAAATTCGGACGAATCGGGGCGGTAAGGGAGTATGCTGTCCATGATGGAGGAAGGCTCGCGTCCGTACAGAAGAAAATACGGGGAAAAACCAGTAGTGGCTTGCGTTGCAGAGTTGTAAGCGTATGTAACGAAAGGTAGAACGCCGTCCCAGTCTGAGTGATCGGCAGAAATGTACTTGGCCATCATGTCGCCGAGGGTCCGGTTAAAGCGCTCGGTCATGCCGTTCGTCTGCGGGTGGTACGAAGACGTCGTGCGGCGAACGATACGACACTCCCGAAGGAGGGCTTCCACGACGGCGGACAAGAAGACGCGGCCCCGGTCGCTGAGCAATTCTTGAGGCGCACCGTGACGAAGAATGAGGTTCCGAAGTATGAAACCGGCGACGTCAGAGGCCGTCGCAGCTGACAACGAGGCAGTTCCGGCATAGCGCGTGAGATGATCAATGGCGACGATGATCCAGCGCTGCCCAGCGGCAGTGATGGGAAGAGGGCCATAAAGGTCAATTCCAACACGGTCGAATGGCCGGGCGGGACACGGTAAAGGTTGCAGAGGAGCAGGTGAGTGCGGTGGTGGGTTCTTCCGACGCTGACATTCCAGGCAAGAGCGTGCGTACTGGCGGACGAAACGGTACATGCCCCGCCAATAATACCGAAGGCGTAGGCGGGTAAAAGTTTTCAGCAGACCGGCATGAGCGCATTGCGGGTCATCATGATAACTGGCACAAATGGCGGAGCGGAGATGCCTTGGAATCACGAGCAGCCATTTGCGACCATCGGGGAGGTAGTTCCGACGGTACAGAAGCTGGTCACGCACGACAAAGTTATGGGCTTGACGACGGAGCGCTCTAGAAGGGAGGCGCGCTGAGCGGTTGGCTAGGAAATCCAGAAGAGAAGTAATCCAAGGATCCTTGCGCTGCTCAGAAGCCATATGAAAAGTGTCAAGAGAAGGTGTGAGGCCGGAAATAGATGGTGGGTCAGGCTCAGAGGTCACAGGGGAGCGCGAGAAAGCGTCGGCGTGGGAGTGTTTACGACCGGAACGATAAATGACCCGAATGTGGTAATCTTGTAAACGCAGAGCCCAACGGGCGAGGCGGCCAGATGGATCTTTGAGTGAAGCCAACAAAGGGCATGGTGATCGGTAATGACATCGAACGGGTGCCCGTATAAGTAAGGACGAAATTTTGTGATCGCCAAAATATTCGCCAAATATTCTTTTTCTGTGACGGAATAATTAGTCTCCGCTTTTGTGAGCGCACGGCTGGCGTAAGCAACGACGTACTCATTGAAGCCAGGTTTCCGCTGAGCTAGAACGGCACCGAGACCAATGCCGCTGGCGTCTGTGTGCAGTTCTGTAGGCGCGGAAGGGTCGAAATGGCGCAAGATCGGAGGAGAGGTGAGGAGCTGGCGCAGCGTCGCAAAAGCTTCGTCGCAGGCAGGGGACCAAGCCTACAAGTCGTGGCTACCAGCGAGAAGTTGCGTCAGCGGGGCGATAAACGGCCGGAAAATTCTTGATGAAACGGCGAAAGTAGGAGCAAAGGCCATGAAAGTTTCTGAGTTCTTTCAGGGATGTGGGCTTCGGGAAATCACAAACTGCGGGGAGCTTGGCAGAGTCCGGGAGTACACCATCATTGGACACGACGTGGCCTAGGATAGTCAGCTGCCGAGCGCCGAAGCGACCCTTTTTCAAGTTTAGCTGCAGGCCAGCGACACTGAGACAGCGAAGAACACTCTCGAGGCGAAAAACATGAGGCAGAAAATTCTGGGAGAAGATGACAACGTCGTCCAAGTAGTAGAGGCATGTCTGCCATTTAAGGCCAAGGAGGATGTTGTCCATCATACGCTCAAAAGTGGCAGGCGCGTTGCAGAGGCCGAAGGGCATCACATTAAATTCATACAGCCCATCAGGCGTGATGAAAGCTGTTTTCGGGCGATCGACGTCGGCCATCGGCACCTGCCAGTACCCAGAGAGCAGATCCAACGAAGAAAAGTACTCCGCTCCCTGCTGGCAATCCAGCGCGTCGTCTATACGAGGCAAGGGGTAGACGTCCTTCCGAGTAATCTTGTTTAGCCGGTGGTAGTCTACGCAGAATCTAATGTATCCGTCCTTTTTCTTAACGAACACGACCGGAGAAGCCCACGGGCTGTGAGAGGGCTGGATCATGCCGCGATGTAGCATATCGTTCACCTGTTCATCAATGATGCGGCGCTCGCCGGATGACATGCGGTAGGGGCGTTGGCGCAAGGGCCCATGGGTGCCAGTGTCGATATGGTGGCGAACCGCTGCGGCACGACCCAACGGTGCTTGAGGAGAGTCGAAGGATGCGCAGAAGCGATGCAGCAAAGCGATGAGCTGGGCGCGTTGGTGAGGTGGTAGAGCGGCATCGACAGAATGGGAAAACATATCCGGGGAGGACGGGTCGGCGACGTCGGCGGGAGGAGTGAGGGCGTTGATGTCATCCGCTTCAGGGTCATCAAAGACAGGAGAAGCGTGATCGAGATCGATGACAACCGTACAAGCGATTCTCCCCGAAGTGGTGGGGAAATGTAACGGGTTCGCGACGTACAGAGCGCCACAACCACCAGCAAGTGTGAGCACGGCATGACGGAGCAAGACAGACTTGTGGTGCGCACAAAGAGGTGAGGGTGAATAAAGTATAGTAGCGTCAGCGAGGGCAGCACAAGTCAGCGGCACGAGAACAGAAGAGAAAGCTGGCACATCGACGTCGTCAGCGGCGAGAATAGGCGCGGCGGTTACAGGGGAGGCGGCCACAAGAGCATCACACAGCGGCGACAAATCAATTTCAGCACGTGCACAGTCAATGATGGCGTGATGCGCGGACAGAAAGTCCCACCCGAGGATGATGTCATGAGAGGAGCGGGCGAGAACGAAGAACTCAATGGTGTATGAGAGGCCTTGGATGACGAGGCGGGCAGTGCACTCTGCGAGAGGGCGAAAGGGGTCAGCGCTGGCGGTGCGAACCGAAATGTGAAAAAGCGGCGTCATCACTTTTTTTAATTTGCGGCACAAGTTGCGACTAATGATGGACACGGTAGCACCAGTGTCAGTAAGCGCGTCAACAGTAACACCTTCAACGATCACTTCAATAACGTGCATAGGAGCGGTAATAGGGCTTGAGACGGTCGTTGACGGCGCAGTTCTTGCCTCCGGAACTGCGGCGCCTAGTTTTGCGCTTGAAGAGGTGGGGACCGGCGGCGCATAGGAGAGAGCGAACGGCGTCGAGGAGACGGTGACCGATGGCTTCGGTTGGAGGAGTCGGAGCGAGGCGGAGAGGGATTTCGGAGGCGGCAGAGGAGAAGAGACAGGGATGGAGGGAAATGAAGCGTCGTACGTCGGTGAGCGCCCGTAGTCGTAAGGACCGGATCCGCGCGTGCGGCACCAGCGGGCCACTTGACCAGCGAGACCGCAGGCATAGCATATCGGGCGGTTATCTGGGGTGCGCCACGGATTCATAGGGCGGGGACTGGTGCGAGGCAAAGGATGGTGAGTGCGTGGCAGTGCAGGGGCGAGCTGCTGCTGAGGGTACACGTTGGCAGGCGGCGCATAAGTCGGCACAACCGGCTGAGGTCGTGGCCGGATGACTGCTTCAGCGTATGTCAACGGTGCAGTGACCAGAGTAGGTGGATTAGTAGGCGGCAGGACCTCAGCTACCTGCTCCTGGATTACACGCTGAATCGAAGGCGATAGTGATGGCATTGGGGCGGTTTGGGAGGTAACCAGCGATAACTGACGGGCGACCTCCTTTCGCACAAACTGCTTGATGTGCTAAAGATCGCTAAAGATCGTCGGGTCGCGCTGACGGACGGCACGGGAACAAATGACAGGCTGGGCAGGTTGGGCCGAGGTGTCGGACAACGTGGTAGAGCGTGGTAACCTGGGCACCGTGGCGTAGATCCACGGGGAGAACAAGCAGCACCTCCACAAAGTGTAATGTGGAAACTCGCACAGTTAGTGTGGACGGCCACAGTCCTTGTCCCAGCAGGGCTGCTCAGCAGGCCGGCGTTCGCAAGCGCGCACCCAAGCTTCGTCAGCTTCTTCTGTCTTCATCCTCTCCTTCGGCAGCGCTAGCCGCTTCGGCAGCAAACTCCAACTCTCTTTCTTACAGTAAATTGGTTTTTGAGGAAAGGAAATGGCGCAGTATCTGTCTCACATATCTCGGCGGACACCCGAACCGCGCCGTAAGCGAAGGGAGGAAGGTGAGAGTGAAAGAAGGAAGAGAGAAAGTGGTGCCGCAGTGGAGCTCTCCGGGATAATTTCAACCACCTGTGGATCTTTAACGTGCACTGACATTGCACAGCACACGGGACATCGCACAGCACACAAAGCACAAATGCAAACAATGGTGAGGGGGTGCCTTTGTGCTTTATGCTTTTTCCGTTACCTCGCGCATGCTATAAAAGCTGCTTGATTCGAATACTGTAATACACTCGAAAAAGGCTGGTCCACCAACCGAAACGTCGTGAATTAAATGCTGTTATGTTTTTCAATTTCTGGTGACTTCATCTGATATATATAAGCCAACAAGAGAAGGGAATGAGGGGCTCGTTATAAATATGAGATTAGCCAATAGCCACAGAAACAAAGGGACAGAGCGGATTTTAAATTTATTTATTTATTTTGTGCTCTTGTTCGATTTAGAATTTTACTCAATATGCTATAGCTTAAAGCTAATTGATTAGAAAAGCAGAAGAAAAAACAACCAAATGCCGCCGGTGGGATCCGAACTCACGACCTTCGAATTACGCGTCCGGTGCTCTATCGCTGAGCTACGACGGCGGCTGTCAAGTCTTCTGCTTTCGGGAGTATTTATGTTTACAAATAACCTAACCGTGAGAGTGTTCATCAGCGCCTTCCACGTTCTTAAGCGGCGGACGTAGCACGTCCTGAGTTACCGCTGATGCGACGTGGAACGTCATCGAAAGGCGAGGGTGGAAGCTGTGCGAGAACACTCTCAAGGTTAGGTTATTTGTAAACATAAATACCCCCGAAAGCAGAACATTTGACAACAGTCGCCGTAGCTCAGCGGTAGATCACCGGATCCGTAATTCGGAGGTCAATGGTTCGTATCCCCATGTGGTTCTTTTTTCTTCTGCTTTTCTAATGATTTAGCTTTAAGCGATAACATAATCAGTAATATTCTAAATCGAACAACAGCACAAAATAAGCAAATTAATTAAAAATCCCCTCTCGCCCTTGGTTTCTGTGGCTGTAGGCTTCTCATATATATATATATATATATATATATATATATATATATATGGTTTCTGTGGCTGTTGGCTTCTCTCATATTTATAACGAGCCCCTCATTCCCCTTCCCTTGTTTGCTTAATTGCTTAGCGAGGGCCTCGGTTCTGACAGCCTTGACGCCATAGGAAGCATAAGAGGGTTCTCACACAGCTTCCACCCTCGCCGTTCGATGGCGTTCTACGTCACAGTAGCGGTAACTCAGGACGTTCCACGTCCGCCGCTTACGAACGTGGGTGGCGCTGACGAACACTCTCAAGGTTAAGTTATTTGTAAACATAAATACCCCCGAAAGCAGAAGGTTTGACAGCCGTCGCCGTAGCTCAGAGGTAGAGCACCGGACGCGTAATTCGGAGGTCGTGGGTTCGGATCCCACCGGCGGCTTGTGGTTGTTTTTTCTTCTGCTTTTCTAATCAATTAGCTTTAAGCGACAACATATTCAGTAATATTCTTACTTCATCAACACCACAAAAAATAAATTAATTAAAAAATCCCCTGTGCTCCTTGGTTTCTGTGGCTGTTGGCTTCTCTTATATTTATAACGAGCCCCTCATTCCCCTTTCCTTGTTTGCTTAATTGCTTAGCGAGGGCCTCGGTTCTGGCAGCCTTGACGCCATAGGAAGCATAAGAGGGTTCTCACACAGCTTCCACCCTCGCCGTTCGATGGCGTTCTAAGTCACACTAGCGGTAACTCAGGACGTTCCACGTCCGCCGCTTACGAACGTGGGTGGCGCTGATGAACACTCTCAAGGTTAGGCTATTTGTAAACATAAATACCCCCGAAAGCAGAAGGTTTGACAGCCGTCGCCGTAGCTCAGAGGTAGAGCACCAGACGCGTAATTCGGAGGTCGTGGGTTCGGATCCCACCGGCGGCTTGTGGTTGTTTTTTCTTCTGCTTTTCCAATCAATTAGCTTTAAGTGACAACATATTCAGTAATATTCTTACTTGATCAACACCACAAAAAAATAAATTAATTAAAAAGCCGCTGTGCTCCTTGGTTTCTGTGGCTGTTGGCTTCTCTCATATATATATATATATATATATATATATATATATATATATATATATATATATATATATATATATATATATATATATATGAAAACGGAATTCGGTTGACACACGGTAGAAAAACAACTTTATTCTAACGTTTCGACCAGGGTCTGGCCTTCGTCAGAGTATATATATTCCTTCTGCTTTTCTAATCAATTACCTTCAAGCCTTCACATATTCAGTAATATTATAAATTGATCAATACCACAATATAAATAAATAAATTAAGAATCTCCTCTGCCCCTTGGTTTCTGTGGCTGTTAGCTGCTCTCATATATATATATATATATATATATATATATATATATATATATATATATATATATATATATATATATAGGTTGCGAAATCATAAAGTACTTGACTGCTTACAAGAGTATTTAGCGAAGTATACGCTTCGTTAAAGGAAACATATTTATTCGACTCGACGTTTCGATCCGAAGACCGATCTTCTTCAGGAGTGATTTTACATTGTTAATGCATCCCCTTTTATAGGGGTGGGCACAGAAAAGGTAAGTGGGAAACACAAAGGACATAGCAGAAAAATACGCATAAAAAATTATTAGAGGGAGTGTGACCCACACACACACAAAAAAAGAGAGAGTGCGAGGAACAGGTACTCAGTAAGAAAATACAATGTCCAGATGCGGCCTCTCCTTTGTTAAGCACCACAGCCTTGCTTATTGACAGGCGTGTCCAGCTCGGAGGTGCTCGACAGGTGCGTGGCCGTGCAACAACTTTCGTAGAAAAATGCGAAAACTTGTTCCTTCTCCTGGCCGCGAGAGCAAAAAAAATCTGACCCTCCAACAGAGAGAGCAGACCACAGAAAAAAAGATAAAACGAGAAAATGAAAAGAGCAAGGAAGAAACCTCGAAAAAAAAAGTGAAATAGGTAAAAGAAAACCTTTAAAGTAGTGCTTTTTCTTCGCACCTAGCAAAAATGCACCCACGCCAGGTTGAGGGCAAGTAGTGGAAGGAATGTAAAAAAATGTAAGCTTACATAGTAAAATTAAAAAAGGAAAAAAACAAAGAAAAGAGAAATTGTGTGGCATTCGCGTGACCACAAGGTGAGCACACCCGGGGGGGGGGGGGGACGGCACAGGTGTGGCACAGGTGTGGCATGCAGAAAGGGGTATGACCTCAGACGACTTAGGCAGTGGTGCTTTTGTTTAATTTCTTAGGCCTCTGACCTCGGAAGAGAGGTGAGGGTGCCGTAAATTTCATTAATGCCACAGTGGGAACCACAAAGCACATAGCACGCCACTGCAAAACTTCAATTCCACACTCACAGGCCATCAGATTCAAACGAATTTGCTCACGATCGGAACATTTCCACGAAAATGCTAATCGCATGCGGGACACTCTAAACGAACAACATTACCCGTCTTCTATAATCAACGATGCCATTAAAAAGGTAGAAGCAACTAATATTAATCATGTCATTAAGGAATCTCAGCCAACATCACAGCGCTGTAATCTCATACTAACCTTCACAAATAATCTCCCGAACATTAACAAAATCCTAAAAAGCACTTTAATATCATAGACCAAGCTGACCTACTTTCACACGGTCCCCCAAGTAACATATAGAAGAGCAAAAAATCTGAAAAACCATGTTGTCCATTCGATAGTCAATAAACCGAGAGCTGTAGGTTACACACCATGCGGAAAAAGCCGATGCCAAGTATGCAAACACATGGAAACCACGGCACTGGCTAATAGCACCCACTTCAAGCATTCTATCCGGGAAGACCTAAATTGCGATTCCAGCAACGTGGTTTACATGCTCGAGTGTGGCGACTGTCGAATGCAGTACATAGGCCAAACAGACAATTCCTTCCGATTGAGAAAGGCCACGAGTTTGACAAACTTAATGTAACAATACTACAGAGTGGCTTCAAAACACTCGTGAGCGCGAGCAACGAGAATCCTATTTTATTTTTAAATTTAACACAGTGCAAAATGGCATTAATGAAACTTACGGCACCCTCACCTCTCTTCCGAGGTTAGAGGCCTACGAAATTAAACAAAGCACCACTGACTAAGTCGTCTGAGGTCATACCCCTTTCTGCATGCCACACCTGTGCCACACCTGTGCCGTTCTCCCCCCCCCCCCCCGGGTGTGCTCATCTTGTGGTCACGCGAATGCCACACAAATTTCTCTTTTCCTTCTTTTTTCCTTTTTAATTTTGCTATGTAAGCTTACATTTTTTTACATTCCTTCCAATACTTCCCCTCATCCGGGCGTGGGTGCATTTTTGCTAGGTGCGAAGAAAAAGCACTACTTTAAAGGTTTTCGTTTACCTATTTCACTTTTTTTTTCGAGGTTTCTTCCTTGCTCTCTTCATTTTCTCGTTTTCACTTTTTTTTCTGTGGTCTGCTCTCTCTGTTGGAGGGTCAGATTTTTTTTTTTGCTCTCGCGGCCAGGAGAAGGAACAAGTTTTTGCATTTTTCTACGAAAGTTGTTGCACGGCCACGCACCTGTCGAGCACCTCCGAGCTGGACACGCCTGTCAATAAGCAAGGCTGTGGTGCTTAACAAAGCAGATGCCGCATCTAGACGTTGTATTTCCTTACTGAGTACCTGTTCCTCGCACTCTCTCTTTTTTTTGTGTGTGTGTGTGAGGGTCGCACTCCCTCTAATAATTTTTTATGCATATTTTTCTGTTGTCTGCTTTGTGTTCCCCACTTACCTGTTCTGTGCCCACCCCTATAAAAGGGGATGCATTAACAATGTAAAATCATTCCTGAAGAAGATCGGTCAGCCGATCGAAACGCCGTGTCGAATAAATATGTTTCCTTTAACGAAGCGTATACTTCGCTATATATATATATATATACGTTAATGACAAAAACACCCATTTGAAGCTTTTAAATGAACAGTTACAGGGTGGGTTAAACAACACCCGGGAACGGGAGCTACGCGAGTCGTACTTTATTTATAAGTTTGGAACAATTGCTCAAGCCATTAATGAGAACCTGGGCGCTTTGTCTTCAATATGCTCCTTGCAAAACCAGTACTGACATTGGAGTGCCGGCTTTACAAGCCTCGGCCGTTCCTCCTCCTTCGCAAGCTTTCTACGCTTACACCGTTGTCTTCATTGGACACCGCGCTCTTACCTTCCCCCATCTGACCATCTTGACTAGAGCGGCGCAATAAAAGAACCTTAAACACTCCCGCCATTCATAGTAGCCCCACGCAACAATTCTTCCCAAAGTGGCCTCCATTTCCGGCCTTTTCTTTTCCTCTTTTGTTTTTGTTGCTTCTGTGGGTGTGTGCTTGTGAGCGCATCTACACACCACGTGTGCCTATTTAAATTCCAGTCTACCCGCTTTTACTCATCCTGCCAAAGGAGTTGCACTAGCGGAAGTCCCTCCCCCCCCCTTTTGCTTCGTTGTATTTTGTTTACTCGTTTTGAGTGGAAAACATTTGAGTGCATCTCAAAACTATGCTGTGCTTCGGCCAATGTCTGTCTCCATACACTTTACTGGCTGCCCGCTGTGTTAAGACTCATCTCCCCTCCCGCTTTTTTTTCTCTTTCCTTTTTTTTTCTTCTTTTCTCCCCGCGACCACATACGTGGGTGGCGGCCGACGACATTTACCCTCCTCCCTCCCTGTTCCGTTTGTGTATTTTTGTTATTTTTTCTTTTTTTCTCTCTTCCTTGAGCCGTTCTTCCTCCTGCGTCGTCTGCTTGTTTTGGCTCATTTGTCGAACACCTGTACAGATGAAGACCCTTTAAGAAGAGAAGCAAGAACCATGTAACTTCTGTCTTGAAAAAGGACAGGCTCTGTCCGAAACGTCGACACCCAATAAATGTTTACTTAAAAGAAGCGTTTCTCAATTTCGCATTTTACCTCTAGCAACCAAGTACGTTTATCTTTCTGTGATATATATATATATATATATATATATATATATATATATATATATATATATATATATATATATATATATATATATATATATATATATATATATATATATATATATATATATATATATATATATATATATATATATACAAGGTCTGTTCTGAAAGTAGCAGGACTCATTTTTTTAAACAATTTTTATTCAAGAGAATAGTACAAACGATTACAATTTTTCAAGGTAGCACCATTCCGCACCTACACGCTGCTGCCAATGAGTTTTACAGTTTTCGTACGCCTCCAGGAACGCCTGGACCAGAATGCTGTTTAGCTCCCTCGTCACGGCCTGTTGCAGCACCTCTACCGATCCGTGATGTTTCCCCTCGTGCGTCGATTTTATTCTCGGGAATCGAAAAACGCCTGGCGGGGCCAAGTCGAGGCTGTAGGGATGCTGAGGCAGCGTTGCCGCCTTGTGCTGGGCAAAAAATCGTTGTCCTCATTGACATGATGAAGAAGATCCTACCGGTTGGCCTTTTCCTCTTGTGACAACACTCTCGGCACGAACTTCGCGGACGCTTTCCTCATGGATAAGTTTTCTGCCACGATCTCAAAAACTTGGGTTTGAGGAATGCTCAAGTCATCAGCAACCATTCTGATACTCATTCTACGATCACTGTTAAGTAAATGTTCCACTCGCTACACATTTTTGTTGGTCTTGCTGGTCGAAGGGCATCTAGATCGGTCGGCTACCTCCACTCTTTTCTTGCCTTCTCGGAAAAGCTTGTGCCACTCAAAAAACACCTGATCTACCCATGGAAGCGTCACCGTAGGCGTCCTTAATCATGTTGTGAGTCTCTTTGCAAGTTTTACCAAGATTTACTCAAAATTTGATCGCGTATCGCTGATCCGGTAAACGCTCGACGATTCTGCGTGACGAGACGTTTCGACAGGGGTTCACAGTACAAGCGACCTCCTCTCTTTAACGGCTGAGAGCCTATTGCCGATTTTCCCCAGCATTCCCAATATCCCCCTTCAACGATCCTGCACGCGCAGACAGGCTCTCGTCCGCCCGTTCGCGCAGGAAAAAAACCAGTCCTACTACTTTCAGAGCAGACCCTATATATATATATATATATATATATATATACATCCATATAGTAGTAGAAGACCTTTCTTCGCCCATAATTTACAGGCCGAGCATGTCGACCGCCTGGGCGACCAGAAGTCGCTGTTCTTCCTCCTTTCAGCGCCAAGCCAGTCGAGCCAGGTGGTGATGGATAAAGAACGTGGGGGTAGGAACCCGACTACTGACCAGCCGGGCAATAGAAGAGGCAATGGGCCAGGTCCGCATAGATACAGGGGCAGTTGGGACAGGAAGGGTCTGATCGATAGCGATAGAGAAAGAGGCGAGACGGGGTGATAACTGCATTCATTTGGATGTGCCGAAGAAGGCGAGCCTCCGGCACCGTGAGCGATGGATGAGAGGGAAGGTAGAGGCGTCTGTCTAGACGGAGCTCGAGGTAGACCTCTTTTATGGTGCGGCGAAGGGTAAGAATCCCACCGTCCTCCGAGGGCTTGGGCCAGGGGATCAACGGTGCCCGGAAAAGTGTGTCGCGGGCGAGCTGATGGGCCAGATCATTGCCATCAATCCCTGAATGCCGAGGGACCCAGCGGAGGAAAACGATGGAAGGCTGGAATGCGGAGACCGCTTGTTCGACATCCTGTTGGAGAGAAGGGGTTAGGGTGCGTTTCTGTATGTGGTGTATAGCGGATTGTGAGTCTGAATAGACTGTGTACTCTTGAAGAGAGGGAAGGAGAGCAAATGACTGAAGGGCATGTGCAATGGCGAGGACCTCGAGGGACAGTGCATCCGGAGGGTGTAGATACGGCCAACTGGTGTGGGTTTCAGAAGCGGGGAGGTGGGGATGGTACAGGGCGTAGCCGCAGGAACCTCGAAGAGCCGCGAAGGAGGCATCCGTGAAGGCTACACCCTGGGTATCAAAAAGAGGGGAATGGTGCTGCGCGGCCGCATGACGACGGCCGGCGTGCAGGACGGGGGACATGTTAGTCGGGAGGGCAAGGATACGAAGATTGGGAGCCGGGGTTGGAATAGGAGAGGTAAAAGGGGCGATGGGAATGGGTGAGATACCCGCTTGAGTCAGTAACCACTGACCCTGACGGGTAAGGGAACGGCGGGAATGCTGCGAGTCACGATGGAGAGACAGAAGAGAACGGAGAGGATGAAAGAGGCCTGTGGCAAAGATCTTAGCGGTAGAGGTAGTGATAGAGAGGTTGAGAGCTGCCTTGTAGAGGCCAAGACCTTATTGAGGTCCAGCGTGTGGGCAACTCGGCACGCATGAGCCTCGTGGAGGCCTGAGCGCCGAGTGACCACGTGCCGCAGTAGGTGAGTTACGGAATGGCAGGTGGAGGGCTTGCACGTTCTTGGCTGCATGCAACGGAAAGCCAAGAACTTTGCACTGCCTGACAACAGGAATGGGAGAGCCAGAAAGGTGGAGAGAGACGAAGTGGTTGTGTGAGCGCTGGTATGAGGAATGGTTGAGAAGCTCGGATTTTTCAGGAGCAGGAGAGAGGCCAGCGGTGATGACAAAGGAGTCAATGAGATCTAGGCCACGTTGCATGGTGTCCTGTACGTGACCGGGAGAGCCCGACGAACACCACAGAGTGATGCCATCGGCGTAAAATATATGATGCAGGTCGGGAATTTCAGCTAGCAGGGAGGCAAGAGGGGTCATAGTAAGATTGAAAAGGGCAGGAGAGAGAACAGCACCTTGAGGAGTGCCACGGGTGAGGTGGTGGGGGTCGGACAGATTGGTGTCTACTCGAAAGCGAGCCACACGTTTAGAGAGAAATGAACGGATATAAGAGTACATGCGGGGGCCACAGTCTAGGGAGTCGAGTTGGGAAAGGATGTGGTCATGGCAAACACTGTCGAAGGCCTTGGGAACATCGACGGTCACAAGTGCGTGAATATGAGTGGGGGTAGGTGACAGAAAGGTGTGCCGGAGAATCAGAAATATGTCCTGTGTACAGACGCGGCGTCGGAAGCTGATGAGAGGATGGGGCAAAAACTCCCTCGCCTCGAGAAAATTAGAGAGGCGAGTCAAGTCCATTCGCTCAAGGGTCTTACGAACACACGAGGTCAGGGAGATTGGGCGGAGGTTAGAGAGAGAGGGAGGTTTGCCCGGCTTTGGAATCATAGAAATGAGGGAGGAGGTCCCGGAGCTCGGCAGGCGGCCGCTGTTCCAGGCATCATTGTAGGTTTGAAGGAGGAATTCTTTGGCACAGTCAGGAAGGTTGCAAAGTGTGGTATATGTAATGGCATCCTCACCGGGAGCCGAGCGTGTAGCATTAGGAGTCAGAGCAGATTCGAGCTCTCGGAGAGTGAAGGAGTGGTCCAGATCGGGGTTAGGTGCGCCCGAGTACATCGGGTAGGAGGGTGCCAGAGGGGGAGGGAGGTAGAAAGAGGCGAGCTGATCGAAAACATCAGAGGGAGTCCCCTGAGTGAGGGCTTTAGCTAGAGTGGGAGCAAGAGCAGGCTTAGTGCCAAGGAGCGATTTGAAGAGAGACCATGTGGATCGCGAATGCAAAGCAGAGTCAAGACAGTCACCAAGAGCACTCCAACGAGAGTGCTCGAGTGAGGCGCGGTGGGTGACGATCTCGGCCCGCAGACCACTGATCCGGGAGGATAGTTGGGCATTGTGGGGTTGGGAGCGAAAGTAGCGTTGAAGACGTTTGCGCCGACGCCATAAACGAAGAAGATCAGGATCTGGGTCTGGGACTGTGTGACGTATATATATATAGCACAGAAAGATAAACGTACTTGGTTGGTAGAGGTAAAATGCGAAATTGAGAAACGCATTGAGAAACGAAATTGAGGAATTGAGAAGCATATATATATATATATATATATATATATATATATATATATATATATATATATATATATATATATATATATATATATATATATATATATATATATATATATATATATATATATATATATATATGACACTGGTCGGTAATAATGCGATGCTCGGTGTAGAAGATTAGCCTGACCAGGAGAACTCGCCCACCTTCGACATAAACCCAGCTCTACCCTAGAACAGACAAGACCAGATCTGCAATCTCGTTCTAAGTTACAGGGAGTGCATCTCGGCATCGCCGAAGGTCCGACAACCGCCGATTGCCAAGCATCGCATTATAACCGACCAGTGTCATATATATATATATATATGTATGACACTCGTTGGTTTCAGCGGAACATACAAGGCGCCCGAGTGCTGTGCGATGTAAGTGCAAGCTAAAGAACCCAGGTGGACGAAATTATTCTGGAGCACCTCTGTCTTCTATGACTCCTACCTTCCTCTCTTCCCTTTCCGCGCGGCTCAGGTGTCCATCGAGATATGAGATACGAATTCTGCGCCACTTCCTTTCCTCAAAAACCAATCTTTATTTTTATCTTGCTTCTCCATGGCTCGTTGCCATAGCAACTGTGGTCACCCCCGAAATTCTACCTTTGTCGGTTTAGACGAAAATGGATGTTCAACCATAACTGGGCGTGCCTAATACGACGGCGACCCACAAATTTGGCCCCGGTTATTTTCGAAATTTGACCTCGGCCGATTTGGACAAAACTGAACGTCCAACCGTAACAGGCGTGCTCTGAACTATGGCGACGTACAAGTATGTATCGAGTCATTTCCAAAAATTTGACCTGTTGACCCCTGAAAGTTTTACTTTGCACGATTTAGACAAAAATCGATGTCGAACCATAACTGAGCGCACCCGATACCATGATGAATTCCAAATTCTGCCCAGGCTGCTGCGAGGCTGGTCGCAACATCGCAACGAGGCTGTGTTGCGAGGCTATACACGACAGGCTGTGTCGTGTATAGGCCCCCCAATTCAGCTGTAGCCTTATTTCTTCAAAAACTTGAATCAGTACTTTTCACCTTCATGTCAGAACACAAATACCCGGTTATATAATTAGCGGAGACATTAACATAGATACCCGTAACGTACACCATAATGACTATGCGCATCTGCTGAATTCCTTTAATTTTCGGAATTTGATTACCATCCCCACTAGAATAACCAGGACATCTGCAACGGTCATTGATCATATCTTAACAAATATAACTTCGACAAAAGTGCAGGGATATGCAACCAACCTATTTCTCATCATCTACCTACCTATATAACGGTTCAAAACGTCATTAAACCGAAATCAATACCCACCAAAGTAATTACGAGAATCGATTACACTTTGCTCAGATCCAAAATTCAGTCTATTGACACTAGTACCATATACCATGAAGACGTTGAAACTGAATTCTCCAGTCTTATTCACACTCTTACGTGCGCTACAGCAAGCAGCAGTACGAAGTTATCCCCTCGCTCGTATAAGCAGCCCATTTCGCCCTGGATGAAAAAAAAAAAATTCTAGCAGTGCTACAACAGAAGGATTTCTGGTATCACAAATGGAAACAGCATAAGGATAACAACTATTACTTGGGTCAGTACAAAAAAATGCGCAATACATCTGTTGCAGCTATGCGCACACGGAAAAAGGAATATTACACACACCTCATTGAACATAGCGCTAGGAACTCCAAAAAACTGTGAGCAATTGTGAACAGTGTTGTTGGTAAACCGCGCCAACAGACGCTTCCGGCAGTTATTGATCAGAACGTTGTCGACCACTTTAATTCATATTTTACTACAGTAGGGATTTCTTCAGCCACCTCTGCAAATAACACATATGTAAACTCTTCGTTACCCAGCCCACTACCAAATACCTTTTCTCTACACGACATTGAACTTAGCGAAATACATTCTACATTGGCAACTATGGCTAGCAATAAAGCCGCTGGATTGGATGGAATAACTGTACGTATGTTGAAAGACAACATTGATATCCCCGGTCCTATATTATGCCACGTTCTAAATCACTCACTGCAAACCGCCAAGTACCCAACGCAGCTAAAAACCGCCCGAGTTGTTCCAATATACAAGGATGGAGACAGCTCAAACCCTTCTAGTTATCGACCTATATCAGTGCTCAGTGCTGTTAATATTATTTTCGAAAAAATCCTTGCAAATCGAATTAATAGATTTCTAGAAAAATATCATATAATTTGACACAGCAACACGGCTTTCGGCAGCATCATTCAACATCAACTGCAGTCCAGTTATTAGCCGAAAAAATAAACTGCGCTTTAAATAACAACAAACTTGTGGCTCTGCTCTTTCTTGACTTAAGAAAGGCTTTCGATACCGTTGACCATTCCATCCTTTTGTACAAGCTAAAACACTACGGCTTTAGAGAACGGATTTTCGAGCTGTTTTCTAGTTACTTCGATCAACGTCATCAGGTAGTCGTAATGAATAGTGTATCATCATCACAACAACGTATACACACGGGCGTACCCCAATGGTCTGTTTTGGGACCCCTGCTTTTTTCTTTATATGTTTACGATCTTCCACGTGCTCTACATTTCGGAGATATGCTGATGTACGCCGATGACACCGCTATAATTATTACAGGAGACAACATCGAGAAAATTCAGTCCAAAACGAACTTAGATTTTGCAAGCATCTCTTAATGGTTTTCAGCTAACAAGCTGTCTGTTAATGTTGATAAAACAAAGTATACTGTATTTCACTCCCGTAGTAAACAAGTAGATATTAACTGTATGAACATTTCCATTAACAACTCTGTACTCCAACATACATCTTTTTTTTTAATATTTTGGCGTAATATTTGATAGGCACCTGCACTGGCAAAAGCACATATCTGCAGTGGGGGCGAAACTGGCATCCGGGTGCTATCAACTGCTACAGGCACGTGACTTCTGTGACACAAATATTTTGCGCATTTTATATTTCTCCTTTATCCACAGTCACCTCTCTTACTGCCTAGACTCTTGGGGATGGACCTAGAACAGTTATATCGAGCCAATCCGAAGATTACAGAAACGATCATTAAGAGTCATAACTCATTCCAAACCGGATCATCCCAGCAAATTATTATTCGAAGACTTGCAGATACTACCTTTCGATTCACTACGCCTACTGGAAACAGCTACTACCGTAAACAGCATCGTAAGATGCAACCATCCTTTCCATATATCCCTATTTCACACGTCATCACGTCCCACCAGGAATGTAACGCTTGGAAACTTTAATCTGCCACACACTCACAACATATATGGAGAACGACAGCTCGATTTTATTGGTGGAAAATATTGAATACCCTTCCCCACAAAGTAAAATACGCTCAAAATTTCACTCCTAAAGCAAAAAAATTCTTTCGGCACATACATACTAAGAACTAATGCTTACTCAACCTGCTGCGTGCATTCGTTTTTATTATTATTATTATTATATTTCTTTCTTGGACATAGACGATGTTTTTCATATTATAGAGTTGTTCCGTGTAATGTTTTTTCCCCATTTCTGCACTTGTATTCATACACATGTATCTACCCCGCTGTTACAAGTTCTAATTGCATTGTACTGGAGTGTCTGTATGATTGTATTTCGTTTTTTGGACCCATGACTAGCCTACGGCTATGGGTCCAGGCAGTGTTGGACGCATCTTTGTGTACTATTAAATGTAAATAAAGAATTTGAATTTGAATTTGAAAACTTGTCCCTCGTCACTCCCAAAATTTGACTTTGGACGATTTGGAGCAAAATTGACACCCAACTATAATTGACCGTGCTCGACCATGTGGCGACCTCCAAATTTGAACCGGGTCATTTTCAAAAGTTTGGTCGGAGCCACGCCCGAAAAAGTAGTTCACAGTTTTGGGATTTGTGCCATCTCGTTGCTATGGTGTCGGCTTGCGGCGGCATTGTTACGTCACCGCGCTTTCGCACGTCACACACCGGTTTAAGCGGAGTTAAATGCCGGCTATTTTTTACCTCTGTTTTGTTTCGTGGTAAACGTTCTAGGCTATCATTTCACGAGCAGCTGTTTCTTGCTTTTTGTAGGCCTTTTTCTGATACCGCTGCTAATAAATGCGCGTGCGCCGCTATATCTATGACTTATAAAGGCGCGAAATGAATTCTTCAGTAAGGAAACTGTAAATTCAAAGCAGTGGTGTGTGCTGGTTTTACCTTCCTTGCCCTCGTCTGCAAGCTCTGCTTTTCCCATGGTATTTGTATGAGCCGATTTTCGCTTCCTCTTCGGTTCATCGTCACGTCGTCCGCGGCGTTACTGTTAGTCATCTATTTACTAGAGGCTAGCGACCCTTGTTTTTTGCCAACAGACATTGGTTTCCAACCAACCGCGGTTTCACCTGAGTAATTCTACCTTATTCTGAGCCGCAACAGCGGTCTTTGCTCGCTCTAGGTGAGTAATTTGAAACGCACCACAAGGCGCCGCGGGGAAAGTAGTGCAATAATGATGGAATATTAAATGGAAATGCATCATTTTGCTAAAGGCGCAATGTCATGCTAGACTGCATTTAAGCGTTTGCGTTGACCTGCTTCTAAGTGCAAAAGCTGTACTCCTCGGGGTACAACTTCCGATTTCGATGTGGGTGAGGCAATGGCCTTGAATCAGGCAAAGGCCTTGAATGCCTCACAAAGTCCAACCGATCTTAGTTATGGCAGTATGACCGCGTGATCATATGACTATGAGCATTGGGTATCTGACCTTGACCCTGACACTTGACCTTGACATTTTAATAAAGACTGTGGAAACCAGATCTGACCATCACTCCAGACCTTGACATTTGGTTTGAGACAGTGGAGACCGTGGTTAACAGAGCTTTCGCTCGCATAACTAGGTTCAAGCCACGCTAAACTCCAGCAGTGTTTCTTTTTGCGCGTTAACAGTATAATTGTCTTTCGGCCAAAAACCGCTGTGCGCGCTTGTGTGCGTGTGAGCGTGCGTGCGTGCATGCTCGCGACTGAGAATTCAAATTCAGGTTTGTAAGGAGAAGGCGACCATTGTGACAAGAAAAATGTGGAATCTAAACGTAGAAATCAAGCTGATTTCTGGCATCATGTCATATGACCGGACGTTTTAAAGAGTAGACTTCGTCTCAATATCAGTGTGCGCAGTGCTACAAACTTAATAAACAACCATTAAGGATGGTGTAACGCCCAAAACCCATCTGTTGAACGAAGCCGCTGAAAGGCGTATCACCGTAGGTGATCATCAGAAAGCAAAGCCCGACCACTTGATCACCACCGCTACCTCTGAACCTGCGGAACACCGAAATTAAATCGAGTTTTCACAATTATTTTCACTTATCGAATTAGGATAGCGCGAGGTAACACGATAGAAACAGTGTAAGCACTAGCCGCTCGCTTATCCCCAAGATGGGCGCTCTCACCACCCTGTGCCTGGTGCCCATCACAAATCAGTCGTTCATGAGAAGGAGGGCACAGGCTGCCTTGAGACCGAGATTAACTAAGAGACGAGAGGAGAAACGCAAAGACTGATTGTGTCCCGGGACGTCTCACCGTGACGCCGTTGTGAGTGGCACTGCAAGCTATGTTATTGTGTACTATTTCAACCTCACTGACTGAGCAGCAAAACTCAGTTTTGATAGCTTGGCGACGCTCAGCTTCTAAGGCCTGTTTGTACGTCATGAACACGCGAAGTCCAAGGAAGCGGGAGGGTTAAGCAGTCACACACTTCTTTATCTTTGAAGTATAGCCATATAATCACCGCAATGTGACCGCTTAATCCTCCCGCTTCCTTGGACTTCGGGTGTTCATGATGGAGAAACAATAAAAAAGAGTTACAAGCTCAGCGTCGCCAAGTTATCTTCGAAGTATTGCCATCCTAAGAGTAACCTCGTGTCTAATGTACCCCACACCGCATAAATATCATTCCAAAAGTGACCATGTTTTGCGGCGCAGACTTCGAATGGCCGCAGTCACGGCCCCTTTCCTTCACTCTTGTAACCCACGGTAAAACCTCTCCTCACTGCCACTTGTGTCCTAGCGCTAAAGCTGACTTTAATCACATCTCTCAGAATTGCACGAACAATCCCGAGCCCCGTTGCAAGCGTCAGTACATCAGGAGCGATTGGAGGAAAATCTGCGCAGCTCGCCGCTAGGGCTGCAGCTTGGGACAGTCGGATGGGCCCGAGGGGTCGCTGAAGCGCAAAACTGCCCAGCCATCTAGAGCACCTGAAGGCCCATCGTCACCCGGCTTCCTCTTTTCCCCTCCCGCCTTATATCATTCTCTCATAAATCATTAGAGTTTTTTTTTTACCTATCTACCCGCCCTACTCAGTGATCTATTGCGTTTAATATAATTTGATTTCTTACAGGGAAAGTACTGTGCGACTCGCGGAAGGTGCGGCCATTTTATTTCGCAACGTTATCACTATTCATCCTGTGGAAAGCGAAACCTGCCACTACCATTCTCACAATTTCTTTCTCGGCCGCCACTTATTAAACTAGTCACCAGATTGTTGTGGAGATTAGAAGGTTTTCCCTGATTTTGTCGGACTGAAAGCTGAGATATAGATAAAATGAGGGTTACTAGTATATTTTCGCATTGATAATCGCTTAAAACATCACGATGTAATCTTGTGGTAAAATGATATTATCAAGTTCCTTTCCCTTAGGATACTGCTGGGAAAAAAAACTCGCTGAGACGAGGGACAAAGAAAAAAGAAGACAATAGGACCGGGGCTCGTAGATAGTAGATAGATTGCGGTGGTAGATTTATTTTCCTTGTAGATAGTACTTTACGAAGGGGAAACCTTCAAAATCCTTATTGTGCCTGTATGCCAACGCAAGGCGCACAGCGAAAATCACTCTTCGTGGTGTACGAACATGATCGAATTTTAAAAAGCGTCTGAAGAAGACTGCAGAGGACATTTATATCCTTCCTTAACGGTACGTCACGATGGCGTTGATGAGCTAATGCCTGTATATGCGGAATTCGTCATTTGCTCTTCGCAATCATACATCCTTAGTAGTCCAAATACCACTTCTGGCACAGTGTTGCAGCGATTAAGCGCCACTGCCATTGTAGGTGGCTGTTTGAAACACAGCCACCGGTGAGGATGGTGAGACCCAGGCTGCTCTTCCCGAGCAACCACTAGCGACAGTCATAATGTAACTGCCACCTGGCGGGGTGGTTAGTGCGCTCACACTTCGATGGACAATTTGTCATATGCCACGTTGGGCAGGTTATGAGGAACTCACATGGTCACACGACCTAGGTGGCATGTGGGGCACCTGCTTTTTCTGCAACGCCAGCAGTGACGATGACGATGCCGGATTTTCTGTAGAACAGCAACATTAATCTTAGGCCGCATTAAAAAAAACAGACAGAAAAGAAGAAAACACCGCTGGCTTTAGACTTGAGTAGTATTAAAGTAACAAGAAATCAAGAAAGGGAAGCTACACAACTAAGCATACTATTTTTACAGTTGAAGCTACATACCGTCTGAATTGTACCAAACACGACATTTCACTTACTTATATATTTATTTATGAATACTGCGATCTTGTACACAAGATCATAGCAGGTGGGAAACAATGTATTAAGATACAAAAATACCGACACATACAACAAAACAGAATTGCACATAGAATTGCACATAGAACAATACAGAATTGCACAAAGAAAGATAAGAAAGAAAATACCGCGGCAAGTCTATAAACAAACAATTATTTCAAGTGCTCTTCAAACAAATGCAAAGATATCTGCCTGACAACATCATCCGTAAGGTTATTCCAATAAGTGATGGTCCTTGGAAAAAAAGAATATTTAAAACAATTAACTCGAGAATCTAATGGAGTTATGGAAAGAGAATGGCGATTTATATTTTGGTACCCCGAGGAATAAGCAAGGAGATTAGAGGTGTCAACTTTGAAATTATTATCAATTAATTGAAAGAAAAATTTTCAGCGACATATGCGATTTATGTTAGGAATAGAGGGTAAGCCGCTTTTGTTGAGGAGATCACTGACTCCTCAAAAACCGTAAGTGTTATAACCCGTAAGTGTTATAAATAAACCTTACTGCTTTCTTTTGGATTCTTTCAAGTTTATTTATGTTGACCTTGGTGAACGGGTCCCAGATAAGCACTGCATATTCTAAGATTGGTCTAATAATAGTGTTGTAGGCGAGAAGGCGTGTAGCAGGGGTCGCTAACTTAAGCGAGCGTCACAAAAAAAAGAGCTTTCGGAGAGCTTTTCCTGAGCATGTCGCTTAGACCAGCACTAGCGGCGCTTTCTAGAGCACTGCACGGGACGCCTTCTGAAGCCCGAGCTCGCCACAGGCCCGAGATTCCTAGGTCGAGCCCGGACACGACCCGGGCCTCTTCAGTAGCACTCTACTGTAAGACCGCGCCCGGCCCGCCAAGCTCGACCCGGCCCGGGCTCTGGCCAGTTACCGAAGCTATCAAGAAATTCCTGTGTGCAGCAAGTCTCCTGTCGCACAAGAAGTGACCAGGAAAAATTAAGGAGCTCATATCGCAATAACATCTGAAGAAATTGGTTTGGTAAAGGCAATGAGAAGACAGCATAGGGCGGATCGCGCGCTCGGCTTTTTCAACGGTGATCTTGCCCTTAAATAGACCCCAAGTTCGAGGGTGAAATGAAAGTGGCTCATTGGTGCGCAATAAATATATTATAATTTGAATGTTTGATTAGTAATTTTTACGGCCCGCAATGTCGAAACATAAAAACGTCCTCGAAGCTATAACAATTGGATGTCTAATGTTTTTGAAGGGCACGAGACACGAGAAATAAGTAAATAGCCGTTGAACGGCTTTTTCTCATCCGGCGACACGGCTCTTCATCTGCGTAGCTACTAGAACGCCACACGACTGTTCCATCCAATAAGAATGATTCACAAGCCGTATACAGCCCCTCTATGTACGGGCCAGAGCCCGGCCCGGGCCCACAATTTTAAGCCCGAACCAGGCCCAGGTCCGACGAACGAGCACATTTTTGGGCTTAACCCGCTAGCCGGGCCCATTACGGGCTTTCGGGCTGTCCAGAACACGCGCAGTGCTCTAACGCCTTCTTCCAACTCGCTACGTTGTCAGGTTCAAATCCCGTTTTAAGACTAGGTTTAGGAAGCGCTTCAGCAGCGGGGAGCCTAAACAGTTTGATCGCGGCCGTATTCTTGCGCTGTAAATTTCAGAACATAGGGTGAACGAGCAGCTTTTCCTACAGAGGCTGTATATTAACTCCAGGCCATCTGGTAACCACCGAAAAGCGCGTCGCGTCAAAACCCGACACTTGCTTGCCAGGATGGTCAGCACAGACAGGCTCGTGTAGAAGAGTTTGAATTGTGCTGTGCTATCCCTGCTGAGATCAATTTGCCTCAGTTTCCTTGCCTTGCAATTGTCTTGTCACGTGTCCCTCAATTTGAGATTATCTCGCATGATGACAGCGAAGAAACGCGAAGAGTGCTACAAAGAGTAACGTGAAATAAGATTCCTGCTTTTTCTATTTTCACGATAATAACACTCGGGTGTCATAACATACCTGACGACTGGAAAAAAGCCCGAATAATACCGGTTTTTAAATCAGGTGACCGTTCAAGCCCATTTAACTATCGCCCAATATCCCTGACTAGTATTCCTTCAAAACTCTTTGAACATATTATAGCATCTAACCTTATGGCACACCTTGAATCAATGAACTTCTTCTATCCTCAACAGCATGGTTTCAGGAAACTATATACATGTGAAACGCAACTAGCCGAATTTACTCATGATCTATTGCAGTACATGGATGACCATTACCAGATCGATTCCATCTTTTTAGATTTTTCGAAGGCGTTTGATCGTGTCCCTCATAATCACTTGTTGCTAAAGTTGTCCGGCCTTGGTATAACACAAAAACTGTTATCATGGTTAGAACACTACTTGAAAGGACGTGTTCAGTGCACACGCGCTAACAATTACACATCTCCTCTCTCGAGCGTAACATCCGGTGTTCCTCAGGGCGCCGAGTGGTCCCCATTACTGTTCCTAATATACATCAATGATCTGCCCTCCAACATTAAATCTAAACTGAGATTGTTCGCCGATGATTGCATCGTATACCGCGCCATAACTAACCAAGACGACACGTGCACCCTCCAACAAGACCTAAACGCTATCTCACTTTGGTGCGAAACATGGCTCATGCCTTTAAACACGACAAAATGTAAAGTCATGACATTTTCCTGCCTTCGCAACCAGATTAAGACTACCTACTACCTCAACTCTACACCCGTTGCCTACACATCATCATACAAATATCTTGGCCTGCACATGACACCATCGCTATCATGGATAACACTTAGTGAAACCATTTGCTCCGCAGCCTCACGCGTTCTCGGCTACATGCGGCGTAGTCTCTCCGACTCATCCTCAGACTTTAAAAAGCTAGCATATCTCACATTCGTCAGACCAAAGCTTGAATACGCATCAGCCATCTGGAACCCGTCACAATCATACCTCGCCGCTAACCTCGAAGCCATTCAAAACCGTGCAGCACGATTTATCACCTCGAACTACTCAAGAAATTCCAGCGTCACCTCAATGAAAAGAGACCTCGACTTGCCGTCCCTCGCATCACGCCTCATCATATCTCGTTTGTGCCTTCTTCACACATTCTATTATCACCCACGGTCCAGACATGAGCTACTAACAACACCAGTACGAAGATCTTCTTGTTTAAGCCACAGCCAGTCTTTAGCACGAATTTCCACCCGCACCCTTGCAATGAGTAGCTCAATTTCCCTCATGCAATAGTCTTATGGAATTCCTTACCCGAAAACACAGCCGAATGCACAGACAGAAAAAAATTCCGTAATAAGCTAAAACTTCAGCCATCCTGAATAGACTGTCCCCTTTGTACTCTTTTGTTACTTAGTTTAGTTGCATTTCTGCGCCTTAGCGTAATTTTGTTTCTCTTGCACTTGCTTGGTTGCTGTTATTTGACTTAGATGTATGTCTGCATTTTTTACTGTATTTTTTTCTTGCTTTTGTTTTTGTTTGCCTTCATTGTATTTTGTATTTTGCTCTTCACATTTTTCCATGTTCAAGATTTTTTTACATCATGTTAATTCGCCTCCCCCTTATGTAATGCCCTCGGGCCCTTAAGGAGAAAATAAATGAAATGAAATGAAAAAATCTATCTCGACGCGTTAGAACCGGCCAGTTAAGAGATTCACCAATGGGAAACATGGGAAAAAATTTGGTGCAGTGACGATTAAGTTGATTATTCTTTTCATCTGTGCACTTATTCTCCCGTTTGCTGAGCTGACTAGCTACCAGACGTCGACACTTCGACCCTTGCTGAACGCGGCAGCTATACTTCAGAAGCTATTGCAAAATTGAAAGCTTTCAAGCGAACATTCTCACAGCCCCGTCTGTGAGTCCAGCATCTCGAAGGTACTCATCTCACATGTCGTTGATAGGTTGCAGAACTTTTACAGGACTTACCAGGGAGAAGCATTGATCTCCGTCACCTGGTTTTCAACGGCATTCTCAAAACTGCGGCGGCAGCAGGAACGTGAGAAAGCTGATAAGAAACTTAGACCGAGCGAGTGATTCTCGAAGAACCAAAGACGTCCTCGACATGTGCACAGGCGTTTGACTTTATTGTCATGTTTTACAATGCTCCCCTCTGTCAGTTTCTTGCAGCGGCTAATGCACTCTTGTAGGCACCTACAACGTCGTTCTCTCCTAGTGCTACGCTTGCTAATGACCATGTGATAAGCGCTCATTTAAGCCGCTAATTACCGCACGCTGGCCGTATAAGAACTGGCCGCATCTTTAAAGGCGTCGTGGCTGCTAGTGCCAAAGCTCGAATGACTGGAAGGATGCCAGCAAGATTCCCCTTCTACCAGATCATCGACGGCTTCCGCCGCTCTGCCATCGTTCAGCCTGATATATTTCGGAAAGCGCTGGGTTTCGTACCGAAAGCGGGCGACATTTTGCAAATGTCCTATCCTAAATGCGGGACACACTGGATGCAGTACCTTACGCTTCTTGTGTTGAACGAAGGGCACCCCATCGACAGCTATCAAGAATTCGCGACCAGGAGCCGCTCCCTCGAATACACTGGAGTCAAGGATTTGGACGCAGATAGTTCTAAACAGCATCCACCGTACAGAGCACTGATGACGCACCTGGATCCGCCGCTCAAAGAGCTCCTCAAAGAGAACGTCAAGTATATTTACGTGGCACGAAACCCCTGGGACTGCTGCGTGTCCTTCTACCACCATGTGTCCAACCTTAGCCCGTTCCAATTCCAGGATGGTACTTTCGACGAGTTTGTTGATGCCTTCCTAAGCGGTGATTTCGGTTACGGTGACTACTTCGACCACCTCTTGGCCGGGTACGCCTTGAAGGATGAGCCTAATGTGTTCTTCATCACTTACGAGCAGATGAAGCGGGACACTCGTGGAACTTTGCTGCGACTAGCCCACTTTCTTGATGAGGAATACGGGAGAAGCCTTGAAGAGGACGAACAGCGGCTTCGGAAATTGCTAGAGTGGTCGACGCCGGAGCACATGAGGAAGGTGCTGGTTTTAGACTTCGCGGGAAGTGACAATCCTGCAATGCAAGGACTCCTCGACAGCCGAACGATTTATGCCAAAGATGGATATCAAGGTAATTCAACCAAATATACCTTCGTGAGGAAGGGCGAGATAGGTGGCTGGAAGGACCATTTCACACAACGCCAGTTAATCAAGATGCAAGCTAAGATCTTTGAGAAAACAAGAGGCTCCGACGTCATGACCTTGTGGAAGGACATCACTGAAGAAACCAGCGCAGCCAGTCGAGGTGATGTGGAAATGAGATGTGCGTTCTAGTGTCACGAAAATAAGAAAATTTTGAAAGATTTTGTTTGCAAATACATACCTGCCGTTAACTGAGGTCTGGATATTAGTACGCAGAGCGGTGAGCAGGCTTTCTCATCGAATGAAAGAACTGGTGTATAATGTGAAACTGAATGTGCGGAAGAGTGACTGTGAGATTTTTACATAATGTTATGTAGGCGATTAGCAGATACCAAGTAAAAACTGCATGACAGGCACAAAAAGAACGCTTTTAATGCATTTTTTTCCTTCTACGGTGAAAAAGTGTTGATGATTAAAATATGTATTTTTGTTTGCGAATATTTGAAGCATTGCGATCTGCGGCAACCACATGTGTCTGGCATATATGGCGTTAAAAGGATCATCATTCCGCTAACTACCTCCACTGTAAGATAATGGCGTCTACCGCATAGCCGTGATTAGCAGTGTTCTCTGCCGGACGCAATCAAGTCATTCCTGTAACTTCCTAATCTCATCCACCAATGTGGCGGATGAGACGCCCCCTGAAACGCTTTCCTTTTCTCTACAGTTCACTCCATTGCCTTAAAGGAGCTTCGGATATTGCTTTTGTATTACATGCGGTGCCGAAGCACATTTATTTTTATTGTCGCCGTGGGGGCTGGGTGGTAGTGGCGCTCGGTTACTGACGCGAAAGACGCAGGTTGAATCCCAGCCGTGGAGGTCGCTTTTCGGTGTAGGCAAAATGTGGCAGTCCCATGTACTGTGCGACACCAGTACATGGGATGTCAGTGATGTCAGATCGTCGGGTGGTAAAAATTATCTGGAACCCTCTACTACGGCGTGTCTTATAGCCTGCGTCAATTTAGACGTTAAATTGCATGAATCAAATAATTTCTACGTTTTTATTTCCACTAGGATACCATTAACCCGCGTTCGTGCCCTGACACAATCTTTCTCTTCCTGTCTGCTCCCGTAACAGCAATTGCCTTCCGTTCCATAGCTGGCTGCCCGTTTCTTCGTTTTGGCTCAACAATTTTTTTGTGTCAGCCTGCACGTTTCGACCCCATAGTTTCGTACCGGCAACATATAACAGTCATATACTTTCCTCTTTATGGATACAGTTAAGCTGGTATTCATCGCACTCTGGTGCGATGAATACCGCGCATGAATACCTCTGACACCCTCATTCTTATTCCCCTGTTTACTTCGCTTTCGTGGTTTGGATGTGCGGTGCCCTAAGTGGATGTGTTCCCTTAAAAGCGGTGATTTTTCTCTTCTTATCATTTGCTGCGTTTCCCTTCCTGTGCTGCTCAATCGAGCTCAAATAATCCTCAATCATTTCAGGAGCGTCACAAACACGACAACCAACCATAGCACAAAATACCTTGCTTCTCTAGCCATGTTTTAACCGGCGATGTCTCAATGTGTACCTTAAAGAAAAACGTTTTTGTACATGGCGAGAGAGGCAGGCTTACTCTCCTGAGTTCGCCATGTCTCGGTGAACCAAAATACAAAGAACGATAGATTGGTGGGTGGAAAAGCGTACAGATTTAGTTCTTGTACAACCGTTTTCTGGACACCAAGAAAGCAACTCAGGGGAAAAACAGATAAGTACGAAAAGGACAGCCAAATACACCTCATGCATGAACCCCCACAAACACGACCGATCATAAACATTAGTAGACAAAATGAGAATCCCTAAAGTATGAACTAAATTTACTTGCAAGATAGCACGCACTACTGGTGGTGCAAGTACCGGAAAGAGATGAAACCTGCAACTAATTGTCGGACATACAGATGGACTAAACCAAGGCCGCAAGCGCATATAGGCCGGAAAAGGTTACACGCCCCATTGATTCTAAGATGAATCCCACACAAAAGTTGGAAGAAATATATGTAGACGTTGAATATAATGTCTTGTAGAATGAATAACTTGCAGTACATAATACATTTCAGTGGCAAGAAACATTGTATGTGGTCGCCCCGCCATAAAACGCGATAACATGGGGTACAAAACTCGGAGCATAGCGCTAAAGAGTTGGAGCGCGGTCTTTCCAGTAATGTGCACTGTGCCTATAGGCACCCAACGGAACGCCAAAGTATCTTAGAAAAACGTAGCGCGAAAAATGAGACACAGAAAAAGGTGAAGACAGGACACGAGCGCTTCTCCTGACGAGCCCAGTTTAGCTTACTTGTGCACGCCAAAGTACTTTGGTGACATATATGCCCACCGCATACCAGCATATTCGGTAGGTGTCGTTGCCCACACACCAAACCAGAGCCCCCAGCTCTTACAATGATTAATCCAAGCTCCACCCGCGGAACCGTAGTCCCACGTTAAACATATAATCTCATCGGTGCGCGGTTTACCAGCGCAGAAAAACGCTATTGCCGCAGGCGGTCATGACTCATTTTAAACTGCAACACACACTCGCGCTGTGCATTCCGCATCGTCGTCTTCATCGGCTTCCATTAGTTGCGCAAGACACCGACAGAGAGTTCTCGGTCTTCATTGCCGTCGTTATTTTTCACAAATTTCCGCTTTCGCACGCTTATGAAATTTAACAAGGTAGCCATGTGGGCTAGTTGGTGTACATCAGACATAACTTCACCAGCGAAAGAACGAGACACGAGGAGAAGAAGAACACAGGACAACGCTGGACTAACAACTGAAGTTTAATCGAGAAACGGCCAACCTAGGTCACCAGAAGACGCATGCGTATCAGACACACCAAACAAAACAAACAGATACATAAGTGGCAGATCACCGAGAAGTGGATACACGCTCCAACACTGGCAAACAACAAAATACAGATAATATGTCTATCAATCTTGCACGCGCACACTTCTGCTTAGGAAATTAACTTCCTTGCTAGTGAGATGCAAGGACGGTGCACTGATGCATGTGTCACTGCCTTGCAGCCTAATATGAAAGGCCTCAAGGATTTCCCTCTCCTCTCTGTTTTTCCCTTTTCCGATAACAGAAATGTTGTTAAAACCTGGAGCACATTCTTTACAACTCCTGCAGTGACGTGGGAGAGTATTTTGATCTGACGAATTTTTCAGAGAATTATTATGTTCGCGTGCCCGGTCATTCACACATCTGCCAGTTTGGCCCGTGTACACTCTACCACATGACGTTTACAAGATACCCCTGTCATGTGGTAGAGTTTACAGTACTTGTGCTACAATTACAGTACTTAAGCTGCTCACCTTGCGGCAAGTTACTAGTGATCCCAGCCTCCGTTCAATCAAGTAAATAGCTGAAAGCGCCGATAAATAACGGGCACGCAGGACGCAAACGGACTATTGTCCTTGCTGCATCACACTAAAGCGCTGTTAAAACCGTTTTTAAAAACACACTATGCATCATTAATATCTATCGTTATCTCAATTTGCGCTGACGCACTCCAAAGCAACAAATGTTTAGGTGCAGTCTCTTCTTGCAGCATAGATGCGCTTTTTATTTTTATTTCAAGATACCCCTAAAGGCCCTCTTCACGAGGGTATTACGTAGGGGGTGGTAAAATTTTCAACTTGAATACATAGAAGGAACATTAACATGAGTAACAGGGCAAAAAAAAAGAAGGAAGAAAAGAGCAATAACTGGTAGTCAGCAACAATCGAAATGTGGCGGAACAACAAGACGCAAAATAAACAAAAAAAAACAAGAAAAGAAAACACAAAGATAAAAACAACGGAATAAACAGAACGAAACGCAAAACTCGAACACATTGCGGTGAGCAGAACAGAACTAGCAGAAAACTACACATGGCTTTGATTTTTTAAAAGTTCATGAAATGATGTCGCATTCGTTTCAGTTGCGATTGTGTAAGGCAACCGGTTCCAATCAATAATGGTTTTGGGTATGAATGATTTAGCATAACGAAGTGCGACATGTGATGCGTTTGATTTTGAAAGGATGGTCACGGCGTGGAAACACTGCTGAGGGTAAGTGAAAGAAATCGTCGTGAAGCAACGGATGATGGTAAATTTTGTGAAAAAGAGTTAAGCGAGCCAGTTTACGACGATGGGAAAGGCTGTCAAGTCCAGCACGAGCTTTTAAAGCCGTGACGCTAGTAAAACGTGAGTAGTCAGAATAAATGAAACGAGCAGCACAGTTTTGCAGGGATTCTATGTTATCTTTGATGTAGGCTTGATCTGGGTCCCATATGGCGGAAGCGTACTCAATTTTAGGTCGACTTAATGTAATATAAGCAAGTTTACGCACGTGCGCCGGAGCATGTCGAAGGTTACGTTTTAAAAGGCCAAGAGAACGGTTAGCAGCTGCTAGAATCAAGTTAATATGATAGTTCCAGGTTAAGTCTGATTGAAGGTGAACTCCTAGATACTTGTAAGTGGAAGTTCTCTCAACTGTTGGAAGAAGTCAGGGAGCTGTCGGGCTGTGCCCGCTCGTCTCTGCTAATCTTTGTGGATGTTTTGTGATCGGTGTTGAACATTTCTGTTCAAGTAACCTGCACTGCAACATCGTGGTATGATTCCGACGGTGGGTGCGGCTCCGCCGGTGCCGCACCCGGTCTCAACACCTGAATGTACTCCTGGCATTCCGTCAGGCCCAGCTCAGCTGGTCATACCTGCTGTGCAAGCCCTACCTGCTACCTCACACCTGGTGCCCTGCAGCTACCCTTCTGCTCCAGCTGCGTCAGGACCAGCATATCCAGACCCCCATGGACATCGCATCCCTGAAGCTTCCAATTTAAGCCGTGATCTGCCGCTACCTTCAGGTCAGGATGATTTTTCTGATTCGTCAGATTCGTCTACCATCATTTACATGGACACCACTGCGAAGTCCAGAGAAGGGTCTGAGAAATTTTTTCAGGTGCCTTCAAAGCGTCGTCCCAGCTCAAAGCGGTCACTTTTGAGTGTAGACACTCCCAATGTAACTGAAACGCCTAGACACAACCTTACAGTTGTCATGAAGCCAGTGGATTCTGCACACCGCATTACCCGCTTTAATCCACTGACATTGAGACAAGGATTTGAATCTGTGGCTCCAGACGGTGTTCTTCAAGTTCGTCCCAACGAGCGTCTAAACCTTCTGGCAGTTGACACCCGTACAGCGCACGCTACAGAACGCCTTCTGCAATTAACAAGCATAGCTGGAGTTGCCGTTCAAGCTTATGAGCCTCGTCCCAGCAACTGCGGTGTTGGTGTCATCAAGGGTGTCTCCCTGGATCTTTCTCAATCAGAGATTTACTCTGCGCTGCTACAGAGAGCTCCAATCAAATCTGTCCGCCGGCTTGGCAATTCAGTAAACATCCGGATTGTATTTGCGACAGAATCTTTGCCGCAATACGTCATTCTCGGCTACACAAGATACCGTGTGTACGAGCATATTCAAAAACCGCGCCAATGCAAATGTCAGCGCTTCGGTCATGTGGCTAGCGCTTGTCGACTTGCCTTGCGCTGCTCCCGTTGCGGTGGGAGCCATGGCCGAAATGAATGTGCAAGTGATGACCCCCTTTGTCCAAATTGCGGGAAGCAGCATGAAGCGACCTTTATTCATTGCACTGCCTATCAAAAGGAGAAGATCATCTACAAATACAAGAACTCCAAAAATACAGATTATAAGACAGCAAAATCTGCTTTAATTGAGCAAAATAAAATTCGGGGCAGTCGCAGCAGAAAAAAATCATCGCCGGGGAAGAAAGCTCCTCAACAATCGGATAAAGATAAAGATAAAGCGAGTCACCTACGCATTGAGGACGTAGTTGCGTTCCCTCCTCTTCCAGAGCGCCAAAACGTTCAGCCACCTCCGATAGCGAGTACAAGTCTGAATACTCCACGGCAGCCGCAGTATACAGCCTGGAACGATTCGTGCGAAGGATCTATTCGCCAAAACTCCGACGGTACCAGTTCCCTACTGTGCTCACTTGTTGAGGCCATCCGCGCTTTTCTTACACCACTCTCCTCGCCGGTGGCACAGGCCATCCTTACAATCCTTGATTTCATCTCACCTCTACTTGCACAATGGCAGTAGCAGTCAATAGACCCGCTACTCTCCCTAGCGTGCAAAGCATCCGTAACACGGCCACCATCTTTCAATGGAATGCCTGTAGCCTTCGTCCACGATTGTCTGATTTCCGACAGTTTGTCTCAAAACACCGTTTCCCGATTGTTGCCATAGCAGAATCTCGTCTGCGTACTACCATTCGTCTTTCAGGCTATACCGTTCAGAACTCGATGACCGGCACTGACATCAGCAGAGTTCTTTTAGCTGTTCGGAAAGACGTCACCTCCATCCCGCATCCGATACCTGCCGACTCACGGAATGAATATGTTGCAGCCACCGTCAAGATCATGAATATGCAGAAGGGTTGAAATGCGGGCCAGTTGGTACATTGTAAACTGAGAAAAAACCAGTCACACAAGACGACGGACAAGAAGAGTGTACACACCACAACGACTGGTCGTGGTGGTTGTGGTGTGTACACTCTTCTTGTCCGTCGTCTTGTGTGACTGGTTTTTTCTCAGTTTATCATGAATATGTCACTCACAGTGATCGTTGGATACATACCCCCGCGTGTCACATTTGACGTTGACCGCCTTCAGGATATAGTACGTAGTACTCCTGCACCACACATCATAACGGGCGACTTCAATGCACACCATCCTGCTTGGGGAGGCACCAGATCAACAGCCAGAGGACAACAGTTATTTGATTTTGCACAGTCCAACAATTTAACTTTCCTCAACAACGGCCTGGAAACGTTTTATCAAGGTGTAAGGTCCAGTGCCCTTGACATTTCTATGATTTCTGCGCATCTGTCGTCTTCAGCAACTTGGAATGTAGACATAGAAACTCATGGCAGCGATCATCTACCTACGTATATTAAGGTTGGTGATGCTTTTTTAAGTTCCGAGCGGCGTTAGGTACGCTACACGAATTGGGATGTTTTCTCTGACACAGTAGAGAAATTGCAGCTCTCCCACCTATATTATCAAAACTTTATTGATGCTGTAGCACGTGCTAAAACGACCAGCACTAAAGTTGTAACCTTACCAACAGTGTACTCAAGTGTAGATGCTGAATATGAGCGACTTCGAGCAATTCGCCGCAGAGCAGAGAGACGAGCACGTAGGACCAATAACAGAGAAGACATCAGCGTTGCTAGGCGTGCACAGAAACACGTTCAGCGCCATTTGGACAAACTCGCAAGACGGGAATGGCGATCTTTCTGCCCAAAGCTCGATCCCAGAAAGCCCCTTTCGAAGATTTGGAGCATTGTGCGCAGCCTCAGTAGTCAGCCGGCACCATTAAATCCTTTTGAGTGCGTAGCTCTGAATGCGAATATTTCTCGTCTCGACGCAGCGGAGACTTTCTGTTCTAAGATAATTGCTCGTTCATCAGCCGTATCGGTGCCACTATCTCCCCAAAGATTTATCTCTTCACCTAACACCGCCCTCCTTGACGAACCGTTCACTATGGATGAATTTCATGTGGCTCTGGCAACTACCAATAAAAGATCCTGCCCTGGCCAGATGGCATAAGCTACACTACGCTCTCTCACCTGACAACTAGCGCCAAGGTTCAACTTCTTGCAGTTTATAACACCTCCTGGGAGTTCGGCCGCCTTGAAACGTGTTGGAAGCGTGCGCGTGTCATACCCATCCTCAAGCCTGGAAAACCATCAACTGACTTAAACGCCTATCGTCCTATAGCCCTTCTAAGTTGCGTCGGGAAGTTGATGGAGAAAATGGTTCACTCTCGTTTAACCTGGGACCTGACGAACAGGGGAATTTATCCTCCGACCATGTCTGGTTTTCGAAAAGGACGCAGCAGCATTGACAATGTTATTGCCCTTGCCAATTGTGTCAAACGCAGCAAAGCAGTGCGGGCTATGACCATTGCAGTGATTCTTGACGTGAAGGGAGCATTTGACAACGTCACACATGAGGCAATTCACTCAGCTTTACAATCAATTGGCATTACCGGACGAATGTATAACTAGCTGCGTGACTATCTTCATGAGAGATCGATTTTTATGTCAACATGTGAAGGTGACACAGCTTCGCATCAAATATCTCGCGGAGTACCTCAGGGGGGTATACTAAGTCCCACCCTTTTCAATCTCTCACTTGTTGGCTTGGAAAAATGCTTGCCACCGACAGTTGAAATCTCCCTTTATGCAGATGACATCTGTATATGGTGTTCCGGACGCAATAGGCGCATTGTGCATGCCCGTCAACAGAGGGCAATAGGCTCCATTGAATCATTCTTAAGCAAGCGCGGTCTCGCCATCTCGTCCGATAAAAGCTCAGCAATTGCATTTTCAAGGCGTGATCTTTCGCGCTACGGGCTGAAAGTTGGTGGCACTCCAATACCGTACGTCACAACTCATAAATTTCTGGGGGTAACGTTTGACAGGTCACTGTCATGGTCCCCACATGTGCAACAGATGAAAGTCAAGCTCTGCTCTTACGCCTCTATTTTTCGTATGCTCTCCACCAGCAGAACAGGCTGTTCTACACCATCATTACTTCGACTGTATGGAGCCCTCTGTGAAGGCCTTCTGCGCTACAGTCTCCCAGCTCTGGAGGGTATTTCGCAAACTAATATTAAAATCTTTGAAGCCATGCAAGCTAAAGCCTTGCGAATCTGTCTCGGCCTTCCCAAAAACACCTCCACAATGGGTACTCTAGCTGAGAGCAGACGTCTATCGGCATCAGTGCTTTTAACCCAGGAGCTCCTTTGTGCCCAGGTGCGGTTTGTGGCTCGTGTACCAAACCACCCACTCGCGGAGTACTGCATGGAGGAAATTTCTAACATTCTCCCATCACAGTACCAGCGTCCTGTCACAACCTCCACCGCACCTTAGAGGTACGCAGCATGGCAAATTAAGATCACAATCCCTGGCATTAAAAGAAAAAACAAACACCCCCAATTCTGCACTTAAATACTTTGCGCTTGAGCACATTCATAGTTGCTACAATGCGTACCGTCACATCTACACTGATGGCTCTGTCACGTCCTTGTCTTCTGCGATTGGCGTCTGGATTCCGTCAACATGCACCACAATTTCAGCGATACTAGGTCACCGCACCTCGACTACTGCTACCGAGCTGGCTGCTCTGCGTGTTGCATTTACTTACATCCTACAACAACCGCCAACAGCGTGGGTTGTCTTCAGTGACTCTCGCGCTGCACTACAGGCGATAAATTCACCAGGAAGCCTTCAAGAGCAGATCGTCGATGACTTGAATAGGTTACACACCGAGGCCTGTGAGTTATGTCGTCGTGTTTTGCTTCAGTGGTTACCCGCTCACAGTGGCCTCGCAGGCAATGATCGTGCTGACGGTGTAGCAAGATCGGCGCATGGCGACACCTCCTTGGTTCTTCCGATACCCTTTTCCCGTAGTGATGGCGCGAGACTTCTCGCTACAAAAGCCTGGCAGACGCAACGCTCTTTGTGGTGTGATCCGCGGCGTCAATACAGACCCCTCTTTCGCATTGATCCCGTTTGTGAATTCCGCATGCCCCGGAATTTAAATAGACGTGACTGTAATTGCCTGCACCGAATTCGTCTGGACGTTGCCTTTTCTAAATTCTATCTTCATAAAATTGGTGTATCAAGTAGCCCTCTGTGCCCGACATGTGGTGTGCGCGAAGATATTGAACACTTGATTTGCCACTGCCAACTCTTTGTTACTCATCGCAAGGCACTGATAGGTGCTTTAGGACTTCGTCAGGACGACCCCGTGCACCTGGAGCATGTCCTTGGACCCTGGACTGATGCAACTTCGGCTGTGCGAGGGACAAAAGCTCTCTTAGTTTTTCTAAGGGACACGGGTTTAGTGGACATACTTTGATAGTCATCTAAGGGACACGGTTTTAGTGAACATACTTTGATAATCATTGTATGTGTGAGAGTGCGTGAGTGTTGAGTATGTTAGATGTCACTTTTTTTTTTCACCCTCTTCTTTCATCCTCACCTGGAGTAGCATACCAGGCCTATAACCAGGCAGACCTCTCCATTATCCATTAAAGTCTCTTTCCTTCCTTCTCAACTGTTATGTCATTAAAGGGCAGCTGCATCACTTTTCAAAAAAAATTGAGTTAGGAGCGCGAATCTACACTTCAAGGACCCCTGAAATTGAATATAACAATAAAATTGGTCATAAATGACCCCAAACAACTTTAATATTGAAAAAATGCGCACTATCGCCGCAGGCCTTTCTGAAAGAGCCTTTGTCACCTCTCATTGGTCAAGCGCGTCGTGACGTCAAGGAAGGGAGATCGGTCGGCGACGGCGCCGGCCCACGCGAAAGCGTTGTACGCACGTGCTTATCTGTGGATGTGTCGGGCTAGACATGCAACGTTAAAGCTGTTCAAGGGAACTTGGCGTTGAGCCCTACTTGTTCGAACCATTGGCGGCGTCGCAACAAGGCGACACTAACAGCAATGACAACACGATGCGTGCGAACAGCGAGGAGACGGCGCCTACATTTTCTCGAATGGGAGATTCACAATGGTACGTACCCGTGCGCTGCATTGTTGCGTGCGCCTGTGACCAGCTTTCTAGCGAACAGATCTGTGTTGATCGTGCCCTACACTCCCGCCAGACTGTCACGTTAAAAGCGCTTGATGGATTGGTATAGAGTGTAAACAAACGGCGCACCCACGTAAGCTGTCTGGCTTCGTCGCGTGAATTAGCGATTTGTATGTCAACAAGCGCAGCGAACGTCATGCTGTCAGGTACCGTAAGCTCGAGTGTGTACAGTATACATTTCTAATGGCATGATTCAGCAAGCTGTTCGCGCGAGAGGGCGGTGCGACTCCCGATACTCTTGCACCGGGGCCCGGCAGCTACCAGCATTATCGGAAAGAATCCAGACCGAAGTTCGTGGCTGCACGCGCGTAATCTCATTTATAATGTTCGATAAAATCGGTAAATGTCAGGGCAAGTATCGGCAATCATGCGCTGCCATGCCGTGTATTTTGCAAATTGTATTTAGCTGCGGAAAACATCGCAATTTTGACGACAGACAGCCATCGTGTTGCTGTAATTGCAGCGCTGCCACTCGATCGGTGGCTTTATTAATGGATGTTAAAACTAGAGTAAAATTACGGCATTTCTTAATAAATTATCCTCTTGCATTGCTCACATTTCTAAATGTGCTTTGTTTGCAGGTGCTTATGCATGCACTGTGTCCCAATGGACGCCGAAGAAGAATGCGTGTGCTGCCAGGAGGTACGTGAAATAACTAGACGGCAGAAGTCCCCCCGGTGCATTGCAAGGACAAAAAGATTCAAAGACGCGTGCTTGAATGCTACCGTCCTGCGTGTGGCAATTGCCCAGCAAGGCAGTAAAGTAGCTGCAACAGCTGACATAGAGTCATTTAATAGGCAAGAAAGCCTTTTTTTCCAAGCCTGAATGCTGTAATGCTACTTTTTATGTCCACAAGCAAATGAGGTATGCTGCATACCGCCAATTTGTGTTCCTGACATGGAAAAGGATGGGAAAAGGTAGCAGACGGATTCTACTAAGCTGTGTCGTCAGTACCATCAGAAGACGGTACCCATCAATAGATGGACACTACATAGGCTTCAGGCACTTCTAAAATTGCAGGACAAGAAGACATCTGCTGCACAGTAAAAATTTGTTTCAAAAACTTTTTCCTACTGATATGGTTGGATACAGGTAAAAAAACAAAGCTGCAAATGCTCCTTGGCATTCCAGACAATAGTGCACAACAGTTGAAAGTGACGTCATGGCACCACGCCGACAACATTGGCTGACGGGCCCCTTTTGAGGGATGTTTGCCACTTTGTTCCGGAGTTGTATCCCACAGAAGCGTTTCAGTACACACATAAATGGCACTTGAAATCCTTTCTTGTGCTGTGTGTTAGTTTTCCTTGCAGCTTGATGCCACCTGCCGAAAGCATACGAGCATGTGCATGTTAGGAAGGAATATGACACTTGTGACCAAAATGTAAAATTTATTCGCAATCCTACGTAGCAAAGGGGATCAAGAATAAAAGCCTGAAATAATCAACTGCCTTCAGACACCTGCACTCAACATATCACAATTGTCCCTGCTGCCAACCTAACTGAAAGTTCATAGTTCGCCATGTCTGTGGTACTATCATTTTAGAGCTTCGATGCCCAATGGCTCATGTGGGCAACTCCTTTTGCGAACTCTTGTGCTAAGCACTGTAACAAGCAAGGTTGCTTCACCACGCCGGCGATGAAGCAAGTGATATGTACAGAACATTACCAGCCACTGAAGCGACCTCTGTGTAGCTTGTGGGGTTTAAAATAGGGGAGATAAACGCGTTCTCCCCGCTTAAGCACGGCTGACATAGTTCAAAACCGCGCTTACCCCACCCCGTGGTCGCTAGCGCTACCGAGCGCACGCCGCCCACGGCGGGCCTTGCTCTGCGGGAACAAAGGAACGACACTGGCTGACACAAACAAGGCATTTATTTCTATAACAACAATAATGCCAGCTGGCAACAAAATACATTGAGGAATCGAGGATGTCCGACTCACCAGCACGGCTACGAGCGAACGTTCGCCCGCTCTAGGGCAAAGGGATAAACTCCGAGGCCGAGCGGGACGGGCTCGGCGGGAGCAAGTTCCAACCAAGAGGCGCCCGTCGACGAAGAGCGGAGCGGCGCGCGGAAACGTCCGCTTGCGATCCCGATCCCAAGGAGAAGAGACCCCGTAGCTCCCCGCGAGCGCGCAGCAAAACGCCATCCGTGGCGCTGGTGTCGCTTCGACGCGAGCGCCCTCCCCTGTTAGTTACAGGAACCCAACTGAGAAGAGTGCGTTGCGGAGGGAGCTGACAACAGTGGGGTGTGCAATGCGGGAAAGCGAACGCAGGGGACGAAGGCGTTCCCACAAGCTTATCATTTAAAAAGAAAACATCATCATCATCAGCCTGACTATGTCCACTGCACGGCAAAGGCCTCTCCCATGTCAGTCCAATAACCCTGTCTTTTGCCAGTTGCGGCCGTCCTATCTCCACAAGCTTCTTGACCTCATCTGCCCACATAACTCTCTGCCACCCCCTGCTACGCTTGCCTTCTCTTGGAATCCACTCCGTTATCCTTCCGGACCAGTGGTTATCCTGCCGTTGCATTACGTGCCCAGCCCAAGCTCATTTCTTCCTCTTTGTTTCGACTAGGATGTCATCAACCCGCGTTTGTTCCCTCACCACTCCGCCCGCTTCCGAAACATCTATCATTTTTCTTTCCGTAGCTCGCTGCGTTATCCTTAACTTAAGCTGAACCCTCTTTGTTAGCCTCCACATTTCTGCCCCATAGGTGAGTACCGGTAAGATACAGCTGTTGTATACTTTTCTCTTGAGGGATACACGTAAATTTCCATTCATTATCTGAGAGAACCTGCCAAATGTGCTCCATTCTATTCTTATTCTTCTAGTTATTTCTCATAATCTGGACCAGCGGTTACTACCTGCCCTAGACAGACATATTCTCTTATTACTTCCAGCACCTCGCTACCATATGCGAACTGCTGTTCCCTTGCTAGACAGTCGGACATTACTTTGGTTTTCTGCATGTTAATTTTTAGCCCCACCGTTCTGCTCTGCCTGTCTAACTCATTGATCATGGTTTGCAGTTCATGTCCTGAGTGACTTAGCAAGGCGTTGTCATCGGCGAATAGCAGATTACTTAGGTGTTCTCCATTAACTCTTATCCCCAACTGTTCCCATTTCAGGCCCCGGAATACCTCCTGTAAACAGGCGGTGAATAGCACTGGCGAGATCATATCTCCCTGCCAGACACCTTTCCTTATTGCAATTTTTTTGTTGTCTTTATGGAGGACTATGGTAGCTGCGCAATTGTTATAAATATCTCCCAATATTTTCACATGACACTCTTCTACACCTTGACTGTGCAATGACTGCTGAGGTTTCCACTGAGTCAAATGCTTTCTCGTAATCAATGAAGGCTATATATAGGGGTCGGTTATATTCTGCGCATTTCTCCATCACCTGACTGATAGTGTGAATATGGTCTACTGTCGAGTACCCTTTATGATAGCCTCCCTGATCATTTGGTTGATTGAAGTCTAAAGTTGTCCTGGCTCTATTAGTGATTACCTTAGTAAAAGAAAAAGTAGAAATAAAACACGGAAGCCAAATTATCGCTTCTACACTTTTTTAAAGTAATGAGCTAAATCTCGTCTTCCTGTTCTTCACAACCTCATCCTTTGACACCGTTGGATACTGGCTACTCAGTGGTGGTGTTGCCTCTGCACAGAGGACGCTCCTTGTGGATGATGTCTTCTTCACCTCAGCCATGACCATGTTCAGCATTCTGTCGACGTATCCTGTGAAAGCATTTGAGATGGCACTGATACTTAGACCACAAAAAAAAACACTAAGCATACCATGGGTGGGCTGCTCCTTCACAGGACGAGCTGTCGATTTGCCTGCTGTGGCCTTTGGGAACCTCAGGCTCCACCTCTCTCTACCATCCTGAGTGACAGCCTGGCCTCTTCCACCAGTTTCATTGTAGCGGAGTGCTGCTAGTTGGGTTCTGTAAGAGTCATGCATGGCCGATGAAATTACAAATGATGACTTTCATTTTGCACGAGCCACCGCAAACCGACAGACATCACAATGAGCACATTAAATTTTAAACACTTCAAATGCCCCAGAGAAATGCAGGAGAGTAGAGAGGACAGTGCTGGCTAGTAACAGGCAGTTTAGTTTAGAAACAGGGCAATACACACCATGCAAAGGACATTATATAGCGAAGTAATATTGTAAAACACGAGCGCAAATCGCGGACAAGTATTCATAAGACATCACATAGTGAGCAAGGTTGCATTATGGTAAATGCAGAGGCACATTTCCACCGGTAAGCGCAGCAGCAAGAATGCGGGCGACACATTAGCTTAGGCGATGCTTCTGTTCTATTTGAGTATGGAGACCAAAGAATCTCAGAAATAGTGAAGGCCTCCTGTACTGCTAAACACACAAGCAGATTATCTTGTAGATGTAGTGCTAGAAAAACGAAGGACAGTGAAAAATAGACGACACCAACGCTGTGCTTCATTTCCGTTGTGCTACATCTGCAAGATGTATGTTAACCAACCAGCCCAACGTGCCGTACTGTTGTACAACAAGCAGATGCATTAACCAGATTTCCATGTCATCAGCAAACAAAGTGCTTTTTTTATCTTGGGCGATAACCTTTCTTGTTAGTGATTAGTACATTTTCACATCTATTTTTCTTTGTCAGGTTAGCCTGCCTATAGTGCATATGTTCCCATGTTCCTTTAAAGCATATATTCCCAGAGTACATAACATGTGCCTGTTACTAGTCAGGGCTGCCACATCCTGTTCTCTTGTACCCATCTGCTGCGTAGTAACTTTTAGAATGAAAGCATACCAACCTGCCCAGCTCTTGAATTTACTTTAGGTCGTATCTAAAGCAGGAAGGCATGCGCAACAAATTTGCAATGTTCAAGTTTATGTGCACTGCTGGAAGTGTGTGTGTGTACCACATGAGAGAAAAATAAAACAGAAGCTGTGGTCTACATCCACTCTGCATATATTTTTGGCCAATGAGCTCAATGAAACTGACATGTGCCACCATGCAAAAATGCAACGGCGACCCGGTTGCCTGCTGGACTTTCCAGGTTTTAATCTCTGTGTGTTGACCGCAGACAAGGGACAAGGATAGAAGGGATTTGTGATAGTCTATGTGGAAATAAAATCGTGGAAATTTGACTCTCCCCAGTGTGGGATAAAGAAAAGAACATGCTTTACCTTGCCTTCATACCAAAGTATGAGTACTGACAGAATTTTGGGGCAAAGTGGAGCAGCAGCCCGTGAAATGTTTCCAGCCCATACGTCTGGTGCCTTGTAGATAACTTCTGCATATCAGCCAGTAGAAGCTTGGAGGTTGCAATGGCCTTAAGTTTTATGAATGCCTTGGATTCTGAAAGGGCATCGAAGCATGTTAAGAAAAGAGAAGATACAAAAAACAGGCGTCGCCTGGAAAAATAATCTGCTATTGCTGCCGCCATAAAACCCTAACAAGAACAGATAGTTGTGTTGTCAAACAACCAAAGCACAAAAGACAAAGGCTACAGAAAGTTATGTCATGCGTTTTAGAAGCAATCTTGCCATTCCGTCTTTCTTTACACAGCAAATTTGTTCAATACAATTAGACTTGACGAGCACAAACAGGGGAATGCCTGAATAGGATGGAAAATTTTGCAGCAAATGTAGCTTATTCTTCACACCATCTTTTTTTTCTGTGCTGAGCTGCTGGCTGAAATTTTTTCACTGACTTGTTCATATTGTGCCCAGGGGCACATACCGCATGAACAGCATGAGCCATGCAAAAAAAAAGTACACTTTCAATGCTCATTCACAAGGCACATCAAGTTTATTAAGCTAATATTGGTGAAACACAGACAAAATTATTGCAGGAGGGCTCTTTTGCTTCACCTCTGCTAACTGCAAGATGCGCTAGATGACTACAAGATCAGACTTCTGAACTGTATTCCTATTAGTATATTGCACATTGCGACAACAGCAAACATTGAGTGTACTGGGCACAACATCAGCACAGTGTTAAGAGCCTCTGCTTATCGTGGCACGTCCAACTTTGTTGTTGCCTTTACGTTGTGGCTTCAGTCAAAATGCATTAGCATTAAAACTGCAGCTATGAGAGGGATTACTTATTATAAATGATTAATCATATACACATGATGCAGTAATGAAAAAGAAAAGAAGAAATTTTGGTATGGCACTGTCCTGGATGTACAGCAGCGCTTTTGAAATTGCAACATGGCAAGAACATTGCATTGTTAGTCATCTCCTTCCAGCAGTATGCGACGTACCTTCACCGAGCCATTGCCGAGGTTCAACTTCGTCATGCAGGCATACAGGGAAGAGGGCATTCTCGTGGACGTGTACGTTTCTAATGTGGTTTAAAACTGACGTCCACTTGGGCACAATCAGTTTTTTGCACCCGTCGCTTGACGCTGCTGCCCAATACAAGTGGTTTTCTATCGCTTTCGCCCAAACCCCAAGTTCGTGGCAATCACTCAGCTTTGCGGCAGCAGTTATCTTCTTTGCAACACCTGGAAGCAAATTTTACAATAAAAGTGAATGCACAGTCTACAAAATGTAAGGATGTACTTCGATCAAGAATTCGTTGCAGTACTTTTTGCCACATGCCACACATCAAACTCGTGGCTGATGTTTGCATTTTGCTTCGTCATAAAGGCTGTAATTTGTGAGTGCCAATCAGTAATAAGCACCTCAGTGCACAACCCATGGTCTTCCAGGAATTTGAGGCACCGCTTTAGCCCCTCCAACTCCATATGGCAGCTACCACCAAGCTCATTCGACTGCAAGACAGATAGTACAAATTTATGCTGCACTACACCATGAAGCATGCACCCATTGAATAACATGAAATATATACCGCTACTGTACAACTAGCTTATGAAATATAAGCAGGTACTGCCAAGTCCTCAGACCATGCGGGAAGTTTAGGACAAACCAGCACAAGTTCGAAATGCAGAATTTTGTTCTTCTCCACGTCGAGCGGGGAGTACGTCCCAAATTTTGCGCTGTAACCAGGCGAGTCAGCCCGCCCATCTCCAGCAAGCCTCAGTCCTCTACATGAGGCATCCTCAAATAAGTGCTCCTGTTCTCTTTTCCAAACCTATAATAAATTTTGCATAGCACTAAGCATCTGCAATGAATGCCTGAATGAAAGAACAACTTACGGCATCAATGGCAGGCCAGAAGTAATCATGCTGGATTCTAAAGAATGCTCGCTGCTTCACTATCTGGATGCCAATTGAAGCCAGCATTCGCAACGTAGCAGTGGGGTTGTTCCCAGAGAACAAAATGGCTGCTGACAGCTGGACATTCAGCACAGGCTGCTGGCTGATAACATCCTGGTTTTTCCAGGAGAATAAGTGGCCTGCTGGACATTCTGTGCAGACTTCAAGCAGCGTCCCTGTACACTTCATTATGAAAGTGCACGGTGCCAGGCAGGTGAAGCAGGTTTGAAAAAGCTGTTTCAGCCACTTCACCTCCACTAAAAACACGCTCCCTTCTGCAGGCTGAGTGGGCTCCTTTACAGTACTAGTGGGGTCGTCATGACTGGAACAAATGGAACAAATTTTCTGGTGAATAGCAGAACATAAACAGAAAATCCGGTACCAGCTCACTCACAAATTTCTCGTGCAGTGTAACAAAATATAGCAAATGCTGACATGGGGTGATGCAAACACAGTGCCAGATTAGCAGTAACATACTGCACGCATACCTGAACTCAGTCAACGGACTGTAGTCTTCATCCTCATCAACTGCCAGCTCGCTGTCGCTGTTGCTGCAGCTGTCGTCACTGTGCACACATGCCTCTGTACCCATGCCAACTTGCACAGAAGCATCCATCATGCTACCACCAACCTGGATACCTGAAACACGCATTTTTTTATGGTCTGTACTTTCATGGCAATTTTCAAACCTGATAAACTTGGTTCATTTCGGATGAGCTACATAACACCCACAGCTGACTGATGCTTCTTTTCTGGTTAATCTTTACAATATCTCAATGAGATGCTGTATCTGTGAGATATACTAATATACAATATTGGTGGGAATTTACAAATCTAGGTTATTATGCAATCACACTGCACCACAGGCTGCATCCAGTTTACTGCAAGAAATCGTGGGAGAGCAGTGGAGGGGAAAGTATAAAAATTTGTTTTGAAACTAAAGGAACTTACCGACAGATGTCATCTGAGGTCTTGCTTGCAGTGACTTCGACACCATACTTCTAGCCCATACTGTCTGCGAACCTTGACACGCTGTTGATGGCTTCACTACCACTTGAACGCACTTGTCTGCTATCTCAGCTGTTTCGATATCTGGAGGTGGTAGGTCTGAGGGCGGCAAGCCTGCCGATGGCAACTCTGACTCTGGAAAGACCGTAGGCGGCAAGGCTGGAGGTGGCGAGGGTGCATGTTCTAAGCATACAGATGGCGAGTCTAGAGGCAGCGAGCTTGATGTTGGTAAGTCCGGTGAAGACAACATTGGTGGTGGCAGGACTGGCGATAGAAAGGCTAGAGGAGACAAGTCTGCAGGTGCGAAGTGTGCAGGTGACGAGTCTAGAGGGAGCAAGTCTGGTGATGGCAAGACCGGTGTTAAAAAGGCAGGAGGCGGCAAGTCTGCAGGTACCAAGTGTACAGGTGGGGAGGCTAGAGGAGGCGAGCCTGGAAGAATGGCAGCACAGCAGTCTGAACTTTCTAAAAGCTCTCCAAGAATCTGAAAATAAGAAAATGGGTTTTGTACAACACAACATAACTAACGTCATATTACAGAACAGACGCGAGTTTGCATCGCTGTGGATCTGCCTTTGTTTTTGCCGCGCGCATTTATGACCTAGCGTTATTATTCGCACCTACGTCTCTGGCAAGCGCAGTCACGATCGGAATCGCATATACGATATACACGCAGGTATGAAATTGTTAGCGTTTATGAACGCGAGTCAGAAAGGACTGCCTTTTTTCATTACGAAAGGACTGCCTTTTTTCATTACGCGATTCAGCAGCGTGATGACGCTTTCCACATCGTATCAATTACCTAATCATGAGTCGCACATTGTAGCGTTTCGCCGTTGGCTAGGAGCACCTGTTGCTATCGGCAATGAGCTTCCGTGCTGCGCTTGGGTCGTCATTAAATAACTTCGCTGTCCTAAAGTTCAGCAGCTCGCGCTTGATACATTTACTATCACCGAAACGAACAGTGCACTAGGCGACAGTGCACTTTCGTGATTAAGCTGGTAGCCACAGACGTGGGCAGACTTTAGAGCGCTCATGCGGTGCTCAGCGGAGCAAGTGAAGCAAAATTTTAAAGCTTGTAGAGGTTTTCATGGCAGATTCTTCTGCTCAAGCACTGCGGACCCCCAAAGCAGCAGATCCGCTAGACCTCACTTTATTTGTCCTGCAGCACACCGCTTCCTCGAGTCTGTACACCGCGCATGCTACCAACTGCACAAACAACCAAGACATTGTATTGAACCTCTTACCTCAAGTTTTCTTCTTTTTGCGAAAGCAGCTCTTGGCGGCGGTGAGGCGCATCTTTTCTGCGCGAAAACGGAAGGCACCACACCACTTTTCAGTCGCGCAAACCTGACTGGCATTCCAAAAGAACGCATCATCGACAAACTTTGTTGGTAGTCACTGTCGAGGAAATGGTCTGAACATAGCACAGAAAATTTCGTTGGCTTGAAGTCCTTCCTCTTCACCGCTGCGACTTACTGCCCTGATAGCTTGCTCTCCTTAGGGAATATATGAAACGCGACATCGTCTCGGCCGCTAGTGTTCGTGCAGCAATACGCTGCGCAGAAGCCCGGCATGCTTGTTCTTTTCGTCAGAAACGCTGTAAATGACGCTAAAGAAGTTGCGCTAAGATTCGGGAGAAGAAAACAAGCGCCACACAAGGAAAAAAATTAGCGCTGCAACGTTCGGCAGCAAACGGCACAGCCAGGCGTACCGCGGCTCCGACAGCGGAAGTCTGGTCGATCCCCACCTTGACGTCACTACCGTCTGTCATACTCCTGTCGTCTACTACTGCCATCCTCCCCCCCCCCCCCCCCCCCCCCCCTTTTCGGCGCTGTGCACTGCGGTGAAGCCTGAACGAGGTGACGGCTTTAAATGACTATTACGGCACTGCTGCTAAAGCTAGCGCCAAAATATTTCGCATGCTTAACCTACAGGCTTCAAACATTCGACCCACTGAAGCTCGTCGAATTCTAAAACCGGTGCAGTTTCCCTTTAAGAGAGTATGCGGTTGGTATGCGATGCGAATTTCTAGTAAAGGAGACGAGCTTTGTATTAGAGGGATTTAGGGTCATAAGCCACAACTGACACCAAGTGTTAATAGAATCAGGGTCAGTTTGTAAGGATTGTCGGTCACAGTCATTTGTAATGGTTCGATACACAACACAGTCGTCAGCAAACAGTCTAATTTGTGAAGAAATGCAATTTGGCAAGTCATTAATAAATATTAGAAAGAGCAGGGGACCAAGCACACTCCCCTGAGGCACACCAGATGTGACATGGGCCATTGTAGAGTTAGAACCATTAACAGAAGTGAACTGAGCGCGAGATGAAAGGAAGTCTTTAATCCATGCTAGTACCTGAGGGTGAATATTAAGGTGCGATAGCTTGAGAAGTAGTCTATGGTGGGGAACCCGATCGAATGCATTTGAAAAATCTAAAAACAAAGCATCGACTTGAATTCCGACATCTAAAGAAGTAAATAAGTCGTTAGTAAACCCGGCGAGCTGAGTGTCGCAAGAAAATCCCTTGCGAAAACCGTGCTGATATTTAATTATGTTATGATCCTCCACAATGTTATGATCTTCAAGATAATGAACGATCTGAGTGTGTATGACATGTTCAAGAAGCTTAGAGAAAGTGCAAGTCAATAATATGGGTCTATAGTTTAGAGGATCAGAGCGGACGCCAGATTTGAAAATTGGAATTACTTTGGCTATACGCCAGTCGTGCGGGATGGAGCCAGAAGATAAAGAATGAGAAAAAACTTAAAGAAAGCCCGTACATCGTACTACATGAACAAGTTTACAGCAGCTTATACCAGTCCGAAAGAAACATGGGCACTTATGCGCTCTCTTGTCTGTAAAAATCAAGATTTTGTTCCCCAGCAAATAGTCATTGATGGCAAAACCTGTTCAAGTCCTTCACTGGCAGATAAATTTAATGATCATTTTCTAGCATCTGGTGCGTCACAGAGCACGCAGAGCTGTTCATCTAGGAGTTAAATAACTAAGATAGAAACTAGTTCCATATTCTTGTCTCCAACCACGCCAAGTCAAATCGAAACAGTCATCAAAAGCCTCAAAGATACTTGCGCATATGTGGTCATGACGATATTGCAGTCCGTCCGGTGAAAGAATCATGCGACATTTTGAGCGTACCACTTTGTCATATCTGCAACTGCATAATGCGTCATGCGTCATTCCCTGATGAAATGAAGATCGCCCGAGTGTGCGCAATACATAAGAGCGGGGCAAAGAACAATCTTGGTAACTATCGCCCGATATCCGTGCTTCCAGTTTTCGCGAAGGTGGCGGAAAAAATAATCAACACTAGAATAGGCAGTTTTTTGTCCTCTAAGGGTATAATTTCAAAACAACAGTATGGTTTCCAAAAAGGAAAATCCGTTGAATCAGCACTACTGAGTATTAAGGAAAAAATAATAACAAACATAGAGAGACAGCTATATACTCTTGGTATATTCCTAGATTTCAGGAAGGCATTTGACTCCATTAGACACGATATATTGTTTGGTAAACTTTACGACTATGGAATCCGCGGCAAAGCTCTTGATTTGATAAAAAGTTATTTATACAACCGCCTCCAGTTCGTCAGTATTCATAACAGCAGATCAACAGCACAGGTAATTAAATATGGCGTACCCCAAGGCTCCATCTTAGGTCCTCTCCTATTTCTCTTATTATTAATGACATTGTATCAATACCCCAAACCCCCGAAATAGTGTTGTATGCTGATGATACTAATGTGTTTTTCCATGGCAATTGTCTAATCACCCTAATGAAGAATGCCAATGCATGGCTCGAAGAATTATCGACGTGGTTGCAGCATAGCCAGTTAAGACTCAATACAGACAAAACGAACTACATTATCTTTCGGGCTAAAAATAAGGCGATTGACACTAAACTTAAACTAGTCTTCGAGGGGCAAACATTAAACCGTGTTAGCGCTCAGAAATTTCTGGGTGTACATTTCCATGAAAACTTGAACTGGACACACCACATAAACTATTTGACTATGGACCTCGCGAAAACTATTGGAATGCTAAATAGATTTAAGTTTATGCTCCCAGCGTGGTTCAAACGCCAGCTTTATTACACCATGATTAATTCAAGATTGCAATACTGCATACTAGTTTGGGGCACCACTACCACTGGTAATTTGGAACGTCTTCATATTCTTCAAAAGAAATGCATCCGATTCATAGAAAATGCAGCGTTGCGAGAACACACAGCTCCACTGTTCGTAAAAAATGAAATACTTGCGATTACAAGTATGTTTCGACAGCGCTTGGCACTCAACATATTCACTCAAATAAAAAGCAACCTAAATTCATTTCTTGGGAAGTACCGACGTCAAGAATGCGGCTATAACTTTAGGGCAAATTCATTTGCTAAGAAAAAAGTCAGAACTTCCTATGGTACACAATCGTTAGACTACCAGATTCCTGTCCTTTTAAATTTGTTTCCAGAGCTTATTGACATCGCAGTGAATGTACAGTCACCGTATACTTATAAAGCACGGATAAAAAAAGTACTCCTGGTAGAAAAAAAATGATCTGTCTCCTTGTTATCTCATTTAGGTTTGTGTTTCGTTTGTATTGCTGTGTTCATTGTTAGATTATTGAAATATGTCGATACAAATGTTGCTTCTTCATGCTTTTGACACTGTAATAATTTTTCTAGTTAGGAGCTAATCTTTTGTTGAGATAAATATTTATGCAACTGTGGTTCTTACCTTTTGACACAATAACTAACAGGTTGTGACGTAAGCTTTTTTTTTTGAAGAAAAATTCTCTTGTTTTCTGTAGTACTTACGGTTTTAATTTCATATAATGCTAGTTCACAATGCTTCTGTTTTCTGCACGTAATGAATGGTGTAACATACTTTTTTTCAACGGCTTTTGTAGCATACAGAGTGCAATGTATCTCGCCAGGAGGCGAGGCCTTGTCAGGCGTAGACGAAACGCCGTTTGCCTCGTCTTCCTTGGTAGAATCATCCTCTTTTAAACTCTCTTGCTCATGATGTATACTTGCTTTCTACCAGAAATAGAGTGAATTTGAAGACAGGGCTTGGAAAATACTGTGAGATATGTTTTTTAGCATTTTGTTGTTAAAACCCAGTGAATCTGCGCTTGTGGTAATTTTAAGATTACTTAACAAAGTAAGAATACCATCTTCCCTGATGAATATTGAGGGCATTGAATAATCTCGAAATGGGTTGAGAACTGGAGAGGTGGTGATGACTTCTTGAGTGAAAACAGATGAAAATGCATTGTTGAAGAGCTGAGCAGTATGGACATCGTCCAGCTGGTGACCATCAGAAATTGTCAAAAAAGAATCGGCACGCGAATGAGGGTTAATTACTCTCCAAAACCTACGGGGGTTATTAGATAGCATGGTAGGCAAAACGTCATTATAGAATTGGCGACGAGTACTTTTAAGCATTTTTTGGTAGTTATTATCACTTTGTTTGTATTTTCCCCATGTGTTTAATTGGTTGTTAGCAACTGCCTGCCTATACAAACGTTTCTTCTTATTATTAGCTCTTCACAGCCGCCCACTCAACCAGGGCGCACTTTTGCTGCACTTAATTGTGATAACCGGTATGTGTTTTGTAATAAAGTTCACTAGAGTAGTTTTAAACACTATCCAGTTCTGTTCAATGGAACGGAATGTAGATTCAGGCAAGAACCGCCCAGAGAAAGAGGTTAATTCATGGTTCATTTGGTCAAAATTAGCTCTGCTATAACATCTGATCATCTTGGTGGTAGTTTTTCTTTCGATAATTCTGCAATTGTTGCACCCAGTAATAATGTCATGGTCAGAAAGACCATTAAGGTGAAATATTTTAGAACAAGGATCGGGATTATTGGTTAGAATCAAGTCAAGAATGTTTGCAGTGGTACCTGAGGATCGCGTGGGCTTTCTAATGAGCTGAGTTAGGTGAAAATCAAGAGAAATCTGTAGGAAAGCGTGCGCATCCTTATCACTTGGAGGAACAGATAGTGTTTCCCAATTGATGCCTGGGAAATTAAAGTCGCCAAATATAATTAGGACAGAATTTGAAAAACGCGTACACACATCGGTCAGTAAGCGAAAAAATTCATCTGCAAAGCCATCATAAAGGTCGGGTGGACGATACAACACACCAGCAAAAATGTTCGTAGCAGTACATTTCAAGGAGACGAATACACACTCGAGAAAAGTAGAAGCAACAATTGGTATAGATATGAACTCTTGGTTAATCGCGATAACCACACCTCCTCCTCTTCTGTTTTTTCTGTCGCAACGAAAAAATTTAAAACTTGATTCGCATGAAAGGATGTCATCATCTGAGATATAATCGGTAAGCCACGTTTCAGTTAGTGCTATTAATGAGGTTCCAGACGAGTCGATAAGGGAGGAAAGGGCATCACTTTTCGCTGTAACGCTTCTGATGTTGGTATATAGGAAGCAAATGTTATCTAAACACTTCGGTCCCGGCAAGATTGGTAGCGCACGATCGGAAGCACCATGATGATTTGAATGTTGTCAATTGGTAGAAGGCTCATTTAGACGCACAGCCTGGTTGCCAGTAGTGTCCCAGAGATAAACATCGTCGTTTACGTGAAGTTTATTAAAATACAGACGAATCCGATCCCCCTCTTTCTTTTTCGTCTTAGAAAACTGCCACAGTTTACGGCGCTTATCACGAACAGCCTCAGAGTAGTCGCGTGATATACTCAAATTGGTGTTCTTTAGTTTGTAGCCAAGACTAATGACGGATTCTACTTCTTTCTCATTATAAAATTTTGCAATAATGGGTCGTTTTTTGTCAGTCGAAAGACGCCCTAAGCGGTGAGCTCTGGCAACGGAAGTGACAGTAACGCCAAGTTTATCTGTGCAAAATTATTTTACATACCGCTCCGAATCTTCCCAAGGCTCAGAGGGATCAGAATCTTCGATGCCAAAAAACAACACGTTCGACCGCCTTGAGCGATTTTCAAGATCATCAACTTTGTCCTCAATTTTTTTAGAGATATCCGCATTTTCAACAGGCTGGCTGGAGGGTAGAGATTCAATTTTGCATTCCAGGTCATTAACTCTTTTAGTTAACTGTTCCAGGTCGTTCCTAAGGGTGACGTGGAGGTTCAAGACTTGATTTATCGATTCAAGAATGCTTGTGTTGTTCGCCTCGAGACGCTGAACGGCTGAAGCTACAGCGTCAAGTTTGTCTTCTTGCGCTTTAGTCATAGGGCCTGGGTTTACCTCCACGTCACCGCCAAGAACCAAAAGGCGCCAAATGTACGACGCAGCAGCACGAACATGCTTCACATAATCCACTACATCAGGTGGCCACGACACCGCATAGAGGCAAACATTATTGTCACGATAACACTTAGTTTCAAGATAACTAACCTGTACAAGCGTCATTCGTAAGTACGGATCCGTAGCAGCAGTGTCGTGGCCAACAACGTCAACAGGAATGACGCCCTTTTCAAGTAGCCGGACAGGTGACGTGGCCCCATGTTGCTCGACGAATTGTGAAGTGGTTTCCAGACTTAGCGGTGAAGGGTAATGCAGCCAATCCGTGGGGAGGCAAGTGTCAGACGGCTCTGTAAAGTAGGCTGCAGCGACGCTCTCCCAGACGTCCATTTTCGGCCCATCCAGGCAACAGGGTCGGCTCGGTAGCTGGCCCAGGGTAAGCAGCAGCAGCACCTGTACAAGCGTCATTCGTAAGTACGGATACGTAGCAGCAGTGTCGTGGCCAACAGCGTCGGTTTGGCTTTGCGTCGGTTTCTAGCCGAAAAGAAGGCGAGAAACCGGCGCAAAGCCGACGAAAACAGTACAACATGTTGCACGTGCGCGCTTTGTCAGCGGAAGAATGCCTGGCTGCTTTCCTGCATGTGAGCATGCGACCTACGCGCCGTACTAAGATTTCTTTACGCAGACGTTTTCTGCGTTGAATGCTGCTACATTTTTTTCAAGAAATAAAGCCGTGGTGATTAAGACAATTGCTCTTGATCCTTCGTTAAAAAAAAAAACTATCGCCAGTCTGCTCATGCTGCCGTGAAAAATTCCAAGGGTCCCTAACCTGCTGCCCGGCTTTAGGCCAGAGGTAAAGGTTTGCCCGACCAGTTTAGGCAGCCATGAGCCAAGCAGCTTGGCATGTGAATTTGGCGTCTCTACTTATTACTTGCCAAGAAGTTTTTAGCAATCAATTCTGGTGCCGACAAGAAGCCACTAAATGGCTAATGGTGGGAAGTCGCCTCGTGCAGCCCGAGATCAGCCTCCTGAAGGTGTCTACGTCACGGCAAAGGATAATCAAGGCGCCACCCTCATCTACTAATATGGCCATCATAGTAAATACCGCATTATCTGGCAGCAACAGCGGCGGCGTGCGCTTTCACATTACTGCAGCTCGGTGTTCTGTCTCTTGCATTTGATGCGCTTCACCAGGTCTTGCTAGCGATTTCCCTTGGTGTCCTGTTCTGAATATAACTTACAGTGCAGCTAGTGCCAGTAATGGTTAATGTATTTTGTACTAAGGAAACATCCCTTGTCTCCTTTGTGGCAAGATGTCTAACGCTGTTTGTAACGCGGCAGTCTAATGCTGCAACGCTGTTTCTTATCAAGCACTACATGTCAGTACTAGTAACGCTTTAGGGCTTTTATCAGCAGCATAGAGGCTTGAGAAGAGTGACCGACAGCCATATTCCGTTTTTGCTGTACCTGTCTTTGGGACTGCCATGACCCATCACGAACACCACCAACAGCAGGAGGAGGCAGAGAGAAAACGAACAAGCGCAGTTGAGCCGGGTCGACCCGGGGATTTCATGCGAAGCGATGAGAGATAACGCCCATGACCGATGTTAGCGGGAGGTGGGAGGCTACGTCGGTGAGCCAAGGTTAACCGGGCAGCGAAGTTTGAAGAAAAAGGTCCCCTTGCATCGACGCTGCCGACCACACAGGTCCGCCAATGGTGAGCGACTCCAGCAAGGCTGCAGAAGGCGGTAAGCGACTGATGCTCGAGTCTGACGTGGCTGACGGTGTCCAGCCATTCAACGGACCGATAGCGCTGAACTTCCAGCAACCCAGGACGAAGGACAAACTCTACAATGGTGAATACTTACCCTGTTTTCTCCTGGCTCATCATTGCAGTAACATTTCGGGAAGAGTGCCGGTAGTCTACGGAGAGCTCTGTTGATTTAGAGCAGAGCTCCAGCGCGACAGCTTCTGATAAAAAGAAGGGGGGGGGGGGGGGGGGGGGGGGGCAGTCCTCGAGGAGTGCCATTATTGCTGAACACGCTCGAAGTTAAAATAGCGCAATTGTTAACCGAGGAACTAGGGAAAGATTCAGCTTTCACAGCAAGTGAGGCAGCAATGAGACTACGAGAAAGAAGAGTTGGAGATCCAAGCTCTGAAGCTCCAGGTTGAGCTAGAGAGATTAAACAACTATGGCGGGCGAAGCATTTGATCTAAAATGGGTCGGTATGCGAATTTGCACGTAATTCTCGCACCAATGTCAGAGCCTGATCAGTTGGTTCTCGCGTGTACGTGCGATCCCCCAAGACTTACGCGGCGCAATAATTGTAACGAGAGAAGCCGCATGCTCATAGGAAATACTGCAGGCAATGGAAGGCAGTCCGATAAGGCAGTGCGCGCTTACATTCTGGGCGAGTTAAAACTCACACCTTAGGATACAGGTGCCGGCTCTACTCGTGCTGAAAAGGCGATGAAACATGGAGTTTACGACGAAGCTAGACGCATTGCTCGAATACTACTTTCGTTGCACGAAGGTAAAGAGCTTCGAGTACCTGGGGGCACTACTCATCGCAGATCTCGACAAAGAGTTCATGGACGACGATATGCGCACCTGTGTCTTACAAGAGGAGCAGGATAGTGGCTAAAACCGGCAGGATTTGCCAGGTTAGCACATAGGTATGAACAATGTAAGGCTCTCAACCATAAAATTGCTCACAAAGGGGCTGAAGCGAAGAAGAGTGACTTCCACGATCAGCGCGACACGGCGGAGAAAGGGAGGTTTCATAACACTGATCCGAAGCCGTCTCCTAAGTGCTTTGTCTCCGGTGAGAGGGGTCACTACCAATGTAAGTGGAAGCAAACAAGGCCGAAAGCAGTCATAAGTGACGAACACGCCAAGGGCACTTCACAGGAAAAGCTGACTGCTAGGGCTGCATGCGAGGCGTTGAATCAGTGCGTGGCAACATGGACAGATGCAGTCGGTACTTCAAAACTAACTTGCATTCAGCTCGCATCCGCGGGGTTTCCATTTACGGCTTTTTTAGACTCAGGGCAGACATCACCAATACACTGCAGCGCAGCAAAAGACGAGGACACAAGAGAGAAGAGACGAACACCACGAGCGCTAACTTCCAACAATTTTTATTCTCCTGAAGCATCACATTTATACGCCAGAAAACAGTAATCACATGTGCGAACAGTATGAATTCCTTAGGAAAACGAGCTCTCTATCTGAGAAGAGAATGGAAGGTGTGCTTACACACGAGCATTCTGACCTATTTATTTTTTCGGCTTCAATGATTTCGCGCGTTACCCTTTCTCTGCTTTTTCCTATTAACAGACTTTTATCAAAGAAAGGCTTACAGGTTTTTGACTTGCATGCGAGAATGTGATCAACCAGCGATCCGCCTTGCCCGTTTCTGACGTTGCGAGCATGTTCCATTAGGCGCTCGTTCAGACATCTCCCCGTTTGGCCAATATAGTGTTTCCCGCATGATAAGGGAATTTTATACACAACAGCTTCATCGCACGTGACGTAGGGCTTCTGGTGCCTAGTTGCGAATCACCATTCTGAGAAAAGATGTCCCGAAAAAGGCAGAGATTCAGGGGGGTCAAGTAGGAGAGAGGCAATGCTGACGGAGGTCTCCCAGCACTTCGGCCTAATGTGTAGGAGGAGGCAGACGGGCTGACTCTGCTAGCCTCTGACCTCCGACTATTTTTCTTTCTTTCTGAAGCCCTTTCTAACATACGTCCATCCAGTTTTGCACTCTATCTTGTTAATGTCGGACCTGACGACAATGTTGTAAATAACTTCCGTAAATAGATGCGTACAGCATAAAAGGGAAGGTCTCGTCTCCGCACTGCAACGTGTCTCCGTGTCACGAACACAGCTATGTCATTAGCAACAACATCAATAGAAGGAGTAGGCAGGGAGAAAACGGACCATACTGATAGCCTTGTTTAATTCCTTGAGAGCTTTTTTGAAACACATTTCTTTTTGCCTGCATGAGGTAATCTGAGTGAGGGTGCGGGGTATAAATCCAGTAGTTGTTTTTGTTCTAAGCGGAGAATGTGTTGTTATACGCTCCTATTTATGTCGAAAGCACATATACCAAATAGTTGCTTGCGGCTTCTGAATATGCCTGAGTTTGTTCATCACGAAATGCGGACCAGCCAATGTAATTGTGGTTGCCTTTCAGAACACATCATTGACCTTAGGCCAATTTTTCAGAGCTTTAAGTATGTAACAAGCAGAAACGAATGTTTTTCTACAGTAAAGCAATCACCCAGCAACCGCAAGATAGATTTCCAGGGAAATGTTTAAAGCGGATTCGAATAATATTTATGCCTGAAAACACGCTGTCGTGGACATCTTTACGGCAAGTGCTTTGGGGAGAGTCCTTCTCCTTGAATATGTCAAACGTGAATTAAGATCTAATAATTAAAAATAATACAAATCATTTTTATTAGTTCTGCCATGTAAACATATTTGCCGGTTTTTGAGCGTTAGGTCCCTTTGTGACAGCTTCACAAAAAAGGCACAGTCTGATGAGGCTTATTGATCGGAAAGGAACTTTTTCATATGCCGAAACGAAGGTTGCAAAATTTAGTGCGGGATAAACTTAAACAAACTGCTGGCTAGTTAGCATTCCTAGGTACGAAATATTATGCGAAAGCACAGTTTCTACACGTGCACACCATTGCCACGTTCCTGAGAGCGTGAATGAGGTTTCCACTGACCCAAGGAGGCAGTTAGGCGTGTCATTAACTTCTTGATCATGAATAAAAATTTACGTAACGTACGGCAGCCGCACATGCTCCACTTCCGCGTTTGTGCAGCAATGTCAACGCCAACACATATTGTTCTAGGGCCGTATTTGTGCCACAACGTTGTCCAAGCCGACGCATCCAGCGCACACCTCTCTGTCACTACCGCCACATAGCTCAAAGTGCGGATATTAGTTTGACAGTAACATTAGAATTGCTTATGTGTGTTGCTGTGCCGCTGTTTTGTTAATGTTTGAAGATAGCTCATGTATATAAACATCGCATCATTGTAATAATTATGATACTGAAGAAAAAAAAGGCAATTGCCTAGCGCCCTCACGCAGCAGCCTGCAAAGCTGGCCTGTTCGCACCGCTCTGGCCTCGAATCGCAGTCGAGGATATTTAATTCATTTCCTTTCATTTTTTAGTTTTCCTTGGCACATACCGAGAAAGACCGCAAGCATGCAAACATCACATGATCTCCCTCGTGGTCTACCAATCAGAACAGTGCTTTCGCACTAATAAGAAGGGGCGCTGCACCTCGTTTCTGGACATCATGCCTTGGCCGCTATTAAGGCTTTTGCTGGCCATGTCGTATAATTTTACGCTTTAGCTTCATCAACCTACATTGACAGGACACCACACTTGCCGCATAATCTCGCTGACGCAAATGCTGCCAGGTTATTCGTGGATCATCTGCCAAGTGGTGTGACGTCACCGGCATCAACAGTATTAAAGGAGCAACGAGGTATTGGCCACTTAAGAGAGCATGACACGACATATAGACATTATGCATAAGCCTCTACTGATGCGTTTGCAGGTTCGTTGCAAATATGAAGTTCCATAGTCCTGCCGCGCCCTTGCAGATTTACACCAAATTGTTGCGCACTGATGGTTGTAGGTGTTACTGCTCATAATTTGCAGCGATATGAGAGAAGACAATGGGAGCATAGATGATTAGGCCAGGGCTGATTGCGTTTTGACCGACATTAAGGCTCACATCAGCGAACTGAATGCAGAGGCATGCTGTGAACTGCACTCGAGGTATTCCACGAAATGAAATTACAAGTAGATTCTCTTCAGGCCACTGTGCAGTTAAAAGAAAAAAAAGGAGGCAGAATACGAAAAGAGGAGCGGACGAACATTTTTCAGGTTTTTGGTGTTAGCGAAAGTACTTCTCAGAGAGATATAGATTAAACGCAGATATTGAGCTTAAGCTTCAGAAGAAGCCTGATGTTGAGGGGAAGACTTTCTTAATACTACATCGCCTTGGCAGCGTTAAGTAAGTCAAAAGGAGACAGGTTGTCAAGCAGTTCTATGACTACAAAGAAAAAGGGCGCATGATTAAAAACTCCTCGAAACTTAAGGAATCCTCCTTTTCAGTCAGTAATGATTATGCACCATAAACAGTTGAAATACGGGACGAGATTATGGGAAAGTGCTGCTATGGAAAGAGCCAGTAGTATGAAGCTTTTTGCTCAATAATGAAACAATGAAAAAAAAAAGACAAATTATATGCGCAGCAGAAAAAGTCTAAGGGAGCGCCGGATATACAATAGAGCAGAGAGAAAACTGCACAGCTAGGCCTTTCTGTACCTAGTGCAACGGAAGGCGCCTCTATTTCTTCCGAGGAGGCGTAGCTACGCCTTCGTTCCTTAAATACCCAAAGTGATAAAAGTCACAGGATGAAGTCACAGAACTGGAAGTGCTATTACAAAGGTGACACGTAGTAATTATCACAGAAAAGTAGGTAAATAGTTTGGTTCCCAACGACTGTGTTATTTCTCATGGAAAATGTTCAGATGGGATAGGGGCTGAACAGCCAGAGGCGGGGCTGTGGTTGCGAAATCATCCGCTATGGCTGTAAGTGTAGACTGCGGCCCGTCCAAAGCAGTATAGTACAGAATATCATTTATTCGGGTTGTATTCATAGTTGGGACTATCTACGGAGCTTTTGCTGCCACGCCTGATTCCTGGATGAATTAAATGCTTTTTTCATTTCTGATTTGACTCATAGTAGGAGAATTTTAATGACGGGAGACTTAAATATGCGCAACCTAAGTCGGAAAAATCGCGCGCTCAAACAAACTTAAGTCCAGAGTGCAGAAAATTTACTGAAATTTTGCTTCTTCTTTCATTATTTAAGACAGACTGCGGAAAAAATTCATGAGAAACTTGGTGTTCACACTCATTATTGAACCTTGTGTAGCTAATTTGCAAAATAGATGATTGTAGTTCATAGTAATTGTTCCTGTGCCTCTTCTTTAAAATCAGTCGTTAATGGGCCCTGTTTTACTAAACGATCACAGGCCGCAATGGTGCTTGCTTCGTAAAAGAGAGGCTAGAAAATAATTTCGTATTGCAGTCGACGTAATCTTTAATAAAGCTGCAGGTTGCAGTTAATGCATTCGTTGCTTCCGAAGTCCTCACTAAGTTGAAATCTATATCGGGGCGGAAAATACAAGGTCTGAGAAAGTTGCGTTCATTTCTTCAGGAAGCGCGTTATATGCATCTTCTTCTAAGTAGAAGCCGTGACATGGTATGCTGCCACAAAACAAACCCAATGACCGGGCTTAAGGTGTTTCTTAAGCGTACACAGCAGCCGGTTCAAAGCCGACCTTCTTGTAATCGCCATGACCAGATTTATGGCAGTGCAGCACTGCTCATGCTTCAAGTACAATAGTTTCGTCCTTAGTTGCCCTGCGACGTAGGCGTCATCATGCGCTACAAAGACGTCATCCCGAGAGACGACCATTCGGGCTAACTGTGCTCAACACGTTCACTGCGTAGCCTCTTATCACAGTTTTCATCTCTCTGCGTCGTGGCCCACGGGTGAGTCACCTCATGCTTCCCTCGGGTGCTGCGTGACACACCGGTGGGGCACACTTCTGAACCTGTTTTTTCCACCTGCTGAAAGATGGCTCCACTGGCATTTTCGGTGGTCTATAGCTTGTGCGGGCTACTTGAAGCATGTGTGCTAGCGCAGAAAGTCATCGCGTGGTTTACTTGGCCCGCGCATTTCTAGGAAGTTGCTTTACCTGGAGCCGTATTTTATAAGAATCCGTTGTCCATTTTCCGCCCCGTTTCGCGTGACGCAAGCTTGACGGAATCAGAAGAAAGCAGCAGTCGACCAATCACAGAAATAAAAGGCAGCGGATACTCGCGCTGACGATAGCTTTCGCCATTCGTTGCGTGCTCCGGTTCAATATTGGCTGCAAGGTGCATCCAATAGTGAGGTCCGGTCGCCAATGAGCCAATAGTCAGGTCGCTTCCCACGGATGTTTGAACGGCACGGCTACGTCATCGAACAATAATTACCTGGCGTAGAGCACCAACTGGATCTTAAAAACAAATAGATAATGGATCCTCGTGGCATACGGCATCTGGTAAATTTATCAGCTCATTTATTACCCCGACTCTGCTCGCTTCGTCCCCAGTAAACGCGACTGAAGCACGTTCTCAAGAAAGTCCTTGAAAAACGGCGCCCTTTCTATCTACAAGATTTCTGCTATATGTAACTAGAGCGCGGCCAAGAGTTTCGGTCGTTCTGGTCCGAACAAGTGCCAGAGGCACTTGTTGCTCTCGCGCCCTCGATTCTTCTTTCTTTTCCTCTGCATGCACAAGTTTCCGCAATAAAGAGTTTGCACGTTCCGCATGTACGTTGCGTATGTGGAAAGTGGCAGAACAAAAGGCTGTAGCGGCTAGCTGGAACATTTTCTGCGCCTTTTCCTGATAGCCGACAGCTGTATCATCAGACGCAATGCAAGCGCCAATGACAGTAAATACAGGCGTGCTTTATAACTCTACCGCCATCTGTGATATGGTAGTGAAAACGCATTTTCATGCATTTGCGGAAGCGTATCGTCGCCGCACTGCAAGAAACGCCTCGTTGTTTGCGCCAGCACGGCTGGACTTGCGTTGCGTGACCCACCGGTGGGCCACGACGCAGTGAACGTGTTAAACCACCCGTTGCCACAAACCCAAATTCACAGGACAAAGTGGGTTTTCGGCTGCGTCTTGTCTAGTTCCAGAGATAATGATTCGACGATAATGAGATAATGATTCGAGAAAATCCTCTGAGATTGGGGGTGAATGAAATAGAAATAGCTAAGGTAGTCAAATCCCTGGGTGTTTACTTTAATGAATACATGCTGTGGGATGCTCATATTGAGCATCTACAGACCAAGTTGTCTCGTACAGTCGGAATTCTTAGAAAACTGCAATATATGCTACCTGAGAGAACCAAGCTTATTTTGTATATCGCACTCTTCGAATCCAATATAATGTATTGTAACTTATTCTGGGGCAGCACTACAGCCACCAATAGAAACAAGCTGTTAACGGTACAAAAAACCGCGCTGAAAGCAATAGCAAATGTGCCTTCTTTTTCGTCTTCTCGGCCTTTATACTCCAAATATAATATAATTAAAGTTTCCTCGTTTTATGATTTTCGCCTCCTCCAACTGTACAAAGCCTTGTCCGAACGTCGAATGCCGTTCTTAGAACAAACTATCAATTTGCGCGAAAATACGCACTCCCATTTAACTCGCCATTATGAAGCTTGGTATGTTCCACGTCCTCGCACTAATTACGGATTTCAGACACTAAATTACACCCTACCTACTTTGCTTAATCAATTTCACCTACCAAGCTCTTCCGCTCGTTTGCCTTCGAACAAACAGATGAAAACTTTATTTTTATGAACACTTTATTTTTATAATATTTGCTAGTCTTGCCTTTGCGATGCCTTGATTGCTCTTTGTATTGGAATGTGTTTGCTTTGAAATGCCTTTTCTTTTTGTATGTGATGTAAGATATATTATGTTGATTGCTTTTCCGGTTGCGGATAAACCGTACATTCTTATTTGTTCGATTTCTTTTTTTTTTCTGTTCAAATTGTGAACTAAGTGCTTTGTATGTATGCTCTATGTGGTTTCATTATCCCTGCCGCCGATGTAGTTTGGGGGAAGGGAACGTTGTCAAGCCGCAATATTGCGGCTTTTTTTTCCCTCCTCCTCAGCCATGTGATTTTCTTTACATGTCTGGAATAAAGTTGACTTGACTTGACTTGACGATGCTAATGCAACGCACGCGGTGGATAACGTATCGCTTTCGCAGCGTACTGTCAGCACGCGGCCTGCCGGTGCCAGCAGCGCTGATTGGCCAGGCTACGCACCACATATGACCGGCTGGGCCAGCAAGTATTCATACTTCTCAAAGCGGTTCCGTTACTTATAACCGACTGTGCGCAGCAGTTTCGCTCTCAACGCTACCCCTGCATCGCGCCAGCAGAACTTCAGCTTCCACGTGAGGAGCTTAGCCGTCCAGCACAAAAACACGCAACGATTCACCCTGTAACCTGTCGGCACTTCCTCGGCGGTTGCTACATGCAATTTCAACGCTGTCTGTCTTACCGCTTGTGTTTATTGCCCCATTCTGTCTGGGGCGGTATCAAGCATGCTGATATATCGTCTTCGGCCTCCACGCTTAATGCCGATTCACACGACGGTCCGTTCGTCCGCGGCCCACGCACTACGTGTTCATGCGTCAGCACATTGAGAGGCGCGTTATCGGCTCGCGGTCTGGTCAGTGCGCCTCTCAATGTGCTGACGCATAAACACGTGATGCACGGGCCGCGGTGAACGGACCGTCGTGTGAATCGGCCTTTACGGGAAGCGTGCGTGTTTCAAGTGTGGGGTCGCGCCTTTTCGTGCGCTTTAAACGAGCTGTGTGGCCTCAATTTCTCACAGTACCTGAGAGCCAGTGCCATTGCACTAATACTCCTTTGCCAAGAGCACCATCTTCGTACGCTGACAATAAACTTAGAACAAAGCAAAGCTTTGCTATTTTGACCGGGAAAAAAAAACGTAAATGTTGAAAATTGCTGCAAATGTTGCAAAAAATACAAATTGGAGAGTTTATCATCCAGAAGGGACACTTAGGCTTAAAGGGACGTCCATACGTAGACGCTAGATCAATTTAGACTACTTTGTTTCTTAACATGCATTCGGGGCTTTTGCATTGTGCTGCTGCTGTGGACTGGATTCGATCCTGGATCGTGGGATGGGATTCGAACGCTAAAACACAGCGATACCATACGGATATGAATATTGCTTTACCTGCTCACGTATTGTTGAAAACAATTAAGTAGCATCAAACCAGACACACACACAGGGACAGAAACACTGGGACAAGAGTTTCAGCCCTTCCCTCTTTCTCTCTGTGCCTGTGTCTTTCTAATGCCCTGCTCCTTACCGATGGCAAACCAACCAGCCATCTCTTCCTCATTATTGATCGCCTATAAACTGAAATCGTACCAATATTGAAACGTTTTGGCGGGCACTTGGGTCATGATATGACGTGGGCCGTGGCCCTACAAAAACTGGTAATATATAATTCAGTTTTCTCAGACATCTAAGTTACAAGCTTACATTAGTGACCGAACTAAGAAAGAATATTTATATGTTACTGGTCCTTGGGAAAAATAACCTTCTTTTTAGATCTAGTAAGCTTCACGACGTTTCTTCTGCTCCCGTCTTCAGTGAGCATAAAAGTTGCTAAAAGTTCGTGCTATAATAATCTACAGTTTGGTTAATTCAAGAAATATAACAACTGGCGTCCCTTAATCTAGCTAACCGCACGCATGGCTGCCTATGCAGCCCCAGCCTGGAAGAATTGTACAGTTTCTCATCTGTGCACTACCAATGAGGAGCAAATGTAGTGCCAATGGTTGCCAAGCCAAATTAATCACTTAATTACGAGACATATTGATGTGCTCACTTTTTCCATAAGGTATATTTAAATTTCTCTGCCTCACAACAGTGTTCTGTTTTTATTTTATCTTGTGATAAGCTGGCACAAGATTTTCTTTCCTTTTCTTGTTTGTTATCCTCTATTTTGTTATACCGTGGTAGAACGCTATGCAAGTTATACTGCGCTGCATTTCTCCGGTTAGTTATTAGTGCAAAGCATATCTCCACGCTGCTGCAGTCTTCAAGACGGAATTTTAGACCAGCCTAATAGTAGCTTTTAAGCACTTTTCTTTCCCATTTTTTCTTTCTGCTGTTGTGTATACTTCTTTGTGAAATCGAAATAAATCATAATGTATCGCTTGTGTAGTGTTTGGTGCGAGATCTACAATCAGTTTCTTCGTCTACATTCAACAATTCCCCTCTCTTCAGGAATTATGCTCTAGAATGTAGAACACTAAACCTGGATGATTGCTTTTTATGATCCTGCTCTACACACCTGCCAATTAAATAAAAATTGGAGGGGACACGCAAGCTCCGCCTTAAGGGTACGACGCGATAGCGTAATGGGTCCATGCCCATGTATGCAGAAATGATCATTCTCTAGTTTACATTCATAGATCCCTGGGAGTCCGCATACCCCTCCTTCCACAGTGGTGCAGCAGTTAAACGATGCGCCACTGCCCTCCGGTGGCAGGTACTCGAAGTGGTGAGTCTTGTGCTTCCCAGGTTGATCTTCCCGAGCGACCAATGATTAATTTAACTGCCACCCGCCATGGTAGGCAGGCTGTGGTGACGCCGCAAGGTCACATGACCTACGTGGCCCACGTGCCTCCTAGTTGCTCCTAGGCCTCACCTGCCAGAGAGTCATGCTCATGATTTCTCGCTCACAACGCCGATGCAGGATTTTCTGGGTAGTGCTTTAAAACGCATTACCTTCCGCCTTCGAACTTAAAGCGTATGCATCCTAAATGTACGAATACATGCGCCTACGGGGGTACCTTACAGGCAAGTCTGGCGTGTCGCGGCACGATGGATGACGGCATATGAGAGATGACGCACAGTGCTCGTGTACTAGGGCTGACAGCATTACGGATGATGCAGAGTGCTCGGATCATTGAGGTTCATTGACCTGTCCAACTCACTCCCTTAACTCAGACTTCTCGCAGATGGCACCACCGGGTTGTGTCGAAAAGGTGAAACTAGATCCGTTATGTCCTCCCCTCCTCTTTGTTTGTTACTCTTTCTTACCCACCGGCCTTTTCTTTTTCACGCGATAGCGAAGACTCTGATCTCCGGAAAATCGGGCGTCAATGTTGTGAGCGAAAATGTTCAAGAAGAACAGCGCGAATAGACAAGGACCACAGGAAGATACACAAAGACAAGCACTGACTTTCAACTTTCGCTGACTTTGTGTATCTTCCTGTGGTCCTTGTCTTCTCGCGCTGTTCTTCTTGAACATGGCATACCAATTCGCCCAAGCATCAGTCCTAGTGAGCGAAAAATCACGGGCAAGGCTTTGGCGGGCGGTCCGAAGAGAACAACCTAGAAGGCAGGTGTACCAGCTATGATATATGACCTTGCAGCGCCATCGCAATCTGGCCGCCAGATAGTGAGCAAAGTGCCCGTCATGGCAGCCGAAAGTTCAATTACTGAATGGTCGCTCGGGAAGAGCAAGCTGGGCAGCACCAGGCCGCCGCTGGGAGTGCCTGCCATCCCTGGGCAGTGGCGCATCGCACAACCGCTGCACCACTGCGCTAGGAGGGGTATATGAGGACTCCCAGGAATTTATAGATAGAAAGTAGAGAATGACCTACTGCATATGTTGGAATTAACCCACTACGCTACCACGCTATACCCTTAGGCAGAACTTAACTATCCTTTTCAATTTTTTTCTTTTTTCTGCTTTTGCACTACGTAGCGCTCATGTTCTTCCGTGTGAACAGTACTTGTTCGCTTTGTACCTGTTTTAGCAATTGTGTCCACGTGGAGCAGCTAGGAACTATTTTCATGTTCCTCTCAAGTCTCACCGTTGAGCTGCGTGGCGGGTGGCGTGTACCATCCCCGAAACCACTGTTAACATTCATGGCTGCCTCCCCTGCTTTCAATATAACTGCTCGTCTTTGTAAAAAAGTGTACTCCGATGGAACATTTTGGTTCATTGCTAGAATAAAAGACATATCAAACCTGCCATGAGGTGACACTAATTAAAATCAGATATTTGTTACCGATTATAAGTGTCATTACGGGACTGTTACACAAATATTCCGAGCATCTGTTACCCGTCCCTCGGTGTCTCAGTGGTTATGGCGCTCGGTTGCTGACCCGAAAGGCATGGGTTGGGTCCCGGCCGTGGCGGAAGAATTTCGATGGAGGCGAAATTCTAGAGGACCGTGTGCTGTGCAGTGCTAGTGCACGTTAATGAACTCCAGGTGTTGGAAATTTCCAAGGCCCTTCACTATGGCGCCCCTCATACTGAGTCACTTTGGGAAGTTAAACTGCCAGAAACCCATAAACTCATAAACTCATTCCTACTAGCCCAATGGGTTACAGAGACCAGAAGTACGAGGCGATAAAAATGACAGCCAGAGATCTCCTTGAAATTCAAGAAAAGTTATATATGGATAAATCCTCGAAACATGCGAGTTTCTGGGATATTTTGGTAGCTGCGAGACGACGATGGTTTAGACACTTTTGTTGTCTTCTCACATGACGTGCTTTTTGTCGCCGTCAAAAGTACTGCAAGCTCAGACCGTCGAGCACCCTATTCCAGCTGACGAATCCGCGCCAAGCTCATTTTCCAAGCCGCTGCCGCGTCTTAATGACAGCACACGAAGCAGTTAAAACACAAGTTTCTGAATCCGGCAAAGAAATTATAGACCCACCCATGAATTCTTGGGGACCGTCAACTGTCACGAAAAGTAAACATGGTGGCCTTTAGTTCTGCGTCTATTTCCCTCAGTTGAAGCCGTGGTGAGGAAAGGTGTCCGTCCTCACTACCGGAACGATGAATACCTCAACTGGCCACGCCACTCAATGTACAGGTTAATCGAAGATAGAATCGGTGTGCCAGTTTGTACACATGAACAAATTCTGGTGTTGCTTTAGCACATGAAGGTAAAACTGACTCATGGGCATCGTCGGCACAGAGGAAAACCATCTAGAAGAATGGATAAACCCTGCGTTAAACTCTTATTTATCGAGTAATTATTAGGTGGCATCGCATATGAGTAGCCTTTCAAAATGGAACACCTGTACATTCATAGATTGGTGTGAACAGAAAAATATTGATGAAGGTCAGCTGCCAGCAAGCCTGACAGCTTCTCCGTGTCACAATATTGACTTCGCTCCCCTCAAGCAACGCTTAAGTATATCATAAACGCTGTGGTCAAAGAGCTTCAAGCGGCAAGGTTTTCCAGTGAGCCTGGACACTTATGGAGAGTACTCGCAGCAATAAAGTTCCCTAGACTTAACTTGCAGAAAGGAAAGGGAGTGCTTGCTTATTAGGGGCTTCAGTTTCGCGGTTACAAGCATCAGTAAGTGTGCAGCCCACCTAGGACAACGTACAAGAATTTAAGCTGCAAATTTAGTAGCAAATGGTCGACCGTTTAGAAATGCCCACATAATGCAGGTTAAGTTGGTGACTGCTCCTCTAACCGCAGTTTTCTCACGTAAGTGAAGAGTGAAGAGTGTCGTTTGTTCAGAAACTGTCTATTTTAACATATAACTTCAAGGAAAAGAATTCACTGAACAGTGAGTGTGGCGTTCGGTTTCGACGTACCGCAAAACAAAGCCTTCAAAGAATTAAGTTCATAGTAAACAGCGCAAAGGCCTTACAGAGCCAAAGATAGGAAGGGAGAACAAGGACGGGAAGGAAGACGAACACAGCGCTGACTGACAACTGTTTATTCATAGACACCCACAAGCTTAATTACCCTCAGATCAACGCAGGAGGGGAAAACAGGGGGAAAAAAATCATTACACGTTTATCTAAGAAACCTTGAAAGAAACATCTTTTCTTCGTGATACAGTACAACAGAAGTCTCACTAACACGTTACGAACCATCATTCTTGATATAATTCGCCCCTATCGTTTCGCGTGTGGTTGGTAGTTTGCTCCTGCAAAGAATTTTCACGCTCGAAAACATCAGAGTACAGTCCTTGCAAGTGCTGCAGTGGCCACCAACGTTGGCACCTTCCCTATTTTCTCGATCTTTTGCGTGCGCCCTGAGCTAGGTTTTCCCACAGGCTCGATGATTTCCCACAGGCCGGAGGGTAATACAGGGAGGCGCAGTACCTACTGTCTACAACATTGGTGTCCTCGACCTTCGCCGAGTTACATCTTGCTGATGACGTCATTATCAACCGAGTGTTGCGAAAGCAACACTACGCGAGTCGCCGAGCCATTTCGCGGAGCACTGGAAACGTTAAGCTGCGCATGCGCAAGTAGCAGGTGACGTCACACGGCGCACAGCTAGCGCGCTGGGGCCGCCGCCGCCGCCGCGCGCTCTCCATCGCCTCGCCGACAGACTCACTCACTCTCTCTGTCCCTCTCTGATGCACAGTAGCGATTGGGCATCGCCATCTGCGTGGTTTGTGGTCAATGTAACTCACACAACAATATACGGCTAAGCCCAGATGTTGCTTTCGCAATCCTCCAGGTTTAACCAGAGTTAAACCACAGCCAATTTTTTCAAGTTAGAGAACTTTCATATTTTTGAAATGGGCCATAACTATAAGGCACAAGTATGCGGGTTTGCCTTTAAACGGTTAACAGCAATTATGCGCGATTTATTCCTCTTCACGATAACCTCACTGGGGACGTTACGCCAGTGAAAGATGTTTTCTGCGCGGCATTTTGTTACACATTAAAATATTTTCGTGTTCTCATCAGAACCCAGAAATTTTGTTACGTTGCGCAGTTCCTTAGCCTAGGCGTATTCGCGCTGCCAACTAGAATAACTAAGAGCGTATTTCAGTTTAAACAATTTTTTCAGTTGCCGTACTCAACAGCCCGTAGCTCGACTTCATATTTTAAAATAGCGCTCTCCTCTTTCGAGGGTCGATTAATACGCAAAAACGATCCCAGGTAAGGCGCGAACCTAGGTGCGAACGCAGAGAGCAAGGCTGAGAATGACGCCAAACTTGTTTTTACGGAAACCTTGCCTTCCGTCCACCTTTCAGCGATTGCTACACAGCGCAAAGGCGTTGGCGCACCCCTTGTTTTCCAAGAGGGCGGTGGGTAGCATTCTGAGATAAGGCCGGTAAGGTGATAAGCACGGACTTCAGATGCGCTGTCACCGCGCCTCCCGCGGCCTCGCAGCAAAAACAAAACGCCCTTGACGCCCAGCCGCCCGGCTCTCCGTGCCTCTGGAGCACAGGAAACCTTCTCGCCAGCATTTGTGTGTGTGTGTGTGTGTGCGCGCGCGTGCGTGCGTGTGTGTGTGCGTGTGTGTGTGTGTGTGTGTGTGTGCGTGCGCGTGCGTGCGTGTGTGCGCGTGTGCGTGCGTGTGTGTGTTGTCAGATATACCCCATCACGTAACCATCATCATCATCATCATCAGCCTGACTACACCCACTGCAGGGCAAAGGCCTCTCCCATGTCTCTCCAATTAACCCTGTCCTTTGCTAGTTGCCGCCACTGTATCCCCGCAAACTTCTTAATCTCATCCGCCCACCTAACTTTCTGCCGTCCCCTGCTACGTTTGCGTTCTCTTGGAATCCACTTCGTTACCCTTAAGGAGCAGCGGTTATCTTGCCTTCGCATTACATGCCCTGCCCAAGCCCACTTCTTCCTCTTGATTTCAACTAGGATATCATTAACTCGCGTTTGTTCCCTCACCCACTCCGCCCTCTTCCGATCTCTTAACGTTACACCTATCATTTTCCTTTCCATAGCTCGCTGCGTTGTTCTTAACTTAAGCTGAACCCTCTTTGTTAGCCTCCACGTTTCTGCCCCATAGGTGAGTACCGGTAGGATACAGCTGTTATGTACTTTTCTCTTCAGGGATATTGGTAAGCTACCATTCATGACCTGAGAGAACCTGCCATACGCGCTCCACCCCATTCTTATTCTTCTAGTTATTTCCCTCTCATGATCCGGATCTGCGGTCACTACCTGCAATAAGTAGACATATCCTCTTACTACTTCCAGCACCTCGCTACCAATTGCGAACTGCTGTTCCCTTGCAAGGCTATTGAACATTACTTTGGTTTTCTGCATGTTAATTCTTAGCCCCACCGTTCTACTCTGCCTGTCTAGCTGATTGATCATGCTTTGCAGTTTTTGTCCTGAGTGGCTTAGCAAGGCAATATCATCAGCGAATCGCAAATTACTCAGGTATTGTCCATTAACTCTTATCCCGAACTCTTCCCATTCCAGTCCCCGGAATACCTCCTGTAAGCAGGCAGTGAAGAGCATCACGTAACCATTTGTGCTAATTTCCGAAGTGCACTTTATTTTATGGTAGCTTTCATTCTTGCCAACTGATTACAGGTTACACCCTCGGAATGTCCTCTCCGTGGAGTTAAGTAATTAAGGAGAAAGTGCGCGTTTTTTACATCAACACGATCACAGCGGCCTGCGCTATGCAATTAGTCTACTAGTTTTTTTTTAAATACTCAATACTCACAGAAAGAAAATCTCTTCCTCAGGACTCACACGAAACCGTTTTATCCAAAAGTCACTTCCAACAACTATTACACATTAACCAAAAAACATCGAGAGCTTTATTGGAGTGTATTTGGATACTAAATGCCACAAGAATTATTCCATCGCAGAAAATGTGAAAGATGTAAAGGTCAATCATAATGCCATTCCCCGTTTGCCTTGTTAATTTGCTGCTTGTTATGCTTTTGCTTTCAGCGAGAAAAATGCACCATTGCAACCATCGCAAGCAAGAGGTGCCGCGGCCGCCGTCGGAAAGCCGCGGAATCTGTGATGTGCCGGTGCCATAGCGCGATTCGCGTAGAATTTTCGACGAGTACACATGAAAAACCATTTTAGAAATTTTTACAATATTTTACGTTATATTTACGCGTCACCATGCTGGCAAAGACCCGATGATTGTGACAAAAATATATCTTTTGACGAAATTTTTACCCGTTTGGCCAATTTGTTTGAACCGTTCGGCTTAAATATTTAGCGGAGGAAAAAGTAAGAATCTCGACGAATCAGAACTAGTAGCTTAAGCCAAATATCTGCTTCTTGCATTATCGAAAAGAGAACAAAAAGCCATAAAATCAGTAAAACATGCATGCGTACATGGGTACACCAGTAATTCCATAATCAGTAAATGTAAAATGCTGGATAAGTTTCTTAACTGCGCAGTATACGTAATAGAGTCTACATGAGCTTCGTTGCACGGAACTTCCCTAGGTGACAAAGATGGCTTCTAAGGAAGGAAAGGAAAGGGGACTATAAGAAGTTATCGAAAATGATAGGAAGCCTTCGCAATTGGCGGGACGTTATTAACAATCATATGCCGAGTCGAATACAATGTCGAGGATTCATTGTACATGACTGAACGCTGAAGTTTTCTATGTGTACTCTTAATGTTGGGGAAACAAGGGAAAGACCAGGCCATTCGCGCTGCGTTATCGAATGGCTCTGCCGTATTTTAAAGCATTGCACTGATGAGGTTTGCCTTCTGGGGCTGGTTTAAAAATGGCATCCGGGTCAAGTCCTGCATTTTAGACTTAGTTTACGTAAAATTCGTTTTCATGCGGAAGAAGCCTTTCATTACAGACAAAACTACAGAAATGCTGCAAGGTGCGATACTCTGTCTTTGAAGCAAAAAAATCCAAAGCATGCTTTGTAGTACCGATGTGTGGTATGCGTTCGTTGAAACACCATGAACACTAACAAGTGAAAAAACAAAGCAACGATTAAAACAAGATAATGAAGTAGTTGTTATAATGTTATCAGGCACGTCCTTCAGTAGCTTTATTTTACTGAACCCAAGTGGTATGGGAAGGTTTCGGCACCTACGTAAACGTGTACAACGCTATTATATGCTTTTAGGGCAGGACTTCGCCAATAACATTAATTTTTTCTTGCTCGCAAATGAGGCTCCCATCTAGTTTACGAGACACCGTGTTTAGAGTTCGGCGGAATACATCCATTCTAGACCCCCTGTGAAGATGGTGATGAAGTTAAGGTTTTTTTCTAATGCACGTTCGATAACTGTTATCGACGACGTGTAGATGACGGCAAAAGTTGTGGCACCGCAACAGCTCATGCAATGCGTTACCGTATTGTGCAAAACGGCTGCAGCAGACTTCCGTTCCCAGAAACAATGACTGGCTCTAATAATAGGACATTGCTTTAAAGCCCTTGCTGGCAGCCACCAAAGTTTACGGCCATGATAATAATCTTTTATGGCGGCTGCACGTGGGTAGCTACACATGTAAACGCACATAGATGCACGTTCATGCAAAGTTTTATTTGTTATCCGTGCTCAAATGTTCCGGAATGAAATTGTGATTCTGTCGTCACGGCATGCCTGTCGTCCTGCACATCACACGCTTGGAAGAAAGTATCGAATACCAAAATTTGCCTATCTCTATGCTTCCGTAGACTGCTGCCAAATCTGTTTGCTATCAACGCCTGTGCGCAAGAGTGTTCCACCATATATTAGATTTACTGCTGCACATGTACATCATAAACCATGTCATTGTTACATTCTCTAATAAAAATGGGCCTCATTATTTTGACCGAAATAAAAGAGGCCCTATTTCAAAAATTTAGAAGCATAATACGTCCAAATTCCGAATCAGCCACCAACACGTTTTTTCAAACCTCCACAAGTGAACGTATTGGCTCTGCCGCTACAAAGAGACCCGAATGAGCCTGGAGGGACGTCGTTCAAGACCGATAACGAAGCCCCTATCAGACAAAACAAGGCTAGTTCCATTGGATAAGGACGGTGCTTTGAGCGCTCCTCACCTCGGAGATTTTCGCGCAATTTCATTTGAAGAGCATTTGGTGAGGCTACCACAATCGAGTGTGAAGTACAACGCCTGGTTCTTTCGCCGACAGACGCACAAATAGTGAGTACTCGTGGGTGGTAAATTTTCTGGATTTAGGCCGCAATGTATATGCCAGGTATGCGCCCGTTTTTTCGTAATACAAAAGCGATAGAGGGTAAGTAAATGTTGTCGTAGAAAAGGGGAGCGCGGGCACAACTCACGCTTCGAAGTCTACTAAGTTGAACAAGACACAGGGATAAGAATGGTGCAGTTGAAAGAAGCCATACTGCTGCAACGGACTCCGTGAGTTGTGAACTGCTGACTCCTTTTTTTATTAGCGTCATAGCCTTGAGGGGCCCGTTCGTTGGGACGCCCGGCGTGTTCGGCATCGCTGGCGCACTGAGAAAAAGAAACCGCACAGGAGCAGCCGTGGTTGCGGTTGGGACATCTAAGTCAGGTGACCTTGCGACGTCATCCCAACCTTGCCACCGAATTGTTTGGTTTCTTGGCTGTTTCAGGTTTAACGTCTTAAAGCGACTCAGGCCATGAGGGACGCCGTAGCGAAGGGTTCCGGAAATTTCGGCCACATGGAGTTCTTTAATGTGCACTGACATCACACAGTACACAGGCCTCTAGAATTTCACCTCCATCGGAATTAGACCGCGCGGCTGGTAACGAACTTTCGTCTTCCGGGTCGGCAGCCGAGCGGCATAAGCACTTCGTCACCACTGCGGCGGCCACCGAATTGTGAGCTAAGTGCGCTTCGTGGCAGATTGCAATTAATATAATGATTGGTTGCAGGAGGTGCAAAAAACGAAACATTTCTCTCACAAGCCCTGCCGGTGGCTTTGTTTGAAACAGCCACCTTGTGGGACCGTTGCGCATCGCTTAACCCCTTACTCATTGCGCTAAGAGTATATAAAGACTCAAACCGATCTGTGACTACAAAGCAGAGAATTAATAATTCTGTACATAAGAGCATTAACCAATTAACATTGTCGCGTCATGCCCTGAAGTCGGTGCTCAAGTGTCCACCGCAGTTTTTCGTGGGTGCCTAAGTGCGTATTCTGCACATAGGCCGAATACAGCTGCTCTACGACACTACAGAACGTTGAAGGCAAAAGATAAAAAATCCATAAACAAAGAAAATTTTTTGGTGTGATACTACGTTGCGAGAGCTTTTTAAACAACACAGCCGCGACAACGACAAAAAATATCACTAATACCGGCATGCATATTGAAACCTACAAGTAGGAAGCTGCAGAATTGCATGAATGCCTTATCAAACAGGTACTCATGTTTAATATTACCTTAATATGTCTACAGCTTTTAATTCCCCAGCTATCAATGCCTCTCAGAGCTGAGTTATTTCATATGGGGATCTCAAGAAAAGGTCTAACTCAGAGTGGACGGAAAATTTATCCAAACTTTACCTCTGCGGATACACTTGAACATGACATGGAAATTTGTCGCAGCGAATTCAAACAGTACCGAAGTAAAAATACGCGTACATGGATTTAGTTGCAACAGCGGCCATTTTATCATGTGTACGCTGCTCAGTGGAGTTTTCCTTAACGGGTCACTAGGCATCTGAACTGGTAATTTCTTCTGCGCACCAAAATCACGAATCTTTTACAGCTGCGTTATGTTACGTTAGTTCTCTGTTTGACCTCGCAATATGTTTGCAAATAGCACGTGAAAAATAATACCAAAGGAACCGCAAAGATGGCCGTTTTCCAGCGTTGCACCTAGTGCTTGGTCATAGTGCGCCAATCATCGACATAGTGATTCTGATACTGAAAAGGAATCTTTTTAACTCGACTTACTGTGCTTTGCTCTACAGAAATAGCTTTTTTTTATGGCAAGCGAATTTCGCAACGGTTTCACCACTGCCAGCGGCTTAATATGAAATCTTAGATGGTGCCTTTTGATGTGTTTTAACAGTCACATACTTAGCCATGCACCCAAACGTTTTACCAGTTTTATTCAGAAAAGCTACAGACTCGAGTTCTGTAAACGGCTGCATTAGAAAGCCTACTCAAAAAGAAAAACCTTTCAAGATACCTATGAATGACGCTTCGAAACGAGCATTACAATAGACAACCCTGCATGTCACGCTGGCTAGAACATTAAGGCAAGCGCTAATTGTTTTCAGCGCACCGGTTGCACCATGCCGCTGCTTTTTTGATTATATATTTATAATTTTTGACGAGCACAACTAAGGACTCCGCCTTAAGTCTGTACCTATTCCCCAACCGCTCCCTTTCTATATGTGGATATGCAGCGTATATTTGCTCCTGTTATCCAGCCTTCCAAGCTTTTTATGTCCATGAACACCTCCACACTGACTGGTTGTTGTGGTTCATTTTGGAGGTGCCCGAAACAGCGGCCGTGTTTCGATAGAGGTGAAATGTCAACCATTTGTGTGCTGTGCGATGTCAGTGGATGCTAAATAACTTAAGGTGGTACAATTTTCTGTGGAGCCCTTAAATACGGCGGCTCCTCCTCTCTTCCTGATTTAAAGTCCTCCTTCCTCCTTTCCTTCTTCAAGGCCTTTCTTTTTCTGGCGACCAGGAGAATCATCCTGGCTGAGGAATAGGTAGGGGCATTTGTTTGACCTATATAGAGTGTTTTTTCTCTCTCTCGCATTTCGTGGTAATTTTCTGTTGTCAGCGCCAAGATTTATTCACCAATAAACAACTGCTACACGCTGAACAAACACCACAAAGTAAATATGTGCTACCCTATCAGTGTAGTTTTCCTTCATTTCCCTTGAAAATCACCGGAGTTTCACTCGACTGGGTCCCCAGCACGGGTTTCATGCTGGTTTGAGTTTTCGAATTTCCGGCTTGGATCCCAGCTGTATATGCAACGCTATCAACCTGCTAAGGTTATCGAATAGAATTTATTCGACGATATCGTCTGAAGAGCAAGCACAAGACTGTCCTGAGAAGTGTTTTTGCAGAACGGCAGGAACAATTGTTTGCTACCTTCGCGTGTACCTTTGCCATGCGGTAAAGCAAATAACACTCGAAACGGTTGTCTGGCGCCTGGTCCCATTGTCCGATAAATCTCTTTCGTGCTCCTGAACGGATGCCACTCATGCTCAGCGTCATGAACCTAATATTTTCTCGAAATGGCTTAGGGGCCTACGCTTCTTGCATATTTAAAAAGCTAGCGTGTGTTGCGGTAACCACACTTTGGGCACTCCGTGTTCATATTTCTTTGCTGTTGTTATTTTTCGGCAGTTCCTCTTCAGTCATTTTCTTTTGAGATTTTCTCTGCCTGCAGTGCTGAACTCAAATCAGCAGGCATAATCTTTTGGCGGACGCCTGAAATATATCAGTCTGTTTTTCACTTGCAGCGCAAAAACTCATTCGGAAGCCCCTACCCATGGCACCACGGAGGCCTTTTCATCGAGTTGTGGACGGTGTGCCGCGATGCGCCTGGATCGACCCTGACACCTACCGGGAAAGCCAGAAGTTCCAGGCAGGAAAAGGGGATTTGATACAGAGCACATATCCGAAAAGCGGAACCTACTGGGTGCAGTACATTACGCAACTGATTCTCAAGGCTGGCGAGCCCGTAAGAACATACGACGAGTTCACAAGCAACACTCATGCCTTGGAATACATGAAACATGGCGACTGGAAGCCCAAGCTACCCATTAGGCTGTTCTTCACGCATCTGCCGCTTCAACCGCAGGCTATGAGTGCACACGCTAAGTACGTCTACGTTGCTCGCAACCCGTGGGATGTGTGTGTATCATTCTACCACATGATGACCGATGTGACCATTTGGAACTTTCAAGACGCCACTTTCGACGAGTTTCTGGACGCCTTCCTAGAGACTGACCTGGGTTACGGAAGCTACTTCGACCATGTAGCCTCCGGATACGCTCTGAAAGACGAGCCCAATATGTTTTTCGTTACGTATGAAGAAATGAAGCGAGACACCAGGGGAACAATTATGCGTCTGGCCGGCTTCTTGGGCGAGCGCTACAGCACTGCCTTGGAGGAAAACGAGAGTCTTTTGCGAAACATCATCGAGCGGTCATCTCCGGAGTACATGCGAGATATTTTAATTATTGACTTCCAAGAAAACAAAAACCCTGGATGGAAAAATATCTTTCAACGCAACAAACTTTCTTGCAAACGAGGATACGAAGGCGATAAGAACAAGTTCCCCATGGTAAGAACCGCTAAGATAGGTGGCTGGAAAGAGCATTTCACTCCAGAGCAGCTGGCTCGTTTAGAGAAGAAAATACAGGAGGAAGGAAGCAAAGCTTCCTTCATTGATCTGTGGAAAGACATTCGGGAAGAGGCGAATACCATGTCTGAGGGTTTTCTCTGATTCAATGAAAACTGTGTGCTTGTATCGCAGCGTGCATGCTAAGCCGGCAGCGATGTGTACCAGCCTGAAATTCTGGCAATGCGGCTGTCGTTTTGGTTTGTCATAATTTCTTGATGCTTCTCTTCACCTTTTCCTCAAATAGATGTTGGTATGAAGGTTTGTAGTCAATGGGTTTGGCATTGCAGTGTGCACTTTTTCGTTTTTCAGTACCTTTAAATTTTGCAATAAAACAGTATACTGTGATTACTTAATCAAGATAATATCAATGATTACAACAAGCTGGTTTCCCCTTGTGTTTTAGAGATCGAAAAGTTTGTGATTTGTGGTTTTACGTAAGCCGCAAAATTGACTTTTTCGCCCTTCAAGGGGTGTCATGCGGGACGCGGGCCAGGACGTGGCGACCCAGGTGGCTTTCTCTGACGGCGTCCGCTCGCCGACCAGCTACTTGGTGATCTTGAGATGTTTCCTGGAAGGCTTGCAGTTGCAGCGCATGCGTCGTTTCACTCGAAGTTTTTGATTATTTAAGCGTTTTTTCCCGGGTGCCACGGTTTTTTTTAGTCCCACTTCTCTACACGACAACTTCGTGTCGTATCGTATTTACCACGCTAAGGCTGGTAAATAGATTACGGCGTCACCTCTTATGTTATTCGCTTTTTACAAGCGCGATCAAACTCTATGTGGTTACCATGCATGAGTCCATCAAATGTAATGACTTGTCGACGAAGTTTTGACTGCACCTTCTCTTAGCGTGAACAGCAGGAACAGGTACGTAACCACTGCCGCGGAATATCAGTAGTAAGTGCAGCACTTCCACATCGTAGCTATAAGCCTGAAAAGGCGCAACACTCATCCACACAACGAGGACTCCACAACACCGTAAAGGGCTAATGAAGTTGCTGTATGCCTGTGATGTTGAAGTATGCCGCTTCACGGATATCCTCCAGCAAGAATTTTTTTATGCGTTTTCTTGAAGGTGAGGTATCTGATTTAAAATTTTAATTTCAGCGTCTTCATGTCTTGCCCTCTCCCCTCGTCACTTTTTGCACGCTGAAAGGTCGGCGCTCATCCCCCGGCGCCTCTGCCAATGGCGGAGCTAGGCCGCTTATAGGCTGCGGCCAAGGTAGCTGCCTAACGTCTAAAATAATCTAATAGTTACCTCTGAGCTGGTACACGAGAGATGGTGCTAGAATGGGAGGGTGGGAGGAGGGTGCGAGAATGAAAAAGACACCGTAAATGGCTCGCCTAAACTCTCGTGTGTGATTGTGGGTTCTCTGCGGCGTGTAAAAGTGCATTATTTGGCTCTGCTGTTGATGAAGACACAATGCACTGATTGAGCGAGTTGATGTGCTCTCCACAGAAGAGCGTTCAGAGCCCCCTGAATGTCAAACGCATCTGACGATCAACTTTTGGTGCAGGGGGTACCAACGAATGAACGAGCAGCATAGTGCAGGAGTGAGGCGCCAGCTTCAAGCCAGGCCTTTGGTTTGGGGTTCGCAGCACGGTTTAGTGAATTTAGATAAACTACCGCTGAACACTAACGCATCGCGCAGCTCAGCGACAATGCAAGATTATGGTAAACGCCGCTAGGTGAATCACCCACGTCATGGCGCTGAACCCTACTTCTACTGCGGACCGATGGCGGCAGCATGATATGTGATGTTGGAGTGAGCGCTGCTTTCGAAACAGTCGTCGAAGAAAATTATGGTGCTCTTGCTACGAAAATATTTCTAAAGCCGAATGCCATGATCAAATTTTGCGAATATTTTCCTCCTGAAATATTTTTTTTCCTTCAGTATGCCAAACTGGAGAACATTCAACAAGGTGAAGCTTTGGGCCAGTTGATCTGACAAGTTGAAGAGGAGGAATAGCCGCGAACTTGACGAAGACCGCTGGTCCTGTCTTCTTCTCGTTCTTAAGTCTCTACCAAGTTCGCGGTTATTCCTCCTCTTCAACATGGAGAACATTCGATGCACTATTTAAAATTCTCACTTTTCGCAAACTTGCAGCCGTTCCGCCTTCAAGTACGCGAAAGCACCCCGCCGGCTTCAACGGCGCCCGTCACAACGGTACTAGGGGACGAACCTACGCTGACGTGCGAAAGGCAACTTCGGCTTGGGTTCCGCTGCCCACTGGCTCACTGCTCCTCAGCGCGTGCCGGTAATCTCAAGTTTGGTCGCGCAACAACAGCGCCACGCTGCTGCCCTAACGGCAAACAACAAAACTAGTGATACTTAGACGGGGCTGGTTTGTTCAAGGTGGTGGCGGCGGCACGCGCGCAAGCGAGCTCTTCTGTGTGACCGAGGAGCAGCAAGAGGCCACTGCTCAGCTAGTTTCGTGTGCTCATTTGAAAGGCATAATGCGCGAAAGTGAATGCTTGGGCGTGTAAGTGCATACTGAACATACACTCGTAGCACGCAGAAGAGTGTGCATTCATTAATTCTGCCTGAGTACTTCTTCGTTGCGTTCCTTATACTCTGGACAAAATGGCAATTTCGCAGTGGAAAAAAGGGGACCCTCTGTATAAGGGTAACGAACAAAGGTTTGTGTTTGGGGCGTGTACAATAGTACAGGGTCGTCCAAAAGTTCCCAGGCCACAGGGTCCGCTTTAGAGCGCTATAGTTGGGCAGCTACGACACCCCTGGAGCCAAAAATCTCTGTAGAGGATAGTAGAAGTACTATTCTCACATCTGAGAACCTTGATGTCTTTGATGCTATCGTAAGTGGCAGTATACGCCGCTCGAAAGCAGACCCTGTGGCCTTCGAACTTTTGACGGACCCTGTACATAGAATTGCAAGGAACGAGATACAGCGGTGATGCTGTATTGATTCGCAGGTAAGTGTTACGAAAAATGAAGAAGGGTAAATGGTAAGCATTTTCACCATGGCATGATAATAGACAAATACTAAGCAGCGTGTCCCATGATCAGGCGTAGATTTTGCACTTACCTTCTATTTAGTACTTCGGCCCTTGCCGTAATGTTCCAGAAGCACAATGAAACACAGAATTAGAAGAAGAGGCTTTGTTTAAAGATTTTCTTTTTTGAGACAGTAGAACGCTTCCAGCGGGCGTTTATACCCATGCTTGCTGCGCAAAGGTGTCACGAGCACGTCAGTGCAGAGCCCTAGCCGTTCGCCACGCATGAAAGCCGAACGTAGTGTTCGCACAGCAAGATTTATGTCTTTAAAGTCAATATTCTCACAAGCCACAAGTGCTTGCCTCGAGTAAATAAGCTAAAATTATGGAAGGAGCAGTTCATTTGCCCTCGTCGCTTAGTGTTACAGCGGATGGAGAACCAAGTTTTCTACGTTCCGAGACGTTTCAGTAGACTAGTTTGCCCGAATTTGTGGGCGATTTTTCCGTTTACTTTGGTGTTTAGTCGGCGTTAGGGCACGATAACTTTTTTAGAGAAGCATAACAACGATAAAGCATTGTGCGCGTACATGTTGCATGCGGGAGAAGAGGATTTTTTTGTTGTTTAGGCAACAGAGGTGAAGATACACAGGACCAGCTTAGATAACCGAAGATTTGTTTTATCTCCCTATTCTCGTCTACCGTGGATCAAGATGATCTACCAGCTAAAAAAGTGTTACATCCTTCATGACACAACCAAGATTCGCGAGATCAGAAGTAGAGTGCACCGCTTCGTTTCGAAGCGCTGATTTTTTGATATATTGTACTAGAAAATCGCAAACCAACGTTATAGCATACGTCGATCATGGCGTGACAATGATCCTAAGCCGCACCTTTCGCGTTTAGCCGTGCGTCATGTTAGTGTCAATACGGTGCTTGCTCGACACGGACGTGATCGACGAGTTTTTCTGCTTTGAGCAAGTTCACTTACGGAGAATGTGTCTGCCCAGCTGTCACGTCTTTTAAAAGCGGAGCAGCAAGCTCCATAATGTGCCGCTACAGATAATGAGCGCGACTACACGAGTATGCTGGGACGACAAGCACAGTCACGGCGGGAATGCGCGCACGCCTTGCCACCATGACAATACGGCGATAATTGGGGCCAGTTGGTATAACAGTTTCCGAATCGAAATGCTGAGGAATAAGCGCTCAGTCTGTTCGATGTATTTCTCCTCAGGTCATTCTGCGAGGGCGCTTCCCCTGCAAAAATTAGCCGGCATGACAGACGCCCGATGCGTGGGAAAAAGTCCCAGCAGTTATTTTAATACCAAAATGACGCTCATTGTCACCTCTGCGGGGTTTTAGAGCGTACATACTATTTTATATTGGGCACCGTAATTTTAAAGAAACCTTATCTACTTTCTGATTCGGGCATGGACTGTCATGCTTCCTTGTGTGGCCAACCGCAGCTGCACCTTAATGGGCAGAAGCCGGGACTAGCTACACTGTGTAATCGGGTTATTTTAAGCATTTATTTCCTAGTTGGCGGCTTTTTGTGAGAAAGCTCTACTTCACGATGTCTAATCGGCTCAGTGACTTTGTGTGAAGCTTGACCTTGAATTTGACCTCGGCAAAATTTTAATTAGAATAAATTTTTCCGCTACTAGGATTCCAACCCCTGGCGGCGCGAACAGATCAACTTCCCTGGCCACTCACGAGAGCCCATGCTATCGGCGCAGCCGATCACGCCTCGTGTTAAACTGCAACACACTCGCACGCTGTGCACTGCACACAACCAATACTACTATCGAAATAATATCTTCGCCACAGGTGTCGAAGACTCAGAAAAGCAAAACCATGAGCCAACGAGGCTAAACACATGCTTTCGTACATATACTCGGTTTAACTACGTTATAACCATACTAGTTTTCTTGAGCAAAGCATTGATGCGACACGGCTCTCGCCGCTCTGCAAGCTCTCATCTCGCACAGCGGTCGCTAGCCCAGAGAACCTGCTCTTGTCCCTTGTGGCTCTTCTTCTCTCTTGTCCCTTCCTTTTTGCTCAGTTATTCTTTGTTATCCTAATCTGTGGGCACGCAAAATGTGATACGAACGGGCAACATGTGCTCAGTGAAATAAATGGCGTGGCTGGAAAGCAAGACGTCGTTTGGAGAAACGAAACAGAAGAAGCTGTCATTCTATTTCGACATGGTCGTACTATGGCAGTCTTGAATGCGGTGCGCAGAAGATATACAATTAACAATACAGAATATATGCGGAATGCTTTTTTAAAACATGCAAATACTCATGCTAAGTTTTTATGGCAACCTCTAATCTGCACTCAGGTGAGTTTTAACATGGTACGCATTTTGGTATTTTTCGTTTAGCTTACATACACTTTAAATTCAGAAAAGAATCACCTGCTGGACAACACTGTTTACCTGAAGGATTCATATCACCATATCAACCTCCTGAAAAAAGCTGCTGAAGATAAATGGAGGTACGGCCACAAAATTAAGCAGCCCGCTTCACGTTTGAGCATATCTGACAAGTGTTTTGGAGAAAGCGCGAAAGTCTTTTCAGGCGCTATGTGCGGGTGCACTATCCTCCTAGCCTAGACATTTAGTATATCCTTGCTTTCGCTAGGTTAGCCCGGGCAGAAGTTGCATTGCCCAAGCGTCTTCTATATTACTAGGGCCGGGACTGGAGAGCTCTAACTCGCTACGTTCGCATCTTTCGCATGAAGGATAATATTTTGCTTCGCCGAAAAGAGCCAGCACCCCGCATAGAGGTGTCAGAAAAATTTCCCGGCACATTTCTAATTTATCCATGCAGCGTAAAATTCCTTCGAGGAAGAAACAAGCAGAAGAAGCCCGATGTGTTTTTCTTCAATATGTCAACAGTGCATGAATAAAGCGATCGCAAGAGACAACAGCAAAGTAGTAAAGCTGCAAAATTTTACTCTAATCTTCGTTCGCTTTACTTCTTTTTTTTTCTCCGAAAATCCGTATGGGTGGGCGATATTATCGCCAGAAGCTCATCTTGTGTCCCTGTAAGCGATTGAACAATTACCCTTTGCTAAGGTCCGCTGAAAGGGCAAGACGACAACTGCTTTTAAAACTGCGCCTTAAGCGTAGAACCCGCCACTCATCCACCGCAGTGTCCCGAGAGCGGAGGAAAGGTCCACTTCCTTGCACCATCGCAGCTTTGCTCCTGGCTGTTGTAAACGATCTTAGGAACTATCGAGAAATCGGCTCAAAGCTGAGGCGGCGGCGCGAAATAGTCCCAGAAGGATCGGCAGCACGTGGTAGCATTTGTTTGCTCCTCTGCGGGTGCTTCGTCAGCTCATTCAGACGTTGTCGCATTTTAAGAGCCTGAGCTCTCACTTATCACGTTTCGAGATTTCGTGGGGTCTGCTACGACCCTGAGATCATAGCGCCATCTGTGGCAGCAACTACTCATCACGTTTCAAGATTCCGTGGGGTCTGCTACCACCCTGAGATCACGGCGCCATCTGTGGCAGCAACTACAAAGCAGCACATCTAGCACTAAAACTTGTAGCGCCATCTACAATAGCACTGCAGAGACAACCACCTGCCGCGTGCCAGTGATGACGTGCCAGTCCAATATGGTGGATGGAGGTGGAACTATGTGAGTATGATGTGAGATGAGAAATGCTGTGATTTGTGTGATGGTCGCCATATGTGCAACTGAAATGTCTGTGAGTGTGTTTATCATATGGGAAAATAAACGTACAAATTCGTATTTCCATTGGTGTATCTCCCTTTAATCTCATTCATTTCCATTTTAGTAAACCAAACAACTAACGGCCGTTATTTGAACGTCCTCTGGACGGTGGCGGCCTTTTTTTCCCTATGAAAATGCTGGCAGTTTTCGCAACGCAGACGCCCACACAGCTGCCGCGCCGCGATGGCTTCTGGGGAGAACAAGCCCTACTTACTCCCGCTGCGTGTTGCTGCTGTGTACGAAGCACTTTCGGATGTCGCCCCGGAAAATCGTGGCAAAACGAGAGGTCGCCCGCTCTGCAGCGCGTCTATTAAGGCGGAAGCCTTTAATGCCTCATCGTTGTAAGCAGGAGCTGTCGACAGAAATGTCACGCAATTCAATTGGTCGAAACGGTCGTTACGTCACAGTGCGCGAACGTCAAACGGGCCAATTGTACTTTGGCTACTAACCATGCAACCAATCGTAGCGATCGTATAGTGATGCTCCAATTAAGTTTGACTGAGTTTAGTTAATTGCTTACTTAACCAATTAGTCTAATTAGCCTTTCTAGTCAGACCAGATAAATAAATAAAAATGGCTGAGGCTTAGCTAAGGTTAAGCCTAATCAGATGCGAAGCATATTGATGGCTAGGCTTGGTAATACATGGCTTTCCTTGGTTGAATACTTGGTCATTTTAATACTACCACTAGAAGTGTAGCAAGGATTGCAGTGGCAGCTATATACGGGATCATCGGTGAATTCAATGCAGAGTGTACAACCGCTGCCCCAGCACCGGCTACAACAGCTTTTGCTTCTCGTTCAAATCAGCCCTGCTTCTAGGCGGCATCCCAACACCTGGCCGCCTCGTAAGTGACCGGAGAGCGAGGCAAGCTAAGCTTTATAAATAGCGCCCACCAAACGGGCAACTAAGAAGGCCCAGACTTGAGCTGCAAAATAAAAGTTACCTCTCTCTCTCAGCTTTATACCGCTGCTGTAGCGTCACGTGGTTAGCTGCAGCGCCTCTGATGTGGAGCCTCCACCGCCGCGGCCGACCGCGCGAGCCGGCAGCCCATCTCTCCTCTGCTGTGACGTCATGTTGTCACGTGGTCAGCCGCCGCGCCTCTGATGTGGAGCCTCCACCGCCGCGACCGACCGCGCGAGCCGGCAGCCCATCTCTCCTCTGCTGTGACGTCATGTTGTCCCGTGGTGTCACGTGGTCACGCTAAAGGTCAATGGTAGCTCCACCGCCGCGCTCGACGGGCTGTAGTGTAGCTCTAGTAATATGCTTCGCATAAAACAGAGTAAGAAATTGGCCGAGCTTGGGAATCGAACCCCGGTCTCCGGAGTGCGAGTCCACCACGCTACCACTCCGCCATACCAGCTCGATGGTTTGGAATGAACAAAGGTGCGTCTAGTGAATACGATGTCTTCGTTCACTCCGATCTTCCTCCTTTCCTGTTACGGCGAGGTTTAGGTGTCCGCCGTGATATAAGAGACAGATACATTTCCTTTCCTCAAAACCAATTTACCAACGAGCAAGGCGTATTTGTCCGCGTTTCAGATCGGTCCAAATTGTCGTGACGTCACCGCGCGCGAATTTTGATGGGTGTCCACCAAAATATGTGAGACAGTTACTGGGCAACTTCCTTTCCTCAAATACAATTTTCGACTAGTGTCTACTGAGATATGTGAGGCAGTTAATGCGTAATTTCCTTTACTCAAATACAATTTCCATTTCCTTCACTACGACCCCTCTTTCTTCTTTCACTCACACTTTCTCCCTTCCTGTACGGTGCGGCTTAGGTGTCCACCGAGATGACACAGAATTACAGCCCCATATCCTTTCCTCAAAAAGCGTTGCGTTCAAAGGGCAACGCATCGCGCCGAACGGGTGGCGGCGTTCCGTGGACTCCCTGGCAGCGCTACAACCCGCTGTCGCGTTCCACTCCTAAAGGCAAAGCTTAAGCGTCATTAATAGGCAGTTAATTAATGCACCAACAAAATGTACAGTGAACAATCGCGTAGCAGAATGCAGCTCTCAGGCTTTCGCCTTTCATCACTTTAGCCGCTAAAGTTACTCGTAATTTTTTCTACTTCATCGAGCTTGAAAACCCGGGAATTATTGTTCTATTGTGCAACCAATGCCAGCAGCCCGAAGAAGAGACAGCTTTAAGTGCAGAAAGTGCCTATTGTCAAATCTGTCACAGCGTCAATGGTAGTTGCTCGCGGCATTTCCAGAGAGACGACTTCTTTCTTCTAGGCAAGCATTCACTGCCATAAAAGCTTTATTTGGTTTTAATTGAACGACTAGGGTGGTGATCATCGCTGGTCGTTGTAATTGTTACCGCGACGCAACATAATGCTCGCAAAATTGTACCTCGATGTTTTATATTTATATATTTAGATAATTTCGTACTGCTGCATGTTCATTACATAGACAATCGTGTTTCACTTCCCTAAAAGCAAAACAAAGCGAAGAGACCTGTGCTACGCGTGCCATCACTCCTCCGAGTGCTAGCCTCAACTAGGTGGTCTTGAGTCCATGCCTCAATGTGCAGGTGTAAACAGGCTTGTATCGGAGCGCTCGATAGCAAATCCAGCGGTATTTCACAGCAGGTGCAGCATTTGACGGCCAGTGCTTGTATTGAAGCGAAGCTGTATAAAGAATTGGCAGTGGTTTAGCTCTGGTTAAACCTGGAGAATTGCGAAAGCATTGAGGAAAGAGAGATAGGCGATGGAGAGCGCGCGGCAGCGGCGGCGGCCCCGGCACGCTAGTTATGCGGCGCTACTGGGCATGCGCAACTGGTGAGCGTGGCGGCGGCACATCTGAGTCACCCGCGCAGCGACAGTGGCGGCGCGCCAACTGTGCGCCCTGTGACGTCACTGCTCCTCGCGCATGCGCAGTATGCCATTTCGTCAGCTCCGCGAAATGGCTCGGCGACTCGCGTAGTGTTGCCTTCGCAACAAAATAACAGCAAGTAACCAGCAAGTACGTTCCCCTAACCCCAACCACGATTTGTTACGCAGCACACCGCTCCAGCCCTCTAAATAAGTCTTCCCATGAATGTACGCACAAGGACGCATGCTTCCTCGACTGAAGTGATGGACAAATGCTACTCGGGCTGAGCACGCTGAATTGAGATCCAAGCAGCCGCCGCGATCGCTTAGTGCTTATGGCGTTAGGCTGCTGACCCGAAGGACGAGGGTTCGACTCTGGCCGCGGCGGTTGAATTTCGATCTAGGCGAAATTCTAGAGGCCCGTGTAATGTGCGATAAGAATCCCGGGTGGTCGAAATTTCCGGAGCCCTTCACTACGGTGTCCATCATAGCCTGAGTAGCATTGGGACGTTAAACTCCAATAAACCCATAAAATCCAAGCACGCGATGGTGGAAAGCGAAAACATAGCGAATCATTCTAGCTTTCAGTGTTTTACAATGATTTCTCAAAGATATGGTGACCTCAACCATGCAACTGTAAACCAAGCCTTGCAAGAATTTTTCTTACTTTCCTGCCGTGTAGGAACACTCTGCGCTGGTGATAGTGACGTCGCTGAAAACGTCCCGGAGGGTGGGCGACTCCTGTGTGAGGTTCTGTTTGCATAGCAAACGTGCGCATACTGATGTTGACGACCTCCAGCTTGTCATCAGTTCTGCGTTTTGCAAAAGCAAATGCAAAGTGTTTAGCTAAAGCTAGGCGCTGACCTTCGCGTAATCCAGTAAACTTGTGATTGGCCTAATCTGTTCAAAGACGGAGCCCTCTTCACGGTGGCATCTTGGTTTGACTGCGGCGCCCTCTGTAATTCGGCAAAATCCCCAGCTCTGCGCCTAATATGAATACCTCGTTTCACTTTGAGATGCGTTCAGTATAGCATCTCTGCCGGTGCATGGTGCTCACCGAATATATGTATTTAGTCTGTCTTCAACCTAAGCATTCTTTTGTTCTTTGGAAAACCCGTGGGTGAATCTGGTCAAAGGGTCATATAGTATTAAGTTTGGAAAATATTACATTGCTAATTGAACTTGTTCTGAACCAGTTGCCTAATTTTTAATGCTTTTGTCTTCTGCCTGATAATTTCTTGAAAGCTTGTTATTCATGCCGCTCATTTGAAAGCTTTTGCTGTCGTGTGACTCCCCACCTTCCAAGCTAAGAATGAGGGTCATTTTTGTCATCTGTTTGCCCTGCACTTAGGAAAGCCTTGTGTACGGCTGGTACAGGTGTGACCCAACGACCAGGTCTGCAGACGGGAACGAGAAGGTCCCTCATTACAAGCTTTAGTTGGTGTTGATGACACGCGGTTACGGAAGGTGAAGGCCAAGGTACTCTTCAAATTGCTCGTAACAGATAAGAGGGGCCAGGGGTGTTCCCCGAACGGTGTTCCCATGACCTATGTTTCCTGAGCAGAACGAGGTTCTGATGGACGCGTCGTCCATCCTTGCGATTGAGAAGTTCGCGATCTGCCTGATATTGAAATGGAAATGCCCGTATGTGCCCTACTAGAAAGAACACCCTATCTTTCCAAAGACTGGAGTGTTAAGGGGAGGGCGGGGGTGAGTTGATGTGGCGACTGCGCATTATAGTTCGTCACACTTCCTGGTAAAACAGGTCATCAACGCTGCTGCAAGGCAGGAGATTAGCTGCGCACTGTTGTCGTGGTCTCGAAACAGAGTTAATTAGCTTTCTGGGAGGACTGTTCGACCGCGAACGATCACGGGTTGCTCCGATGCCATAGTGGGCCCCATATTTGAGACCAAAAATAGAGCTGAAGCCTTCTCCTAGTTCTAATCCGGTTATTGCCAGTTTTTTCGAACTGCACTGTGGGAGCTACGCCTTGGCCTAATCATGGCGCCCTTTACATCACGTGCCGTCCACGTGCACGAATGACACTGCACGTCGAACAAGCTAAAGGATGCATAGACTGGGACAATTAACCAAAAATGATGTTTTTTGTGGGCATATTGCCACATTCACATGCTTGCGACAATACACGACACTAGTGCCGCTTAGGTAATGCGATACGCCAGCTTGTATATGTCGCGAATTTCGAAGGCAAGCATAGATACGTCGCGAAGGCGAAGCTTGAAACCAACATAGAACCCAGCGCCAGCCACATCAGGTATGGCTTAGGAACGGAAGCGCCAAATTAAATGTGTGAGGAAGCAAAAAAATATTATTGGTTACATATTTGTGGCTTATAGTGATTTAAAACACTATTCTAGTTACTCGATCGTTTTGAAATGATTTAGTTCTGTACATTTTATCGGAATGTACAACACTTCTTTTAATAATATGCTTATATTTTGGCGTTTCCTCACAGCAGCGAGTAGTGGCGCTCATGTCATCAGTCTTTGTTATTCTGAGCATGCTTGCCGCAAGCTATCGACCTTCCCCAGCGTCTTGCGTCACCTCGTGTATTCATTGCTTGCGGCTGCTCGCCTTTTGTCAACGTTAATTTGAAGTTATTGGCTACCTTTTTACCATTCAGTTTCTTACTTTTAAAACGAGAGAGATGGCAGCCCTACATTTGATCCACGAATCACGCCCGAGGCATGCCGGGAAGGTAGAGCCTTCGGTATTAACATGTGGTAGCTTGTTGACATTATATAGAGGCTTCGGTATTGAGATGTGGTAGCTTGTTCACTCTCCAATGATTTCTCGGTTATTAAGTTTCTCTTCCATTGACGTTTTGTGTACTGTGTGGTAGTGTTGGTAACCCACTACGCACGCAGTTAGTTCGAGATCCGAAACATCCGAGGGCGCTTGCCTCGATGTGAGCTGAGTACAGTGTTTAGCAGGCCCCAAGCATGCCGGGAAGATAGAGGCTTCGGTATTAACATGTGGTTACTTGTTGACTTTATACACAGCCTTCGGTATTGAGATGTGGTAGCTTGTTCACTGTGCAATGATTTCTTGGTTATCAAGGTTCTCTTTCATTGATGTTTTGTGCACTGTGTGGTGGTGTAGTTATCCCACTACGCACAAAGTTAGTGTCGTTTTGTGCATGGACCGACAAAGCAGTGCCCACTCATCGGGGAGCGTTGCCACTGTGGCCCAGAAACCCAACGGCCTGTAAAAACATTTCGCTGGTTACCGATTTAGAGGCGGTGGCAATACGAGCCCTAATTTTTGGGAAAACAGTAATATTATGCTCTCTGTATATCCCACGGCGATCAGTTTGAAAGACTCACTGACCGGATTCCGGAACCGTTCTTGCTGGTTGGAGATTATAGTGCACATCATCACTATTGAGATGTAAAAGAACTGATTCCAGAGTTGCGCTAATCGAAAGTTTTTTTTCCTTGGATCCTGTATATCGAACAAGAAAAAGGAACCAACATACGTTAACATAGCAAACACCCCGCATTATACCTTGTTATCGGCTCCACATCGCTCTTGAGGGCCGCTTAGTGGGCTGTGAATAATAGTCTATATTGGACTGACCACTTTCGTATTTATTTGAAAAATACACGATAAATAAATTTAAGCCTAAATAACACCTGTAAGTTTCCAGAACAGACGGCTGCTTGGAAAAGTTCAGAGACCTCTCAGAGTTGCCTCCTTCAGCAATTTCACACTTGGGCATTATACTGAATTATACTGCATTATACATTATACTTCAGATCACTGGTGCTGATGAGAAATGCATTCCACCGACATCTTGCAAAATACAAAAAAAAACATACTCCATGGTGGAATTCGCAATGCAATGTAGCTTGTAAGAATCATGGTCGAATTTCTCAGGTATTCTACAGTCGACAACTTCATAAATTTTAAGTGGGTAAAAGCCAAGAGTAGATGCATTCGTCGTCAGTCCAACCGGGAAAATTGGAAATCCTTTTTCACATCGGTAAACACCTACAAACTCACTAAATTTTACAACAGATTGAGAGCGCTAACAGGCCGTAGTGCACACCCAACAGCTATTGTCACCACTGCCGGTGATTCACCTGGGCACCAAGCAGATGCATTAGGGGAGCATTCTGAATATGTATTTAGCTCGGCAGCTTCACGGATTCTTTCCTGAAGTGCATAATAGCGGAGGAAAGAAAACTTATCTGCGGCCACCACCGTTTGGGAGACATTGAAGTAACGAGAGTTAGTTGTGTCATACTCAGATAGTTCCACCTCTATCCACCATATTGGACCGTGACGTCATCATTGGCGCGCGGCAGGTGGTTATTTCTACAATGCTGTTGCAGATGGCGCTACAAGTCTCAATGCGGGATGTGCTGTTTTCTAGTTGCTGCTCCAGATGCCGCTGTAATCCCAGAGTGCTAAAACCATGGAGGAAAAAAATATAGGAGAGAGTGCGCTCAGCCTGTGCAAGCCATCCTCCTCTGACGCCGCTGCCGAGGGCCCTTTTGCGCATTGACTCTTGGGAAATAGGCCCACCACAGTTACCAGACTGCCAACCAGCGGTCCTTTTTAGTGAACGCCCGTGCTCCGATGCAGCGCAGAAGCGCAGCGCCTGTGTTGCAGCTTTGGCGGAATGCGTACCGAGCTCGAGGTTGTCTGAAGGCTCCGCGTCTCAACACTTCTGTTGATTACACTCTCGAGTTTTTGGGTGCACTGTAGAAAACTGCAGGTAAACTTTTCATCAAAGGCTGCGGCCGCGACCTCGTCACTGTTCAACTGTGGGTCATAAAGAGAATAGAGTAATTCCTTTCGTCGTTTTAAACACATATGGAGCGTTTATTTCAGCGCATGCTATAAGCGGCGAACTCGAGAGTAGGCGAAGAAAACGAGCCTCTGTAAAAGGGCACAGTGGCTTCCAGAGCGCTCACGGCGCACGGACGTGTTTAACGAGCGCTCCGGCGCGCTGCGCAACATTCTATTTCTCGGGCAGGCGGACTTCGGCCCGCCCATGGGCCCGCCGTTCTCCGCTATTCTCGAGGCACAAGTCGTGCCGAGTACGCTCGCGCACATACGCAGTTCCGGCGTGAAATGCAGCAGTGAAATATTTATCTCTCCCGCTGTCGAGAGAGTGCCGGCGGTTTTACGTCGGCCCCTGCGCGGGGTCTCCCGGCCACTGCGCACAATCACTTACAAAAAGAAGTAAACTGTATGTACTACGTAGCCGCGCGCACGCAGCGTCCTGTCTCGGACTATTCGCGCGCGCGGCACACTGCACTGGCGGCCGGGGTGGGGCGCCCGGCCGCGTATACCGTACGAGGTAGCACCCACGGAGCGCTCGTGTCACGCGTGCACTACCTGGCGAAAAGCAAGCGGGAAGTCAAGTCCGCCTGCTCATGAACGCACAGAGGCTCACCATTGTTCCGTCACGGGTGCGCGCATTGCCGCGCGGCCACAGGAGCGCTTCGATACTGTCCGGGATGATTCCCAGCGCCCTGTAGGCCGCGAGCATCAGCAAGTCTAGAGATGTAAAATTTCAAGAAATTTTGAATGGCATGAAAAAAAACGTTTTTTTTCAAGGTTTCTTTCATGAAAAATTGGAAATTTTGCAAAACGTGACAAAAACAGAATTATTTGCAAAAGCACAACGATCAATAATAATGCTCCGAAGTTCAGTCGCATATGCAGTTACAGATGCAGTTACAGAGGCCGTCGCCTTTCTCGACGACGTGGATAGGTTGCCGAATCTGTGCCCCGTACAGGTGAATCTTCACGACGATGCCGCACCAAGTAACGCCCTTCAGAAGGTTAAAATCAACCCGGAGTTGTCACCTCATCAGAAGAACCTTCTGTCGTCGCTGCTACTTGATTTTAAAGATTGCTTCGCGGCGAGCTCCAAGGTCGGACGTACGCCGGTAGCCAAGCATCGCATTGTCACCGATTCGACCACGCCACCAGTTTGTCAGCGTCCATACCGCGTTTCGCCTAAAGAGCGCGAGGCTATTAGAACGCAAGTCGATGAAATGCTTGCAGACGGTGTTATACAGCCGTCAACAAGTCCGTGGGCGTCGCCGGTGGTCCTGGTGAAAAAGAAAGACAACACGTTGCGATTCTGTGTTGATTACAGGAAACTGAATAATGTTACCAAAAAGGACGTATACCCACTCCCGAGGATCGATGATGCCCTCGACCGACTCCGGGACGCCAGGTTCTTCTCTTCCTTAGATCTGAAAAGCGGATATTGGCAGATCGAGGTGGACGAGCGAAACCGCGAGAAAACGGCTTTCGTGACACCCGACGGTCTGTACGAATTTAAGGTGCTCCCATTTGGACTTTGCTCCGCTCCGGCCACATTTCAACGCATGATGGACACTGTTTTAGCTGGTTTGAAGTGGCAGTCGTGCCTTGTGTACCTGGACGACGTGGTCATCTTTTCGTCTAGCTTCGAACAACACTTGCAGCGATTGCGCATTGTCCTTCAAGCCCTCCAGTCTGCACAACTAACTATCAAGCCAGAGAAATGCCATTTCGCCTTCGAGGAGCTCCGTTTCTTAGGACATGTTGTCAGCGCACAAGGTGTTCTTCCAGACCCCGACAAGACTTCCGCCGTCTCCCGTTTCCCACGCCCAACCGACAAGAAGGCCCTCCGACGTTTTTTGGGCCTCTGCTCGTATTACCGCCGCTTTGTTAAAGATTTTTCTCGCCTAGCTGAGCCATTGACTGCCATGACTCGAGATGACACACCCTTCGTATGGGGAAGTGCCCAAGACGCAGCCTTCGAGGAACTCCGCTGCCGCCTTCAAAGTCCACCAATACTAGCTCATTTCGACTAGAATGCAGAGACTGATGTCCACACTGACGCCAGCAATGTCGGCCTCGGAGCGATCCTCGTACAGTGGCAGGACGGCGCAGAGCGAGTAATCGCTTATGCGAGCCGTACACTTTCTCGATCGGAACGGAACTATTCGACGACAGAAAAGGAGTGCCTTGCCGTCATCTGGGCTCTGAGTAAGTTTCGACCTTACATCTACGGCCGACCGTTTCGTGTTGTCAGCGATCATCACTCGCTATGCTGGCTAGCCAGCATTCAAGACTCTTCCGGCCGGTTGGCTAGATGGAGCCTCCGTTTACAGGAGTACGACGTTACGGTCGTCTATAAATCGGGTCGGCAGCACCAAGACGCGGACTGTTTATCACGTGCGCCCGTGGAACCGGCTACGCAAGACATCACCGAAGATTGCCCTACTCTTTGTGCCATTAGCATCTCCCGTATGGCGCAGCTTCAACGAGCAGATTCTGAGTTGGCGCCACTCGTTAAGTATCTGGAGGGTTTGAATGCTCATGTACCTCGTGTGTTTCGCCGTGGACTACAGTCCTTCATTCTGCGGCGTGGAGTCCTCTACAAGCGCAACTTTGACAGCAACAAGGAGACGTTTCTGCTTGTTGTGCCATCCCAGTTACGCTCCGAAATCTTAAGCGCTTGTCATGATGAACCATCCGCCGGCCACTTGGGGGTCAGTCGCACACTGGCAAAGATTCGGCTTAAGTATTACTGGCCCAATTTACTACAAACCGTGCGTAGATACGTAACAACATGCCGGGATTGCCAACGGCGCAAATCTCCTCCTCTAAAGCCAGCAGGCTTTCTGCAGCCCATAGCACCACCAAAGACCCCTTTTCAGCAAATTGGCATAGACCTCCTCGGCCCTTTTCCGAAGTCGTCCAGAGGAAAACGGTGGATTGCGGTCGCGACAGATTATTTGACCCGATACGCTGAGACCGCGTCACTTGCAAACGGTACTGCTGCTGAAGTCGCCGACTTCTTCGTCCACAACATCGTCCTGCGTCATGGCGCTCCTGCAGCTATCATTACTGACCGTGGAGCTGAATTTACGGCCCGCTTCACTCAGGCTGTACTCAAGCTCACGCACACCAGCCATAGACGTACAACGGCCTACCACCCGCAGACAAACGCCTTGGCGGAGCGCCTCAACAGGACCTTGACCGACATGCTTTCCATGTATATTGATATCGAGCACTAGACATGGGACGAAATTCTTCCATACGCAACATTCGCGTATAATACCGCGCAGCAAGAGACGACGCAGTTCACTCCGTTCGAATTAGTCTTCGGTCGACAGGTTACCACCCCCCTGGATGCTATGCTACCCGTGGACCCCCCTGACAGTGAGAGTGAACTTGATGTCGACGTCGCCACCTATGTTCAGCGTGCGGAAGAAGCGCGGCAACTGGCCAGACACCGCATTCATCGTCAGCAGCAGATCGATGCTGACCGCTACAACCTTGGACGCCGCCACGTTACCTACAACCCAGGCGACTATGTGTGGGTTTGGACGCCCGTTCGTCGCCGCGGGCTGTCCGAAAAGGAACTGCAGCGGCTGAACGAGGGCACCAGAGGAAACGGACCTCCACTTCAGTGTCGTCTACTTCTTGCGGCTGCGATCTTTTTCCTCTTCTCCGTCCAATCCTCGTGTCAATATTGTGAAACGAGCTTCTTGTTCTATTGCACCGAGAAGATAGATAATGATTTGCACTTCAAGCGAATATGGAGATATAAATATCATATTTGTGGAACGAACTTCTTGTTCTATTGCACTGAGAATGGGAACATGAAAACTGATCTATTAGTCACTCTATAAGTCACTCCACATTTCTCCACGTAAGTACCTCCACATTTTGTTAGATGGCAGTGCGAGTCCATCACGCTTGATCTCGTTTAGTATTACCAGAGTTTCAGGTGTTATTGTGTAGCCGTCCTACATAGTCTCTGTCGCCAAGAAGCTGGGCGTATTTGGCTAAAACCACTTAGGTGCACATCAGCCTATGTTATTTATGCCGTGGGTGTCGCGCTGTAGAATTTGCAGTCATTTTGTTCTACTTCAGCCATGAGTTCAAGTATTAGTGTGTTTTTAAGTCATGTCCGGGTCTTATATGTGACCTGGCCTTCAACCCGCTTGCTCGCAGCCCGAACATTTTAAAACCACTACCTGGTACCGGCGATGACAACTGCTCTCCAATCATTCAACGATGCATGCTATGTTGGTTTTCAAAGCAAAAACAAAAACCCAAACTGAAAGCAAGCAATCCTAAAACCTTGAAATTGCATTGTAAAATTTTCGATGTTTTTTTCCATTTTTTTCTCGTCTGAAAAAAACGAAAAAAAAAACGTTTTTTTTCCAAAATTGCAGTGTTTTTTTCAGGCCTTCACATCTCTACTCGAGACGCGGCGCAGCGAAGGAGCATGTGCTCCAATATCTCCACTGCGCCGCAGTCAGCGCACGCGTCGCTCGTGTGTGGCGGCCGCTAGCGGCCGCTGCAGCGAGCGAGCTGTTCGCGCTCACCACGGAGCCGTCAGTGAACACAAGCAGATGGTCGCGCAGTTGCTCGTAGAGCGAGAGAGCGAAACCGAAACCGAAATCCGGCTAAGAGCTACCGCTGCCTTGTCACGTGAGGGCCTATTTCCCATGATTCTTTCCATTATATTTTTTAAGACTAGGCTTCAAGATTGTGACGTCAGGGTCCCTCCTAGTTTTTTTCTTCCTCCATGACTAAAACCGCCTCAATAAACTAAAAGTAACTCTTCTCGTCTATCCTCCTCCTATGCCAGCATGGAGAAAAAAAAGTAAGGTGAGAGCGTGACGTCACGCGGCCAGCGTTCGCAAGCCGAGTGTTTACGAAGCCGTTTTCTCCCTCAGTTTTTCGCGCTCCGAGTCTCTCCTTTATGTTTTGATTCTGGTATGTTTTAGTGCGCGCGTATGTGCGCCCCGCGGCCATGGAGGAACAAAAACTGAGGAGGGAGCGTCCGGCGACAACCTTGAAGCCTCGTCTTAACAAGAAAAGATATAGCAAAAAAAAGACAGTGTGTCCCCCCGTGACCGCACCACGTGATAGCAAGCGGTAAAGTCTAGCCCCGCTGCGCGCACGCATGCGCCGACTAGCGCGGCAGACTAACTGTAGATCAACTTCCTTGCTGTAGACGCCCGCGCCGCGGGTCGCGCATACGCGCGCACTAAAACATACTGGAATCAAAACATAAAGGACCGGCTCGGAGAGCGAAAAACTGAGGGAGAAAACGACTTCAAAACACTCGGCTTACAAACGCTGGCCGCGTGACGTCATCCACCCTCCTTAGTTTTTTTTTCCTCCATGCCCGCGGCGCGGGCGTCTACAGGAGATGGTTGTATTAACTCTATGGTCTACAGCAAGGAGGTTCATCTACAGTCAGTCTGCCGCGCTAATCTGCGCATGCGCGTGTGCAGCGCGGCTAGATTTTACCGCACGCTATCACGTGGTGTGATCACGGGGGGACACACTTTTTTTACTATATCTTTACTTGTTAAGACTAGGCTTCAAGGTTGTCGCCGGCCGCTCCCTCCTCAGTTTTTTTTCCTCCATGTATGTCAGCGCTCCTTCTTTTGGCTCCTCCCGGACGCCGACGGTGGCGGCACCTAGGCACGGGGAAGCTAGCAGACGCTCCCAACGCTAGCCCCTTGGCTCGCAGTAAATTTCACGAGTGTTTTCTGCCTTGGCTTCGCTCAAATTGAGGTCATAGCATGGGAGATAAAAAGAATTAGTTACTCAAATAACTGCCCGATCAACGTTGCACTCCTTTATTGAAACGTTTTTTATTGCGATCAATTTGATTGCGTGGCACGCGAAAGGGGCGTATGCGGCCGAGAATATCCCCAGAGTGTTGTTTGTCAATGTTCGCGTTTTGAGGCGCAGGAGACCGCGTGCTCGAATCAATTGTTTGCTTTTTCTGCATTCGATTCAGCCGCAATGATATCATGGCACGGGGGATTAAAAAATTTTATAGGTATACTCAAACAACTGCCCCGACCAACGTTGCACTGCTTTATCGGAACTTTTTTTACTGCGATCGCTTTGACTGCGGTGCACACGGTGCAAATAGCATGTGCGAGCGAGCTCGCTGGACAGCATGAACATTCTCGAAGTGTTGTTTTTCGACCGGCGTCTTTTGCTCAATCTTATTTTAAAAACTTCGCCAAGAGTAAGTGGTACGAAATACACCAGACGTGCGGCCTAGGCTTTATATGAACGGATGGTGTAATGTTGCCATAATATATTCTTCTCTCAAAGGCGCGTTAGCTCGTGCAGTCGGCTGTGCGTAGGCGCCTATTAATCTCAGTTTTAATTTTTTTTTTACTGCAGGAAAGCGTAGCGATTATTTCGGAATTACTATATACCTCTACCCGCCGCGGTGGCTCAGTGGTTACGGCGCTCGGCTGCTGACCCGAAAGACGCGGGTTCGATCCCGGCCGCGTCGGCTGAATTTCTTGAAGGCGAAATTCTAGAGGCCCGTGTGCTGTGCGATGTCAGTGCACGTTAAAGAACCCCAGGTGGTCGAAATTTCCGGAGCCCTTCACTACGGCGTCTCTCATAGCCTCAGTCGCTTTGGGACATTAAACCCCAATCAACCAACCAACTATATACCTCGGACACCTCGCAGGCTAACGTTAAAAGGAACCGACTGACGGTAGTCCTTGCTGCTTGTTTGTGAATACCTATGCTAATGCGATGTCCTAGCTGCGCCATGTAACACAGTTGTGACATGAAGAATTTTGATGTAGGGTTAATTGTTTGGGTTGAATAAGAACAGTGAAAAAAGACTTTTAACCGCTGCTTCGCGCGCAGCTACAGCGCTCCGCGACTCACTGGAATGTTGTCTTTTTAAGTGATTGTCACATTGGGTCAGAATGCGCCATAAGGGCTTATAAGAGGACATTTTCTTCAATCATTTAATTGCTATGCATAATGCGCAGCAGCATTGGCTCCCGCTTTTAATTAATCGCTTTCGGTCGAAGCAGCGCAGAAAAAAAATGAAGTGCTAAAAAACGAAAGCTCGAACTCGCTCAGCCCTGTTCGAAGCAAAACGTTGTTCGTTTAGAAAGTAGCTTGGCGCGAAAATTAAAAATAAAAACAAAACAATCTGTGCAACTATGTTTGACGGAGGTCCTCGTTTTGATTATCAAGTATTGTCCACGCAGATATCTAGTATTCAAGCGATAGCTCGCCTACTATGCCTACGCACAGTAACGGCCGAGTTTGGTATGAACCCTTCAAGAACAAATACGGTCAGTAATGCGCGCAATATGAACGCTAGACATGCACCGCGAGCAGCATGAACTGCGGGGGCTTCAATAGCAGGAACCGCCCCTTTGGTATCGAGTTCGTGAGCGAAGAGGTCCAACTGCAACAAAACAAATACTTCCAGCGATGCACCGCGAGCAGCGAAACGGTGGAGTTCAAACAACATAAAGCGCAAGTTTTGAGTTCAGCCCGCGAACAAGACCGACTGCAACCACCAGTACACCAAGTAACGCGCGCTACATCAAAGCTACACCTGAAGAGCTTAGCAGAGCCAGCAGCCTGAACGGCGGGGCTAAGACAACCAGAAACACGACTTTCGTAGCCCGCGAGCGAACGAATCCGTCTACAACCATGCCAAACGGCATTAACTGCGAAGAAAGACTGCAGTCGCCCGAGCTTCACACCAAATCCTCCGCAAAACGCGACTTACAACTGAAGAGCGGCTGCTCGCATCGTAAATATGGGGATACAGCTCATTATCAATGCTTTCCCGGCCGATCCTGTACAGCAATACATTTCGGCGAGCCGCAATGCTCTTTACGAACGGAATGACGAAAAACCTCCTCCTTGCCTCCTCAGTTGTTCCGCCCGCCAGCGCAACAAAAGCTCGGCGTCGCCGCAGCGCGTAGACACCATCAAAGCTCGAGAAGCGCTTCCGCCAAAACTGTGCTGCACCAAAACAAAACGAAGCGCGATATCTACCCATGACAGTGGGGCCTCCGTCTGCTGCGGAACCAAAAAGCGCGCGTTAACACGTGACCACTGCGCCTCAGCCAATGAGAGGCTCAATTATCCGGCTGCGCGCTAGGAGAGAAGAAGAGTCGGAAAGTTCAAAGCTTTTCGCTACTTTTGCTTCACTGAGGGGCATTAAGGGTGGCAGCAGACCCCAGGAAATCTCGAAACGTGATGAGCATTTGCTGCCACAGATGGCGCTGTGATCTCAGCGTGGTAGCAGACCCCACAAAATCTCAGAATGTGATATGTAAGAGCTCACACTCTTAAAAGGCCATCGAGAGGAGGCTACAATGCCCACCATACGAGGGGATACCCAAAAGAAACCGGACTTATTTTTGTTTGAACTTATTTGTTCACGTTTTAAGCACAAACCTTCAATCTCCTTCAAAGTATTCCCCACTTGCAATGATACGCTTGTCGAATCTTTCATTCCATTTTTCAAAACATTGTTTAAATTAATCTTTTGTGATGCTTGACAGTGCCTCCGTCGTTTTTTTCTTCACCTCAGCAACATCACAGCAAATTTCAGAGGTCTTCTCTTCCTTGCACCAGAGGTGCCCCGTCAGAGACGGTTGGTTTAACTTGAAGACTAAAGCGTTCCTTCGCACCAGGGGTGCCCCGTCAGAGACGTTCTTGTGATGAGTTGGGATGCAGGGGTAAGACGAATACTTGATGTTTATGTATAGATATTTACAATCATATACAAGTTAAGGCACTAGAGATTAGGCAGCAAAAAGATACAAAACAACAAAAAGGTGGAACTGGCTAACACTAGGGGAGGCCCCTACTCGGCATAGCCGAAGATGCATAGCATCTCACCTTAGCGCAGAACGCTTTTTCTGGCGCCGGAGCCCGGTTTTAAAGACCTCAAGGCCCGGCCCACATTTGGTAGCACCCAATCATTCTACACTCTTCATATGATTGGCTAATCGAGAGCATGGCCAGCCCTCCAACTACCGTAGGGTAAGTCACCCTCTCCACCACAAAATAAAAATAAAAACAAACAGAAATACATATTCATGCCAGCCCATGCGCGAATGGGTAGCGCGGGGCGGGGGACACCCGTACTTCCCGGCTCATCCCGAAAAAGGAGACGCTCCGCGTTGAGCGCCCCCAGCCGCGTTCCAATGACCCCGCGTACACTACCGATCCCTTACACGCCCTTCCCATGATTCTACAAAGGGCTCAAATGCCACTTTTAGAATTATAACAAGAAGGGATCGGTACGGGTCACAAAACCACCCTGTGGGTGACATGCCGCAGCTACACCAGCACTGGCACCAACAAAACCAAAGGCAAAATGCACACAGGCAGCAACACAACATAAGCAAATGGCACAAATACACACGGTTGAATGCTTACTGTGCGCCGTAAAACGGAGTCCAAGTTTGTAGGCTGTACCCAGTTCACCAGCATGCACACCGTGGTCCTACCAGCGATGCGGCCATACGCTCGGCCTTCTCAAGCAGTCGACCACTCAGGTCGCCAGAATGATCACGCGCGTGTCGCAGAAGCGGAGCGGCATGCGAGAGGGGGATACCCTGCGCCTGGTTCAGAGCCTGGTGGTCAGTCGCGTGGGTTACGCCCTCCCGTACTTCAACCTAAACAAAGGAGAAGTGGATAGTGCAGATACCATACTCCGCAAAGCTTACAATGCAGCCCTGCATCTACTAATGAACACCTCCTACGAAAAACTACTGGCTCTTGGAATTCACAACACCTTCGAACAGATCAAAGAAGCCCAACTGGTCACGCAGTTAGCTAGGCTCCAGCAGACTCCTACGGGGCGCTCGCTCCTTAGGCGACTGGGGCTAGGCCGAACTGCGGAATTCGAGAATCGTACTGCGAGCATACCGGACGCAATTCGCCAGACGCTAAAGGTTCGCTCCCTTCCCCGGAACATGGACCCCAACTTGCATGCGGCCCGTAGGGCAGCCCGGGCTAGGTATGTACAACAAAATCTAGCTACAAAATCCACAACGGTATACACGGACGCGGCTCCGTATACAGGAAGCTCACATAACAGCACAGTGGCGGTAGTTATTGATTCGAACTTAAAGGAATTAGCTAGCGCCTCAGTGAGGAATTGCACGGTAACCGAAGGGGAGGAGCTGGCCGTAGCTATAGCGGCGGTACCCGGTTATCGAAGCAACATGTCCCTTACCATCTTACAGATTCAAGAGAAGCGTGCCGTAACTACATGACCGGCCGCATAGGTCGCGCCGCGCTCCGGCTCCTCCAGAGCGCAACCCCACCAAAAGTCACACATAGCATTTACTGGGTGCCAGGACACACCGACATAGCGGGGAACGAACGCGCCGACGAGGTAGCTCGAGGGTATACGAGCCGAGCTTCCTCCCAATCGGACGATCTACCCGACCGAGTCAGCCCTACGTACTCAGACATTCTCAACTACTATAAGGGGGTACGGATCCGCTATCCGCCGCCTCATCCTGATCTAAATCAACTAGAGGCAGTGTATTGGCGAAGATTGCAGACAGGAACATTCCCAAACCTGCATATCCTTAGCAAGATTTACCCGACGCAATATCGGGACACTTGCCCGTGGTGTGGCAGCAAACCATCGTTGTACCACGTCACGTGGGAATGCAGTAAAAACGACAATTTTCGCAAAGACCCGAGTGCAGAACAGTGAGAGAACCGGCTCTCCAGCGGCGATCTGGGTTGCCAACATGGTCTGATCCAGCACGCCCAACGAGCAGCGAAGCTCAGCGGGCCTTGAATAGGGGCACCGACCCTGTGAGAAGAAGGAAGATGGACCTCTTCTTTCTCGTCTGCTACTAGCACCTTTCTAGAGCAATAAAAGTCTTTCCTACCTTGTCACAAAGTGTGCGCATGCCTTATCTTTCTTTTTTCTTCTCCGACCAAACTGGCCCCGGCTGGCCACGGCGCCGGTAGTATGCGGGCATGTCGCGACGCAGCGGCGACGACTTTGCCTCCCCCCGCGTGGGCGTTGACCCCTCGCGACGCTGGGGGGTCAAGACTACGCCGCCCCCCTCCTCAGGATTATCGCCGGGAAGCGAGTGCTTTCGCGAGGGGGGGACGGGAAGCGGCCGGTGAATGCCCTAGCACCCGTCCCAACCTTGGGAAGTTAACATCGCTCCTCGTTAGGACCATACCTTTCCTTCGCATCCCCTTCAGTTTCTTCATGTTTCTTCTCCCCCCTTCTCAACATCTGTAAATCGTTGGTGCTCGGGGCCGAGAGGATTCGTTTGCTTTTATTAGTTTTTTTTTTGTTTGTCACGTGAACACGGTGGCGGGAAAATCACGACCGAGTTGGTTTAGAGATTTCGGTGCGTGCCGACGTGTGTAGGGTCAGCCAGGGCAGTGGTCGGCAAGCGAGCCTAGGCGGTGTCTGACGCGTGACGCGTGACGGCGGCCCCGAAAGACGCGTGGAAGACGCGTAACCCGTGGCCCAAGTTCGCCCGTATCCGCACCCCCCCATCAGCACCGCGCGCTTCCGCAGCCCGACGCTCCCTGCGACCGGACCTTGCCACTACGCAGCTAAGCCACCGTTTCTCACCACTCGCTCCACTCTTTTCTTTGTTCTGTCGCTGTTCTCGTCCTATTCTTTTGTACATTGCTTTAATCGTGTAACCTTGTTGTATAGTTCTCGCCCTGTTGTTTTCCTTCTTATTGTTAATAGTTGTTTGTGTGCTTCTGATTTTGTGCTTGTAATTCGTGTCGCGTCTCTGTATTGCCGCTGTTTTGTTGGGCCTTGTTTTGTAACTTTTGTTGTGCTGGTTTGCCCAAGTATAAAAGTGTTTGATAAGTAACCTGCCTACGCCTCATGCCTCCGGTCAACGGCTAATCAGGCGTGGCCCCTATCGCCGGTCAGCAGTCTAACCTCATCTTCCGCACGCGGGGTGGAGAAGTTAAGAAGAACTTCTTGTTGGGCGAGTTGGTGCATACTGTTGTAGGTACGAATTGCGCACAAAAGACACACACAGGAAAAAACACGAGGGAGACTGAAAGAGCGCAAACTATCAACTGGTGTTTATTCGATTCAGTGCCGCTTTATAGGCAGTGTGTACACGTGCCTACAAAGAGGGGAAGGAAAGGATAAGGAGGCAAATCAACCCTGCGCGACAATCCATCAAAACCGCTCCAAAAAATTCTTTTCCGCGTTGTACAATGAAACGGAGGTGTCACTCACACAATTATCACCTCTTGCCTTGATGTGGTATGCCTCTAGAAGTTCACGGGAAACTTTGTCATTACTCCTGCCCAGAATTCTGATATTATTCAGCAGTGGCTCACAACCGGTGCATGCAATGCAATGAGCCGGCAAATTTGCTCCTTCTCTATTCCTAATTGAACGCTGATGCTCCCCTGCGCGTTCATTCACGCAGCGTCCTGTCTGGCCCACATACACGCGACCACACTTGAGCGGGATGAGATACACAACGCCCGTGGCGCATTTTACGAATTGTGCCGCATGCTTTATCACGCATGCTCTTCGTCGAGCGCCTTCCGCGCTGATCCTTGGGCACAACCCGGCGAGCTTGCGTGGCGCCGAAAACACCATTCTCTGTAGATGTGGAGGATTTGTTTTATTCCGTGCCTCATGATGAATTGTTTGTTGCCGTCAGAGAATGTATTGAAAGGAATGGTGAAGTAAGTTTTCGAAACTCAGCCGGTGTGCCAGCAGACAGCTTCATTTCCTTGCTAGAATTTTATTTGCAAGCCACTTTTATTTCTTTTAAAGATGACTTTTACATTCAACGACAAGGCATTTGCATTGGATCCTGCGTCGCACCGACCCTTTGCAATATTTTCTTAGCCGCTATTGACCGATCCCTGAATCAGGTGTTTAGTAACCAGGGTGTACTTAAGGCATTTAGATACGTTGACGATTTTCTAATTGTTTTATCTAAACAAAAAACCTTGACCCCCACTCATTCAGTGGATAGCATTTTAACTCTTTTTAAACGTTATGGGAAGGGTTTAAATTTTACGCACGAACTTCCGAACCATGGTTCGTTGCAATTTTTAGATCTGAACCTAGAGATTGGTTTGCATCACATCTGCTGGCACTACGCACCGAGAGCGCAGAAAGGGCTTCTTCCCTATGATTCTGCCCACTCGAAGATAGTTAAGAGAGCCATAGTTAGCTCGTGCCTGGAATCTTCTTTGACGAAATCATGCCCGCATGCAATGCGCACCAGCTTTCACAATCAGATAAACAGGCTGCTTTCAGCCGGTTTCCCCTGCGAGGTCATCTCCGCTGTGGCCGAGAACCTTCTTCGGAAGGTAAAAAAAGGAAACCGCGCCAACAACGAGGAGCGATTGCCGCGAAGAAAGACTACGGTCATCCCGTATATGCACAAGGTGGCCCACAACATGAAAAAAGTGGCAAATAGGCATGGCGTCCCTGTGGTGTTTTCGGCGCCACGCAAGCTCGCCGGGTTGTGCCCAAGGATCAGCGCGGAAGGCGCTCGACGAAGAGCATGCGTGATAAAGCATGCGGCACAATTCGTAAAATGCGCCACGGGCGTTGTGTATCTCATCCCGCTCAAGTGTGGTCGCGTGTATGTGGGCCAGACAGGACGCTGCGTGAATGAACACGCAGGGGAGCATCAGCGTTCAATTAGGAATAGAGAAGGAGCAAATTTGCCGGCTCATTGCATTGCATGCACCGGTTGTGAGCCACTGCTGAATAATATCAGAATTCTGGGCAGGAGTAATGACAAAGTTGCCCGTGAACTTCTAGAGGCATACCACATCAAGGCAAGAGGTGATAATTGTGTGAGTGACACCTCCGTTTCATTGTACAACGCGGAAAAGAATTTTTTGGAGCGGTTTTGATGGATTGTCGCGCAGGGTTGATTTGCCTCCTTATCCTTTCCTTCCCCTCTTTGTAGGCACGTGTACACACTGCCTATAAAGCGGCACTGAATCGAATAAACACCAGTTGATAGTTTGCGCTCTTTCAGTCTCCCTCGTGTTTTTTCCTGTGTGTGTCTTTTGTGCGCAATTCGTACCTACAACGGGGTGGAGAAGTTTGTCGCTCCACCCCCTCCTAACTTACGGAGAGTGCAGTGGTGGGCAGGTTGGCCCGATTAATTATAACTTCGGCGCCAATCAAACATCTAGCCGCCCACCATATCGTGACATACCTACCTGCCTACCTGCTCGCGAATGATCACACATACACACAGACACTCGCGACTGGAGCGTTCACTAACACTCGTACGATGTCCTTAAGTGGCCACGTGAGCCTCCTTAGTCGCACCGAGTGTCCCTGTGTGCGTTCGAGCCACTACGCGTCTCAATCAACGCGATTAACTCCTAACTACCACTCGGCTCATTAGGCTGGTGCCACCGCAGGGCGAGAGCTCGACAGCCGGTGCCCTCCAGGATCAAAAACGTCGTGGTACTCGATGGGTCCAAATCCCTGACCACGCAACGCCCTTGAGGGCACGCTCTCTCCGGCGTTCCAGTACGGGCCGCGTCCTGAGTAAGGGCAATACCCCTTCCCAGTCTAACCGTACCAGTGAGGCCGGTTTTGATACACTTGATCTGGCGTACTGTAGCACGGAACGTATTGTTCCACGCGCCGACTTTCAGTGTGAAAGATACGCGCCTGCCTCCTGCTACTCTACTTCGCTTGGGGCCATTTGCATCTTTACTGCACGGGCAAACCTTGAAATTGCCGCTCCGTGCTTGATGGGCGCTTGCCGGCTTCGTGGCATAGTCTGAGGCTGCATGAGCTTCCTCGCAGTCGCTTGACCCTAATTTGCCTTGTGGCAAGTCGCCACGCATCTCCTTGTCCTCGAAGGACCTGGTGGGACACACGTCGGGTGCGTTCAACAACTGCGCGGCGCTCGGTCCCGTCGGCCCATCAGGCCAACCTTCGTTCTTTGCCTCGTATGGAAGGTTCCTGGCATCAATAGCGCTACGGGACACTTTATGCCCTATGCCCGACACGGTGTGCCGCTGCGGCAACGCTAGACGTCTTCCTTTCACTCGCTCGCCGATCTGGCGTCTTTCTTCACTGACCGTTTCCTGCTGAACGAAATGCTCTTTTTCGTAGCTTGCTTGAGTCTGCGTTTTTGGAATTGTCAGACTCAATTCCAGCGTTCTTGAACTGGCGTCCGTGTCCGAGGTGTCATTTGGGGTAGAGCTAACCTGTGCAGCTGAATCGTCGGAGTGCGCGTTCACCGCCTCTAATTCCGCGACGTTGCGTTCCGTCACGATACTTTCTTCAACTGCGCTTCCAGCTCCCCAGAAATCTGGCTCACTTTTTACTTCTGCCTGGCTGTTTTCTTGACCTGTACTTGAGAGGCCTTCTAGCATTGGCGGCCTCTCTGCTCGGGACTCGGAGCAGTTCTCCCTGGCTAGTTGACTAGCTCTCCTAGACTCTTTGAGCTTAGCCAGCTCGATCTCTAGCTGCTGGCGCCTTGCTTCTAGCACCTGCAAATCCGGAGGTTTTTCCTCGCATAGCGGCGCCTTTCCTCCATTCACTTTTGCAAGTTCAGTTTGAAAATAAGCCAAGCGCGCCTTCGCCAATTCCACTCGGTAGCTCACATCGAGTAAGGGCCAGCATGGGTAACCCTCCATACCGCCGTCTGCACCCCTCAACTGTCCTACCGGCTCGAACACATGCACAGGGACGTGAACAATGCGACGAAGGAAACTCACAGTTTCGATGCGTCGGTCCGCATTGATATAGCTTCTTGGCGTCGGAGTCCACCGCCACTTTCACCGGACGCTGCGATGAGCTGTCACACGCCGCTGGTCCTGTGCACGTTGTCGTCACATGCTGCGACCCGACGGTCACCGTCAAGTTCTCGACGCGCTGATTTTCTTGACCGGATGCAGTCCCGCGTCGCTGACTACTGCAGTGGTCCTTGCATCCTTGCCGCCGTCTCTCCACAGGTCCGTTCTCGAACGCTGACTTGTTGCCTTGTCGTTGTCTTTCTCCCTGCCTTCATTCTTCTTCCTGCGCCGTCTTCCGATGGCCGCAGGATCCTCGTCGACTGCGCCAGTAAATTTCAGGTTCTTCTTCTTTGCACCGGGGTGCCCCGTCAGAGACGGTTCGTTTAACTCGAAGACTGAAGCGTTCCTTCGCACCAGGGGTGCCCCGTCAGAGACGGTCTTGTGATGAGTTGGGATGCAGGGGTAAGGCGAATACTTGAAGTTTATGTATAGATATTTACAATCATATACAAGTTAAGGCACTAGAGACATTAAGCAGCAAAAAGATACAAAACAACAAAAAGGTGGAACTGGCTAACATTAGGGGAGGCCCCTACTCGGCATAGCCGAAGATGCGTAGCATGTCACCTTAGCGCAGAACGCTTTTTCTGAAGCCGGAGCCCGGTTTTAAAGACCTCAAGGCCCGGCCCACATTTGGTAGCACCCAATCATTCTACACTCTTCATATGATTGGCTAATCTAGAGCATGGCCAGCCCTCCAACTACCGTAGGGTAAATCACCCTCTCCACCACAAAATAAAAATAAAAACAAACAGAAATACATATTCGTGCCAGCCCGTGCGCGAATCGGTACCGCGGGACGGGGGACACCCGTACTTCCCGGCTCATTCCGAGAAAGGAGACGCTCCGCGTTGAGCGCCCCCAGCCGCGTTCCAATGACCCAGCGTGCGCTACCGATCCCTTACAATCAGCGAAACGCTTTCCATTCACCTATTTTTCATTCTAGGGCACAAAGAAAGTAGCACGGGGCAAGGTCGGGAGAGTATGAGGGTTGAGGAATAGGGGTCATGCCATTTTTGGTCCAAAATTTTCGTAGAGACAGGGCTGTGTGAGCAGGGGCATTACCATGATGGAAAAACCAGTCACCCGACCGCCACAAATCTGGCTGCTTCCACCGCACACTGTTGCCCAATCTTTTCAAAACATCCAAGTAGAACGCCTGGCTAACTGTCTGACCCTGCGGAACAAATTCTCAATGGAGGACTCCTCTCACGTCGAAAAAACAAATGAGCATTGTTTTGAGGTTTGGTTTCACCTGATGAGCTTTCTGGAGGTGAGGTGAATTTGAAGTTTTCCATTGGCATGATTGTTGCTTTGATTCAAGATTTGATTCAGGGACACTTGAGTTGTCCCCATAGCATCGTCCTTGTACGTCTTTCTTAATATTTAAAGAGTTTCCATTCAACTTTTTCCGAGCAAAAATCAGAATTTCACCGGCGCACGCTGTTAAAGAAAATCGGCCATTGCAAAAACGACATTCACACAAAACACTCGTCACTCTAAAACCCTGCCTAAACTAGTCTGACCTCCTTCGACGACGGCACTCGGCTTACTGACTCTGGAATGTTCGTTCTATGCGCTCCTAGTGGCAAAAAGCGGTACCACAGTAGCTTTGCCGACCAAAAAATTTAGTCCGGTTTCTTTTGGGTACCCCCTCGTACTTAGCAGGAACTGAGAGTAGCATTAGGTACTTGTGGTAATTCAGCAGCGGACCCTAATAAAATTACATATAGCCTGGTCAAACGCCGGCATCGAGACACGCTGGAAATTCTCTTTCTTTTTATAAGATATGGTCCTCAGTACTGCTGGGCAAAGCATCGAAAGAGGCAATATTGCATCGATATCGAAAGAAGGAAAATAACAGTTTTCTAGAAAGCTACAGGCCAATTTCCCTAACTAGTGGCTCGCAGAAACTCCTTGAAAAAATAATAAATCGCTGTCTTATGTTTTGTCTTAAGTTAAAGGGGCTTCCTGAACAAAGACAAGCCGGATTCAGGTCTGGCTGGTCAACAGCTGTCCAGCATGTTGATTTTGAGTGATATTGTACGGGATGCTTTTGTCCATAGATAGCATTATCTCTGTTCTTTGACCTGGCGAAGGCACATGATAAAACACGGCGCTATGGCATTCTCCTTGATCTTCGTTCATTTGGAGCACCGGGGAACATGCTGAAAACCATACAAAGCTAACTTTTTGAATGCTCCCTCAAAGTTCGCGTTGGAAACACTGTCAAAGCAGTTCACACAGGAGAATGGTGTCCCACAATGAGGTGCACCGAGTTGCACACTTTTCAATGTTAAAATGAATTCGTTTAAGGAGCGTGCTGCTTAAAATTATTTTGTGGTCTGTATACATTGACGGTGCCTAGATGAACTTCAGGTCCTGCAATCTGGCAATTTCTGAACGACAGTTTCAGCTTGGAGTTAACAAACTCTCTAGCTGGGCTGTTGTCAATGGGTTTAAATTTAACCGTGAAAGACTATCTGCGTACTCTTTTGTAAGCAATGTGGCACTAGGCCTGAACGCTCAGAGCCTAGTCACTCGAAAATGTGACAATTTCTTTCTTCTTGTAGTTGATGAAAAAACTTTCATCGCGCACGTTAAACAGTTGTGACTGAAATCTACGAAAACAATGAACCGGCTAAAAATCCTCTTACATCAGTCATGGGGTACGGACTATGACTACCCTTGAGCCTTCGCAAGAACACAGCCCTGCTTTTGTATGCGCAACAACGTGCTGTACAAAGCCAACGTTTCTCCAACCGGAAGCAACTACCTCCTCGTCGTTCCAGCGAATCTGCGTGAAGAAATCTTAAAGGCCTGTCATGACGAGCCCACCGCCCGTCACCTCGGCTACGCCCTCACTTTGGCTCCGATACAAAAAGAGCTATTACTGCATGGCCTAAGCTTGCGCGACTGTGCGACACTATGTGCGCAAGTGCCTCAATTGTCAACGTCGAAAAACACCCCTGTCAAGCCAGCTGGACCTTTACATCCCGACAAGTGCCAAGAGTCACGTTTGAGCAAATTCGCATGAACCCTCTCGGTCCTTCTTTAACTTCAGCTTCGGGAAACCGTTCGATTATCGTCGCCACTGATTACCTCACACGCTACGAAATTACAGGCTGCGAAATTTTTCGTGGAACACATTGTCCTGAGGCATGGCGCTCCAGCAATGATTATCACGGTTAGAGGCACTGCTTTCTTTGACGTCTGTTTTACGGCCGCGAAGTGTCGACAGTGTTGGAAGCAATGCTGCCCTATGATAGCCGCCACCCCGATGTTGGCGCCGAGGAATTCAGGCTTCGCGCAGAAGAAGCTCGACAACTTGCGAGAGTGCGCGTCCTGATCCAACAAAGCCGTGACGCCCGACGTTGCAACCACCGCCAGAGCCTGATGACGTTCGACCCGGACGATAAAGTGTGGGTGTGGACCCCTCTTCTATGCCGCGGTCTTTCAGAAAAACTGATGAAGCAGTATTGCGGCCCCTACAGAGTTCTCCTTCAGCTAAGCGACGTAATTTAAGAAGTTTTTCCGGATGAGGTTTCCCAGACTACTCGCTCTCAGCAGAGAGCAGAGATTGTTCATGCCGTGCGGATGAAGCCTTATTTTTAACGACACATTTAGTGGCTAAGTGCCGGGCATTTCTCAATCTTGTGTTTCTTCCCCTCTTTTTCCATATTTTCTTGTTAAAGCACCGGGCCGATGCTTTTTCTGACAGGTAGGGTAATGCCGCGTCTTCAACAATAGCCGCTCAGCGGCTGTTGGCCACGCAGCTCGTGCGCCACGCTGTACGCTTCTGAAGAAGAAGGAACTGACGTTCCATCTTGACCGTCTCGGTGGGCTGTCGCATCTTCTAGGTGTTGTTGTTCCTCTGCCGTCTAGACGCGAACTACCAGCACCAACTGCTACGTGACAATATCATAATTGCCCTCTCGCCAGCGCCTGCCTTGGCCATGCTCTTATTGCGCAAATATTTTTTCCAGCCTCTAAAAAAGGATTACGCGGGAGAAGCTGAGCCTCAGCGAACGAACAAAGTCCACTCCGCAGTCCCTCCGTTTCTTCTGACGCAGACTCCGGCGCCATTGAAGCGGAATGTAAGTTTGGGTACCCAGTCCTGTGCACCATGCACACGGTAATGTTAAATTTTTGAATGTATCTTTTTTCTCCACCTGAGTCTAGCAGTGTCTCTTTTCCTCTCCGTTCCGTGTCGACCCGAGCAGTATGTGGAGTCGTCGCTGCCTTCGTAATGTGTTCTTGACCTGCATGTGTGATGGCAATAATTTCAGGACGATCGGAGTAAAATAAAGATTGTGAGAAAAACAAGGCTTCGACACTCACCCAATAAGAAAGATTAATCGTTCTTGCCAGGTCCTTTAGGCAAACACATCAGCAGCTATAACTATGTAATCTCTATTGTCTACTTCGATAGCCTAAGGTATGTTAGCGTCATCTTTCGGTTGTCGCCAACGTAACTCAGTTTTTCAAAACATTTCGGCAAAAAATGCTGCTGCTTCCACGACTCGTGCCCTTAAAGGGGTACAGACACACAATGCCTAACGCGAATAAACAGCAATATTTCTTTCAACGGTGTAAAAAGTTTCAATCGCAAGCATTGAGTGGAACACAATGTAATTTTGAACCGAGGAGCATCTCGGCATTACCGCCCTCATCGAGTGACGTCAAAGTGCCGTTGTCTTCATTGTTCTGACGTCACCGAACCCAGTGGTTGTTCACAAAGACAACCAGTACTACCTGTCGACGCCGACGTAATCAGAAATGCAGTGCAGGTTGGCAGGTCAACTATGACGTCAAGGTGCAATTCCTTGCCGGCGGCGACTGCGACTGAAGCAGATGGTACAGAATCGCATGCATTTAATTATTCGAGCTTTGTGTTTTAATTATGGTGTTTTGGAGTTTTAATTGATTTTAATTGCTGTTTTAATTGTTTTGGTGTTTTAATTGAGCTTGGTGTTTTAATTGGTGTTTAATTATTCGAGCTTGGAGCATTGGTGTTTTGATTTCCTTTCATGGTCAGTGTGTCCGCTGGCCTCTTTCAAGGCAGACAAACGGACACCAAACAAATTTGTGTCAGTAGCTCTTCAACATTACAATTTTTTTCCGAGAACTTTCACGTCCTCGGCATAAATATGGGCGTAAAGTGAAAAGGAATAAACATAAATTATGCTAAAATTTTAGAAGTTTCTAGATGTTTTGTCCTAGATGTTTTGTCCAGCAGACTTAAATACAACCGCCAGGACAATATGAAAAGATGGCATAGACAAATAGATAAAAGGCAATTGAAGAACGCTGCAGTCGTTTGCAGTGCAGAAAGCCTAATCATAGGCAGGCTTCGAGCCTTCTTAAAGTACTAGGGTTCGTACCTCTGCTACTGCGCAAACGTATCCTGTGCTCCTCAATATCGACCGAGTTTGAAAAGCTTTCCTAAGATAAGGACGTTAGACCGATCAGCACTGATCCCCGTATTGCCGATGACCCGCCGACAGCGAACTTGAACTGTCGTTGCTTTCTTGTTGAATAAATTGCTACATTTAATATGCAAGATAAATGACGCAGTAGGCGTTCAGTGTGCTTCCCGAGCATTCATAGAAAGAGGAGGAGGTAGTTCCATACTGCAATTTCTCATCCGCTTTAAGCATGAGTATACGCTGGGAGCAAACACAGCGCTCTCTAGTGTGACCCGTTTCTCACTGCGCCACTGTATCGCCTCATGCGATATGTTGAGTCTATCCAATAAATCGGATGTTGCTCGGTTAGAGCTTTCGTCGAGTCCTTTGTAAGAAATCAAAGCCTGCACATTGTATTTCTTTAATTCCCGAATCCGGGGCCTCGGCATAATGGCTTATCGAACGATTTGGGAATACAGGCGGTAATCACTCCGCGGCAAATTTTCTTGGTACTGAAGGGAAAGTTTAGTGCACGAAGCCTATGCAAATTGCCACTCGTCCAAGCAGTTCAAACCTCACGGTGTGGTCTGGTCTTTTTGTTGTCACTTGTGCTGGAGAGTTTGAAGAAATTTGAGACGGGGAAAGTATTACAGTAACAAGTGACGTATACTCTAAGCAAATTTGAAGCGGCATATTCCCGAGACATATTAGACAACAAGGCAACTTGAGCGCCGACCCTGCCACGGATCGAATTCACCGCAGAGCTAGAGGCTGCCTGCCGCAGGCAAATGGAACTTGGAGTTATATCTGCGATATCCAAGTTGCCTTTTATAGTTACGAACTTATAGATCATGTAATGACTCTCAACAGAAAACAATTCAAATGGAGGAGCATAATTAAAGGCAGAACAGCACCACGAATTGCTGTATTGATCAGTCGCACGTCATTCGCGTCGCTCAGTCCGCCGTCTAACAGAAAAGCAGTCGGATGATACTTTCACCACTCTGCATACTAAACTGAACCCAAATTTGTCACACTTCGGGTTTCACAAAGATCCTAGGTGCAAAAGTACCACCACTTCTTTCTTAAGAGGGGATGTCGCAATTAAAACTGTTATTCCTGTTTATGCACGAAAGGCTACGTAATTTACCTTAAATATGTCACGTGTTATGCAGAGTTCAGAACTGCGTTTTAAATTTAAGCTAGCTATTAATGATATAGTGGTGAAGCCGTTGTGCCTAAAATCCACCGTCGTCGACGTCGTCGTCGGCGTTGAGAGTGATAAATAGGGTGGCCCAGGTAGCCACCACCGGAGAAGCAACTTTGGTGGGTTACCTAGGTCAGGTCACCTTGTGGCATCATCACAACCTGCCCACCGGATTGTGAGCAAACTAACCATTCTGGCATGTCGCAGGTGAATATAAGGCTGATCGCGAGTGGTTGCTCGGGAACGGCAATTTGGGCAGCACAAAACCCAGTTGTGCCAGCACCTGTCATCGAAGGGCAGTGGGGCATCCCTTAACCGCTGCATCACTGCACTAGAAGGACTCCCGGGGACATATAAATGTGAATTTGACAATGACCAATTCTCTATACTTGGGCATTAACTCATTAGCCCTATCGCGTAATACCCTCAAGGCAGTGCTGAAGTTTCCCTTCCAATTATTACAGTTGTTAATAAACTGCAAGTAGCAGGTTCATTACATTCATACCCGCGGCATTAACTAAATAAAGAGGAAGTGCACAATTTCTCTATATATTTATGTCAGCCTATTCTAAAACCCTGGCCTGTACAAAGAAAACATTTAGTTCGTTTTTATCATGCCCAGTAGATGCGAAAATAAAATTCGAGCATGCATATTTGCGCAAAAACGTCACACACAAATATTTTTCTAAACATATTGCTCGTATAAGCAAAAACTTCGAGAGCCATAATGCACTCCTCCACATCCAGGATTAAATGGTAGGAAAAAGAATTGTTCAACACCTATTTTTTATTAAATGCTAATGGAATTAGAGACAGCAATCGTATAAAATGTACAAGGTGACAAAATCAACCTGAAAGTATATCATCTCATTTGCCTCAGCAGTCACCTTGCTTGCTTCTTTTCTCAGTCACAAAACTGTGGTATTAAAACCAGCAAGACTTCCGGTTTCTCATCTTCAGATTCGCACTAAGATCATGGTGATCCGTAATTGAAAGCCGAAGAATCAGCTACGCATCGCGAACATTAAAAATCGCGATTCGCTGACAGTTTTCGAGGATAAAACAACGTGATGTTCTAAATTTCTGATTCATATTAAGGAATAAACTTTTTCACGACACTTATCAGAAAACGAAAAAATTGACACATCGAAACTTTTTACCAAAATGGCATTTTTATCTCCCGCGTCCGTAATATAATTCCTTAATATAATCCTTAATATTAATATATGACGAACTGGAATGGACAAGACATTCTAAGCAGACGTATGAGCATCAGGTGCGTTCTATTTAAAACGTTGTAATGCATGCAGTAATTTATACACAGCTCTCGGATGGTTACTGATTGCTTTCATGGAGACGTGCAAACTGTTAGTGGCACTGAACTCCACGTGCTTGTAGTTCGAAAGCGCTGACTGATGTCCTTTTGTGCCGACGGTGTTAATGCTATAACCTCAGCGGGGTCAGTGCTCCGAGTCTGCGTTCAGCATTGCTATAGAAGCTGCTATCAAAGACGGCAAAGTGCCAACGGAAAGATAAGACTGTTGGCCTGGAATATTGTGATGACCTCACGACTAAACTGACTGACATGTTGTCTACAGCTGCGCTAACGGCAGCAGCACTCCAGCTTAAAAGCTCTGCATCGCACATTGGTCGCTGTGATGGCCTCCACTGAGGTAAGTTTTTGTGGAATGTGCTACATTTTTATGGACATTCAGAATGAGTCAAATTCCCGACAATCTTCAATGGCTTTCATGCTGATGTACCCCACTTTTACACGACGGTTTAGGGCGATGGCTTCGCATACCCTGTCGCAGAAAATAGCATTATCACGCCGAGTGCTGCTATAAACACATCCGCCGTTAGCATCTTAAGCAAAAATGTTCAAGTTACTACTAATAATTCATCGGTGTGTGCGGAAGACGAATAACAACGTGCGAACCTCACTCTGGCATAAGCGTTATGTATTTACGAAGCCAGTCAGCGCCCGCTTTTTGTGCTCCTCAACGATTATGGTGAATTGGCACCAAGAAACCAGACTCGAGACTTTGCGCCCTCCTTTAGAGAGAAAATCCGACGAAAATTCATCAAAGAAAATATAAATTTAATTACTAGCTGTCCCAAGAAGCAATATGGGCAGTTATTAACATGACACCAAAGAACAATAACAGCATGCAAGCCAAAGTTGAGAACAACATAGAAAGATCAGAGTTTGAACTGTAATTTTCATTGTAATGAAGACTTTCTAGCCGGGTGAATGGTATTCGAAATGAAATAAACATGCAAACAGCGCATGAGAGTTCGGACGAAATTACCACATTCTTGAATTGCAAGAAAAAATATTCGAAGCGCCTTTACCGAAACTTCCCCTTTTATTGTTATTTATGATTCCCAGCATATCGCTTTTGCTCACAATCGGAATTAATTCGATAAATTTTCCAATCTTCGAAGGACTGGCATGTCCCCGTACGTGCAACTAACCCTTCCTCTGGTTTATGATTTATAAGGGTTTAATGTCTTAAAGCGACTCAGGCTATGACGGGCGCGGTAGTGAAGGGCTCCAGAAATCTCGACCACCCTGGGTTCATTAACATTCACTGACATGGCACAGTACGCTGGCCTCTAGAATTTCGCCTCCCCTGTAATTAGGCTGCAGCGGCCGGGATCGAACCTGCGTCTTTCGGGCTGGTTATGGCAGCCGAGTGGCATAACCACTGGATTGCCATGGCGGCCAACTGTTTCCCTGTGGTCACTGCTAGTGAAAAACTCTAAAGCCCGTGTCACACTGCGAAAACACAATAGTGACATCAACCACACATATTTGTAAGCGAGCTGTCAACAAGTCGCCTAACCAAGTCGTCCCACACCTTCTTGTCAGACTGCATGGACGCCAGAGTAAGGAGACAGGTTGCTTCAGTGTAGCCTCAGTATGACAGGTTTAGGGAACCAGAACAATAAGGGGCACATGAAAACAATAGGCGGGCACATGAAAACTGGAAGGCTGCCGTGGCCACCGTCGGCTGGCGGATGCGGCCGCCGTGGAGAAGCACGTTTCCTACGATCCCCGTCAAATTCTTTTGAGCAAGCGTGCACTTCTGACGTACGCAGCTGTGTAGGGAGCCAAAAGGAATGCCTTGTGCCTAGTGTAGGGAGTGTCTCGGCCACGATCTCCAAAAGTTTCTAGACGAGGTTGTGCGCGAGAACCACCCATGCAGATGCCGGCAGACGAGTGTGCCAGTTACTCGCGTGAACATGCCGCCGTAGTTCTCTTGCCGACGGGAGAGTGACCTGATCGCGATTATTGAAGAGCAGCACTTTCTATGGTATATAACAGGCCCAAACTATCAACGGCGATATCTGAAGGAATTTTTGTTTCAAGAGATCACAAGTTGGTACCGATTTTACAGGTGAGCGCCAGTTACCTGCCCTGCTATTTTTGAACTTGGAATGAACAAGGAAGCAGTGCTGCATTTTTTTCTCTTTTAGGTAGCAATCAGAATAATTTTAATGGTTTCCCATTTCATTCGAAGAATGTTGTGTAGAGTTACACTTTTTTTTAGCATTCTGACAGGGTGGAAAAAACTCGATAAATCTGCCGAGATTGTGGCGTGACCTGCAGTGACCTGCATGGCTGATAAGGCATTGTGGAGCAGCAGCGTAAAATACGAAATGCCTAGAAGCAGACATAGGACACAGAAAGGAGAAGTGTGTAGCCCGTTTTAATTCTCTCGCATCAAGTTTCCCGAGCGCCTTGCTGAGGTGCCCTTCAAAGCCAGTCTATCATCCAGCGCGGTTTCTCTGCGGTGGCGGCTCGTCGTCCGAGTCAGAATCGACGGCGCAGTATAGCCGCGAGGCTGCTCCTCACAAGCCGCGCGCGGTCATAGTTCGTCCGATATTCTCCAAAAACTGGCAGTAGCTACGGGAGCGCAAGGTGTCTCCAGTTTCGGCGTGTGTGCACACGCAGCAATTGCGCACGGAGGAGAGCACGCAAGCAAGAGCAGAGAAGCGCCGGGGAACGCGACGGAAGTGGTTTTTCTGGTGTGGCAGAGAGTTTCTGAATAAGTGGCGCATATGTGGTCGACACGTGCTCGCGGGCGACAGCGACACATTTCGCCATTGTTCGTGCTGACGCGGTGTGACAGAATCGCCAACCCGACAAAACCACTGTTTTGTCGGACGGATTGGCCGATTGTTTCTGCAGTGTGACTCGGCCTTAATAGCGGATTATCAATGCCTTGCAAGGCCATGTGTTGTTTAATTTTTAAAGGGAGAGGGTGAAAACCATGTTTGCTAAAAAGCGCTACTCTCCCAGAAACATTTTCTTCGGCTTCTTGCAGCTGGTTTCGGTACGCCTAGGCAATGCTGAATAAATGTTATTGACTCATGGAATGTGTTGTCGATCGCTCAACTTGCTACCTTCTGCGTGAAGCCCGTATTGCCCATTCACCATTTTGGGAATCAGCATGAAAACCTAGCTTGATACCTGCCATGAGAACGAGGATTTTTTATTAATTGATATTTCCTGCACACATGGATGGTTTGACGAGTTGTATTTTCTTTCTTCACTCTCCAATTGGGCCCGAGACTATTTTTTGGCTTTTATTAGAGTGTAAGAAGCAGGCGAAACAGCCGGCTTCTTGGTAGCTCTTTGCTGTGCAAAATATAGAGGGCCCTAGCAGGCCATTTTTTATACATGTAATTGGTTTATGGCTTACATGGTTCGACATCGCAACGCAACTAAGGCTATGAGGACGCCGTAGTAGGTTGTCCCGATAATTTCATCCATATGGGATTTGTTTTTACATACACTGACATCGCACAGTGTACTGGCCTCTAGCAGTTCGCATCCCTCGAAATGCGGCAGGCGCCTTCAAGACCAAACCCTCGTCTTTTCGTTCAAGAGCTGAGCACCATAAACGCTGAGTAACCACTGCGGTTTAAATATGTAACTGTGCTTAGGTTGTCGGACGGAATAAGGTGTCCCACGGCTCACTTTTGGTAGTAGAGAAAAGCGCGTGAAGCAGTTTTATTGCAAGGGCTAGACATAAATTTCAGAACGGTAGACCTCGTATTGCTGGTGCTGACGGTAAAACTACAAAGTTGTACAGGCAGGCATAAAGTGAGCATGTTTTGAAGCTAGAGAAGCACAAAGCAAATAGCAGTTCGGAGAAAGGCTTAAAAATATGGAGGAACGATGGTGAGCAGCTGTAGTTACTGTGGCGTAACAATAATCTCCTAGCTTGGTTCTTCCATGCCTCTACGCTTATGTGGAATATATGCATTCTTGTTCTTTTTAGCCTTTACCCAATTTTATAGGGCATTACTCTCTCGGATAAGCCCTATCCGAATATCTCATGTTATTAGCCCATTTTCGCTTGAGCCAATCAAGCCAATAGTTTATAGGCTGCAGTTCTGCAGAAAAACCGATGGTGTCGTCGTCGTCGGCGTTGTCAGCGAAATATGTCCTGAAAAGCAACCTAGGTTGTCCACGTAGGTCACGTGAGCTTGTGGCAACGTCACAGCCTGTCCATCAGATTGTGAGCAAACTGACCACCGTGGCAGGTGATAGTTACATTGATGATTAATCGCGAGAGGTTGCGCGGAAAGAGCACGAGCCAATCTAACACAGGTAATTTGCCCAACATTGGAAATATACTGTTTTACTCTGGTCCTTTCCTGGAGCGGTCTTTGCCAGTACATTTACAATATTGTGCCAGCTATCTTTACTGCTTGGGAAACTCTACCCGTGGGAGTACCTACCACAGCAGGGCAACGGCACATCGCCTAACCACTGCACCTCTACGCTAGGAGTGGTATCAGCAGTCCAAATAACTTAATAAAGTAGACAATGACCAGTCTGTAAGGCCATTAAACCATTAAAGCTGTCGCGTCACATCACGCCCTTAAAGCGGAGCTTAAGTGTCGTCTCCAATTTTTTCTGACATCTCTTTCGGCATCTTCTTGCCAGCTGTTCCTAGGTCGACCATTGTACCTGCTCTACCGACATCATTCCATCGTCTTCTTTGGGATGCATTCATCGTCAGTCCTGACTACATAACCAAGCTATCACAGCCTTCTTCCTTGAATTTTTCGTTCAATATTATCTCTTGCATCGACCGTACCTTGTATATATGCAACCGTATGGCATTGTATAACTGGCCTTCATCTTTCTTTATCATTCCACACGTTCTTGTGCTTCTTGTAACCTTTTGCACGCTACACCCCGCATAGCAAGAATAAACAAGCCTCGAAGAGATTCAGGACGGTCCCCACGCTTAAATTTCAGGTGTGCGCAGCAGTGCAATAATTTAGTTGTCACTGACCACTGCGCTACAACCTTCCGCTAAGCGCTTTCTGTGAGCTTCAGGGATGATACCTATGCAGCGGAACGAAAAAAAACTCAGCATTTAAAAAGCGAGTACAAATCTGCCTACCTCTGGAGTCCGCAATACATGCACTGAGTATAAAGTGATTGCTACAGTTTAATGTATTTGGATCCCCTTGAATAAAAAATCATTTCGTTTTTTTTTTCAGAAGAAAAGCCTCTCTGAAACAGACAGCATCAGCGTTACAGCACCACGGCGACCATACCGCAGAATCATTGATGGCGTACCGAGGTGTGCTTGGCTGGACCCGGACATCTACCGCGAAAACCTGAGGTTCCAAGTCGGAAATGGTGATGTTGTGCAGTGCACGTACCCCAAGAGCGGCTCGCACTGGGGGCAGTACCTCATGCAGTTGATTCTCAAAGGGGGAGAACCGATAAGAACGTACGATGAATTCACTAGTGGCACACACTCGTTCGAGTACATGAGGCACAATGACTGGACCCCCACGTTACCGCTGAGGTTGTTTTTCACTCATCTGCCGCTCTGTTTGGATACCATGAGCGTAGAGGCCAAATACATTTATGTGGCTCGAAACCCGTGGGACGTCTGCGTCTCATTATACCACATGATGACTGATGTGAGCGTCTATAGGTTTCAAGATGACACCTTCGAGGACTTGCTCGATGGCTTCCTGGAAAACGACTTGGGTTACGGCAGCCACTTCGAGCACGTAGCGTCTGGTTATGCGCTCAAAGACCAGCCGAACGTGCTATTCCTGACCTACGAAGAAATCAAGTGGGACACTCGGGGAACAGTGTTGCGGCTGGCACGCTTTCTTGGTGAGCGCTATAGCAGTGCCCTGGAGGAGAACAAGGAAGTGTTACAGAAGATAGTCGAATGGTCGAAACCTGAAAACATGCGGAAGATTGTTATTATGGATTTTGAGAAGAGCAGCTCCGCCGATTGGGAAAACATGTTCAAAAGAAACGAACTCTCGTGCGCGCGAGGGTATCAAGGTGACAAACTCAAGTATCCCTTAGTAAGGCAAGGGAAAGTTGGAGGCTGGAAGGAACACTTCACTCCGAATCAGCTTCTTCGTTTGGAGCGGAGGATACAAGAAGAAAGAGAAAAGGCGTCGTTTATGCATCTGTGGAGTGACGTCAGGCAGCAAGCGATTGCTTTGTCCAAAGGGACCTCGCAGTAGCAAGCTTTCGATTAAATCTAGTTATTACCACTTGGATTACGCATGACATTTTGAGACGGCTAAATGGCTCAAACCATTCAAGCACCTCTTTTCGCTTCGAATAAATTTTTGTCTGATACATTATATAGCCAAACCTTACGAAAGCCAAAGTGAATGACCAGAGGGCAGCTTTTAGGAGCATCTGCGAATAGCATCTAAAATGTCAAATAGATTGAAAAGTTAAGATCCAAACTCCTAGAGGATAATATAGATAGCCATGGCATCCTGGGATAATTTCCTTCCAATTATTCTCACAACGCTGTGAATTTGTAAAACCAAAAGATTCATATTGATATTGATGAAAAATATTGTACACATTAATATGGCGGAGGCTTAATTTTACTGTATTCTCAGTGCCTACAATGTCACCTTTACTGTGAAATTTAAGGAATACCAGTTTGCCTGTAACAGATACATTAGTGTTAGGTACAGCCCCCACGAAAAGCACTATAAGTTAGCTGTTTACGCATTTTTGTTCGAACCGCTTTAAACAGATAAAACAAGAGGCAACGTAACATTTAATAGCATGTTGCACCACTTCACGCACTTTTACATGCGTTCTCAAATACCCTTAGGGTCAGTGGGGGTAGCGGTCTCGGTCAGAAAGGAGATGCCCTCGACTCAGCGTGGCAGGCTCAGCCAGAGATTAGCTAGCAAGTTACAAGGTGTTTGGTCATTTGGTGCCAAGCTTTCGCCGGTCAAAAGCCAGAGATTGGGTCGGAGCCAAAGGTTCCCAAGCCAAACAAACTTTATACAGCAATGATACAATACAGAGGATTTAATGATCACTCGTACGAGCACATAAAAAGTGAGTAAAAGGGTGCCGTTCACCCTCAGCACAGCCAGAAGGTGGCAGATCCTCAAGGCCCTCACGGACCCGAGCCATCGTTTGAAGACATTTTTTGCGGCCGCCGCATAAAGACCGCAGCGTCCGCACCCAGTTTCCTTGAAAGAGATCGCGAATGAGACCCGAGCAAAAACAAATCCGAAGGCAGCAAGTCGATACAGAGGCTGGTGCACCAATACGAAGGCACGGAAGAACAACTACCCGAAGAGGTCCGGATCAAGTGCTACGGCAAAGATCAGGTCGAAAGCTACCGAGAAGAATACCGTGGCGAGGAGAACACGGCCATGGACCGACCCATCACGAGAGAGGAGGTCGTCGAGGCGATAAGACCGGCCACGAAGAACACGGCGGCGGGGGCGGACAAGATCCGGAACTCGCTAACAAGGAACCTCAGTGACGAGGCGATAGATCAGCTTACGACCTACCTCAACAAGCTCTGGCAAGAGGGAAGAGTGCCGGCGGAGTGGAAACACGCCGTCGTCGTGATGATTCCGAAGCCAGGCAAGCTGATTCGTGCCTGGGCAAGCTGTACGAGAAAGTGATCACGAAGAGAATCCAGTCGCACCTGGAAAACGAACAATGGTACCCAGACAGCATGTACGGGTTCAGAGCCAACCTCTCTACGCAAGACGTGCTGCTCCAACTCAAGGAGGAAGTGCTCGAGGCGATGCCGAAGGCGGGCGAAAACGCCGTCATGGCCCTCGACATAAAGGGGGCTTTCGACAACGTAAGCCACGCGGCCATCATGGAAGGCATTCTTGGAGATGGGGCTTCTATCCCACCGCTGCCACCAGTTGTTGGCGAAGATGGGTCGGTTCGGGGTCGTTGCTAGCTCGCTGATGCTGCTGCTCGCTTGACGGAACCGTGGTCAAGCTTCGACACCCGTTCCCACCACCACCAGAGGACAGGAGTGCCGCCAAGTCAAAGAGTTAAGTGATGGGAGGAAGATTACAAGAGGGTTTATTTACATCTTTTTACAATATGGTTAGAGACTGAAGTGAGGCTCCAAAAGAGGCTCTATGGGAGGCTAAGAGAGGCTTGAAGTGAGCTCAAAATGAGGCGAAGTGAGCTGCTCTGCCGCATTCGTTCTCGACATTTATACTGTTCGCCTTCCCTAAATTCCCTAGGTTGAGGACGCCCACGCCGGGGTGGGAGGGGCCCAGATCACAAACAACACAAACTTGTGCGCACAAACACACCACTGCACTTAGGGCCACGCCCCCGTCACATGTGGAGTCTGAGGGAAAGAAGGTCGTCGTCGAGGTAGCGTCGACTGTGGCAGGTGATGGCCTTCGGCCAGCCGAAGGTTTCTGCGGGTCACCGACATCTGCTCATAATCAAAGACACCCGCCGCTCGAGGCCGGAACAAAGAGGTCACGAAAAGGCCAGAAAGTGGTTCCTCGTGCTTGGGTCGGAGATGATGCCCGCCAGCTTGTCGCGGTGCTTGGCACAACAAAGAGCAGCCTGAGACGAGGCCCTTTGTTCCCTGGCACGGTCACGGCAAATGGGGAAGATAACGTTCGTCTCCCCGAGGCGACGGCGGCGTTCTACACGTGCAGGCACTTTGTGAAGGGAGTCTGGTTTTGGTCCTGCACTCCAACCGTGCAAACTCCGTAATTGAAGCCAGCTGTCACCTGGGTCCTCTCAGTGCGTGCGGTCCTTGGCGGCAGGCCCGAAGGTAATCACACTCTGCTCGCAGCCATACACAGTAGAAGCAGGCGTGCTGGCGGCCACCCGGCGAGACTTGTTGACGTCGATCTTAATAGCTCCTCCGCGGCCCGGAAAATCTCGAATGGCCAGCGTTCCCCACCGCTGGGCATGAAGAGATGGGCTCGCGTCCACGTTGATATCTTGGCTTGCAACATCATCTCCCAAGGCAAACCCAAAACACCAAACCACCAACAAAGGAAAGCACAGATGGGACGTTCCAAACAACAAAGCACCGCTCCACGCGCAAGCGTTCGGAATTCACTCAAGACCCACCAGGCTTCCTTTTAGTACCAAACAAAATCCTGTTTCAGAATAATGACCCCTCAATTTTGCCCGAATTTAGGGTCAAAGCGAGCGTCCGCGTCACATCTGAGGTCGCCAAAGACAGACCGGCACGTTGTACGACAAGCGGTGGTGTGTCAAAGCCTACAAATTTTGAATAGAAACTCCATTCCTTATCAATCAAGCTCTGATCCCCAATACCACACGAATATCGAAAGTCTGCTTAAAATTTGGCCCACGCTCAGTTTAATCCTCTGGCTCTTCTCAAAGAGCCTTGATCGCTCGAGACTGAGAATCAACTGCTCCAGTTAAACTCACAAAAATGCGACTGCTCATCAAAATCGGTACTCCTTCCAGTACTGGCGCAATACTTCTCTTATACTCATGGTGTCAGGCACCATAACCTATACACAAGCTGCTACAGCTGTTCTCCACAAAATTCTGCACCTTCACTTCATTCGGTTAATCTCCGAATACCGCAATCGGATAACTAACCACGCGCCAGGAAACACGAGCACGCAAATGAGCACAAATACACACACTTTCTTTGCCTTCGCAAGGCATTAGCTACACTGCCGTTAATGTAGCAACAACTGCCAGGTATCTCAAGTCTAACACGTCCGAGTCTACTGAAACCTGTGCCAACCTTCAAACACAGCAAAACTTGAATGCTCTGAACGGTTCCAACTATGCAAACAGCACATGGTCTACTCAGGAATCTTCGCTCGGTAGCATGGCAAATTGAACTCTCATTTCTGACTCAGACTTTAATCTTTCTCAATTTTAAGAGAAAACACAGTAACTTCCGATCAGTCTAGCTCAAAACAAAGTAGCCTTTCCGTTTTTGATTTCGCACACACAAAAAAAGTAACAAAAAACACAGCTACTTCGAATGGCTATGCGGAGTTGAAAGCTGACTCACCTCCGCCGCGTTGAAGTGATTAGCCCTTCAGACGCGCCCGCTGGGGTCGCGCTTTGACTGATGACACTGTAGTCATTTCGTTACAAAAGGCCTCTGAAAAAAACCATCTACGACTCCTTCTGTCGTCTCCGCGCCCCCTCGACACGCTCAGAAAGCCTTGGTAGGGCATGCAAAGTCGAGAACCGGCTCTTGGCGACGCACAGCGACCAGCGCGAGAAGCTGTTCTTTGTTCTCGCCCCCAGCACGAAGCTCGGCTACCTTTTCGCCCTGCGCGCTTCCCGGAATCCAGTGCCGAAAGTGAAGGACGCATCCTTTTTTTCAACTGCGCGCGGTGAACATGCCTGCGTGCTGGGTCTCTGTTTCTCAATCCCTGTGCTCGCATGCGCTGACGGTCGCGCAACCTAGCGCTTCCCGGTCTCTCGGGCCGCTTTGCCTTTTCCCTTTCCGCCTTCTTGTCAGGTACGGGTTGTCTGGGCTTTCCCGCAGGCCGATGCCCTTTGAAAAACCCCCCTCCTGCTCTGCTTGGAAGATGCGGTCTTCCCTTTCTGTTACTGCGGTCAGGTTTACAACAATCCACGCGTGTCGCCTGACCAGTAACTTTAGCCGCAAGCTTGCGAGCTCTAATGCGGGAAGGCTTCTCTTTCCCTTCTGCCGCGTTTTCATCTGTGCTAACACTAGCACCTGTCCGCACACGTGAATTTAGGGCCTGACATTTCATCCGTTTCCTTTTTGTCCTCGCCCTCTTCCTTTTTCGCTTTGGACTTTCCGCGTGCACCGCATGAGCCAAGACTGTTTCCTCCAGCCCTTGACATGCATCGTGTGATCCTTCCTTAGTCACAAAATCGACCTCTTTGCCTTCGCAACAGATGGTCATCTCCACAGAGCTGACAGACGGACCTTCAGCTGCCCCGGAAATGAGCAGTTCGCTCCCCTGAAGGTAGTCTTCTGCAGCTGGCTTATCGCTCTCAGTGCTTTCCTCCGAAACGCACTGCTCTTTTCGAATCGGGCTCTCTTCCTTTGTCTCAGCCTGGCTTTCAATACTGCGTTTTAACTCAACAGCAGCCTCGCACTCTTGATACGCCAGCTTCGCCGAGATATCCACAACACTGGCTTGGTCACTCACGCTCTGAGTGGTTTCCTCTGAAACGCACTGCTCATATAGAATCGGGCTCTCGTCCTTTTTCTCAGCATGTCGTTCAATACTGCATTTTAACCCAACAGCAGCTCCATACTCTTTATTCGCCAGCTTCGCCGAGGTAGCCACAACATTGGCTTGTTCACTGACGACGCAGTGACGCTTTAACTCACAGTTGCCACGATTCTCATTTCCTAAAGGGCTCCCCTTTGTTTCCCTTTTGAAACCTCTACCTTTGGGGAAATTATCCCTTTCACACCCGTGCCGGTTAATCGCCTGTACAGGCCCCTTTCTAGCGTCCTCGCGTTTAACTAAATCGGCCACGGTTCCTACTCTCACTGCACAGCCTCTCTTCGGAGCTCTCTCTTTTCTAAACCGCGGGTGCCGGTTAGACTCCGTTTCTTGGCCCTTAATCGCAGGTTTGCGACTATCTGACTGGGCAACGGTCTCGCTAGCTAGCCTCGGAGGTCTCTCTTGGCTCGGCTTTGTCCGACGCCATCCATGCCCTCTCCACACGTTTTCTGAACGAGATCTAGCGGAGTTACTCCTAGCTAACTCTGAAGCTGTCTCTGTAGCCTCTCTACTTTGGCAGTGCTCTGTCTTGTACCATCCATGCCGATTGTGCGCCCTTTCACAATCCACTCTTACGGCGTCACGTCTCTCCAGCTCGGCGAGGGACCGGAACGTTAAGGGCTCTGTCTGAACGGAGATAGCGTCACTCATTGCTACTTCGCTCCCATTAAGACCACTGAACCTTGCGAGCCGCCTTTTCTCAGCTTCGAGTTTAAGCTCCTTTAGCTCCGCTGCTAGTTTCTCCATAGCCTCGTCCCGAGCTCTTTTACTTTCCTGTAGTTGTGCCTCTAGTCTCACTCTTTCCGCTTCCTCAGCGCTTTTACGCTCCTGTAGCTGTACTTCCTCAGCTGTTTTACGCTGCTCTTCTTTTGCCCACTTCTGCATATTATCCCAAGCAATTTCAAAATCATCCTCTTCCTCCGTTTCCAAATTTTGGATTGCCTGGACAATATCCGAATCTTTCGCTCTTTCCTCCACATCCACACTTAACTCGTCGCACAAGAACAACAATTCTGTCCTCGACAACCTCGTCAGGTCCACGGTCGCTGCTTTTAAATATTGGCTTTGCTCGCTCATGGTGATTCTGAGCCACTACCCCTGTGCTACAGACATACAAACACCGATCAACCAGCAGTTCAAATTATTAACCCAGAATTTGAAGCCTGGAGGATCCAAAGCAAAAGCCAAACACTCACCCGCAGATGCAGCACCATGTCACTCGGTTCATCACACCGCTGCCAACCAGTTGTTGGAGATGGGGCTTCTATCCCACCGCTGGCACCAGTTGTTGGCGCTGCCACCAGTTGTTGGCGAAGATGGGTCGGTTCGGGGTCGTTGCTAGCTCGCTGATGCTGCTGCTCGCTTGACGGAACCGTGGTCAAGCTTCGACACCCGTTCCCACCACCACCAGAGGACAGGAGTGCCGCCAAGTCAAAGAGTTAAGTGATGGGAGGAAGATTACAAGAGGGTTTATTTACATCTTTTTACAACATGGTTAGAGACTGAAGTGAGGCTCCAAAAGAGGCTCTATGGGAGGCTAAGAGAGGCTTGAAGTGAGCTCAAAATGAGGCGAAGTGAGCTGCTCTGCCGCATTCGTTCTCGACATTTATACTGTTCGCCTTCCCTAAATTCCCTAGGTTGAGGACGCCCACGCCGGGGTGGGAGGGGCCCAGATCACAAACAACACAAACTTGTGCGCACAAACACACCACTGCACTTAGGGCCACGCCCCCGTCACATGTGGAGTCTGAGGGAAAGAAGGTCGTCGTCGAGGTAGCGTCGACTGTGGCAGGTGATGGCCTTCGGCCAGCCGAAGGTTACTGCGGGTCACCGACATCTGCTCATAATCAAAGACACCCGCCGCTCGAGGCCGGAACAAAGAGGTCACTAAAAGGCCAGAAAGTGGTTCCTCGTGCTTGGGTCGGAGATGATGCCCGCCAGCTTGTCGCGGTGCTTGGCACAACAAAGAGCAGCCTGAGACGAGGCCCTTTGTTCCCTGGCACGGTCACGGCAAATGGGGAAGATAACGTTCGTCTCCCCGAGGCGACGGCGGCGTTCTACACGTGCAGGCACTTTGTGAAGGGAGTCTGGTTTTGGTCCTGCACTCCAACCGTGCAAACTCCGTAATTGAAGCCAGCTGTCACCTGGGTCCTCTCAGTGCGTGCGGTCCTTGGCGGCAGGCCCGAAGGTAATCACACTCTGCTCGCAGCCATACACAGTAGAAGCAGGCGTGCTGGCGGCCACCCGGCGAGACTTGTTGACGTCGATCTTAATAGCATCAACAACACCAACTGCAGGAAGAGAACGCACGATTACGCCAGAGCCTTCCTGAGCGACAGAACGGCGACCGTGGGGCTGGGTGAGCTGAGAAGCGACGTCTTCCCCACGCCGTGCAAAGGCACACCCCAAGGATCCGTCATATCGCCCGTCCTCTTCAACGTGGCAATGATTGGACTTGCAAGACGGCTCAAGGAGATCCAGGGCATCCAACACGCGATGTACGCCGACGACATCAGGATATGGGTCACCCAAGGATCACTCGGGGAGATGCAAGAAAAACTGCAGGAAGCGGCAACTTGCGTAGAAACTTACACCAGAGAGAGGGGCCTAAGATGCTCGACGGAGAAGTCGGAACTCCTCAGGGTCGGCAAGCATCCCACCCAAGCGACACTGGAGGTCGTTCTCGAGGGACAGAACATCCCGGAAAATAACATGATAAGGATCCTGGGCATGTGGTTGCAAGGAAGCCGGAAATGCAGCCACACCATCAGCCTGCTGAGAAAGGCGGCAGAGCAGCTGGGCCGTATGATCAGCAGATTCTCCCAAAAGAGATATGGAATGAGAGAAGACACTCTCAAGCTAGTTAACAGCCTAACTGTCAGCCGAGTCACGTACTCCCTGTCGTACCACGCGACGACCAAGGCGGAAAGCGAGCAAGCCGACATCATTTTCAGGAAGGCGTACAGGACTGCTCTGCACCTACCCAAGCACACGTCGAACGAAAAGTTGCTCCAGCTAGGCATCAGCAACACCTTCAGCGAGCTCGCCGAAGCTCTGCTGGGAACGCAAACCACGAGACTCAGAGGCACCCCCACGGGACGAGCGCTCCTAAGAAGGTTGGGTCGGGACACGAGCGGACTGGTAGACAGATACGCGGACGTACCGGACCACCTTAGGAAAACTATTAACGTGGGACCATTGCCGAAAAACATGGACCCCAATCTTCACGAAAACAGACGAAAAGCGAGGGCCGAGTACGTGGAGAGAACGCTAGCCCAGTTAGACAACACCGTGTACACGGACGCTGCCGTATACCCGCGCGAGAGAGAACGCGTAGCCGCGACGGTAGTGGTAAACAAGGACGGAAACATGGTCACGTGTGCCACGGCAAAGGTCGCCGGCACAGCGGAGGCCGAAGAGATTGCCGTTGCGCTGGCGGCAGCAGAAGGCTACAGAACGGGCCGATCTCTCAACATACTCACGGATTCGAAGGAGACGTGCAGGAACTACACGAGGGGCAGGATAAGCAGAACAGCCCTTAAAATACTCAGCGGGGTAACCTCCGATGAGGAGAAACCCGGGCATAAACTAATCTGGATCCCGGGCCACGCAGGCATAGTGGGGAACGAAAGGACAGACAGCCTTGCTCGAGGTAACGCATTCCGAGCAGGGCAGTCAAATGCTCCAGAGCTCCGCCTACAGGCTTGTGAGGGGGGATACGGAGAGACCTTGCACTTGCATAGGGGAGCTAGAATTAGATATCCACCACCACACAAAGCCCTAACAAAGGAGGAAGCGACCGGCTGGCGCAGATTACAGACCAACTCCTTTCCTAACCTACACATACTTAATAAGATGTTCCCGACACAATACAGAGCCACCTGCCCTTGGTGCGATGCCACAGCTACACTTTATCATATCACGTGGGAATGCGAACGCAACAAAGCTTTCCACCAACACGAACACCCGAGTGCGGAGCAATGGGAGAGTCAGCTCACCAGCGGCGAGCTCGCGACCCAAAGGGCCTTAGTGCAGCACACGACTGATGCAGCACGACTCAGTGGAGCCTTGGAATAGGGGCCCACCCTTGCTGACGAGAAGCCTCAAGTCGCCAGCGCCAGAGAAGACGACGGAGACTTCACAACCGCGAAACCCTTGAAAGACCCAATAAAGTTTTCACTCACTCACTCAAACGATGGCTGCAAGATAAAAGGAAGGGAAAAAGGGCTTTATAACGAAATTAGCCAAAGCATTCCTGGAACTAGAGACATGCGTGTTTAGTCTTCGCCGTATGATCTGCGCCATTTCCGACAGGCGGCTGCGGTCTCCCGTAGCGAACAGAGTGGACGGATGCGGCGCATGGGTGCTGCCGGTCGTGTCGCGGCCTGGCTCCATGTTCAGGGATTTTCCGTGTGTAAAGTCTCATATACGCTCACCAACGCCAAGAACCTTGTCATATTTGTATGCTGGGCCATTGCCTAGCCACAGCGCCGCCAGGAATCTTTTCATCTTTTGACCGCCTAGCACCCTCGAAAAAAGAAATGAATTATTATTGACCATTGGTAGTTGAACCCACGGCGGCGCAAACCGATCAGCTTATCAGGCTTCCGCGCGAGACCAATAGCCTATCGCCGCAGCCTGAAAACGATTCGTGTTGTTGTTAAACTGCAGCACACTCTCGCGTCGTGCACTGCCTACCTCTTGTTGGTCTAAGTAATATTGGTAGAAAACATGTTCGCACTTGGAGCTATGTGGCGGTAGTGAAAGAAAGATGTACACTGCCTGCGTTGCTGTGGACAACTTTGTGGTAGAAACATAGCACTATAAAGGCCGAGTCACACTGCGGAAACAGTCCGCCAACCCGCCTGACAAAACAGTGTTTTCGTCGGGTTGGCGATCCTGTCACACCGCGTCAACACGAACAGTGGGGAAACGTGTCGCCGTCTCCCGCCGACATGTGTCGGCCACATGTGCGCCACTTGTTCAGCAACTCCCTGTCACACCAGAAAAACCAGTTCCGGCGCACTCGCCGCCACCTCTCTGCCTTTGCTCGCGCGCTCTCTTCCGTGCGCGATCGCTGCGTGTGTACAGCCGCGGAAATTGTCGATACCTTGCGCTGCCGTAGCTGCTTGTGGTTTTGCAGAATGTCGGAGGAAGTAGCGCAATGCGCGGCTGCTGCAGCAGCATCCTTGCTGCTATACTGCGCCGTCGATTCTGACTCGGACGACGAGCCGCCACCCCAGAAGAAACCGCGCTCCAAATGGATGATGGGCTGGCTGCGAAGGGCGCCTGAGCAGGGCGCTTTCGAAAACTTGATGCGAGAGTTGGCCCTAGAAGATGCGGAGGGGTACCGCCGCTGGATACGTATGGACACCAGCTCGTTCGAAGAACTTTTAGCCCGAGTGAGACCAGCAATCGAAAAAAAGGACACGAATTTCCGCCTTGCCATTCCTGATGCAGAACGACTGGCCATTGGACTGCGCTACATCGCCACAGGTGAGCTCCTAGATTAAAATGTTTTGTCCGCCGCAGTTTCTTATGCTCGGGAGATCGCTACGAAAGCTTCTTCTCTGAGGTAGCCTCGTTCGCTGCCGTATGTACGTGAAGTGCACACTCCCAAAGCGATGTGCCCGCTTGTGGCATGAGTAGGCATGAGCGCAAAACTAATTTTGCGTGTGTTCAGTCCTTATCTATCTGTTCTATGAATACATCTCAGCTAATTTGTTGATCTTTGACCTCGTTTTCAGGAGACAGTCAAATGTCCATACAGTGGCAGTTCAGAAGGAAACACAACACAGTCTCTGGGATTGTGCAAGATGTGTGCAAGGCCATATATGCCGAACTCAAGGAGGATTTCTTGAAGGTATGTAAATGGTGCAATTTGTCGGCTCTGCGACTGAAGTGAGACTATACAGTGTGACTTCTAAACAATTTTTTGTTTTAAGAACTGAGTGACACGTCGGTGCGTTCTTTGGAGATTAATTCTGTAGCTAAAATGAACTCATCAACTTTCTAGTCTTGATTTTTGGGGGGCAAGAGTATATTGCAAAATTCAAGGCCGTCAACATCGAAGATGTGCAGTTTTTGCAGTTTTATCGGAAATGTGCTTCTAAGTTTCAGAATTATTATTATTAGTGGTTTTATTAGTGCTAGCGGGAATAAAAGAACCGGGAGAAGACAGCAGAGCTTAGAAAGTCAAAATTGTGCATTTCAAAGCTGTGTCAGTTGCCTATCCCAAGTCGCTGTGCGTAGTACTGCCGCCGAAATCCTGTTAACTGGTTCTACGCTGTAAGATACACAAAGTGCGTCTCTATTTGCAGCATTAGAAATGCTATCGCCCCCATTTTATAAATGTGCAACGTGGGAAAGCCAATTCAATAGCTTTGAAGTGCGTATTTTTTGGCGTTTCATATTTTGAACCACATTGCCGATAAAGAAAATATACTGGGCTCACTATAGATGTTGACGGCCTTCAATTCTGCAACATAATCTCTTCTCATAAAGTAAAAATTAAGAATTTTATTGTTTTTTTAGGCAAATAATTATTGGGGTCTATCACATACATGCCTGCCTTGCTGTAAAGTCCACCTAAACAAACAGCACTGACGCAGCTGTCACAGTTTCTGAAAATAAAAATCTGTAAACGGTAAAAAGGTCATCTGGTATTGTTTTGAAATTAATCTACATGAGATGTTTTGGTTATACAGAATAATTTGATCAAAATTTTATATGGAGCAATTTGTGAGTGTATTGATATATTTTTGTGATAATTTAATGCAAAGTTAAAATTCTGCAATTCCAAATAATTATCTAACCTTACACTTCAATACACTTATTAGTAGAGATAATAAGAAATCATAAAAGTGTAGCGGCATCCTCTGTGGTTTGTCAGCTCAAAAAGGTTCAACTTGATCATTTGTAGGCGTGGCGCTTATGGGACCTCACTTGGCTTTAATAAAGCAACCAATCTCCACCGACCTTCCAGGTGGCAGGCAGAAAAATTGAACCGCTAGACTTATTCACTGTGTCCCACAGCTGAGAATTCTGCTGTGGAATATGAACGACCAGCAAAATGTCTCTTACAGGTTCCTAGCCGGCCCGAGGAGTGGAAAGCCATAGCACAGGGCTTTCAGGACTTATGGCAATTTCCACACTGCATCGGAGCTCTGGATGGGAAGCACATAGCTATAAATCCACCAGCCAACTCCGGTGCGCAATACCCGAACTACAAGCGATTCTTTAGCATTGTGCTTATGGCACTGGTGGATGCGGAGCTAAATTTTGTGTTTGCTGATGTTGGCCGTAATGGCCGACTAAATGACAGCGGAGTCTGGAGCGAATGCGAGATGAAAAAGGCCTTGGAGGTGCAGCCATCACCGCTGCCCTGTGCTGAAGTCCTGCCGCTCTCCAAAAGGACAGCACCATATGTCATCGTTGGTGATGAGGGTTTTGGCCTAAAACACTACTTAATGAGGCCATATCCTGCTGGTGAGCTGACCAAGGAGAAAAGAATTTTTAATTACAGGTAAGCACAGTACTGAAGTTTAGCTTGCCATTTAACCAATGCTACTAATATCACAACTAATGCACACGCTCAGCGCAAAAAAGGTCACGTAGCGATTCATTCACCCTGCACTAAGTTTTATGCAGTTGTGTGACTTGTCATGAGGTTAAATGTCTGCTTGCCTTGCTCCAAATATTATTTTGGATGACGTGAAAATAACAAAAGGAGTAGATTAATAACAAAACTTTCATTTAACATGAATAAGTACCCATGAATGCTTGCAAACAACTTCAGAACTTGGTAGCAGACCACCAGTCAGCGTTGCCTTATTTCTATTTTTGCGATCCGTTTCAGACTTTCCCGCGCTCGACGGACAGCGGAAAATGCTTTTGGAGTGCTTGCGAACCGCTGGCAAATTTTCCGCGCCCCACTTCGACACTCTCCTGAGCGAACGGAAGACATTGTGTTTGCTACACTAGCACTGCACAACTACTTACGCTCGAAGAAAACCACTCGGCAACTTTACACCCCTCAAGACAGTGTGGATGTAGAGGACGTTTTGACAGGTATGTGTGTTTTGAAACTGCTGCACATGATGTGAAAGCCTGAAACACAGAGCTATCTAATGCAGTGCATGTGTCACACACTAAAATGATTACAAGAGCACTTATGGCTTGACGATCACAGGCGCAGTGAAAATTTCTGCAAGGCTTTTCATGAAACGTTCAAGCCTATGGGCCTCTCTCTTGACTGATACAAATCTATTATTATAACCAAGAGTTAATTTTTCGCATGTATGGTGCTGCTATCTGATACATAGGGCACGTACGCAATGGCTCTTGGAGGGATGGTGTGAGCCCATCTGGAGCCATGAGCCAGCTCCCAAGAGTTGGAAGCAACCACTCCGTCAATGCCAAGGCTGTCCGGGATACGTACACGGAGTACTTTGTGAACGAAGGACAGGTCAGCTGGCAGTGGCGCCTCGTTGCCTAATCAGGAGTTTCTGCCACAATGAAGGCGTAAGTTGCACGTTCTTGTTGTGCCTCGACAGCCTGACTATGATGCGTTTGCTCCACTTTTTTGCTCTTCATTCAGCATGCAGTGTAGTGGAAATGTAGCTTTATGCAATGCTCAAAGTATGTTTTTTTAACTATTGGTTTATTCAGAAAACATTAGAGCGCAGCTTAGGGAGGCATACTTATGGCAGGAAAGTTGGTTGAGTAAGCTGCGCTGCCCTGGCTGCAATAGTAGCACAACAAGATGGGCAAAAATAATCCTCTCCAAGAATAATCTTTTGGTACAAGGCTATGTAAACTAAGCATCTGCTTTGCATTTCATGAAAAGAGATTTGCAAAATCACTATCTCTATACTAACATCACAAAAGGAAATCAAAGATGGGTAAAATAATACACATTGTCCCAAAGCACTGCATGCTTCTTCCACACCTCTGGTGAATTTACATAAATTACACACATACGACATGCACCGACATAAAAATGACTCACTTCACACAACAAAATGACATACCATAACATCTGATGACATTACTTCAATTTTAATTTCGGTTGCAGAACCATTATAACACATAACACCGTATTCAATTAGGCACATGTGAATTTTGTTTGAGTCTGCACTCAGCCTACGTCCCTGATCACTCATCTGCTTCCTGTATAACTTCTACTTGTGTGTTATGAAGTGCCATGCTATACTTTACAATGGCATTATATCCTGCTAAGTAGGCCATTTGTCTGTGCGGCCCTTCAGGCACCTGCCGCAGTGCATTGGCCATAGTTGCAGCAAAATCGTCGCACTCATCTTTTTGCCGAGCGGCACTCGCAGACTTATTTAAAGCATGCACTGCTGCTTCTAGAAGTAGCTTCTTTTCGCTGCCACAACTTTCCTCCTGCTTTCTTTTGGCAGGCTCTCTCCGATGAACAATGAGTGGAGTGGCTGAAGCGCCCTTCGAAGTGCAGCCGTTGTCTGCAGGCCCATCGTTCACCATGACCGCAGTGCCTACTGCCTCATCTTCTATGTTGTCAACAGGCTGCTGCGTCTCATCGAAGCACAACTGAGCACTCTCTGTTGATCCGGCCTCTTCGTTCTCTTTTTCAACCTGCGACTGTGAAATAAAGCAGAAATAGCGCAGAGTTTCACTTTCATTCTATTCCTTCCAGCTTGCTGAATTGTTTATTTTTGTTTGGGCTAGTAGTGGAAGTATTTATTTTATATCACCATATTATACAATACGGCCAAGAGGATTGGCTAAAGAACGGAGACGAAGTATGCCTCTTGATGAGACCTACAACCCGGATTGCATATTGTGACACCAGAGGCAGAACGGGAAAAACACATGACAAAACACTTTTAGAATGTTTGCACAGTGCAGTGAAAAGAAAATTTAAGGTGTTACCATATTATTCAGTAGCAAGCAAAACAATTTTCAAAATAAATACAGCAGGGTAGGAAAATGAAAGAGGCTCTGAAAATACAGCATTATTAAAATAAACAGTATAACAGAATAACGCAAATTAATCCGCACAATGTCAACAATTTCTGGCATTGATTAAGATTATAGAGAGGATAAAAAAATCTTCAGTTTTACTAAAGACAAACAAACTGGTACTTTGTTGTGCAGTTGCTACAAGAGATTGGTACACCTTACACAGGGTTGCAATATGTGGCTAACTGACCTTTATTAAATAATTAGCTCTAGATCTTGTAGTGGATAGGGAAACCACATGTAAATAATATGCTATATTCCTAGAAAGGTAAGTAATGCAGAAATAAATGAAATCATGCTTGATTTTGTAGGAAATATGGGCCATCAAACTTAAGTTGTCGCAATGAAAAAGATTGCCAACATAAAAAGTTTCGAAATATTTCTACAGCTGGGCCTGTACACAATGAATGTAGGGCTCTTTTATTAAGCGAAAATAAGCTACAATATAGTAGGTACGCTATTCACAGACTGGCGCTGAAGAGGAATAACATTACCAAATAAAGGGACTGAGTGGAAGAGGCACGCCTAGACATCCATGCACAAATATGGAAAGTGTTTATTTCCCAGGCAGAGTGCAGTGCCCAAGAAAACTGGCTTCACTGCAGCGCAAAGTTGTGACTTACATTTGCCGATGCCATATTTGACCGACTGTCACGCTTCGGGCATCCACTCAGCAGAAATAGGAGTTCCGAGTAGTGCACCCATCGTGGCACATAGATGTCCTCCTCTCCGGCTCCTGATTTTTCGCTCGCTTTAACTTTACGGTTTTCGCGCTGGAACTGCCAGCGCAGGTTTGAAAACCTCGCCTTGACTGCTGCGGCTGCAAAAAATAAGGCATCACTTCTTTAGAAATCTTGAAGAACAATAGACACAATGATGGCCAGCCGACACCACACCTAATTTTGTTTATCTACAGTACTGCTAACTACAGGTTCCAGTTGTAGCAGAGTGGGGTCTGCACATTTACATTAGAAAAAAATAAGAAGGCTAAAAAAAATCGTATCATGCCAAAAATACGAATCAGAAATGGTACGATAGAAGGCAAAACCGAACAATTACAATTGTAACCAGCTTGATAAATGTGCAAGACCAGCGCAAAAAACGCAACACACAGAATTAAACAGGGGCTACATGCGTCTGCTTTTTGCGTCCTGTGTCTACTTCAATGCATTCATTCCGTATTTTGCGCTGCTTTTCCACGATGCATTGCTACCCCGGCCGGCTTTTTGCCCAATTGAAGAATAATTGGAGACGTGTCACCTTAAGTACACATCAGTACAAATCACGCCACAATCTCGACAGATTCATCAACTTTGTTCCACCCTGTCAGAGTAAAAAAATGCATAATTATACACATCATTCTTGCAATGAAACTGGAACTCAGTTAAATTATTCTGATTGCTATTTCATAGGGGGGGGGGGGGCGTTACAGCGCTGCTTTCTTGTTTATCTCACGTTCAAAAGTAGCAGAACAGGTAACTCGCGCTCACCTGTGAAGTCCGGTCCCAATTTGGTAGCGATCTCTTGATAAGCAGACTATTTCCAATCACGCCGATGGTATTTTGGGTCCGTGATATCCCATAAATATCGCCTCTCTTCAACCATCCCGATCAAGTCAGTTTCCTGGCGGCTGGAGAACGACGGCAGCATGTTTGCGGGAGCAAGTGGTACACTCGTCTGCTGTCGCGGCTGCTAGCTGCTCGAGTGGTCCTATCTCGCGCACAACCCCGTCAAGAAACTGCTAGTGCTCGCGGCCGCGGTAGGCTCTACACACGGCACAAGACATTCCTTTTGGCTCCCTACAAAGCCGCATTCGTCACTGCTCACAAGAATGCGACGGGGAAATGTGCTTCTCCACGGCAGTGGCATCCGCCAGCCGGTGGTCGCCACGGCAGCCTCCCCGTCTGCATGCGCCCACCTGCAAGACGCCGTACGCGGCAGATACCATTGCGACGAAAAAAAACCACGACCTTCTGAAAAAAAATGCCCATGTTTGCACGAAAGGCACAAAAGCGGTGAATCACCGCAAAGTGCTTGGTTTGTTCGTGCGGTGTCGCCAGGAAATTCGCCCGGCCGGCGAACAGCGCCAACAGGGTCCACGAACGCTGTTTGTTTGTTGTTCCGGTTCCCGGAAGCTGTCATACCGAGGGAACATCCCAGCAACCTGTCTCGTTTCCCTGCCGTTCGTGCAGTGTGACAAGAAGTTGTGGGACAAGTTGGTTGGGCGACTTGTTGACGGCTCGTTTGCGAACATGTTTGGTTCATGTCGTTGTTGTGTTTCCGCAGTGTGACTCGGGCTTAACTATACATGTTGGCGTTCACAAAATTCCTGCAGAAGCGCATCACGGGAGCATGGGTCACCGGCGTACTTTAGGTATTAAGGTGAAAGCCTTTAATGCCTTATACTGTTGTTAGCAGCCGTGTCGGCAGCCGTGTCGACAGCCGTGTCGGCAGCCGAGTCCGCGTTTTAAGGCGAACGCCTTTAATGCCTCATACTGTTGTTAGCAGCCGTGTCGGCAGCCGTGTCGACAGCCGTGTCGGCAGATGTGTCCGCGTTTTGACGTGTGTCCACCGTGTGTCCACCGAGGTTGGTTAGTCCGTCCGGACTAACCAACCGGGCGGCCGGCCCCACGGACCCAGACGCTCTTGCCGAGGCTCCCCAGACCTTTGCCGAAATTACCAACCTCTGCAGAGAGATGAGACGCCAGTTTCCGCCTCCACACCCCGACTTGAATCGAGGGCAAGCCACCTTGCTCCGCAGGTTGCAGACACACTCCATCCTTAGCCATTCTAGACTTTCACTCATCCCCAGGCAGCACAACAACATTGGCCGAACGTCGCGCAAGTGTTGGCAAAACTTGGCACGAACATCGGTCCTACACTGGCATTTGGGCCGAGCGCTACCACTTCACACATTGGCCTTACTTTCATGCCAGTTTTGGGCCAACGCTCGGCCGATCAAGCGGCCAACGCAGTCCCGATGTTCGTTCTGCAGCATGGACCAGCAAAGGTCTCATACTGGCATCCAACTTTCAAACATTGGTAGCCAACTTTCAAACATTGGTAGCCAGCTTTCGAATAATGGTTTCCAGCTTTCGAATATTGGCATCCAGCTTTCGAATAATGGTTTCCAGCTTTCGAATAATGGTTTCCAGCTTTCGAATAATGGCATCCAGCTTTCGAACGCTGGCACATGCAATTAACCCACTCGGCAATGACCGGCACTGTGGATGGATGTACATACATACCATTCTACCTAGCAAATATTCATAAATGAGGTTACGAAAGAATTCCAGAAAAAAGACCCGTTTATTGCTTTGAGTTACAAGAATCACGCTTCTAGCGCACACAGGATGTTTTGCGCTACCACCAGCCACCGTGGGGAGTAAAGAAAAGGGGCCCAAGAGCATGGTGGCAGAGGCTGTGGGAAAACAATTTATTTTCAAGTTTGGTGCGTGCCGATCAGGTTGGACAAAGCATCTCGGCAAGCTGCTGCGGCACGGCTAAGGCATCCATAAAGCGCTCAACGGAGCTGTCCTCCAGTGAACTGATCAGTCATATCCAAAGTAATCGTTGCACTCCACTTGCAAGGGGACTGCTGGACTGCATTCAAAGAAATTCCTCGTCCAGTTCTTGCACGATGGCCTCACGAAACGCCAAGCCTGCAAAGAGATGCATGATGTCATGGTAAGTTGAATTATGGCCATCACAGAACAAAAACAAAAATGATTAAATAACACCGAATTTTGTGAAACAGTCATCGTGAAGACACTAGCAACATATTTTACAGGATAATGTTTAATTTATTCTTAAGAACCAGCACCACATTAGTTGCACAAAGTGGAATTTAATTTAATAAACTTCCCTTATACCAAATGGTTTAATTTAGTTTAATGCGTCGTGTCGCACTCCCAGTAAATATATTCAATGCGAGATAAGCAAATTAATGTGATATTGAAAACAGATTAATGTATTATTTTGTTTTAATATAACTCGTATCTCTAAATTGCGAGGTAATTTTTTATTCCAGTAAACATGCACAGGTTGTAGCGTCTCTTCCACATGGACGTCAAAACAACATTTTTGATTAGTTTTATTTAATGGGGTTAAAAATGCGGCTTGCGATTTTTGACGAAATACGCTGAACGCGAGGAACTCAGGGCACCTTTGTTTTACCTTAGTTGCTTCGCATGCATGCTATAGTTGGATTCGAAACTGCAACTTGAAAACCACACAAAAATACTAGTCTTATAGTCCAGAGTAATGCCCTTTCTCATTGCGAGAGAACTTGGGCAAAAGCTTTAACCAGTAATTGCGGATTTTCTATTGAGTCTGCAAGAGTAGAAGGCAAAAAGAAACACTACGAAAGTATTACACATATCCTTACCAACTAGTCTGCAGTGGAAAATTAATTAAGCGGTTCTGATTTCCGTCGTGCATAAGCGGTAAAGGACATATTCCAGAATGCATCCTATCTCAAGTCATATGAGTTCAAACCCGCTGTTAGCCAAAGTAGTGAATCTTTAGTGAGTTCATCTCACCAAAGACGAAAAATGAAATTCTCACCATTCGGCCACAATTCCACTGCGCACGACGTCAAGCAAGCCATTTCGCAATGAGAGTGGGTACACAGAAGTCGTCCTCGTGCTTTTTGATTCGCTCTCTTCTCCTGCCTAAAAAATAAAGGCGCATGTAGTCGTAGCAACATTTAGTACAAAAACCACTTTAACTTCCAGGCGTATATCAAGGTAAAAGAGTTTTAGTACTTACAAAAGATCTTGCAGGCGGTACGAACAGCGTCGGAGCTCTCCTAATATATGAGTGTGGCTTTTCGCGTGCACAGACTATGAACGGTACTAGCTCGAGTGTGCATGCATTTTCGTCGTGTTGGTTGTGCACGTGGTTGAGCTCCGCCGTGCAGTCAAGAATGTCTTATTGTGATGAGTCGCGCGGTTCCAAGACGAGCAGTGGAGACGATGGTGTGTGTGTGGGGGGGGGGGGGGGGGGGGGTTGGCTGGAGGGGAGAGAGTAATTTTCCTTTACACAGGTTTTGTGGTTCCGAGAAAAGTCCTCGAGCTGAAAGGTGGAGACAGGGAGGTGGAGGAACAGCGAAGCGCGTAGCTGCGTGCGAGGGAAAACAGGTTTGAGAAAGTGACAACCAAAAAGAAAAAATAGCGCTTCGCGGGGTGGGGGGTTAGCCCGCTCCCTGGAAAAGGGCACGGCCGGGAGAACAGGTGGGGAGATATTGGACTTGAAGACTTGAAAGAGAGAGGGAAAGAGGCCAAAACACGTGAAAAGGGTTTGGAATTTTTGGAGAATGAGTCACATGGCCACAGGCAGTACAGAAAGCAATATCTACAAGAGAGAAGTGGATGGGAAACACGGAAGCGTCAAAGTATTGCTACAAAGCTGCAGCAAAAGCCTGAAAATTTTGAAGTGAAAAACTTGGAGCTTCAAGATGCATTTCGCCAAAACGACTTGAGACACTCGCGTATTCTGTGGGGCCGTATGATGTGGCTTCTGTCAGTTCAAGATAGCTTAAAATGTTACCACATAACAAAAATATAAAGAAAAAAAAATATCCAAGCAGAATGCGCGCTCTTTCATAGTTTCATGTACCGTACATGCGCCAAACAAGCTAGGTTAACATGCGTCTAACGCCAGTTGTCAGTCCATTTATTCAGTGGTCGTCGAAAAATCCTCAAATTGTTTGTTGGGGTGGAAGTTTCGCGCAAAAAAAAGCAAAAACAAACAAAGGCATGTTGAATTGTGGTTCGCAACTACTTTCGATGGTTTTCATAATAAAGGTGATGTTCGAAAGAAAAAAGAACCTGCGAGTAAATATGCAAAGACGTGAGCAAGAGCTATATAGCCCCCAATGCAAATTACGCAACAGAAGAATAAAATGGTCAAAAACAACAATTTCCAACACAACGATTTGCAGAAAAGGAAGGAAATAGCAAATCAGAAAACACGGGAAAGGCGCGATCACAGGGCAAGACGTAGGGAAGCGTAGGAATCGCTTAGCACGTGTCCGCGTGCGTTTATGAAGCATCCGCCTAATATTTCACGAGCGCAACGCATAATTCGAAATTACGAGGCGACTGCTTCGTTTCTGGACGTTGCCAAAACTGAGCACAATTTCGGTTTAGCGAATGCACTTGCGCTAATCTATTACACTTGTATCGCGATCTCCCTGAAGCAGACACCAGCTGCGCACTGCGGCAGTCAATTCCTAGAGCGAATAAAAAAAAGTGATTTTTTTATTCCAAAAATTTAATCAAATGAAACTTATTTGATTTTTGTTGAAGGCACCTGTTGACAATTTTTGTTGAAGGCGTGTCGGGTGTAATCAGAACGTTAATTCTGATCAACAGGACTTCGATCGCAATTCTCCTAAACGTATTATTGCTGCTCACTGCGCAACCAGAGTGGAGCTTTTGCTCACAAACTGCAAAAGTGTTCGGTTAAAATATAATAATAAATAAAACCAAATCTGAACTCGCATGTTTTAGCGCGTTCGAAAATTATGAACTGCCGATATGGTACTCGACAATAAAAATAATTTTGAACCCATTTTAATGGATGACACAATGTTTACCAACGTTTGCCAGTATACTTTGAACACTGGATAAGCGGTGGCAATCCTAGGCCAATATAGCCAGCTCCCGGAAATGGCATAGCCAATTCTGGCAAAGAGTGGAACAACACTGGCTAACATGGCCCATGATAGCCAGGATTCGATGATGGCACAGCCAGCAATGGCAAACAGTGGGGCAATCCTGGCTAACCTGGCCCATGATAGCCAGGATCTAATTATGGCTCAGCCAATACTGGTAAAGCGATGGACAACCAGGGCCATTGTTGGATGTGCTAAGGAGTGGCACAACCAATATCGGATGCTCACTGGCAACTCTGGGCCTAGTTAGGGCCACGCTTTGCCAGTGGATTTCCAATATTGGCCCGCTGCCATGTGCTACCTGGGTCACAGACGGGGAATACGACCCCGTCTGCCAAAATTGTTACCAGGGAGAAATCGCCACCCAGGCTCACATCCTCTGGGGTTGCGCGGGAAATCCGCCCCCTCGAACCTTACTGCCAGCTCCCTCCGAAGACGGATGGAACCAACTCCTCAGAAGGCCAGACAAGAGCATCCAACTGGCACTCATTTCGTGGACCCAGGAAGTCGCCCCCACCTGGGGGCCACACCAAGCCCACCTGCCCTAAATCCCGCCAATCTATGGCAATAAAGTTGTTTCTCTCTCTCTCTCTCTCCACCGAGATATGCGAGACAGTTACTGCGCAATTTCCTTTCTTCAAATACAATTTTCAGTTTCTTCATTACGGCGCCTCATCTTTTTCTTCTGTCACTCCCACTTCATCCCTTCCTGTACGGTGCGGTTTGGGTGTCCACCGAGATGAAAGAGAATTACTGCGCCATATCCTTTCCTCAAAAAGCGTTGCGTTCAAAGGGCAAGGCATCGCGCCGAACGGTTTGTGGCGTGTGCGGTTCGGGTGTCCACCGAGATGACAGAGAATCACTGTGCCATTTCCTTTCCTCAAAAAGCGTTGCGTGCAAAGGGCAAGGCATCGCGCCGAACGGGTAGTGGTGTTCCTCCCTTCCTCTGAGGTGAGGTTCGGGTGTCCAACGAGATGACAGAGAATCACTGCGCCATTTCCTTTCCTCAAAAAGCGTTGCGTTTAAAGGGCGAGGCATCGCGCCGAACGGGTGGTGGCGTTCCGTGGACTGCCTGGCAGCGCTACAACACGCTGTCGCGTTCCACTCCTAAAGGCGAAGCTAAGCGTCATTAATTAGCAGTTAATTTGCATTAAGTCAATAATCAGTAATTAGTGGCGTTCCGTGGACTGCGTGGCAGCGCTACAACACGCTGTCGCGTTCCACTCCTAAAGGCGAAGCTTAAGCGTCATTAATTAGCAGTTAAGTTGCATTAAGTCAGTAATCAGTAATTAGCCACTAATTAGTTATTTTTCATTAATTCGTCCTCAGTTATGTGTGACGTCAACCACTGATGACATCACCAGTGTCACATAGGCAAAGTGGTGCGGAAACGCTTTCTCCTCTATGCACTTTATACAGTCAAAGTGCCCCCTGTATTTTTTGACGGGTGTCCACCAACAATGGCCACCCCTCCCACCACTGAGGAAGGAAAACCCAGTGGCCACCACGGCTGCCCAGACACCTTTGGAGCAGGCCATGGAGACCGAGACCTCAGAAGCGTCGGACAACCAAGATAGCAAAACCACACGGAAAAGCGCAGTGTGGACACCGTGAACGCCGGATACAAACGTTTACAACTTTATTTCGCACAACTTCAACCCTTTCGGGGGCCCAGTGGTACCGAGACAGACGCCACCGAGCCACGGGCCTGTACCTCGAAAGCCAGTGATTGCGCAGCCCACATCCAGGAGACCGAGGAAACGCAGTCACTCCGGAACGCTACAGCCGAGAAAGAAGCCGGCCCTACTAAAAAGGGTGAGTTGTCCGTCCAAGCAGCCTCCGCTCCTACCTCTTTTCGAAACCTTGACTCCCCTATTACACCTCAAGAGGCGGTTAAACAGTACATACGTTCCGCTGAATTTCGCTCAGAAATCACTACCATAATAAATACTATAGTTGCTGAACAACTCGGAGCGATGCAGCAACAGCTCATACTAGCCCAGGCACAGTTGATACATATGGCTGACAGGATAGAAGCTACGATTAACACACGCTTGGAAAAACATGAAGCCGGCATCAAAAAGCTTTTCGAACTTGTACCGCATCAGGAATGAGAGAGTTTTAGTATAGCGTCACCCTATCGCTTTGGGTCATAGGGGAATAGCGGGATGCTACTGCGCATGCGCAGAACGCTATCGGCCCTTGGGTCTTTAGGTGAGCGGGCGACGCTAACGCTAAATCGCCGCTTTAGGTTGGGACAACATGGCGGCGCCCGCCGAAGCGGGCCCTCTCGCTTCATCACGGATTCGTCGTTGCCGCTGCTCTGTGGCGCACGTTCACATCAAACTAAAGGCGCACGAGGCTTTCGCTTTGGCTGAAGTTGCCTGAACAACAAAATTTTAACGATAAAACACGCCGAATTTTCAGATTGCTTCCGTGTTTACTGAGCTGCTAGGCTTAGCGAGTACGCGTCGAGTGACGTCAGAAAACGCGGGAGGTTTGAACTACTGATGTCCACAAACAGGTTTGCAATTTTTTTACCAGACCTTCACGCGCGTGCGACCTGTATATATTTATATTTATCATGTATATATGTAAATATATTTATTGTCAGTGTACTCCTCCCCCTGTCCTTTCTACTATCCCCTCCCCTCTTTCTTTTCACTTCTACACACTGCCTGCTATCCTTTATTTCCGCTGCCCCAGCTCAGGTGCTTCCAGCAGCGATAGCAGATGCAGGGTTAGAAAAAATTCTTCTACATTCCATATTCAATGCAAAATATTAAAAAAGCCATTACTACTACTACTCTTCCTGTGTGAATAGTCTTGGCTCGGATTGAACATGTCCGCATTATAAAAAAAATATTTGCATCATTTTTCGCTTTTCCTAATTAGTAATTGGTAACTGAAACGGTTAGCGCGTCGTTTTATTTACACAGTAAAAAAGTACAGCATATATATCAACTTATTTGTTCTGAAAGCTTCTCTTTCCCGCCGTCATGGCGCTGCCTTCAAGCAAGGCAAAGCGACCATCCGCGACCCTATTCTATAGACAGAAAACGTGAACCCGTTCCCCTAACGCTAAGCGCATGCGGATAGGGTCACCCTATTCGCCACGACGCTATTCTAAAACTCTCTATTGTCTCGCAAGCAGCGCGCAGTTCAACCCGCTGCCTGTCCTCATCCACTCTCTCCAGACCAGCAACATGGCGCAGAACAATAACACGCGAAAAGGTCGGCGGCGACGCCAGTCCACTACACCAACAGAAACAATTATATGGCAATGGAACTGTCGCAGCATACGCCGAAAACAAGCTCAACTAGCCGCATATATAGCAAACTCCCCTAATCCTCCCCATGTCATCGCTCTGCAAGAGACGGGAACAAATCGCATTCATATCCGCGGTTATCACACGGCAGCCCTTACACCACGTACGGCAATCCTGACACTTGCATCCATGCCGGTACCAGACCGCACACCGACAAACACGCCCGACAGCAAGGGCACACAATATACCGCGATAGAGCTCAGCTCACCAAAACACACATATGGCCTCACTATTATTAACATATACAGCAATCCTAAAGATAAAGGCAGAGTTATTCAGGGCATCCTGGGCTCCTCCCGTTCCTCAAACCTTCTTGTGGTGGGTGATTTTGCACGTCACACGCACTGGTGATACACCTCGGATACCCCGAAAGGTAACCTGATTTCTACCGCAATGGCTGATTACAACCTCAGCCTGATCACAAACCCCACCATACCCACTCCCATTGGCACAAGCGTCACCCGCGACACCACACCCGATCTCACATGGGCCACACCGAACATAATCGTTAAATCTCACACGGTGCTCCAAGACAGCCTTGGAAGTGACCACATTCCAGTCTCCACTATTATAACTTATGATTCCAAGATTTTCAACCCTCGTTCGCAGCTTCTCACTGACTGGGATAAATTGCGCTCATATTTGGCAGCTGATTCTACAGAACCCCGTACTGTCACTGACTGGACGGAGCGCCTGGTGAAGGCCATCCAGGCGAACAGCAAAAGCATTAAAAGTACCCCTAAGGCAACGCAGGTTGATCCGCATCTGGCTCATCTATGGGAGGTCCGACCGGGTCTTCTCAAGCGCTGGAGTCACCAGCGACACAATCGTAGATTGAGACTCCGCATAGCCACTCTCACTCGCGAGGCAGAAGAATACGCGAACACGCTAGCCCACGCAAACTCGGCAACCTTTTGTAACGACCTCAAAGGTACATTTAGCACTAAACGCACGTGGTCCCTCCTACGCGCTCTCTTGGATCCAACAACCACTAAATCTCAGATACAAGTAAACACACAACGTCTAATACAACTAGAGCTGCAAAAGGGCACCGACGTAATTGGCCAACTACGGGACACTTATATACCCACATCTCTTCAGTCGACAGAACCACCCAACCTACCTCCACCTAACCCAGAACTTGATGCCGACATCACCTTAAACGAAGTCCGCCGAGTACTCTTTAGTATTTGTCGCTCTAGGGCGCCAGGGCCAGATGGCATAACGTAGAAGGCGCTACTCAATCTGGACGAAGTCTCCCTCCAGGAACTCACGGAGCTCTTTAATAACCACTGGCAAGCTGAAACACTCCCATCAGTCTGGACCCATGCCAGCATGCGATTTATACCCAAACCGGGCAAAGCCCTCACTCTTCAAACTTTGCGCCCCATCTCCTTAACGAGCTGTGTCGGCAAGCTCTTCGAGCATGTCATTCTCAATCGCCTGCAACCGTTCCTAGAAACAACAGGCTTTGTTTCAAACGTTCAATTCAGCTTCCGCCCAAACATCTCGGCGCAAGACGTACTTCTAGCGCTTAAATAGTCCCTCTTTTGCACTAAGCGCCGTACAGCCGCTACGCGAGCTATACTGGCCCTGGATATTCATAAGGCTTTCGACACAATAAGCCATGATCATATCTTCTCGACATTAGCCACCACGGGATGTGGCACTCGCATATGGCAATATATTCGGGCCTTCCTTCAGGGACGCACGGCAGACCTCCACCTTGGGGATATTGCCTCCCCGCCTTTCCCCCTGCCTAACCGCGGAACCCCACAAGGGGCGGTTCTATCACCTTTACTCTATAACATTGCCCTAGCGCCACTGGCAAAGGCCATTGCTGCTATCCCAGGGCTCCACACAGCCATATACGCAGATGATATAACCCTCTGGACAACGGGAGGATCCCTTGGAACAGCCCAGGATATCCTGCAATCTGCCATAGACATCACCACCACTCATTTAGCAAACACAAGCCTCCGTTGCTCTCCAAATAAATCGGAACTTCTGCAGCTGAAACCCCTCCACAGTGACCCCCCCCCCCTCGATTGAACTGCACATGTACGGGAATCCAGTGCCCATTGTGCCTCAGGTGAAGATTCTCGGCCTTCTCATTAACAACACACTCGATGCAACCGCCACCCTTCAGTTCTTGCAGAGACAGACCAAACAGGTCGCTGCACTTATCAGGCGGGTGGCAGCCCGCAATCATGGGCTGTCTGAACGCGAGACCCTCAGTATGACAAATGCACTAATAATTAGCCGCATTACACACCATCTGCCATACCACATACTCACTCAGCGGCAAAGACAACAGGCAGACATCCTAATACGCACGGCTGTTACCTCTGCCCTGCGTCTTCCACGGAGGGTTAGCACGAAACGTCTCCTGGCCACTGGTACCTACAATACAGTGATCGAATTAATAGAGGCCCAACGCACCAACCAATTAGTCCTCCTGAGTCGCACGGAAACAGGAAAATGCCTACTGCGACAGCTACGTCTCAATCCACCAATTCCCACCCCAACAAGTCCTACACCTTACATGATTTCTCTGCGCACGCAGGATCACATACATCAGAAACCCTTACCGCGCAATATGAGTGCTAGTCTCCAATTTGGTAGGCGGCAGGCACCAAAACATACAGCAACCGCTCCTATATCCTTTATGTCGACGCGGCACAAAATTCTAAAGCAGGATATTTCACGGCAGTCGCAGCCTATGAAGACGGCACAGTGGGGGCCGCCGCCACTATCCGAACTAATTCGCCCGCAGAGGCGGAAGGAGCCGCCATCGCACTTGCTCTGGCCCACTCCATCATTGACAAAAACATAACCGAAATTTGCACAGATTCCCAGGCCGCATACCGCCACTACCTAAAGGGCGTGGCGACGCCGGCAACACACCGTATTCTCACCATGGCCACCTCTCTCGACCGAACGGTTACTCTGTCGTGGGTCCCTGGGCATGCCTCGATCCCCGATAATGAGCGCGTTCATGCGCTGGCCCGAGAACTCTCCTCCCGGACCCCGTAGGATCAGGCACCCACCCCTGCACAAAAAGCCTACATATCACCAAATCACCACATTTTACAAATTCAGCCGCATGACACTGCCACCACCCCACAGCACCTTGTCGCCCTTATCAGCGCCACATAGCGACAATTACAGACAGGCTGCTTTATTTCACCCCACCGTCTCTCATGCTTTCACCCCACCTTTCCTCCTGATTGTAACACCTGTGGCGTGCCCAAATCCACACTTTTCCACTCCCTTTGGGAATGTCCTTCCCCAAAGGCAGTATCCCCAATCCTACACATTCTTTCTGGGAGGCTGCTTTACGGACCGCTCAGCCCGCCGGCCGAAATGGCTGGTGGATCGGGCTTTAAGTGAAGCACAAGCCCGTGGACTCCTGGACAAGTAGGGGACAACCCTGGAAGATTTTTTTTGTGTGTGTGTAATAAAGTTGTTTCATTCCTTCCACCAACATATGCGAGACAGTTACTGCGTATTTTCCTTTCCTTAAATACAATTTTCAGTTTTTTTCATTAAGGCCCCTCTTTCTCTTTCTTCTTTCAGTCCCATTTCCTCCCTTCCTGTACGGTGCGGTTCGAGTGTCCACCGAGATGAAAGAGAATTTCCTTTCCTCAAAAAGCGTTGCGTTCAAAGGGCAAGGCATCGCGCTGAACGGGAGGTGGCGTTCCCCCCTTCGTGTACGGTGCGGTTCGGGTGTTCACCGAGAAGACAGAGAATTACTGCGTAATTTCCTTTTCTCAAAAAGCGGCGCGTTCAAAGTTGAAGGCATCGCACCGAAGGGGTGGTGGCGTTCCTCCCTTCCTGTACGGTGCGGTTCGAGTGTCCACGAGATGACAGAGATTTACTCCGCTATTTCCTTTCATCAACAAGCGTTGCGTTCAAAGGGCTAGGCATCGTGCTGAACGGGTGGTGGCGTCCCTCCCGTCCTGTACGGCGCGTTCAGGTGTCCGCCGAGATCAGGTGAGACAGATACCGCGCCATTTTCTTTCCTCAAAAACCCATTTACCAATTGGATTGGATTGGAACAAACTTTATTTTTGCCTGCAGTTGGGCGCTCGCGCGCCCCGACGAGGACCTACGTCGTCTACGAGGCTGCCGTTACTCGGCGCGGGTCTCCGCCCGCCGTTGCCGGCTCGCTGGGTCCCTGCCTTTCGAGCGCCCCGAGAACCTGCTGGACGGCCCATAGCTGTTGGTCATGGTCGTTGCTCTTCGCGGCAAGCATTGACTATCAAAAACGCAAAAAGCTCTACTGCTTCAGTGCTGAGCCAGAAGGTCAACTGGCTCTTAGATTTCACCTCTAACGAAAAGCGTGCTGTGCACTGTGATAGGCATTGAAACAGCTCAGTATATAAGATCAATTTCGCAAATCCGGCTCCTTCCTTGGTTGAGCTCTCTTTGCACACATTTTTTGCACACATTTTTTCGCATACATTTGCTACGCCGGGAGCTCTGCCATGAAAAATACCTGCCGTTATTCGTTATACCTAGCTTTACAACGGCTCAACAAAGTAGAGACGGCGATGTTTATCGTCCAACTAAACATGCATCCAAGCACATTGGAAACACCCAACCACAGACACTTTGGGCAGCTGTTTGTAGCAGTAAGAAAGGCGCGTACAGAAAAAGTGAGGAAATTGTGTGTAAGAGGTCAAATGTTTTTTTTTGTTCATGAGTTGGTTAGACACTCCTTGGTCGCTTGTTCGTCGCGTCTTATAGGTGTATTTCAAAAAGCACGCCCGACTGTATTAGTGCCTATCACTCCCCCACTAGGAAGATGTAAGCTTTTACTATACACATTGGAGCTCATGTGCGCGCTCGAGTATCGCGTGTTAGTTGGGGTATGCTACATATAAGCCCGTAAATACGTCACATAGGTATGAGTTGGGGTGCGCTATATATAAATTCATACATATGTCACATACGTATGATACATAGTAGTCCATGCAAGCACACCCCACAAGAGTGACAGAGGCGCAGGCGCGGAGTATAGGGCGAGGGAGCATCGGCCGTATGGACGAGAAAAGGAAAAACCGAAAAAAATCTGGTCAGGGGCTCGCGAGTAAGGCCCGTGACGACAGCGCTGGCAGTCGGTCTTTCGGCGCCCCAAGAGCGCGACCACGGGGGAAAAGCTGAGCATCTGCGAAGGAACAAGGTTCACTCCACAGTTCCTCCGACTGTTATAATAATAATCATGTTTATTTTCACCACTTGATACAAGTGAGCGAAAAGAAGTGGCCTATTCAACAAGCCCTGTCTAAACTTTCAAAATGAAATTTATCAACATAAGGCGAGCAAGAAAGATTGCATCGCTAAAAACAAACAAATAAGCAAAAAAATGATGGTTTGGCTTGGTTTATGGGGTTTAACGTCCCAAAGCGACTAAGGCTATGAGAGACGCCGTAGTGGAGGGCTCCGGAAATTTCGACCACCTGGGGTTCTTTAACGTGCACTGACATCGCACAGTACACGGGCATCTAGAATTTCTCCTCCAAAGAAATTCAACCGCCGCGGCCGGGATCGAACCCGCGTCTTTCGGGTCAGCAGCCGAGCACCATAACCACTGAGCCAGGCAATATAATCGTTACACAAACAGGTTCGCTATGTGCCTTTGCGTCATTGTAATAATATTGTAGCCGGAGAGCCCACCGTGCAAGGCGCCCGCACGGGTCACGAAGGTTAACGAGCCAGCAGAGGGCATGATGGTCGGTGACGACGGTGAACGGTCGTCCGTACAGATACGAACGGAAACGCTGCGTGGCGAAGACGACAGCCAAGCATTCTTGCTCGGTGACTGTGTAATTGCGCTCCGGCTTGCTGAGCGAGCGACTCGCATACGCATCAACGTGCTCTTTGTTGTCGCATCGCTGGACGAGAACAGCGCCGAGGCCAACACCGCTGGCGTCAGTATGAATCTCTGTGGGAGCGGAGGGATCGAAGTGGCGAAGTACAGGGTGGGATGTCAGAAGGAATTTCAGTTGGCGAAAGGCGGAGTCGCACTGAGGTGTCCACTCGAAAGCCAATCTTTCTGAAGTAGACCAGTCACGGGGTAAGCTACGTCCGCAAAGCGATGAATAAAGCGGCGGAAGTAAGAGCATAAGCCCAAGAAGCTCCGCAGCTCTTTGACAGACTGTGGTGGCTTGAACGATTCGACAGCTGCAGTCCTGGCTGGATCAGGTCTGACGCCGTCTTTATCAACGAGGTGTCCAAGCACTAACGCTTGACGCGCACCAAAGTGGCACTTTTTAGAGTTAAGCACAAGTCCAGCTTGGCGCAAACAGTCCAGGACGAGAGCTAAACGGTCGTTGTGCTCACTGAACGTCTTTCCGAAAATTACAACGTCGTCGAGGTAGCACATGCATATTTCCGATTTCAAACCGCGGAGTATAGTGTCGATAAATCTCTCGAAGGTGGCGGGCGCATTGCAAAGTCCAAATGGCATCACATTAAATTCATACAGGCCATCAGGCGTGATAAACGCTGTTTTTTCTTTGTCCGCGGGATGCATAGGGATTGTCCAATACCCCGACCGAAGATCAATAGAAGAGAAGTAGGAGGCTGAAAAAAGGAAGTCGATGGCATCGTCGATTCGAGGTAAGGGGTATACGTCTTTTCTCGTGACGGCATTCAGACGACGGTAATCCACGCAAAAACGCCACGACCCATCCTTCTTCCGAACAAGAATTACTGGAGCAGCCCAGGGACTCGACGACTCTTGTATAACACCCTTAGTTAACATCTCCTTCACTTGCTCATTGGTCAGCTTACGTTCAGACGGGGCCACTCGGTAGGGCTTTTGCCGGATCAGATGTGAGGCGCCAGTGTCAATCCTGTGAAGGGTCCGAGACGAGGGGATGGAAGGTGTGCCACCGGGCTGTGAAAAGTCAAACATGGTGGAGTGTCGCAGAAGAATGGCCAAGAGAGCACGGCGCTCATGCGTCGAGAGCGAGTTGTCAATCATGCTGAGCAGCTTGGGTTCGTCACAAAACTCTGGCGCTTCCGCGTGCATGGCGTTGGTAACCAGGGCAATGGACACTTGTGAGGCGTGGCTGCACGACGCAAGCTTCTGGCCTTCAGGCAGAACTACCGCTTCTGTAGAACAATTCACTGCCCAGAATTCAATGCGACCGTTGGTGACGGAAACCATGGCATGAGGAACCAAAATATTCTTCTTCATGCAGGTAAGATGGTTCGGTTCCACAGTCGCATCAAACACGTCGACAGTGGTATCGGGACAGGAAACCGGTACGCATACGGCCGAAGAAGGAGGCACGACAGTATCTCGGGTAACAATGAGCACACTCTCTCCACTGCAAGAGCCTTCCACAAGGCCAGTGGTAAAACATTTGCCGACGCTGAGCTCACCGGTGCGACAATCGACGTTGGCGCCACACATCTGCAAAAAGTCGAGCCCAAGAATGACGTCGTGCGTCGATAGGGCGAGCACCGCCATCTCCGTGCTGAACACTTCACCACTCAAAGAAACCTTAACAGTACACACTCGGATTGCAGGCAACGGTTCGCCACTCACACCACAAAACTGGACATTTTTGTCCCACCGAAAGAAAATTTTGCGTCCAAGGAGAGATTTAAATGCAGCGCTCATAACGGAAACAGTAGCACCGGTATCAAATAAAGCCATGACAGGTACACCATCCACTAGCACATTCACTTTGTTCCACAACATAACTACAGGCAGGGGTATCAGTTCCGGCGGCAGACTTCCAGCGACCTCACCCCCATCGGTCGCGCCGACTAGCTTTCCGGCGGAGGCGAAGAGGAGCGGCGTCGGGGTGATGGAGATCGACGAGTGCGGGAAGCTGGAGGTGGAGTCACGCTTCTATCCGATGCCGGTGAACTATTCCGCATTTGTGCAGGCCATCGGTTGTCGACATCAGGCGGGCAGGACGGGCGCCGAGAAGGTACAGGTTGGTAATCTTGCTGCGGAGGATAGCCTGAGGAGCCGTAACGCGATGGTTGGCGGCGGGGACAAAATCGTGAGATGTGACCGGGCTGACCGCAGCGGTAACACACAAGAGAGGGACCAGGAGCACGTTGAGCCGGCAAGTAGTCTTCGTGCCTAGTATTGGGCCAAATGTTCTCGTCGTATGTGGCCGGCGGATGTTGGTAAAAGCGGGGCCGGTGCTCTGGAGGCGATCGCGGTACGTTGCTCGGCCGCAGCCGTTGGGGCACCCGGTGGTCCTCAAATTCCGCTGCGTTAACTGCGGCTGGCGGGGGAGGGCGCGTGGGATACTCAGGAGGAAGCACTGAAGAATTCCGAGTGAGTTCCAGCGACCTGGCCAACTCTTCGCGCACGATCTGGCGGATCGTGGAAGCCAGATCACACGATGATGTTGTGTCTACGGCTGCCACCGTTGTCACTCCGGCCAAACGTCCGAATTTCGGTATGATGCGACGCATCTTCAAAGTCTCAAATGTGCGGCAGTGCTGGATGACGTCAGCCAGAGAATCTAGACTTGCTTTGTCGCTAAGAAAATTGTAAATGTCTTCTGCAAACCCATTAAGCAGGTGGCCAACTTTATCTTCTTCTGTCATGCCAGGAGAGACGACCTTGCATAACTTCATGATTTCTTCAGTGTACTTTGTACAGGTCTCTCCGGGAAGCTGAGCCCGTTGCGCAAGCGCTTGTTCAGCCCGCTTCTTCTTCGTGACAGAGTCGCCGAAACACTTCTTTAGCTCCTCTACAAAGCGGTCCCATGTCGTGTAATGAATCCTCGTGGTTGTGGTACCACGTTAGGGCCGTGTCGGTCAGGGAAAAGACGACGTTGGCAGGTCGGGCAGAAGCGTTCCACTTATTGTAGCGGCTCACCCGTTGGTAGTGGGTAAGCCATTCATCCACGTCCTCGCTGGTTGAGCCTGCGAACGGCCGTGGCTCTCGAAAATGCTGCCATGAACTGCTGGGCACAGACCTCGGAGCGTCGCCGTCCAGGGACATCATGAGCACAGAAGGCGGCAGACCAACAATGCGACGACTCCGGCGAGGTTGCAGCAGAGGATCCGTCTTCGGGGAACCAGTATACCCGGCACCTTCCACCAAGATGTGGGCTCTCCGGCTACAAGAGTTCGATTACACAGTCGTCTACAAGAGTGGTCGCCGTCACGCTGACGCGGACTGTCTTTCGAGGCTGCCCCTTCCTGAGTCTGAGCCTACCATCGCTACTTTGGACCACTGCGTCGCGTCAGTGTCACCTGCTTTTCCTGATGTCGCAACGTTCAAAGCCTAACAGCAGAAAGATTTAACCCTACGGTCTCTCCTTGCGGCGGCTGAAGATCCTTCCAATGTCAGCCACTTTTGTGTGCGGGATGGTTTTCTGTGGAAGAAAAACTTTTCTTCTACGGGCCACCGCTTCCTGCTGGTAGTCCCGAAGAGCCTGTACAACTCTGTTTTGCAAGCCATGCACAATGACCCTACATCTGGACATCTTGGTTCAGCACGGACGCTGCACCGTACTCAGGCACGCTTCTATTGGCCGAAAATGCGGGCCACGACTGAGCGGTACGTCGCCAGCTGCACTCAGTGTCAACGATACAAGCGACCTACTAGTCTTGCATCTGGTCAGCTTCACCCTGTGACACCGTCTGCAGCACCGTTTGAGCAAGTGGGCATAGATCTCCTTGGCCCGTTTCCGAAATCCTATCATGGGAACCGCTGGATAGTGGTTTGTGTCGATTACCTTACACGTTATTGTGAAACGGCAGCCCTACCCGCAGCTACAGCGCATCATGTGTCCTCTTTTCTGCTACGATTCATAGTTCGACGTCATGGACCTCCAAAGGTTATCATCAGTGACCGTGGTCGGCAGTTCACCGCTGACGTCGTGGAGCAACTTCTCCGTTCCTGTGCATCGCATTTTCGCCATTCCTCGCCTTACCATCCCCAGACGAATGGACTCACTGAGCGCACGAACCGCACGATCACCAACATGCTGTCAATGTATGTTGATTCAAGGCACAAGAATTGGGACAGCGTCCTACCGTTCATAACGTACGCGTTCAATACCGCGCGCCATGAGACTACTGGCTACAGCCCCTTCTTTTTACTCTATGCTCGGCCCCCACGCTACACCCTGGACACCATACTACCATTTTCTGACGAGCTTCCTGAAGATCCCTGTATCGCTGAGACACTCTGTCTCGCCGAAGAAGCCCGACGCCTTGCTCGTCTTCGTGTTCTCGCCTCCCAAGATCGGTCCAAAGCGCGCTACGACGCCCGCCGCCGTCACGTCACTTACAGGCCTGGTGATTTGGTCTTGTTGTGGCGGCCTATCAGAAAGCGAGGATTGTCTCATAAGCTGCTGTGCCACTACGATGGACCTTATGTCATTATTCAGCAATTTGGTGAGCTCAATTACCGCGTAGCTCGTCTCACGGCAAGCGTACGTCGTTCAGCGCGAACTGAAGTAACTCACGTTGCCCGGCTGAAGCCCTACCATTCGCGCGGCGCTTCTTAACTCGCCCAGCGGGCTTCGGCTGCGTAGGGGGAAGTGTGACGCCCATGACAAGGCCTATTCTACCTATTCCTATTCTACATGGTCGGCGTTGCTGACTAAGCCGAAGATGAGGAGAACGAGGTTGGTGGTGTCTCGTGCTCGGCAAGCGGACCCAGCTGCTTTCAGTCCTCCGTCCCGGTCTCAATAAACCCTGGGCGTAACAATATCTAAGTGCTGGAAGTCAATATCGTTCAAAAGAGACGGTAATGAACACTATCCTTTCAACCCCAAAGCCAGTCTGTGAAAGAGGAAGAAACCATGGTGGTTGGTGCCTAAAAAAGTAGGTTTTTGTGACTGTTTTCAGGTTTCCTAAATTTAAAACAATTTTTGATCTACCTTGTGCAGCTTTTTTATAGGCACACAGGAGTTTGTATGACTAAACATTTTCCGCTATTATGATCCTGTGCTTTCGGGAAAGAGGCAGTATATGCTCAAACCTAGGCGTATTCTCTATAGCACGGACAGCTTTCTTTTGTAGTTGGTCTCCTCGATTTGGCTGCACTTTCTGCACCAGTTCAGGCGGTGCTGCACTCGCGTCCTCGATTTGCCAGTGCAGCTAGCGCCACCTGCACATGGGCACTCGATTTGACGTAGTGCTGCACGAGTTCTCCCGAGTTCTGCTGCACTTTTGCACTAGCCTACCGGCGAGTTCTCTTCTCGCGCAAGTAGTGCAAGGTGCTTGGCGCGCTCCGTAGCAGACGGCTCCGTGGCCATGCTTCTCTTAGTGAGCGGCGTTAAGACCATGGTTGAGACGGCTGCATAGCCGTGCTAGACTTGGCATCTGCAGCGTGCCCTCACTAAACAGCTGAAATGACAGTGCGCGCACGTGCGTGTGTGTATGCGCGCGTGTGTGTGCGTGTCTGTATGTGCGTAAGCGACTGGCTGGCATGGCGCAGTGCGTATGGGTTCTCATCTTTCTGCTCAGCCTCGCATGTTGCTTTACACCATCTCTATTTTGTGTATAAACATTAATATTATTCGCTACACGATGGAGCATTTGCATAAGAGGCAGATGGTGAGATGTTTTTTAATACGTGGATGATAGCAACGTATTTGTACTGACTCCTCCGCTTGCAGCAGCGATCGACTGGCCGACTGGGTTGACGTCACCGTCAGCCCACACCTTCGCCTGACAGTTAGTCTCCGATAGTCGCTCCGCCGTCACCGGCCGCCGACAGGGAACGCGAGTTGTTGAGTTCAGATATAGTCCTAGTTATCAGGCAACTCTTTCCTTCTGTAATTGCGGCAGTCACTTTCCGATAGAGCGACAACAGCCCGGATCACGTGTACGAACTCTCAAAGGTCGTCTCGAGCGCAAGTCTGAGTAACCTCTCGAATTCAAAGTTTTTTGCCTCTTCAAAGTACCCGTTGAATCGGTGACGATCGACCGGCCTGCGCAACTTTGCACAATGCAACGGAAAGGACGATGTCAAATTCTTCACCACTTTTTGAATCAACAAATTTTTAAGCCACTCCACGAGATGCGCCACTTCGAAGAAATGCGCAGTGTTCAATAGAGCTAGCCCAATCCCGCGCATATGTCAAACCACGCGACAAACACCGACACATGGCCGCAGCAGACGAACGTTTCTGCACTTTCGCACTCGATTTGGCCGCTGCACCGACAGCACTAGTGCCAGGCTGCACTCGCGCTGCAAGAACTGGCACTGCACTGGCACGGCACTCTTGTGAACTAGTGCATAAAGTGCAGCCAAATCGAGGAGACCTAGTATTAGGAGCTTGTTAATGTTTTTTATAGAGGCATTTGAGCATACTAAGCAGCAGTAGTAAAGGTTTAAAAGGCGCATTGTAAATAAGTTTCTTGATATTAGCAGGAAGCATTCGGCGACTTCAGTTCAGGATACCAACAACCTTGCTCAGTTTTGATGAAATTCCTTTAACATGCTCGTTCCTCGAAAAATGCTCAGGAGAAAACTACTCCTAGAGTATTTGTCAAATGTTTAGGGGAATCCCCCAAGGTGGAGTAGATTTGTAATAAGGGAGTAATTACTCATTGACGTCCACCCGAGCGCAGCCATACGGCTACAAAGGAAAGCTGTACAGCTTTCTCAGAAACTTCGTAGTTAAAGAAAAATCCGTCCTGGTCCGGAGTTCGAACACGGGACCACCGCTTCATCGGAGCAGTCGCTCTACCAATTGAGCTAACCGGGACGGCAAGCTAATGGTAGGGCGAGAGCGAATTGATCAATAACTCGAATTAGGAACACTGTTCCCACTTCGAGTTAGTGATCAAATAGAATTAGATGCAGCGAGATTACGCGGAACCCATAGCGCTCCAATTTGTCAAGAAGTATACCATGATTCACAGAATCGAATGCTTTTCTGAAATCTATATAGATTCCTAGTGTCGCCAATTTGTTTTTAAAATTTTCCAACACTGTTTCCTTATGAACTAAGAGGGCGTCTTCTGTCGAGCAAAACTTCCTAAATCCGAACTGATGCTCAGTTATCAAATTGTATTTTTTAGCAAAATCCAAAATGCGCACTGTGGACTGCGGACTGTGGAGTGGACTCCACAGTCCGGCTCCAACGCAACAATATGTAAGATTGGGCACCTCACCCTCTGCGTGCGATAATGTGTAATTCTTTAATATATCTTTTTTTTATTTAATTGTGTCTAGCAGTGTCTCTTTGCCTCTCCGTCCCGTGAGGACCCGCGCAGTGTGTCGGATAGTCACAGTTTCGTTCATATCTTTCTACCTCGACACGTTCTCCTCGACCTGCCTGCCTGACGACAATAATTTCGGAGCGATCCGCACTGATCCCCACCTTGTCGCTCACCCGTCGACAGCGTGATCGAAGAGCCGTTGCTTTGTTGTTCTAAAAATCGCTACCTTTAATATACGACATAAGTGACGTGGTAGGCCTTCAGTGTGTCCGCCGAGCATTCGTAGATAGAGTAGGTTTGATACTGCGTTTTCTCATCACCTTTAAGCCTGTGTATACACTGGGAGCAAACAGCCCTTTCTAGTCTGACCAGTTTCTCACTGCGCCACTGTATCAGCATCATGCGATATGTTGAGCCTATCGAATAAATCGGATGTTGCTCGGTGAGAGCTTTCGTCGACTGCTGTTTAGAAAATCAAAGCCTGCACATTATTTTTCCAAATTTCCCGAATCTAGTGCCCTGACATAATGACAGATCGAACGATTTGGGCATACAGGCGGTAATCACGTTGCGCTCACACAATCCTGATTTGAAAAGTCTCGCACGACGTGAGATTAACGCTTCACTCCGCGGAGAATTTTCTTGGTACTGAAGGGAAAGTTTAGTGCACGAAGCCTATGCAACATGCCACTCGTCCAAGCAGTTCAAACCTCACGGTGTGGTCTTTTCGTAGTCACTTGTGGTGGTGAGTTTGAAGAAATTTGAGACGGTGAAAGAATTACAGTAACAAGTGACGCATACTGTAAGCAAATTTGAAGCGGCATATTCCCTAGATATATTAGACAACAAGGCAACTTGAGCGCCGGCCCTGCCATGGATCGAATTCACCGCAGAGCGATACGCTACCCGCAGCAGGCAATTGGAACTTGGAGTTAGCTCTGCGATATCGCAGATGCATTTTATAGTTACGAACTTATGGATCATGTAATGACTCTCAACATAAAACAATTCATATGGAGGAGCATCATTAAAGGCAGAACAGCACCACGAATTTCTGTATTGATCAGTCGCACGTCATTCGCGTCGCTCAGTCCGCCGTCTAACAAAACAGCAGTCGGATGACAGTTTCCCCGCTCTACATTCTAAACTGAGCCCAAATTCGTCACAGTCCGAGTTTCTCAAATGCCCAGGGCGTAAACGTGCCACCACTTGTTTCTTAAGAGGGGACGTGGCAATGAAAACTGTTCTTGCTATTTATGCGCGAAAGGCTGATTAATTTACGTTCAGTATGTCACGTCTTGTGGATAGTTCAGAACTGCGTTTTAAATTTAAGATAGTTTAATGGAACAGCGTTAAAGCTCGCGTTGTGCGGAAAATCCGCCGTCGTCCGTGTTATCGTGAGAAACAGTACTAAAGTTATACAGATAGTGATAGTGAAGTGATAAATAGGGTTGCCCAGGCAGCCACTGCCGGTAAAACAATCTAGGAAGGTTGCACACGTCACGTGAAACGTGAAATGGGAAATTTTTCAATACATCTCTTCTTCCCAACTGGTTCTAGGTGTGTAGCTTTGCATCTCCGTCCCGTGTGGGCCCGCGCAGTGTGTGGGGTCGAAACAGTCTAACTCACCTTTTACTACCTTCGCCACGTGGTCACCATCAGCATCTGTGACGGCAATAATTTCGCGGTGATCAAAGTGAAATAAAGATTGCCAGGAAAAAAAGGCTGCGAATCACCCAATAACAAAGATTACTCGTTCTTGCCAGGTCCTTTAAACGACCGCATCAGCACCTATAATTTTGTAATATTTATTGCCTACTTCGATAGCCTATGTGTTAACGTTCTCTTTTGGTGGTCGCCAACGCGATTAAGTTCTTCAAAACATTTAAGCAAAAATATTGCTGCTTCCAATGCTCGTGTGCAGACACGCAATACCGACGCCAACAAACGACATTATTTCTTTCGGCGGTGTATGAAGTTTCAGTCGCAGGCATTGAGTGCAATATAATTTTATACAATTTTGAACGTTTTCCGAGGCGCAGCTCGGCATTTCCGCCCGCATCGAGCGACGTCATAGTGAAGTTTCCTCCTATGTTCTGACGTCACCGAACCCAGCTAGTCGTTGTTCACAAGGGCAACTAGGGCTTCCCGTCGAAGCCGACATCATCAGGAATGTAGTAGTCCAGGTTGGCAAGTTGAGCGGGACGTCCAGGTGCATTTCCTTGCCCGCGGCGACTGCGACAGAAACAGCTCGAACAAAATCGCGCGCATTTAATTATTCGAGCTGGGCATTGGTCTTTTCATTTCCTTTCACGATCAGTATGCCCGCAGGCCTCTTTCAAGGCAGCAAAACGAACACCCTAACAAATTGTGTCCGTACCTCTTCAATACTACAATATTTTACGAGAACTTCCACTTTCTCGGCCTAAAAATCGATGCAAAGTGAAAAATAAATGAAGAAAAATTACGCTAAAATTATAGGCATTTGCAGAAAAATAAAGTAAAATTTCTGTGGCTATAAGTGTTTTTCAAACAAATTTAAAGATAACGGTCAGGATAATATGAAAAGCCGAAATAGACAAAGAGATGAAAGACAAATAACGGTACAGTCCTTTACGGTGCGGAAAGCATACCGTTAGCAGCCTTCGAGCTTACTTAAAGTACAAGAGTTCGTGCCTCTGATATTGCGCAAACGTATCATGAGCTCCTCATTATCAACCCTGTTGTGAAAACCATTCCTGAGATAATTACTTGAGAGCGATCAGCACTCATCCCCTCATTGTCGCTAACCCGCCGATGGCGTGGTCGAACTGTCGTTGCTTTTTTGTGCCATAAATTGCTGCCTTTAATGTACGAGATAAGTGACGCGTTAGGCGTTCAGTGTGCCTTCCGAGCATTCATAGAAAGAGAAGGGGGCGGTTCCACATACTGCAATTTCTCATCCGCCTTAAGCAGGAGTACATGCTGGGAGCAAACACAGCGCTCTCTACTGTGACCTGTTTCTCACGGCGCCACTGTATCAGCCTCATGCGATATGTTGAGCCTATCGAATAAATCGGATGTTGCTCGGTCAGACCTTTCGTCGAGTGCTGTTTAGGAAATCAAAGCCTGCACATTATTTTTCCAAATTTCCCGAATCTAGTGCCCTGACATAATGACAGATCGAACGATTTGGGCATACAGGCGGTAATCACGTTGCGCTCACACAATCCTGAATTGAAAAGTCTCGCACGACGTAAGATTAACGCTTCACTCCGCGGCGAATTTTCATGGTACTGAAGGGAAAGTTTAGTGCACGAAGCCTATGCAACTTGCCACTCGTCCAAGCAGTTCAAACCTCACGGTGTGGTCTTTTCGTAGTCACTTGTGGTGGTGAGTTTGAAGAAATTTGAGACGGTGAAAGAATTACAGTAACAAGTGACGCATACTGTAAGCAAATCTGAAGCGGCATATTGCCGAGACATATTAGACAACAAGGCAACTTGAGCGCCGACCCTGCCGTGGATCGAATTCACCGAGGAGCGAGACGCTATCCGCAGCAGGCAATTGGAACTTGGAGCTAGCTGTGTGATATCGCAGATGCATTTTATAGTTACGAACTAATAGATCTTGTAATGACTCTCAACAGAAAACAATTCAAATGGAGGAGCATATTTAAAGGCAGAACAGCACCACGAATTTCTGTATTGATCAGTCGCACGTCATTCGCGTCGCTCAGTCCGCCGTCTAACAGAACAGCAGTCGGATGACACTCTCCCCACTCTACGTTCTAAACTGAGCCCAAATTCGTCACACTCCGTGTTTCTCAAATGCCCTGGGCGTAAAAGTGCCACCACTTGTTTCTTAAGAGGGGACGTGGCAATGAAAACTGTTCTTGCTATTTACGCGCGAAAGGCTGTGTAATTTACGTTCATTGTGTCACGTCTTGTGGATAGTTCAGAACTGCGTATTAAATTTAAGATAGTTTAATGGAACAGCGTTAAAGCTTGCGTTGTGCGGAAAATCCGCCGTCGTCCGCGTTATCGTGAGAAACAGTACTAAAGTTATACAGATAGTGATAGTGAAGTAATAAATAGGGTGGCCCAGGCAGCCACTGCCGGTAAATCAATCTAGGAAGGTTGCCGAGGTCACGTGAAACGTGAAATGAGAATTTTTTAAATACATCTCTTCCTCCCAACTGGTTCTAGGAGTGTAGCTTTGCATCTCCGTCCCGTGTGGGCCCACGCAGTGTGTGGGGTCGAAACAGTCTAACTCACCTTTTACTACCTTCGCCACGTGGTCACGATCAGCATCTGTGACGGCAATAATTTCGCGGTGATCAAAGTGAAATAAAGATTGCCAGGAAAAAAAGGCTGCGAATCACCCAATAACAAAGATTACTCGTTCTTGCCAGGTCTTTTAGACGACCGCATCAGCACCTATAATTTTGTAATACTTATTGCCTACTTCGATAGCCTATGTGTTAACGTTCTCTTTTGGTTGTCGCCAACTCGATTAAGTTCTTAAAAACACATAAGCAAAAAATATTCCTGCTTCCAATGCTCGTGTGCAGACACGCAATACCGACGCCAACAAACGACATTATTTCTTTCGGCGGTGTATGAAGTTTCAGTCGCAGGCATTGAGTGCAACATAATTTTATACAATTTTGAACGTTTTCCGAGGCGCAGCTCGGCATTTTCGCCCGCATCGAGCGACGTCATAGTGCAGTTTCCTCCTATGTTCTGACGTCACCGAACCCAGCTAGTCGTTGTTCACAAGGGCAACTGGGCTTCCCGTCGAAGCCGACATCATCAGGAATGTAGTAGTCCAGGTTGGCAAGTTGAGCGGGACGTCCAGGTGCATTTCCTTGCCCGCGGCGACTGCGACCGAAACAGCTCGAACAAAATCACGCGCATTTAATTATTCGAGCTGGGCATTGGTCTTTTCATTTCCTTTCACGATCAGTAGGCCCGCAGGCCTCTTTCAAGGCAGCAAAACGGACACCCTAACAAATTGTGTCAGTACCTCTTCAATACTACAATTTTTTACGAGAACTTCCACTCCCTCGGCCTAAAAATCGATGCAAAGTGAAAAAGAAATGAAGAAAAATTACGCTAAAGTTATAGGAATTTGCAGAAAAATAAAGTAAACTTTCTGTGGCTATAAGTGTTTTTCAAACAAATTTAAAGATAACCGTCAGGATAATATGAAAAGCCGAAATAGACAAAGAGAGGAAAGGCAAATAACGGTACAGTCCTTTACGGTGCGGAAAGCATACCGTTAGCAGCCTTCGAGCTTACTTAAAGTACGAGAGTTCGTGCCTCTGATAATGCGCAAACGTATCATGAGCTCCTCATTATCAACCCTGTTTTGAAAACCATTCCTGAGATAATTACTTGAGAGCGATCAACACTCATCCCCTCATTGTCGCTAACCCTCCGATGGCGTGGTCGAACTGTCGTTGCTTTTTTGTGCCATAAATTGCTGCCTTTAATGTACGAGATAAGTGACGCGTTAGGCGTTCAGTGTGCCTTCCGAGCATTCATAGAAAGAGAAGGGGGCGGTTCCACATACTGCAATTTCTCATCCGCCTTAAGCAGGAGTACATGCTGGGAGCAAACACAGCGCTCTCTACTGTGACCTGTTTCACATAGACGCCACTGTATCAGCCCTATGCGATATGTTGAGCCTATCCAATAAATCGGATGTTGCTCGGTCAGAGCTTTCGTCGACTGCTGTTTAGAAAATCAAAGCCTGCACATTATTTTTCCAATTTTTCCGAATCTAGTGCCCTGACATAATGACAGATCGAACGATTTGGGCATACAGGCGGTAATCACGTTGCGCTCACACAAGCCTGAATTGAAAAGTCTCGCACTACGTGAGATTAACGCTTCACTCCGCGGCAAATTTTCATGGTACTGAAGGGAAAGTTTAGTGCACGAAGCCTATGCAACATGCCACTCGTCCATGCAGTTCAAACCTCGCGGTGTGGTCTTTTCGTAGTCACTTGTAGTGGTGAGTTTGAAGAAATTTGAGACGGTGAAAGAATTACAGTCACAAGTGACGCATACTGTAAGCAAATTTGAAGCGGCATATTGCCGAGACATATTAGACAACAAGGCAACTTGAGCGCCGGCCCTGCCATGGATCGAATTCACCGCAGAGCGAGACGCTACCCGCAGCAGGCAATTGGAACTTGGAGCTAGCTGTGTGATATCGCAGATGCATTTTATAGTTACGAACTAATAGATCTTGTAATGACTCTCAACAGAAAACAATTAAAATGGAGGAGCATATTTAAAGGCAGAACAGCACCACGAATTTTTGTATTGATCAGTCGCACGTCATTCGCGTCGCTCAGTCCGCCGTCTAACAGAACAGCAGTCGGATGACACTTTCCCCGCTCTACATTCTAAACTGAGCCCAAATTCGTCACACTCCGTGTTTCTCAAATGCCCAGGGCGTAAACGTGCCACCACTTGTTTCTTAAGAGGGGACGTGGCAATGAAAACTGTTCTTGCTATTTATGCGCGAAAGGCTGTGTAACTTACGTTCAGTATGTCACGTCTTGTGGATAGTTCAGAACTGCGTTTTAAATTTAAGATAGTTTAATGGAACAGCGTTAAAGCTCGCGTTGTGCGGAAAATCCGCCGTCGTCCGCGTTATCGTGAGAAACAGTACTAAAGTTATACAGATAGTGATAGTGAAGTGATAAATAGGGTTGCCCAGGCAGCCACTGCCGGTAAAACAATCTAGGAAGGTTGCCGACGTCACGTGAAACGTGAAATGGGAAATTTTTCAATACATCTCTTCTTCCCAACTGGTTCTAGGAGTGTAGCTTTGCATCTCCGTCCCGTGTGGGCCCGCGCAGTGTGCGGGGTCGAAACAGTCTAACTCACCTTTTACTACCTTCGCCACGTGGTCACGATCAGCATCTGTGACGGCAATAATTTCGCGGTGATCAAAGTGAAATAAAGATTGCCAGGAAAAAAAGGCTGCGAATCACCCAATAACAAAGATTACTCGTTCTTGCCAGGTCTTTTAGACGACCGCATCAGCACCTATAATTTTGTAATACTTATTGCCTACTTCGATAGCCTATGTGTTAACGTTCTCTTTTGGTTGTCGCCAACTCGATTAAGTTCTTAAAAACACATAAGCAAGAAATATTCCTGCTTCCAATGCTCGTGTGCAGACACGCAATACCGACGCCAACAAACGACATTATTTCTTTCGGCGGTGTATGAAGTTTCAGTCGCAGGCATTGAGTGCAACATAATTTTATACAATTTTGAACGTTTTCCGAGGCGCAGCTCGGCATTTTCGCCCGCATCGAGCGACGTCATAGTGCAGCTTCCTCCTATGTTCTGACGTCACCGAACCCAGCTAGTCGTTGTTCACAAGGGCAACTGGGCTTCCCGTCGAAGCCGACATCATCAGGAATGTAGTAGTCCAGGTTGGCAAGTTGAGCGGGACGTCCAGGTGCATTTCCTTGCCCGCGGCGACTGCGACCGAAACAGCTCGAACAAAATCACGCGCATTTAATTATTCGAGCTGGGCATTGGTCTTTTCATTTCCTTTCACGATCAGTAGGCCCGCAGGCCGCTTTCAAGGCAGCAAAACGGACACCCAAAGAAATTGTGTCAGTACCTCTTCAACACTACAATTTTTTACGAGAACTTCCACTCCCTCGGCCTAAAAATCGATGCAAAGTGAAAAAGAAATGAAGAAAAATTATGCCAAAATTATAGGAATTTGCAGATAAATAAAGTAAATTTTCTGTGGCTATAAGTGTTTTTCAAACAAATTTAAAGATAACGGTCAGGATAATATGAAAAGCCGAAATAGACAAAGAGAGGAAAGACAAATAACGGTACAGTCCTTTACGGTGCGGAAAGCATACCGTTAGCAGCTTCGAGCTTACTTAAAGTACGAGAGTTCGTGCCTCTGATATTGCGCAAACGTATCATGCGCTCCTCATTATCAACCCTGTTTTGAAAACCACTCCTGAGATAAGGACTTGAGAGCGATCAGAACTCATCCCCTCATTGTCGCTAACCCGCCGATGGCGTGGTCGAACTGTCGTTGCTTTTTTGTGCCATAAATTCCTGCCTTTAATGTACGAGATAAGTGACGCGTTAGGCGTTCAGAGTGCCTTCCGAGCATTCATAGAAAGAGAAGAGGGCGGTTCCATATACTGCAATTTCTCATCCGCCTTAAGCATGAGTAGATGCTGGGAGCAAACACAGCGCTCTCTAGTGTGACCCGTTTCTCACTGCGCCACTGTATCAGCCCTATGCGATATGTTGAGCCTATCCAATAAATCGGATGTTGCTCGGTCAGACCTTTCGTCGAGTGCTGTTTAGGAAATCAAAGCCTGCACATTATTTTTCCAAATTTCCCGAATCTAGTGCCCTGACATAATGACAGATCGAACGATTTGGGCATACAGGCGGTAATCACGTTGCGCTCACAGAATCCTGAATTGAAAAGTCTCGCACGACGTGAGATTAACGCTTCACTCCGCGGCAAATTTTCTTGGTACTGAAGGGAAAGTTTAGTGCGCGAAGCCTATGCAACATGCCACTCGTCCAAGCAGTTCAAACCTCACGGTGTGGTCTGGTCTTTTTGTTGTCACTTGTGCTGGTGAGTTTGAAGAAATTTGAGACGGGGAAAGTATTACAGTAACAAGTGACGTATACTTTAAGCAAATTTGAAGCCGGATATTCCCGAGACATATTAGACAACAAGGCAACTAGAGCGCCGACCCTGCCACGGATCGAATTCACCGCAGAGCGAGACGCTGCCTGCCGCAGGCAAATGGAACTTGGAGTCAGCTCTGCGATATCCCAGTTGCATTTTATAGTTACGAACTTATGGATCATGTAATGACTCTCAACATAAAACAATTCATATGGAGGAGCATAATTAAAGGCAGAACAGCACCACGAATTTCTGTATTGATCAGTCGCACGTAATTCGCGTCGCTCAATCCACCGTCTAACAGAACAGCAGTCGGATGACACTTTCCCCACTCTACATTCTAAACTGAGCCCAAATTCGTCACACTCCGTGTTTCTCAAATGCCCATGGCGTAAAAGTGCCACCACTTGTTTATAAGAGGGGACGTGGCAATGAAAACTGTTCTTGCTATTTATGCGCGAAAGGCTGGGTAATTTACGTTCAGTATGTCACGTCTTGTGGATAGTTCAGAACTGCGTTCTAATTTAAGCTAGTTTAATGGAACAGCGTTAAAGCTCGCGTTGTGCGGAAAATCCGCCGTCGTCCGCGTTATCGTGAGAAACAGTCCTAAAGTTATACAGATAGTGATAGTGAAGTGATAAACAGGGTTGCCCAGGCAGCCACTGCCGGTAATACAAACTAGGAAGGTTGCCGACGTCACGTGAAACGTGAAATGGGAAATTTTTCAATACATCTCTTCTTCCCAACTGGTTCTAGGAGTGTAGCTTTGCATCTCCGTCCCGTGTGGGCCCGCGCAGTGTGTGGGGTCGAAACAGTCTAACTCACCTTTTACTACCTTCGCCACGTGGTCACGATCAGCATCTGTGACGGCAATAATTTCGCGGTGATCAAAGTGAAATAAAGATTGCCAAAAAAAAGGCTGCGAATCACCCAATAACAAAGATTACTCGTTCTTGCCAGGTCTTTTAGACGACCGCATCAGCACCTATAATTTTGTAATACTTATTGCCTACTTCGATAGCCTATGTGTTAACGTTCTCTTTTGGTTGTCGCCAACTCGATTAAGTTCTTAAAAACACATAAGCAAAAAATATTCCTGCTTCCAATGCTCGTGTGCAGACACGCAATACCGACGCCAACAAACGACATTATTTCTTTCGGCGGTGTATGAAGTTTCAGTCGCAGGCATTGAGTGCAACATAATTTTATACAATTTTGAACGTTTTCCGAGGCGCAGCTCGGCATTTTCGCCCGCATCGAGCGACGTCATAGTGCAGTTTCCTCCTATGTTCTGACGTCACCGAACCCAGCTAGTCGTTGTTCACAAGGGCAACTGGGCTTCCCGTCGAAGCCGACATCATCAGGAATGTAGTAGTCCAGGTTGGCAAGTTGAGCGGGACGTCCAGGTGCATTTCCTTGCCCGCGGCGACTGCGACCGAAACAGCTCGAACAAAATCACGCGCATTTAATTATTCGAGCTGGGCATTGGTCTTTTCATTTCCTTTCACGATCAGTAGGCCCGCAGGCCTCTTTCAAGGCAGCAAAACGGACACCCTAACAAATTGTGTCAGTACCTCTTCAATACTACAATTTTTTACGAGAACTTCCACTCCCTCGGCCTAAAAATCGATGCAAAGTGAAAAAGAAATGAAGAAAAATTACGCTAAAGTTATAGGAATTTGCAGAAAAATAAAGTAAACTTTCTGTGGCTATAAGTGTTTTTCAAACAAATTTAAAGATAACCGTCAGGATAATATGAAAAGCCGAAATAGACAAAGAGAGGAAAGGCAAATAACGGTACAGTCCTTTACGGTGCGGAAAGCATACCGTTAGCAGCCTTCGAGCTTACTTAAAGTACGAGAGTTCGTGCCTCTGATAATGCGCAAACGTATCATGAGCTCCTCATTATCAACCCTGTTTTGAAAACCATTCCTGAGATAATTACTTGAGAGCGATCAACACTCATCCCCTCATTGTCGCTAACCCTCCGATGGCGTGGTCGAACTGTCGTTGCTTTTTTGTGCCATAAATTGCTGCCTTTAATGTACGAGATAAGTGACGCGTTAGGCGTTCAGTGTGCCTTCCGAGCATTCATAGAAAGAGAAGGGGGCGGTTCCACATACTGCAATTTCTCATCCGCCTTAAGCAGGAGTACATGCTGGGAGCAAACACAGCGCTCTCTACTGTGACCTGTTTCACATAGACGCCACTGTATCAGCCCTATGCGATATGTTACATAGACGCCACTGTATCAGCCCTATGCGATATGTTGAGCCTATCCAATAAATCGGATGTTGCTCGGTCAGAGCTTTCGTCGACTGCTGTTTAGAAAATCAAAGCCTGCACATTATTTTTCCAATTTTTCCGAATCTAGTGCCCTGACATAATGACAGATCGAACGATTTGGGCATACAGGCGGTAATCACGTTGCGCTCACACAAGCCTGAATTGAAAAGTCTCGCACGACGTGAGATTAACGCTTCACTCCGCGGCAAATTTTCATGGTACTGAAGGGAAAGTTTAGTGCACGAAGCCTATGCAACATGCCACTCGTCCAAGCAGTTCAAACCTCGCGGTGTGGTCTTTTCGTAGTCACTTGTGGTGGTGAGTTTGAAGAAATTTGAGACGGTGAAAGAATTACAGTCACAAGTGACGCATACTGTAAGCAAATTTGAAGCGGCATATTGCCGAGACATATTAGACAACAAGGCAACTTGAGCGTCGGCCCTGCCATGGATCGAATTCACCGCAGAGCGAGACGCTACCCGCAGCAGGCAATTGGAACTTGGAGCTAGCTGTGTGATATCGCAGATGCATTTTATAGTTACGAACTAATAGATCTTGTAATGACTCTCAACAGAAAACAATTAAAATGGAGGAGCATATTTAAAGGCAGAACAGCACCACGAATTTCTGTATTGATCAGTCGCACGCCATTCGCGTCGCTCAGTCCGCCGTCTAACAGAACAGCAGTCGGATGACACTTTCCCCGCTCTACATTCTAAACTGAGCCCAAATTCGTCACACTCCGTGTTTCTCAAATGCCCAGGGCGTAAACGTGCCACCACTTGTTTCTTAAGAGGGGACGTGGCAATGAAAACTGTTCTTGCTATTTATGCGCGAAAGGCTGTGTAACTTACGTTCAGTATGTCACGTCTTGTGGATAGTTCAGAACTGCGTTTTAAATTTAAGATAGTTTAATGGAACAGCGTTAAAGCTCGCGTTGTGCGGAAAATCCGCCGTCGTCCGCGTTATCGTGAGAAACAGTACTAAAGTTATACAGATAGTGATAGTGAAGTGATAAATAGGGTTGCCCAGGCAGCCACTGCCGGTAAAACAATCTAGGAAGGTTGCCGACGTCACGTGAAACGTGAAATGGGAAATTTTTCAATACATCTCTTCTTCCCAACTGGTTCTAGGAGTGTAGCTTTGCATCTCCGTCCCGTGTGGGCCCGCGCAGTGTGTGGGGTCGAAACAGTCTAACTCACCTTTTACTACCTTCGCCACGTGGTCACGATCAGCATCTGTGACGGCAATAATTTCGCGGTGATCAAAGTGAAATAAAGATTGCCAGGAAAAAAAGGCTGCGAATCACCCAATAACAAAGATTACTCGTTCTTGCCAGGTCTTTTAGACGACCGCATCAGCACCTATAATTTTGTAATACTTATTGCCTACTTCGATAGCCTATGTGTTAACGTTCTCTTTTGGTTGTCGCCAACTCGATTAAGTTCTTAAAAACACATAAGCAAAAAATATTCCTGCTTCCAATGCTCGTGTGCAGACACGCAATACCGACGCCAACAAACGACAATATTTCTTTCGGCGGTGTATGAAGTTTCAGTCGCAGGCATTGAGTGCAACATAATTTTATACAATTTTGAACGTTTTCCGAGGCGCAGCTCGGCATTTTCGCCCGCATCGAGCGAAGTCATAGTGCAGTTTCCTCCTATGTTCTGACGTCACCGAACCCAGCTTGTGGTTATTCACAAGGGCAACTAGGGCTTCCCGTCGAAGCCGACATCATCAGGAATGTAGTAGTCCAGGTTGGCAAGTTGAACGCGACGTCAAAGTGCAAATCCTTGCCGGCGGCGACTGCGATAGAAACAGCTCGAACAAAATCACGCGCATTTAATTATTCGAGCTGGGCATTGGTCTTTTCATTTCCTTTGACGATCAGTAGGCCCGCAGGACTCTTTCAAGGCAGCGAAACGGACACCCAAACAAAATGTGTCAGTACCTCTTCAACACTGGAATTTTTTAAGAGAACTTCCACTCCCTAGCCCCAAAAATCGATAAAACGTGAAAAAGAAATGAAGAAAAATTAGGGTAAAATTATAGGAATTTAGCAGAAAGATAAAGTAAATTTTCTGTGGCTATAAGTGTTTTTCAACAAATATAAAAATAACGGTCACGATAATACGAAAAGCCCAATAAACAAAGAGAGGAAAGAGAAAGAACGGTACAGTCCTTTACGGTGCGGAGAGCATACTGTTAGCAGCCTTCGAGCCTACTCAAAGTACGAGAGTTCGTACCTCTGATATTGCGCAAACGTATCATGCGCTCCTTATTATCAACCCAGTTTTGAAAACCATTCCTGAGATAAGGACTTGAGAGCGATCAGCACTCATCCCCTCATTGTCGCTAACCCGCCGATGGCGTGGTCGAACTGTCGTTGCTTTTTTGTGCCATAAATTCCTGCTTTTAATGTACGAGATAATTGACGCGTTAGGCGCTCAGTGTGCCTTCCGAGCATTCATAGAAAGAGAAGGGGGCGGTTCCATATACTGCAATTTCTCATCCGCCTTAAGCATGAGTACATGCTGGGAGCAAACACAGCGCTCTCTACTGTGACCTGTTTCACATTGCGCCACTGTATTAGCCCTATGCGATATGTTGAGCCTATCCAATAAATCGGATGTTGCTCGGTCAGAGCTTTCGTCGAGTGCTGTTTACGAAATCAAAGCATGCACATTATTTTTCCAAATTTTCCGAATCTAGTGCCCTGACATAATGACGGATCGAACGATTTTTGAATCCAGGCGGTAATCATGTTGCGCTCACACAAGTCTGAATTGAAAAGTGTCGCACGACGTGAGAATAACGCTTCACTCCGCGGCAAATTTTCATGGTACTGAAGGGAAAGTTTAGTGCACGAAGCCTATGCAACATGCCACTCGTCCAAGTAGTTCAAACCTCACGGTGTGGTCTTTTCGTAGTCACTTGTGGTGGTGAGTTTGAAGAAATTTGAGACGGTGAAAGAATTACAGTCACAAGTGACGCATACTGTAAGCAAATTTGAAGCGGCATATTGCCGAGACATATTAGACAACAAGGCAACTTGAGCGCCGGCCCTGCCATGGATCGAATTCACCGCAGAGCGAGACGCTACCCGCAGCAGGCAATTGGAACTTGGAGCTAGCTGTGTGATATCGCAGATGCATTTTATAGTTACGAACTAATAGATCTTGTAATGACTCTCAACAGAAAACAATTCAAATGGAGCAGCATATTTAAAGGCAGAACAGCACCACGAATTTCTGTATTGATCAGTCGCAAGTCCTTCGCGTCGCTCAGTTCGCCGTCTAACAGAACAGCAGTCGGATGACACTTTCCCCGCTCTACATTCTAAACTGAGCCCAAATTCGTCACACTCCGTGTTTCTCAAATGCCCAGGGCGTAAACGTGCCACCACTTGTTTCTTAAGAGGGGACGTGGCAATGAAAACTGTTCTTGCTATTTATGCGCGAAAGGCTGTGTAACTTACGTTCAGTATGTCACGTCTTGTGGATAGTTCAGAACTGCGTTTTAAATTTAAGATAGTTTAATGGAACAGCGTTAAAGCTCGCGTTGTGTGGAAAATCCGCCGTCGTCCGCGTTATCGTGAGAAACAGTACTAAAGTTATACAGATAGTGATAGTGAAGTGATAAATAGGGTTGCCCAGGCAGCCACTGCCGGTAAAACAATCTAGGAAGGTTGCCGACGTCACGTGAAACGTGAAATGGGAAATTTTTCAATACATCTCTTCTTCCCAACTGGTTCTAGGAGTGTAGCTTTGCATCTCCGTCCCGTGTGGGCCCGCGCAGTGTGTGGGGTCGAAACAGTCTAACTCACCTTTTACTACCTTCGCCACGTGGTCACGATCAGCATCTGTGATGGCAATAATTTCGCGGTGATCAAAGTGAAATAAAGATTGCCAGGAAAAAAAGGCTGCGAATCACCCAATAACAAAGATTACTCGTTCTTGCCAGGTCTTTTAGACGACCGCATCAGCACCTATAATTTTGTAATACTTATTGCCTACTTCGATAGCCTATGTGTTAACGTTCTCTTTTGGTTGTCGCCAACTCGATTAAGTTCTTAAAAACACATAAGCAAAAAATATTCCTGCTTCCAATGCTCGTGTGCAGACACGCAATACCGACGCCAACAAACGACATTATTTCTTTCGGCGGTGTATGAAGTTTCAGTCGCAGGCATTGAGTGCAACATAATTTTATACAATTTTGAACGTTTTCCGAGGCGCAGCTCGGCATTTTCGCCCGCATCGAGCGACGTCATAGTGCAGTTTCCTCCTATGTTCTGACGTCACCGAACCCAGCTAGTCGTTGTTCACAAGGGCAACTGGGCTTCCCGTCGAAGCCGACATCATCAGGAATGTAGTAGTCCAGGTTGGCAAGTTGAGCGGGACGTCCAGGTGCATTTCCTTGCCCGCGGCGACTGCGACCGAAACAGCTCGAACAAAATCACGCGCATTTAATTATTCGAGCTGGGCATTGGTCTTTTCATTTCCTTTCACGATCAGTAGGCCCGCAGGCCGCTTTCAAGGCAGCAAAACGGACACCCAAAGAAATTGTGTCAGTACCTCTTCAACACTACAATTTTTTACGAGAACTTCCACTCCCTCGGCCTAAAAATCGATGCAAAGTGAAAAAGAAATGAAGAAAAATTATGCCAAAATTATAGGAATTTGCAGATAAATAAAGTAAATTTTCTGTGGCTATAAGTGTTTTTCAAACAAATTTAAAGATAACGGTCAGGATAATATGAAAAGCCGAAATAGACAAAGAGAGGAAAGACAAATAACGGTACAGTCCTTTACGGTGCGGAAAGCATACCGTTAGCAGCTTCGAGCTTACTTAAAGTACGAGAGTTCGTGCCTCTGATATTGCGCAAACGTATCATGCGCTCCTCATTATCAACCCTGTTTTGAAAACCACTCCTGAGATAAGGACTTGAGAGCGATCAGAACTCATCCCCTCATTGTCGCTAACCCGCCGATGGCGTGGTCGAACTGTCGTTGCTTTTTTGTGCCATAAATTCCTGCCTTTAATGTACGAGATAAGTGACGCGTTAGGCGTTCAGAGTGCCTTCCGAGCATTCATAGAAAGAGAAGAGGGCGGTTCCATATACTGCAATTTCTCATCCGCCTTAAGCATGAGTAGATGCTGGGAGCAAACACAGCGCTCTCTAGTGTGACCCGTTTCTCACTGCGCCACTGTATCAGCCCTATGCGATATGTTGAGCCTATCCAATAAATCGGATGTTGCTCGGTCAGACCTTTCGTCGAGTGCTGTTTAGGAAATCAAAGCCTGCACATTATTTTTCCAAATTTCCCGAATCTAGTGCCCTGACATAATGACAGATCGAACGATTCGGGCATACAGGCGGTAATCACGTTGCGCTCACAGAATCCTGAATTGAAAAGTCTCGCACGACGTGAGATTAACGCTTCACTCCGCGGCAAATTTTCTTGGTACTGAAGGGAAAGTTTAGTGCGCGAAGCCTATGCAACATGCCACTCGTCCAAGCAGTTCAAACCTCACGGTGTGGTCTGGTCTTTTTGTTGTCACTTGTGCTGGTGAGTTTGAAGAAATTTGAGACGGGGAAAGTATTACAGTAACAAGTGACGTATACTTTAAGCAAATTTGAAGCCGGATATTCCCGAGACATATTAGACAACAAGGCAACTAGAGCGCCGACCCTGCCACGGATCGAATTCACCGCAGAGCGAGACGCTGCCTGCCGCAGGCAAATGGAACTTGGAGTCAGCTCTGCGATATCCCAGTTGCATTTTATAGTTACGAACTTATGGATCATGTAATGACTCTCAACATAAAACAATTCATATGGAGGAGCATAATTAAAGGCAGAACAGCACCACGAATTTCTGTATTGATCAGTCGCACGTAATTCGCGTCGCTCAATCCACCGTCTAACAGAACAGCAGTCGGATGACACTTTCCCCACTCTACATTCTAAACTGAGCCCAAATTCGTCACACTCCGTGTTTCTCAAATGCCCATGGCGTAAAAGTGCCACCACTTGTTTATAAGAGGGGACGTGGCAATGAAAACTGTTCTTGCTATTTATGCGCGAAAGGCTGGGTAATTTACGTTCAGTATGTCACGTCTTGTGGATAGTTCAGAACTGCGTTCTAATTTAAGCTAGTTTAATGGAACAGCGTTAAAGCTCGCGTTGTGCGGAAAATCCGCCGTCGTCCGCGTTATCGTGAGAAACAGTCCTAAAGTTATACAGATAGTGATAGTGAAGTGATAAACAGGGTTGCCCAGGCAGCCACTGCCGGTAAAACAATCTAGGAAGGTTGCCGACGTCACGTGAAACGTGAAATGGGAAATTTTTCAATACATCTCTTCTTCCCAACTGGTTCTAGGAGTGTAGCTTTGCATCTCCGTCCCGTGTGGGCCCGCGCAGTGTGTGGGGTCGAAACAGTCTAACTCACCTTTTACTACCTTCGCCACGTGGTCACGATCAGCATCTGTGACGGCAATAATTTCGCGGTGATCAAAGTGAAATAAAGATTGCCAAAAAAAAAGGCTGCGAATCACCCAATAACAAAGATTACTCGTTCTTGCCAGGTCCTTTAGACGACCGCATCAGCACCTATAATTTCGTAATATTTATTGCCTACTTCGATAGCCTATGTGTTAACGTTCTCTTTTGGTTGTCGCCAACGCGATTAAGTTCTTCAAAACATTTAAGCAAAAAATATTGCTGCTTCCAATGCGCGTGTGCAGACACGCAATACCGACGCCAAAAAACGACATTATTTCTTTCGGCGGTGTATGAAGTTTCAGTCGCAGGCATTGAGTGCAACATAATTTTATACAATTTTGAACGTTTTCCGAGGCGCAGCTCGGCATTTCCACCCGCATCGAGCGACGTCATAGTGCAGTTTCCTCCTATGTTTTGACGTCACCGAACCCAGCTAGTGGTTGTTCACAAGGGCAACTAGGGCTTCCCGTCGAAGCCGACATCATCAGGAATGTAGTAGTCCAGGTTGGCAAGTTGAGCGGGACGTCCAGGTGCAATTCCTTGCCGGCGGCGACTGTGACAGAAACAGCTCGAACAAAATCACGCGCATTTAATTATTCGAGCTGGGCATTGGTCTTTTCATTTCCTTTCACGATCAGTATGCCCGCAGGCCTCTTTCAAGGCAGCAAAACGGACACCCAAACAAATTGTGTCAGTACCTCTTCAACACTACAATTTTATACGGAACTTCCACTCCCTCGGCCTAAAAATCGATGCAAAGTGAAAAAGAAATGAAGAAAAATTATGCTAAAATTATAGGAATTTTGCAGAAAAATAAAGTAAATTTTCTGTGGCTATAAGTTTTTTTCAAACAAATTTAAAGATAACTTTCACGATAATAAGAAAAGCCGAAATAGACATAGAGAGGAAAGACAAAGAACGGTACAGTCCTTTACGGTGCGGAGAGCATACCGTTAGCAGCCTTCGAGCCTACTCAAAATACCGGAATTCGTACCTCTCATATTGCGCAAACCTATCAAGCGCTCCTCATTATCAACCCTGTTTTGAAAACCACTCCTGTGATAAGGACTTGAGAGCCATCAGCACTCATCCCCTCAATGTCGCTAACCCGACGATGGCGTGGTCGAACTGTCGTTGCTTTTTTGTGCCATAAATTGCTGCCCTTAATGTACGAGATAAGTGACGCGTTAGGCGTTCAGTGTGCCTTCGGAGTATTCATAGAAAGAGAAGGGGGCGGTTCCATATACTGCAATTTCTCATCCGCCTTAAGCATGAGTACATGCTGGGAGCAAACACAGCGCTCTCTACTGTGACCTGTTTCACATAGACGCCACTGTATCAGCCCTATGCGATATGTTGAGCCTATCCAATAAATCGGATGTTGGTCGGTGAGAGCTTTCGTCGACTGCTGTTTAGAAAATCAAAGCCTGCACATTATTTTTCCAATTTTCCCGAATCTAGTGCTCTGACATAATGACAGATCGAACGATTTGGGCATACAGGCGGTAAGCACGTTGCGCTCAAACAATCCTGAATTGAAAAGTCTCGCACGACGTGAGATTAACGCTTCACTCCGCGGCAAATTTTCTTGGTACTGAAGGGAAAGTTTAGTGCACGAAGCCTATGCAACTTGCCACTCGTCCAAGCAGTTCAAACCTCACGGTGTGGTCTTTTCGTAGTCACTTGTGCTGGTAAGTTTCAAGAAATTTGAGACGGTGAAAGAATTACAGTAACAAGTGACGCATACTGTAAGCAAATTTGAAGCGGCATATTGCCGAGACATATCAGACAACAAGGCAACTTGAGCGCCGGCCCTGCCATAGATCGAATTCACCGCAGAGCTTGACGCTATCCGCAGCAGGCAATTCGAACTTGGAGCTAGCTGTGTGATATCGCAGTTGCATTTTATAGTTACGAACTAATAGATCTTGTAATGACTCTCAACAGAAAACAATTCAAATGGAGGAGCATATTTAAAGGCAGAACAGCACCACGAATTTCTGTATTGATCAGTCGCACGTCATTCGCGTCGCCCAGTCCGCCTTCTAACAGAACAGCAGTCGGATGACACTTTCCCCACTCTACATTCTAAACTGAGCCCAAATTCGTCACACTCCGTGTTTCTCAAATGCCCTGGGCGTAAACGTGCCACCACTTGTTTCTTAAGAGGGGACGTGGCAATGAAAACTGTTCTTGCTATTTATGCGCGAAAGGCTGCGCAATTTACGTTCAGTATGTCACGTCTTGTGGATAGTTCAGAACTGCGTTTTAAATTTAAGCTAGTTTAATGGAACAGCGTTAAAGCTCGCGTTGTGCGGAAAATCCGCCGTCGTCCGCGTTATCGTGAGAAACAGTACTAAAGATATACAGATAGTGATAGTGAAGTGATAAATAGGGTGGCCCAGGCAGCCACTGCCGGTAAAACAATCTAGGAAGGTTGCCGTGGTCACGTGAAACGTGAATGGGAAATTTTTAAATACATAACTTTTTCCCAACTGGTTCTAGGAGTGTAGCTTTGCCTCTCCGTCCCGTGTGGGCCCGCGCAGTGTGTGGGGTCGAAACAGTCTAACTCACCTTTTACTACCTTCGCCACGTGGTCACGATCAGCATCTGTGACGGCAATAATTTCGCGGTGATCAAAGTGAAATAAAGATTGCCAGGAAAACAAGGCTGCGAATCACCCAATAACAAAGATTACTCGTTCTTGCCAGGTCCGTTAGACGACCGCATCAGCACCTATAATTTTGTAATATTTATTGCCTACTTCGATAGCCTATGTGTTAACGTTCTCTTTTGGTTGTCGCCAACGCGATTAAGTTCTTCAAAACATTTAAGCAAAAAATATTGCTGCTTCCAATGCTCGTGTGCAGACACGCAATACCGACGCCAACAAACGGCATTATTTCTTTCGGCGGTGTATGAAGTTTCAGTCGCAGGCATTGAGTGCAACATAATTTTATACAATTTTGAACTTTTTGCGAGGCGCAGCTCGGCATTTCCACCCGCATCGAGCGACGTCATAGTGCAGTTTCCTCCTACGTTCTGACGTCACCGAACCCAGCTAGTGGTTGCCCACAAGGGCAACTAGGGCTTCCCGTCGAAGCCGACATCATCAGGAATGTAGTAGTCCAGGTTGGCAAGTTGAGCGGGGCGTCCAGGTGCAATTCCTTGCCGGCGGCGACTGCGACAGAAACAGCTCGAACAAAATCACGCGCATTTAATTATTCTCGCTGGGCATTGGTATTTTCATTGCCTTTCACGATCAGTAGGCCCGCAGGCCTCTTTCAAGGAAGCAAAACGGACACCCAAAGAAATTGTGTCAGTACCTCTTCAACACTACAATTTTTTACGAGAACTTCCACTCCTTCGGCCTAAAAATCGATAAAAAGTGAAAAAGAAATGAAGAAAAATTATGCTAAAATTATAGGAATTTGCAGAAAAATAAAGTAAACCATCTGTGGCTATAAGTGTTTTTCAACAAATTTAAAGATAACGGTCACGATAATATGAAAAGCCGAAATAGACAAAGAGAGGAAAGAGAAAGAACGGCACAGTCCTTTAGGGTGCGGAGAGCATACTGTTAGCAGCCTTCGAGCCTACTCAAAGTACGTGAGTTCGTACCTCTGATATTGCGCAAACGTATCATGCGCTCCTCATTATCAACCCTGATTTGAAAACCATTCCGGAGATAAGGACTTGAGAGCGATCAGCACTCATCCCCTCATTGTCGCTAACCCGCCGATGGCGTGATCGAACTGTGGTTGCTTTTTTGTGCCATAAATTGCTGCCTTTAATGTACGAGATAAGTGACGCGTTAGGCGTTCAGTGTGCCTTCCGAGCATTTATAGAAAGAGAAGGGGGCGGTTCCATATACTGCAATTTCTCATCCGCCTTAAGCATGAGTACATGCTGGGAGCAAACACAGCGCTCTCTACTTTGACCTGTTTCAAACTGCGCCACTCTATTAGCCCTATGCGATATGTTGAGCCTATCCAATAAATCGGATGTTTCTCGGTCAGAGCTTTCGTCGACTGCTGTTTAGAAAATCAAAGCCTGCACATTATTTTTCCAAATTTTCCCGAATCTAGTGCCCTGATATAATGACAGATCGAACGATTTGGGCATACAGGCGGTAAGCACGTTGCGCTCAAACAATCCTGAATTGAAAAGTCTCGCACGACGTGAGATTAACGCTTCACTCCGCGGCAAATTTTCTTGGTACTGAAGGGAAAGTTTAGTGCACGAAGCCTATGCAACTTGCCACTCGTCCAAGCAGTTCAAACCTCACGGTGTGGTCTTTTCGTAGTCACTTGTGCTGGTGAGTTTCAAGAAATTTGAGACGGTGAAAGAATTACAGTAACAAGTGACGCATACTGTAAGCAAATTTGAAGCGGCATATTGCCGAGACATATTAGACAACAAGGCAACTTGAGCGCCGACCCTGCCATGGATCGAATTCACCGCAGAGCTAGACGCTGCCTGCCGCAGGCAAATGGAATTAGGAGTTAGCTCTGCGATATCCCAGCTGCATTTTATAGTTACGAACTAATAGATCTTGTAATGGCTCTCAAGAGAAAATAATTCAATTGGAGGAGCATATTTAAAGGCAGAACAGCACCACGAATTTCTGTATTGATCAGTCGCAAGTCCTTCGCGTCGCTCAGTTCGCCGTCTAACAGTACAGCAGTCGCATGACACTTTCCCCACTCTACATTCTAAATTGAGCCCAAATTCGTCACACTCCGTATTTCTCAAATGCCCTGGGCGTAAAAGTGACACCACTTGTTTCTTAAGAGGGGACGTGGCAATGAAAACTGTTCTTGCTATTTATGCGCGAAAGGCTGCGTAATTTACGTTCAGTATGTCACGTCTTGTGGATAGTTCAGAACTGCGTTCTAATTTAAGATAGTTTAATGGAACCGCGTTAAAGCACGCGTTGTGCGGAAAATCCGTCGTCGACCACGTTATCGTGACAAACAGTAATAAAGTTATACAGATAGTGATAGTGAAGTGATAAATAGGGTGGCCCAGGCAGCCACTGCCGGTAAAACAATCTAGGAAGGTTGCCGAGGTCACGTGAAACATGAAATGGGAAATTTTTAAATACATCTCTTCTTCCCAACTGGTTCTAGAAGTGTAGCTTTGCCTCTCCGTGTCGTGTGGGCCCGCGCAGTGTGTGGGGTCGGAACAGTCTAACTCACCTTTTACTACCTTCGCCACGTGGTCACCATCAGCATCTGTGACGGCAATAATTTCGCGGTGATCAAAGTGAAATAAAAATTGCCAGGAAAACAAGGCTGCGAATAACCCAATAACAAAGATTACTCGTTCTTGCCAGGTCCGTTAGACGACCGCATCAGCACCTATAATTTTGTAATATTTATTGCCTACTTCGATAGCCTATGTGTTAACGTTCTCTTTTGGTTGTCGCCAACGCGATCAAGTTCTTAAAACTTTTAAGCAAAAAATATTGCTGCTTCCAATGCTCGTGTGCAGACACGCAATACCGACGCCAACAAACGACATTATTTCTTTCGGCGGTGTATGAAGGTTCAGTCGCAGGCATTGAGTGCAACATAATTTTATACAATTTTGAACGTTTTCCGAGGCGCATTTCGGCATTTCCGCCCGCATCGAGCGACGTCACAGTGCAGTTTCCTCCTATGTTCTGACGTCACCGAACCCAGGTAGTGGTTATTCACAAGGGCAACTAGGGCTTCCCGTCGAAGCCGACATCATCAGGAATGTAGTAGACGAGGTTGGCAAGTTGACCGGGATGTCAAGGTGCAATTCCTTGCCGGCGGCGGCTGCGACAGAAACAGCTCGAACAAAATCACGCGCATTTAATTATTCGAGCTGGGCATTGGTCTTTTCATTTCCTTTCACGATCAGTGGGCCCTCAGGCCTCTTTCAAGGCAGCAAAACGGACACCCAAACAAATTGTGTCAGTACCTCTTCAACACTACAATTTTTTACGAGAACTTCCACTCCCTCGGCCTAAGAAACGATGAAAAGTGAAAAAGAAATGAAGAAAAATTATGCTAAAATTATAGGAATTTAGCAGAAAGATAAAGTAAATTTTCTGTGGCTATAAGTTTTTTTCAAACAAATTTAAAGATAACGGTCACGATAATACGAAAAGCCAAAATAGGCAAAGACAGGAAAGACAAAGAACGGTACAGTCCTTTACGGTGCCGAGAGCATACTGTTAGCAGCCTTCGAGCCTACTCAAAGTACGAGAGTTCGTACCTCGGATATTGCGCAAACGTATCATGCGCTCCTCATTATCAACCCAGTTTTGAAAACCACTCCTGAGACAAGGACTTGAGAGCGATCAGCACTCATCCCCTCATTGTCGCTAACCCGCCGATGGCGTGGTCGAACTGTCGTTGCTTTTTTGTGCCATAAATTGCTGCCTTTAATGCACGAGATAAGTGACGCGTTAGGCGTTCAGTGTGCCTTCCGAGCATTCATAGAAAGAGAAGGTTGCGGTTCCATATACTGCAATTTCTCATCCGCCTTAAGCATGAGTACATGCTGGGAGCAAACACAGCGCTCTCTACTGTGACCTGTTTCACATTGCGCCACTGTATTAGCCCTATGCGATATGTTGAGCCTATCGAATAAATCGGATGTTGCTCGGTCAGAGCTTTCGTCGAGTGCTGTTTAGGAAATCAAAGCCTGCACATTATTTTTCCAATTTTCCCGAATCTAGTGCCCTGACATAATGACAGATCGAACGATTTGGGCATACAGGCGGTAATCACGTTGCGCTCACACAAGCCTGAATTGAAAAGTCTCGCACGACGTGAGATTAACGCTTCACTCCGTGGTAAATTTTCATGGTACTGAAGGGAAAGTTTAGTGCACGAAGCCTATGCAACATGCCACTCGTCCAAGCAATTCAAACCTCACGGTGTGGTCTTTTCGTAGTCACTTGTGGTGGTGAGTTTGAAGAAATTTGAGACGGTGAAAGAATTACAGTCACAAGTGACGCATACTGTAAGCAAATTTGAAGCGGCATATTGCCGAGACATATTAGACAACAAGGCAACGTGAGCGCCGGCGCTGCCATGGATCGAATTCACCGCAGAGCTAGACGCTGCCTGCCGCAGGCAAATGGAACTTGGAGTTAGCTCTGCGATATCCCAGCTGCATTTTATAGTTACGAACAAACATATCTTGTAAAGGCTCTGCAGAGAAAAGAATTCAAATGGATGAGCATATTTAAAGGCGGAACAGCGCCACGAATTTCTGTATTGATCAGTCGCACGTCATTCGCGTCGCTCAGTCCGCCGTCTAACAGAACAGCAGTCGCATGACACTTTCCCCACTCTACATTCTAAACTGAGCCCAAATTCGTCACACTCCGTGTTTCTCAAATGCCCTGGGCGTAAACGTGCCACCACTTGTTTCTTAAGAGGGGACGTGGCAATGAAAACTGTTCTTGCTATTTATGCGCGAAAGGCTGCGCAATTTACGTTCAGTATGTCACGTCTTGTGGATAGTTCAGAACTGCGTTTTAAATTTAAGCTAGTTTAATGGAACAGCGTTAAAGCTCGCGTTGTGCGGAAAATCCGCCGTCGTCCGCGTTATCGTGAGAAACAGTACTAAAGATATACAGATAGTGATAGTGAAGTGATAAATAGGGTGGCCCAGGCAGCCACTGCCGGTAAAACAATCTAGGAAGGTTGCCGTGGTCACGTGAAACGTGAATGGGAAATTTTTAAATACATAACTTTTTCCCAACTGGTTCTAGGAGTGTAGCTTTGCCTCTCCGTCCCGTGTGGGCCCGCGCAGTGTGTGGGGTCGAAACAGTCTAACTCACCTTTTACTACCTTCGCCACGTGGTCACGATCAGCATCTGTGACGGCAATAATTTCGCGGTGATCAAAGTGAAATAAAGATTGCCAGGAAAACAAGGCTGCGAATCACCCAATAACAAAGATTACTCGTTCTTGCCAGGTCCGTTAGACGACCGCATCAGCACCTATAATTTTGTAATATTTATTGCCTACTTCGATAGCCTATGTGTTAACGTTCTCTTTTGGTTGTCGCCAACGCGATTAAGTTCTTCAAAACATTTAAGCAAAAAATATTGCTGCTTCCAATGCTCGTGTGCAGACACGCAATACCGACGCCAACAAACGGCATTATTTCTTTCGGCGGTGTATGAAGTTTCAGTCGCAGGCATTGAGTGCAACATAATTTTATACAATTTTGAACTTTTTGCGAGGCGCAGCTCGGCATTTCCACCCGCATCGAGCGACGTCATAGTGCAGTTTCCTCCTACGTTCTGACGTCAACGAACCCAGCTAGTGGTTGCCCACAAGGGCAACAGGGCTTCCCGTCGAAGCCGACATCATCAGGAATGTAGTAGTCCAGGTTGGCAAGTTGAGCGGGGCGTCCAGGTGCAATTCCTTGCCGGCGGCGACTGCGACAGAAACAGCTCGAACAAAATCACGCGCATTTAATTATTCGAGCTGGGCATTGGTATTTTCATTGCCTTTCACGATCAGTAGGCCCGCAGGCCTCTTTCAAGGAAGCAAAACGGACACCCAAAGAAATTGTGTCAGTACCTCTTTAACACTACAATTTTTTACGAGAACTTCCACTCCTTCGGCCTAAAAATCGATAAAAAGTGAAAAAGAAATGAAGAAAAATTATGCTAAAATTATAGGAATTTGCAGAAAAATAAAGTAAACCATCTGTGGCTATAAGTGTTTTTCAACAAATTTAAAGATAACGGTCACGATAATATGAAAAGCCGAAATAGACAAAGAGAGGAAAGAGAAAGAACGGCACAGTCCTTTAGGGTGCGGAGAGCATACTGTTAGCAGCCTTCGAGCCTACTCAAAGTACGTGAGTTCGTACGTCTGATATTGCGCAAACGTATCATGCGCTCCTCATTATCAACCCTGATTTGAAAACCATTCCGGAGATAAGGACTTGAGAGCGATCAGCACTCATCCCCTCATTGTCGCTAACCCGCCGATGGCGTGATCGAACTGTCGTTGCTTTTTTGTGCCATAAATTGCTGCCTTTAATGTACGAGATAAGTGACGCGTTAGGCGTTCAGTGTGCCTTCCGAGCATTCATAGAAAGAGAAGGGGGCGGTTCCATATACTGCAATTTCTCATCCGCCTTAAGCATGAGTACATGCTGGGAGCAAACACAGCGCTCTCTACTGTGACCTGTTTCAAACTGCGCCACTCTATTAGCCCTATGCGATATGTTGAGCCTATCCAATAAATCGGATGTTTCTCTGTCAGAGCTTTCGTCGACTGCTGTTTAGAAAATCAAAGCCTGCACATTATTTTTCCAAATTTTCCCGAATCTAGTGCCCTGATATAATGACAGATCGAACGATTTGGGCATACAGGCGGTAAGCACGTTGCGCTCAAACAATCCTGAATTGAAAAGTCTCGCACGACGTGAGATTAACGCTTCACTCCGCGGCAAATTTTCTTGGTACTGAAGGGAAAGTTTAGTGCACGAAGCCTATGCAACTTGCCACTCGTCCAAGCAGTTCAAACCTCACGGTGTGGTCTTTTCGTAGTCACTTGTGCTGGTGAGTTTCAAGAAATTTGAGACGGTGAAAGAATTACAGTAACAAGTGACGCATACTGTAAGCAAATTTGAAGCGTCATATTGCCGAGACATATTAGACAACAAGGCAACTTGAGCGCCGACCCTGCCATGGATCGAATTCACCGCAGAGCTAGACGCTGCCTGCCGCAGGCAAATGGAATTAGGAGTTAGCTCTGCGATATCCCAGCTGCATTTTATAGTTACGAACTAATAGATCTTGTAATGGCTCTCAAGAGAAAATAATTCAATTGGAGGAGCATATTTAAAGGCAGAACAGCACCACGAATTTCTGTATTGATCAGTCGCAAGTCCTTCGCGTCGCTCAGTTCGCCGTCTAACAGTACAGCAGTCGCATGACACTTTCCCCACTCTACATTCTAAATTGAGCCCAAATTCGTCACACTCCGTATTTCTCAAATGCCCTGGGCGTAAAAGTGACACCACTTGTTTCTTAAGAGGGGACGTGGCAATGAAAACTGTTCTTGCTATTTATGCGCGAAAGGCTGCGTAATTTACGTTCAGTATGTCACGTCTTGTGGATAGTTCAGAACTGCGTTCTAATTTAAGATAGTTTAATGGAACCGCGTTAAAGCACGCGTTGTGCGGAAAATCCGTCGTCGACCACGTTATCGTGACAAACAGTAATAAAGTTATACAGATAGTGATAGTGAAGTGATAAATAGGGTGGCCCAGGCAGCCACTGCCGGTAAAACAATCTAGGAAGGTTGCCGAGGTCACGTGAAACATGAAATGGGAAATTTTTAAATACATCTCTTCTTCCCAACTGGTTCTAGAAGTGTAGCTTTGCCTCTCCGTGTCGTGTGGGCCCGCGCAGTGTGTGGGGTCGGAACAGTCTAACTCACCTTTTACTACCTTCGCCACGTGGTCACCATCAGCATCTGTGACGGCAATAATTTCGCGGTGATCAAAGTGAAATAAAAATTGCCAGGAAAACAAGGCTGCGAATAACCCAATAACAAAGATTACTCGTTCTTGCCAGGTCCGTTAGACGACCGCATCAGCACCTATAATTTTGTAATATTTATTGCCTACTTCGATAGCCTATGTGTTAACGTTCTCTTTTGGTTGTCGCCAACGCGATCAAGTTCTTAAAACTTTTAAGCAAAAAATATTGCTGCTTCCAATGCTCGTGTGCAGACACGCAATACCGACGCCAACAAACGACATTATTTCTTTCGGCGGTGTATGAAGGTTCAGTCGCAGGCATTGAGTGCAACATAATTTTATACAATTTTGAACGTTTTCCGAGGCGCATTTCGGCATTTCCGCCCGCATCGAGCGACGTCACAGTGCAGTTTCCTCCTATGTTCTGACGTCACCGAACCCAGGTAGTGGTTATTCACAAGGGCAACTAGGGCTTCCCGTCGAAGCCGACATCATCAGGAATGTAGTAGACGAGGTTGGCAAGTTGACCGGGATGTCAAGGTGCAATTCCTTGCCGGCGGCGGCTGCGACAGAAACAGCTCGAACAAAATCACGCGCATTTAATTATTCGAGCTGGGCATTGGTCTTTTCATTTCCTTTCACGATCAGTGGGCCCTCAGGCCTCTTTCAAGGCAGCAAAACGGACACCCAAACAAATTGTGTCAGTACCTCTTCAACACTACAATTTTTTACGAGAACTTCCACTCCCTCGGCCTAAGAAACGATGAAAAGTGAAAAAGAAATGAAGAAAAATTATGCTAAAATTATAGGAATTTAGCAGAAAGATAAAGTAAATTTTCTGTGGCTATAAGTTTTTTTCAAACAAATTTAAAGATAACGGTCACGATAATACGAAAAGCCAAAATAGGCAAAGACAGGAAAGACAAAGAACGGTACAGTCCTTTACGGTGCGGAGAGCATACTGTTAGCAGCCTTCGAGCCTACTCAAAGTACGAGAGTTCGTACCTCGGATATTGCGCAAACGTATCATGCGCTCCTCATTATCAACCCAGTTTTGAAAACCACTCCTGAGACAAGGACTTGAGAGCGATCAGCACTCATCCCCTCATTGTCGCTAACCCGCCGATGGCGTGGTCGAACTGTCGTTGCTTTTTTGTGCCATAAATTGCTGCCTTTAATGCACGAGATAAGTGACGCGTTAGGCGTTCAGTGTGCCTTCCGAGCATTCATAGAAAGAGAAGGTTGCGGTTCCATATACTGCAATTTCTCATCCGCCTTAAGCATGAGTACATGCTGGGAGCAAACACAGCGCTCTCTACTGTGACCTGTTTCACATTGCGCCACTGTATTAGCCCTATGCGATATGTTGAGCCTATCGAATAAATCGGATGTTGCTCGGTCAGAGCTTTCGTCGAGTGCTGTTTAGGAAATCAAAGCCTGCACATTATTTTTCCAATTTTCCCGAATCTAGTGCCCTGACATAATGACAGATCGAACGATTTGGGCATACAGGCGGTAATCACGTTGCGCTCACACAAGCCTGAATTGAAAAGTCTCGCACGACGTGAGATTAACGCTTCACTCCGTGGTAAATTTTCATGGTACTGAAGGGAAAGTTTAGTGCACGAAGCCTATGCAACATGCCACTCGTCCAAGCAATTCAAACCTCACGGTGTGGTCTTTTCGTAGTCACTTGTGGTGGTGAGTTTGAAGAAATTTGAGACGGTGAAAGAATTACAGTCACAAGTGACGCATACTGTAAGCAAATTTGAAGCGGCATATTGCCGAGACATATTAGACAACAAGGCAACGTGAGCGCCGGCGCTGCCATGGATCGAATTCACCGCAGAGCTAGACGCTGCCTGCCGCAGGCAAATGGAACTTGGAGTTAGCTCTGCGATATCCCAGCTGCATTTTATAGTTACGAACAAACATATCTTGTAAAGGCTCTGCAGAGAAAAGAATTCAAATGGATGAGCATATTTAAAGGCGGAACAGCGCCACGAATTTCTGTATTGATCAGTCGCACGTCATTCGCGTCGCTCAGTCCGCCGTCTAACAGAACAGCAGTCGCATGACACTTTCCCCACTCTACATTCTAAACTGAGCCCAAATTCGTCACACTCCGTGTTTCTCAAATGCCCAGGGCGTAAACGTGCCACCACTTGTTTCTTAAGAGGGGACGTGGCAATGAAAACTGTTCTTGCTATTTATGCGCGAAAGGCTGTGTAATTTACGTTCAGTATGTAATGTCTTGTGGATAGTTCAGAACTTCGTATTAAATTTCAGATAGTTTAATGGAACAGCGTTAAAGCTCGCGTTGTTCGGAAAATCCGCCGTCGTCCGCGTTATCGTGAGAAACAGTACTAAAGTTATACAGATAGTGATAGTGAAGTGATAAATAGGGTTGCCCAGGCAGCCACTGCCGGTAAAACAATCTACGAAGGTTGCCGACGTCACGTGAAACGTGAAATGGGAAATTTTTCAATACATCTCTTCTTCCCAACTGGTTCTAGGAGTGTAGCTTTGCATCTCCGTCCCGTGTGGGCCCGCGCAGTGTGTGGGGTCGAAACAGTCTAACTCACCTTTTACTACCTTCGCCACGTGGTCACCATCAGCATCTGTGACGGCAATAATTTCGCGGTGATCAAAGTGAAATAAAAATTGCCAGGAAAACAAGGCTGCGAATAACCCAATAACAAAGATTACTCGTTCTTGCCAGGTCCGTTAGACGACCGCATCAGCACCTATAATTTTGTAATATTTATTGCCTACTTCGATAGCCTATGTGTTAACGTTCTCTTTTGGTTGTCGCCAACGCGATCAAGTTCTTAAAACTTTTAAGCAAAAAATATTGCTGCTTCCAATGCTCGTGTGCAGACACGCAATACCGACGCCAACAAACGACATTATTTCTTTCGGCGGTGTATGAAGGTTCAGTCGCAGGCATTGAGTGCAACATAATTTTATACAATTTTGAACGTTTTCCGAGGCGCATTTCGGCATTTCCGCCCGCATCGAGCGACGTCACAGTGCAGTTTCCTCCTATGTTCTGACGTCACCGAACCCAGGTAGTGGTTATTCACAAGGGCAACTAGGGCTTCCCGTCGAAGCCGACATCATCAGGAATGTAGTAGACGAGGTTGGCAAGTTGACCGGGATGTCAAGGTGCAATTCCTTGCCGGCGGCGGCTGCGACAGAAACAGCTCGAACAAAATCACGCGCATTTAATTATTCGAGCTGGGCATTGGTCTTTTCATTTCCTTTCACGATCAGTGGGCCCTCAGGCCTCTTTCAAGGCAGCAAAACGGACACCCAAACAAATTGTGTCAGTACCTCTTCAACACTACAATTTTTTACGAGAACTTCCACTCCCTCGGCCTAAGAAACGATGAAAAGTGAAAAAGAAATGAAGAAAAATTATGCTAAAATTATAGGAATTTAGCAGAAAGATAAAGTAAATTTTCTGTGGCTATAAGTTTTTTTCAAACAAATTTAAAGATAACGGTCACGATAATACGAAAAGCCAAAATAGGCAAAGACAGGAAAGACAAAGAACGGTACAGTCCTTTACGGTGCGGAGAGCATACTGTTAGCAGCCTTCGAGCCTACTCAAAGTACGAGAGTTCGTACCTCGGATATTGCGCAAACGTATCATGCGCTCCTCATTATCAACCCAGTTTTGAAAACCACTCCTGAGACAAGGACTTGAGAGCGATCAGCACTCATCCCCTCATTGTCGCTAACCCGCCGATGGCGTGGTCGAACTGTCGTTGCTTTTTTGTGCCATAAATTGCTGCCTTTAATGCACGAGATAAGTGACGCGTTAGGCGTTCAGTGTGCCTTCCGAGCATTCATAGAAAGAGAAGGTTGCGGTTCCATATACTGCAATTTCTCATCCGCCTTAAGCATGAGTACATGCTGGGAGCAAACACAGCGCTCTCTACTGTGACCTGTTTCACATTGCGCCACTGTATTAGCCCTATGCGATATGTTGAGCCTATCGAATAAATCGGATGTTGCTCGGTCAGAGCTTTCGTCGAGTGCTGTTTAGGAAATCAAAGCCTGCACATTATTTTTCCAATTTTCCCGAATCTAGTGCCCTGACATAATGACAGATCGAACGATTTGGGCATACAGGCGGTAATCACGTTGCGCTCACACAAGCCTGAATTGAAAAGTCTCGCACGACGTGAGATTAACGCTTCACTCCGTGGTAAATTTTCATGGTACTGAAGGGAAAGTTTAGTGCACGAAGCCTATGCAACATGCCACTCGTCCAAGCAATTCAAACCTCACGGTGTGGTCTTTTCGTAGTCACTTGTGGTGGTGAGTTTGAAGAAATTTGAGACGGTGAAAGAATTACAGTCACAAGTGACGCATACTGTAAGCAAATTTGAAGCGGCATATTGCCGAGACATATTAGACAACAAGGCAACGTGAGCGCCGGCGCTGCCATGGATCGAATTCACCGCAGAGCTAGACGCTGCCTGCCGCAGGCAAATGGAACTTGGAGTTAGCTCTGCGATATCCCAGCTGCATTTTATAGTTACGAACAAACATATCTTGTAAAGGCTCTGCAGAGAAAAGAATTCAAATGGATGAGCATATTTAAAGGCGGAACAGCGCCACGAATTTCTGTATTGATCAGTCGCACGTCATTCGCGTCGCTCAGTCCGCCGTCTAACAGAACAGCAGTCGCATGACACTTTCCCCACTCTACATTCTAAACTGAGCCCAAATTCGTCACACTCCGTGTTTCTCAAATGCCCAGGGCGTAAACGTGCCACCACTTGTTTCTTAAGAGGGGACGTGGCAATGAAAACTGTTCTTGCTATTTATGCGCGAAAGGCTGTGTAATTTACGTTCAGTATGTAACGTCTTGTGGATAGTTCAGAACTTCGTATTAAATTTCAGATAGTTTAATGGAACAGCGTTAAAGCTCGCGTTGTTCGGAAAATCCGCCGTCGTCCGCGTTATCGTGAGAAACAGTACTAAAGTTATACAGATAGTGATAGTGAAGTGATAAATAGGGTTGCCCAGGCAGCCACTGCCGGTAAAACAATCTACGAAGGTTGCCGACGTCACGTGAAACGTGAAATGGGAAATTTTTCAATACATCTCTTCTTCCCAACTGGTTCTAGGAGTGTAGCTTTGCATCTCCGTCCCGTGTGGGCCCGCGCAGTGTGTGGGGTCGAAACAGTCTAACTCACCTTTTACTACCTTCGCCACGTGGTCACCATCAGCATCTGTGACGGCAATAATTTCGCGGTGATCAAAGTGAAATAAAAATTGCCAGGAAAACAAGGCTGCGAATAACCCAATAACAAAGATTACTCGTTCTTGCCAGGTCCGTTAGACGACCGCATCAGCACCTATAATTTTGTAATATTTATTGCCTACTTCGATAGCCTATGTGTTAACGTTCTCTTTTGGTTGTCGCCAACGCGATCAAGTTCTTAAAACTTTTAAGCAAAAAATATTGCTGCTTCCAATGCTCGTGTGCAGACACGCAATACCGACGCCAACAAACGACATTATTTCTTTCGGCGGTGTATGAAGGTTCAGTCGCAGGCATTGAGTGCAACATAATTTTATACAATTTTGAACGTTTTCCGAGGCGCATTTCGGCATTTCCGCCCGCATCGAGCGACGTCACAGTGCAGTTTCCTCCTATGTTCTGACGTCACCGAACCCAGGTAGTGGTTATTCACAAGGGCAACTAGGGCTTCCCGTCGAAGCCGACATCATCAGGAATGTAGTAGACGAGGTTGGCAAGTTGACCGGGATGTCAAGGTGCAATTCCTTGCCGGCGGCGGCTGCGACAGAAACAGCTCGAACAAAATCACGCGCATTTAATTATTCGAGCTGGGCATTGGTCTTTTCATTTCCTTTCACGATCAGTGGGCCCTCAGGCCTCTTTCAAGGCAGCAAAACGGACACCCAAACAAATTGTGTCAGTACCTCTTCAACACTACAATTTTTTACGAGAACTTCCACTCCCTCGGCCTAAGAAACGATGAAAAGTGAAAAAGAAATGAAGAAAAATTATGCTAAAATTATAGGAATTTAGCAGAAAGATAAAGTAAATTTTCTGTGGCTATAAGTTTTTTTCAAACAAATTTAAAGATAACGGTCACGATAATACGAAAAGCCAAAATAGGCAAAGACAGGAAAGACAAAGAACGGTACAGTCCTTTACGGTGCGGAGAGCATACTGTTAGCAGCCTTCGAGCCTACTCAAAGTACGAGAGTTCGTACCTCGGATATTGCGCAAACGTATCATGCGCTCCTCATTATCAACCCAGTTTTGAAAACCACTCCTGAGACAAGGACTTGAGAGCGATCAGCACTCATCCCCTCATTGTCGCTAACCCGCCGATGGCGTGGTCGAACTGTCGTTGCTTTTTTGTGCCATAAATTGCTGCCTTTAATGCACGAGATAAGTGACGCGTTAGGCGTTCAGTGTGCCTTCCGAGCATTCATAGAAAGAGAAGGTTGCGGTTCCATATACTGCAATTTCTCATCCGCCTTAAGCATGAGTACATGCTGGGAGCAAACACAGCGCTCTCTACTGTGACCTGTTTCACATTGCGCCACTGTATTAGCCCTATGCGATATGTTGAGCCTATCGAATAAATCGGATGTTGCTCGGTCAGAGCTTTCGTCGAGTGCTGTTTAGGAAATCAAAGCCTGCACATTATTTTTCCAATTTTCCCGAATCTAGTGCCCTGACATAATGACAGATCGAACGATTTGGGCATACAGGCGGTAATCACGTTGCGCTCACACAAGCCTGAATTGAAAAGTCTCGCACGACGTGAGATTAACGCTTCACTCCGTGGTAAATTTTCATGGTACTGAAGGGAAAGTTTAGTGCACGAAGCCTATGCAACATGCCACTCGTCCAAGCAATTCAAACCTCACGGTGTGGTCTTTTCGTAGTCACTTGTGGTGGTGAGTTTGAAGAAATTTGAGACGGTGAAAGAATTACAGTCACAAGTGACGCATACTGTAAGCAAATTTGAAGCGGCATATTGCCGAGACATATTAGACAACAAGGCAACGTGAGCGCCGGCGCTGCCATGGATCGAATTCACCGCAGAGCTAGACGCTGCCTGCCGCAGGCAAATGGAACTTGGAGTTAGCTCTGCGATATCCCAGCTGCATTTTATAGTTACGAACAAACATATCTTGTAAAGGCTCTGCAGAGAAAAGAATTCAAATGGATGAGCATATTTAAAGGCGGAACAGCGCCACGAATTTCTGTATTGATCAGTCGCACGTCATTCGCGTCGCTCAGTCCGCCGTCTAACAGAACAGCAGTCGCATGACACTTTCCCCACTCTACATTCTAAACTGAGCCCAAATTCGTCACACTCCGTGTTTCTCAAATGCCCAGGGCGTAAACGTGCCACCACTTGTTTCTTAAGAGGGGACATGGCAATGAAAACTGTTCTTGCTATTTACGCGCGAAAGGCTGTGTAATTTACGTTGAGTATGTCACGTCTTGTGGATAGTTGAGAACTGCGTTTTAAATTTAAGCTAGTTTAATGGAACAGCGTTAAAGCTCGTGTTGTGCGGAAAATCCGCCGTCGTCCGCGTTATCGTGAGAAAGAGTACTAAAGTTATACAGATAGTGATAGTGAAGTGATAAATAGGGTTGCGCAGGCAGCCACTGCCGGTAAAACAATCTAGGAAGGTTGCCGACGTCACGTGAAACGTGAAATGGGAAATTTTTCAATACATCTCTTCTTCCCAACTGGTTCTAGGAGTGTAGCTTTGCATCTCCGTCCCGTGTGGGCCCGCGCAGTGTGTGGGGTCGAAACAGTCTAACTCACCTTGTACTACCTTCGCCACGTGGTCACGATCAGCATCTGTGACGGCAATAATTTCGCGGTGATCAAAGTGAAATAAAGATTGCCAGGAAAAAAAGGCTGCGAATCACCCAATAACAAAGATTACTCGTTCTTGCAAGGTCCTTTAGACGACCGCATCAGCACCTATAATTTTGTAATATTTATTGCCTACTTCGATAGCCTATGTGTTAACGTTCTCTTTTGGTTGTCGCCAAAGCGATTAAGTTCTACAAAACATTTAAGCAAAAATATTGCTGCTTCCAATGCTCGTGTGCAGACACGCAATACCGACGCCAACAAACGACATTATTTCTTTCGGCGGTGTATGAAGTTTCAGTCGCAGGCATTGAGTGCAATATAATTTTATACAATTTTGAACGTTTTCCGAGGCGCAGCTCGGCATTTCCGCCCGCATCGAGCGACGTCATAGTGCAGTTTCCTCCTATGTTTTGACGTCACCGAACCCAGCTAGTCGTTGTTCACAAGGGCAACTAGGGCTTCCCGTCGAAGCCGACATCATCAGGAATGTAGTAGTGCAGGTTGGCAAGTTGAGCGGGACGTCCAGGTGCATTTCCTTGCCCGCGGCGACTGCGACAGAAACAGCTCGAACAAAATCACGCGCATTTAATTATTCGACCTGGACATTGCTCTTTTCATTTCCTTTCACGATCAGTAGGCCCGCAGGCCTCTTTCAAGGCAGCAAAACGGACACCCTAACAAATTGTGTCAGTACCTCTTCAATACTACAATTTTTTACGAGAACTTCCACTCCCTCGGCCTAAAAATCGATGCAAATTGAAAAATAAATGAAGAAAAATTACGCTAAAATTATAGGAATTTGCAGAAAAATAAAGCAAATTTTCTGTGGCTATAAGTGTTTTTCAAACAAATTTAAAGATAACGGTCAGGATAATATGAAAAGCCGAAATAGACAAAGAGATGAAAGACAAATAACGGTACAGTCCTTTACGGTGCGGAAAGCATACCGTTAGCAGCCTTCGAGCTTACTTAAAGTACGAGAGTTCGTGCCTCTGATATTGCGCAAACGTATCATGAGCTCCTCATTATCAACCCTGTTTTGAAAACCATTCCTGAGATAATTACTTGAGAGCGATCAGCACTCATCCCCTCATTGTCGCTAACCCTCCGATGGCGCGGTCGAACTGTCGTTGCTTTTTTGTGCCATAAATTGCTGCCTTTAATGTACGAGATAAGTGACGCGTTAGGCGTTCAGTCTGCCTTCCGAGCATTCATAGAAAGAGAAGGGGGCGGTTCCATATACTGCAATTTCTCATCCGCCTTAAGCCGGAGCACATGCTGGGAGCAAACACAGCGCTCTCTACTGTGACCTGTTTCACATAGACGCCACTGTATCAGCCCTATGCGATATGTTGAGCCTATCCAATAAATCGGATGTTGCTCGGTCAGAGCTTTTGTCGACTGCTGTTTAGAAAATCAAAGCCTGCAGATTATTTTTCCAATTTTCCCGAATCTAGTGCCCTGACATAATGACAGATCGAACGATTTGGGCATACAGGCGGTAAGCACGTTGCGCTCAAACAATCCTGAATTGAAAAGTCTCGCACGACGTGAGATTAACGCTTCACTCCGCGGCAAATTTTCTTGGTACTGAAGGGAAAGTTTAGTGCACGAAGCCTATGCAACTTGCCACTCGTCCAAGCAGTTCAAACCTCACGGTGTGGTCTTTTCGTAGTCACTTGTGCTGGTGAGTTTGAAGAAATTTGAGACGGTGAATGAAATACAGTAACAAGTGACGCATACTGTAAGCAAATTTGAAGCGGCATATTGCCGAGACATATTAGACAACAAGGCAACTTGAGCGCCGGCCCTGCCATAGATCGAATTCACCGCAGAGCTTGACGCTATCCGCAGCAGGCAATTCGAACTTGGAGCTAGCTGTGTGATATTGCAGTTGCATTTTATAGTTACGAACTAATAGATCTTGTAATGACTCTGAACAGAAAACAATTCAAATGGAGGAGCATATTTAAAGGCAGAACAGCACCACGAATTTCTGTATTGATCAGTCGCACGTCATTCGCGTCGCTCAGTCCGCCTTCTAACAGAACAGCAGTCGGATGACACTTTCCCCACTCTACATTCTAAACTGAGCATAAATTCGTCACACTCCGTGTTTCTCAAATGCCCTGGGCGTAAACGTGCCACCACTTGTTTCTTAAGAGGGGACATGGCAATGAAAACTGTTCTTGCTATTTACGCGCGAAAGGCTGTGTAATTTACGTTGAGTATGTCACGTCTTGTGGATAGTTGAGAACTGCGTTTTAAATTTAAGCTAGTTTAATGGAACAGCGTTAAAGCTCGTGTTGTGTGGAAAATCCGCCGTCGTCCGCGTTATCGTGAGAAACAGTACTAAAGTTATACTGATAGTGATAGTGAAGTGATAAATAGGGTGGCCCAGGCAGCCACTGCCGGTAAAACAATCTAGGTAGGTTGCCGACGTCACGTGAAACGTGAAATGGGAAATTTCTCAATACATCTCTTCTTCCCAACTGGTTCTAGGAGTGTAGCTTTGCCTCTCCGTCCCGTGTGGGCCCGCGCAGTGTGTGGGGTCGAAACAGTCTAACGCACCTTTTGCTATCTTCGCCACGTGGTCGCGATCAGCTTCTGTGACGGCAATAATTTCGCGGTGATCAAAGTGAAATAAAGATTGCCAAAAAAAAAAGGCTGCGAATCACCCAATAACAAAGATTACTCGTTCTTGCCAGGTCCTTTAGACGACCGCATCAGCACCTATAATTTCGTAATATTTATTGCCTACTTCGATAGCCTATGTGTTAACGTTCTCTTTTGGTTGTCGCCAACGCGATTAAGTTCTTCAAAACATTTAAGCAAAAAATATTGCTGCTTCCAATGCTCGTGTGCAGACACGCAATACCGACGCCAACAAACGACATTATTTCTCTCGGCGGTGTATGAAGTTTCAGTCGCAGGCATTGAGTGCAAGATAATTTTATACAATTTTGAACGTTTTCCGAGGCGCAGCTCGGCATTTCCGCCCGCATCGAGCGACGTCATAGTGCAGTTTCCTCCTATGTTCTGACGTCACCGAACCCAGCTAGTGGTTGTTCACAAGGGCAACTAGGGCTTCCCGTCGAAGCCGACATCATCAGGAATGTAGTAGTCCAGGTTGGCAAGTTGAGCGGGACGTCCAGGTGCAATTCCTTGCCGGCGGCGACTGGGACAGAAACAGCTCGAACAAAATCACGCGCATTTAATTATTCGAGCTTAGCATTGGTCTTTTCATTGCCTTTCACGATCAGTAGGCCCGCAGGCCTCTTTAAAGGCAGCAAAACGGACACCCAAAGAAATTGTGTCAGTACCTCTTCAACACTACAATTTTTTACGAGAACTTCCACTCCCTCGGCCTAAAAATCGATAAAAAATTGAAAAAGAAATGAAGAAAAATTATGCTAAAATTATAGGAATTTGCAGATAAATAAAGCAAATTTTCTGTGGCTATAAGTTTTTTTCAAACAAATTTAAAGATAACGGTCAGGATAATATAAAAAGCCGAAATAGACAAAGAGAGGAAAGACAAATAACGGTACAGTCCTTTACGGTGCGGAGAGCATACCGTTAGCAGCCTTCGAGCGTACTCAAAGTACGAGACTTCGTGCCTCTCATATTGCGCAAACGTATCATGCGCTCCTCATTATCAACCCTGTTTTGAAAACCATTCCTGAGATAAGGACTTGAGAGCGATCAGCACTCATCCCCTCATTGTCGCTAACCCTCCGATGGCGTGGTCGAACCGTCGTTGCTTTTTTGTGCCATAAATTGCTGCCTTTAATGTACGAGATAAGTGACGCGTTAGGCGTTCAGTGTGCCTTCCGAGCATTCATAGAAAGAGAAGGGGGCGGTTCCATATACTGGAGTTTCTCATCCGCCTTAAGCATGAGTATATGCTGGAAGCAAACAGAGCGCTCTCTACTGTGACCTGTTTCACATTGCGCCACTCTATCAGCCCTATGCGATATGTTGAGCCTATCCAATAAATCGGATGTTGCTCGGTCCGAGCTTTCGTCGAGTGCTGTTTAGGAAATCAAAGCCTGCACATTATTTTTCCAATTTTCCCGAATCTAGTGCCCTGACATAATGACAGATCGAACGATTTGGGAATACAGGCGCTAATCACGTTGCGCTCACACAAGCCTGAATTGAAAAGTCTGGCACGACGTGAGATTAATGCTTCACTCCGCGGCAAATTTTCTTGGTACTGAAGGGAAAGTTTAGTGCGCGAAGCCTATGCAACATGCCACTCGTCCAAGCAGTTCAAATCTCACGGTGTGGTCTTTTTGTTGTCACTTGTGCTGGTGAGTTTGAAAAAATTTGAGACGGGGAAAGTATTACAGTAACAAGTGACGTGTACTCTAAGCAAATTTGAAGCGGCATATTCCCGAGACATATTAGACAACAAGGCAACTAGAGCGCCGACCCTGCCATGGATCGAATTCACCGCAGAGCTAGACGCTGCCTGCCGCAGGCAAATGGAACTTGGAGTTAGCTCTGCGATATCCCATCTGCATTTTACAGTTACGAACTAATAGATCTTGTAATGACTCTCAAGAGAAAAAAATTCAAATGGAGGAGCATATTTAAAGGCAGAACCGCACCACGAATTTCTGTATTGATCAGTCGCACGTCATTCGCGTCGCTCAGTCCGCCATCTAACAGAAAAGCAGTCGGATGATATTTTCACCCCTCTGCATACTAAACTGAGACGAAATTCGGCACAATCCGGGTTTCTCAAATGTCCTGGGCATACAAATGCCACCACTTGCTTCTTAAGAGGGGACATGGCAATGAAAATTATTCTTGCTATTTATGCGGGAAAGGCTGTGTAATTTACGTTCAGTATGTCACGTCTTGTGGATAGTTCAGAACTCCGTTTTAATTTAAGCGTGTTTAATGGAACAACGTTAAAGCTCGCTTTGTGCGAACTATCCGCCATCGTCGACGTTATCGTGATATTTAGTGATAAAGTTAAACAGATAGTGATAGTGATAAGTAATATTTAGGGTGGGCCACGCAGCCACCTCCGGTGAAACAACCTAAATAGGTTACCTAGGTCACGTCACCTTGTGGCATCATCACAACCTGCCCACCGGGTTGTGAGCAAACTAATCATTCTGGCATGTGGCAGTTAAGTGAAACGTTGATCACTAGAGGTTGTTCGGAAACGGCTGTTTAGGTCGCACAAAACCCAGTGGTGTCAGCACCTCTCATCTCAGGGAAGTGGCGCATCCGTTAACCGCTGCATCACTGCGCTAGAAGGACTCCCGGAGACATATGAATGTGAATTTGACAATGACCAATTCCCTATATATGGGCATTAACTCATTAGCTACATCGCGTAATAACCTCAAGGCAGTGCTGAAGTTTTCCATCCAATTATTACAGTTGTTAATTAATTGCAAGTAGCAGGCTCATTACATTCATTCCCGCGGCGTTAAGTAATTAAAGAGGAAGTGAACAATTTCTTTATGCATTTATATCAGCCTATTTTAAATCCCTGGTCTGTACAAGAAAACTTTTTGTTTTTATCATGCCCAGTAAATGCGAATATAGAACTCCAGCATGCATGATTACTCAAAAACGTCATACACAAATATTTTTCTAAACATATTGCTCGTGTACGCTAAACATTCGAGAGCCTTAATGCACTGCTCGACATCCAAGATTCAATGGTAGAAAAAGAATCGTTCAACAGCCATTTCTTACTAACAGCAATCGTATAAAATGTACAAGGTGACAAAATAAACCTTAAAATATATTACCTCATTTGCCTCGTCAGTCACCTTTGTTGCTCCTTCTCTCAGTCACAAAAATGTGGTATTAAATACAGCAAAACTTCTGGTTTCTCATCTTCATAGTCGTGCTAAGATGGTGGTGCTCCGTCAATGAAAGCCGCAGAATCTGCTACGGATCGCGAACATTACAAAGCGCGATTCGCTGACAGTTTTCGAGGATAAAAAAAAACGTGATGTTGTAAATTTCTGCTTTATATTCCATAATAAACTTTTTTCACGTCACTTATGAAGAGGCCGGGAGCAAGAAAACTAACAATTTGACACATCGAAAATTTTTACCAAAATGACCTTTTTATTTCCCGCGTCCTCCTTGAAGAGGCAGATAATAGCGAACAAATAGTTAAAAAATTAATACATGACGAACTCGAATGGACGAGACCTTCTAAGCAGACGTACGAGTATCATGTGCGTGATATTTAAAACGTTGTAATGCATACAGTAATGTATACAGAGCTTTCAGATAGTCACTGATTGCTTTCATGGTGACGTCCAAAATGTTAGTGGCACTGAACTCCACGTGCTTGTTGTTCGAAAGCGCTGACTGATTTCATTTTGCTCCGACGGTAACAATACTATCAGCTTAGCGGGGACAGTACTCCGAGTCTGCCTTCAACATTGCTGTAGAAGCTGCTATCAAAGACGGCAAAATGATAACGCAAAGATAAGACTGGCGGCCTGGAGTATTGTGGTGAGCTCATAAATAAATCGACTGACATGTTGTCTACAGCTGCGCCGACGGCAGCAGTAACTCCAGCTCTGCAGCTCTGCGTCGCACGTTAGTCACCGTAATGGCCGCCGCTGAGGTAAGTTCTTTGTCGACTGTGCTGCATTTTTAAAGGAATTCAGAATGAGTCAACTTCTCGCAAACTTCATTGGCTTCCATGCTGACGTACTCCTCTTTTGCACTGCGGTTTAGGGCGACGGTTTCGAATACCCCGTCCCAGATAACAGCATTATCACGCCGAGGGCTGGTCAAAACACACCCGCCGCTAGCATCTCAAACAGAAAAGGTTCACGTTATTTTCAATAATTCCTCGTCGTGTGAGGAAGAGGAATAACAACGTGTGAACCCCACTCTGGCATATTCGTTATGGATTCACGAAGTTAGTCAGCGCCCGCTTTTGCTGCTCCTCAACGATTACGATGAAGTGGCGAAAAGAAAACACATTCAAGACTTTGTGTCCTCTTTTAGAGGGAGTAAGTTACATAAATTCATGAAAGGAAGTAGAAAATTAATTACTAGAGATCACAAGAAGCGACATTAGTCGTTATTAACATGATACCAAACAACGAAAACAACAAGCAAGCCGCAGCTGAGAACAACCTAGAAATAGCAGAGATTGAACTATAATTTTTATTGTAAAGAAGACTTTGTAGCCCAGTGAATGGTATTCGAAAAGAAATAAAGATGAAAACAGCGCACGAGAGTTTCGAAAAAATCAGAAAAATCTAGATTTGCTCTGAAAAAATATTCAAAGCTCCCTGACCGAAACGTCCGCTTTTATTGTCATGATTCCCCAGATATCGATTTTGTTCCCGGTCTGGGATAATCCGACAAATTGTTCAATCATCGAAAGATTGGGACGCATCCGTACGTGAAACTAACCTACTGGCTATATTTTTTTATATGTGTGCTTTGCAACAGCCCATTAATCACGCTTCCTCTGGAATGTGGTTTATAAGGGTTTATTGTCCCAAGGCGACTCAGGCTATGAGGGGCGCGGTATTGAAGGGCGCCAGAAATCTTGACCCCCTGGGGTTCTTTAAGGTGCACTGACATCGCACAGTACAGTACAGTACAGGGGCCCCTAGAATTTCTATTCCGTTGAAATTCCGCTGCCACGGCTGGGATCGAACCCTCGTCTTTTGGGTCAGCAGCCGAGGGCCATAAGCACTAAGCTGCCGCGTTTTTTTTTTCTTTATTGCCTTCAAAGGCGTGGGAATACAGCGCATTACAACATATGTGACTATTTACATGGCTATTTACATGGCTACAGCACTCCTCGCTTCCAGCGACCATTCCAACTTCTTCAGTTGGGATAGATTCTGGAAAAGGGATACAATTTTTTCGTCAAAACCTTGGTCTTTTAACACATCGTAAATTTTCAGGACACTCTCAACAAAATATTGATACACAGATCTGGCTCCAGGATCGCAATGGCGATGTGCCATGGCACTACGCCACACTGCATGCAAGACAAGCAGAAAAATGGTGTCATATGGAGCTCCATCGTCCTCGACAGGCAGAAACCTAATGCCGTGCGGAGTGAGCGGCAAATCTTTCTTTATGGTTCGCTGCAACACGTCCCAAAAGAAGATTGCATTATTACAGTCGACAAAAACATGGTCAATTGTTTCCTCCTTCCTACACAGAAGGCAATGGGTGCCCCACGGGACGTACATGTCTCTTTCATGTAACCAGCTTTTAACAGGTAAGGTACCTGTGTGCAGCTGAAAGAAGAAAGTTTTTGCTGAAGGCGTTACCCACATTCTTCTTACCCTCTTTAACACATTTTGTCCCGGTGAGGCCCCAAAGGCCGACCGATACAAGGGAGCGGGAAAAAGGACGTGTAATAAGTCTTTCTTAAGTTGCCTGGCCAGCCGCTTCCCTGTGGCCACCGCAAGTGGAACCCTCTAAAGCCCGTGTCCCACTGCGCAAACACAATAATAGCAAGAACCAAATACGTTCGCAAGCGTGCTATCAACATGTCGCCGAACCAACTCGTCCCGCAACTTCTTGTCAAACTGCACTAACGGGAGAGAAACGAGATAGGTTGCTGCAGTGTTGCCTCGTTACTACAGCTTTCAGGAACCAGAAAATAATCAAACAGCATTCGTAGACTCAGTGGGCCCTGTTCGCCGGCCGGGCAAGTTTCCTGGAGACACCGCGCCAATCAAAGCAACCACTTTGCGGTTATTTAGTCCCTTTTTTGCCTTTCTTGCTTGGAAACGTCGTACGCAAAGTGCAAAAAAGAGTTTTTTGTTCGTTTGTTGATTGGTGTTTAACGTCTCAAAGCAACTCAGGCTATGAGGGACGCCGTAGTGAAGGGCTCCGGAAATTTCGACCACCTGTGGTTCACTAACGTGCACTGACATCGCACAGTACACGAGCCTCTAGAATTTTGCCTTCATCGAAATTCAGCCGCCGCGGCCGGCATCGAACCCGCGTCTTTCGGGTCAGCAGCCGAGCGCCCTAACCACCGAGCCACCGCGGCGGGTCGTGAAAAAGAGTGTTTCCTTTTGCCGCAATGCTGCCTACCGCGGTACGGCGTCTTGCAGGCGTGTGCATAAAGATGCTGCCGTGTCCACCGTCGGCTGGCGGATGCGGCCGCGGTGAAGAAGCACTTCGCCTACGATCCACGTGGCACTCGTGAGAGCAATCGTACACTTGTGACGAACGCGGCCCTGTAGGGAGCCAAAAGGAATGCCTTGTGCCTTATGTAGGGAGTGGCTCGGCCGCGAGCTCCAACAGTTCCTTGACGGGGTTGTGAGGAGAACCACCCATGCAGGCCGGTAGACGAGTGGGCCAGTTACTCGCGTGAAGATGCCGCCGTTGTTCTCGTGCGGACTGGAGAGTGACCTGATTGAGATGATTGAGGAGACATGCTTTCTATGGGATATAACACACCAAAATTATCAACTGCGTGATCTGAAGGAATCTTTGTTTTAAGAAATCGCTAATTGGGATCGATGCCACAGATGAGCACTAGTTACCTTTCCTGCTTTTTTGAACTTGGGATGAACAAGGAAGCAGTGCTGCATTTTTTCTCTTAAATAGGAGACAGAATAATTTTATTGTGCTCCCATTTAATTCCAAGAATGACGCGTATAATTATACATTAGACTATTTTTGGCTCTAATAAGCGTGTAACAAGCGGTTAAAGCGGCGTCCATCGTAGTAGATCTTTGCTGCCCAAAATATAGAGGACTCTAGCAGCCCTTCTATTCTTTTAAACATGCATTTGGTTTATGATTTACGCGGCTCAACATTGCAACAAAACGAAGGCTATAAGGTACGACGAAGTAGGTGATTCAGTTAGTTCCAACCATTTGGGATTTTTTACATACACTGACATCGCACAGTAAACGGGCCTCTAGCATTTCGCATCCATCGAAATGTGCCTGGCGCGTTAGCACTAAACCCGCGTCTTTTGTTCAACAGCTGAGCACCATAAACCCTGAGTCAACGCGGCGGCTTAAATATCTAACTGTGCTTAGGTTGTGGGACGGGATAATGTGTCCCTCCGCTCACTTTTGGTAGTAGAGAAAAGCGCGTGAAGCAGTTGTATTTCCAGGGCGACACACAATTTTCAGAATGGTAGGCCTCTTTTTGGTGGTGCTGACGGTAAAACCGCGAATGAAGTTGTACAGGCAGACATGAAATGAGCATGTTTTCAAGCTATAGAAGCCTAAAGGAAAGAGCAGTTCGGAAAAGGGCTTAAAAATTTGGAGGAACGAAGGTGAGCTGCTGTAGTTTATGTGGCGTCCGTAACAATAACCTCCTAGCTTAGTTCCTCCGTGCCTCTACGCTTATGTGGAATATATGCATTCTTATATGGAATATATGCAATTTTATATCACGTTACTCCCTCAGATACGCCCTCTCCAATTATCTCATACTAAAGCCCATTCCGGCTTGAGCTTATTAGGCCGGTAGCTTCAAGGCACCCGTTCTGCAGAATATCCGATGATGTCGTCGTCGTCGGCGTTGTGAGCGAAATATATCCTGAAAAGCAACCTAGCTTGGCCACGTAGGTCACGTGAGCTTGTGGCAACATCACAGCCTGTCCATCAGATTGTGAGCTAACTGACCACCGTGGCAGGCGGTAATAAATTAATGATTGATCGCGAGAGGTTACTCCAAAAGAACAACTTGAGTAGCACAAGCCAAGCAAGCACAGGCAATTGGCCAAACATTGGAAATATATTGTTTTACTCTTCACCGGTCTTTTCCAATACATAACCAATATTGGGCCGACTACCTGCGCTGCTTGGGAAATCCTACCGGTGAGAGTACCTGCCGCAGCAGGGCAGTGGTGCATCGCCTAAGCACTGCACCTCTACTCTATGAGTGGTATCAGCACTCCATGGAACTTATTAAAGTACAGAATGACCGGTCCGTGTGGCCATTAAACCATTAAAGCTATCGCGTCATATCACGCCCTTAAAGCGGAGATTAAGTGTCGTCTCCAATTTTTTTCTGGCATCTTCCTCGGCATCTTCTTGCCAGCTAATCTTAGGTCGACCATTGTAACTGCTCCACCGACGTCATTCCATCATCTTTTTTCTGATGTATTGATCGTCCCTCCCGATCACATGACCAAGCCAACGCAGCCTTAATTATTGAATTTTTCGGTCCACATTATATCTGGCATCGGCCGTAACTAGTATTCAACCATAAGGCATCGTATAACTGACCTTCATCTTTCGTTACCATTCAACACCATCTTGCGCTGCTTTAACCTTTTGCACGCCAGACCGCTCATAGGAAGAATAAACAAGCCCTGAATAATTTCGTTGTCGTTGACCATTTTATACAACCTTCCGCTAAACGCTTTTTGTGTGCTTCAGGGATGATACCTATGCAGCGGCGGAAAAAAAAAACTGCCGTTAAAAAGCAAGTACAAGTCTGGCTGCCTCTGGTGTCTCCAGTATGTGCATTCAGTGTAAAGTCATTGATATAGTTTAACGCATTTGACTCTCTTTGAATAAAAAATTATTTCGTTTCTTTTTCAGAAGAAAAGCCTCTCTGAAACAGACAGCATCAGTGTTACAGCACCACGGCGACCATACCGCAGAATTATTGATGGCGTACCGAGGTGTGCTTGGCTGGACCCGGACATCTTCCGCGAAAACCTGAGCTTCAAAGTCGGGAATGGCGACGTTGTGCAGTGCACGTACCCCAAGAGCGGCTCGCACTGGGGGCAGTACATAATGCAGTTGATTCTCAAGGGTGGAGAACCGATAAGAACGTACGACGAATTCGCTGGTGGCACACACTCATTCGAGTACATGAGGCACAATGACTGGACCCCCACGTTACCACTGAGATTGTTTTTCACTCATCTGCCACTCCGTCTGGAGACCATGAGCAAAGAGGTCAAATACATTTATGTGGCTCGAAACCCGTGGGACGTCTGCGTCTCATTATACCACATGATGACTGATGTGAGCGTCCATAAGTTTGAAGATGGCACCTTCGACGACTTGCTCGATGGCTTTCTGGAAAACGACTTGGGTTACGGCAGCTACTTCGAGCACGTAGCGTCTGGTTACGCGCTCAAAGACGAGCCGAACGTGCTCTTCCTGACCTACGAAGAAATCAAGCGGGACACTCGAGGAGCAGTGTTGCGGCTGGCGCGCTTTCTTGGTGAGCGCTATAGCAGTGTCCTGGAGGAGAATGAGGAAGTTGTACAGAAGATAGTCGAATGGTCGAAACCTGAAAACATGCGCAAGATTCTTGTTATGGATTTTGAGAAGTGCAGCTCCGTTGGTTGGGAACACATGATCAAAAGGAACCAACTCTCGTGCGCGCGAGGGTATCAAGGTGACAAACTCAAGTATCCGATAGTAAGGCAAGGGAAAGTTGGAGGCTGGAAGGAACACTTCACTCCGAATCAGCTTCTTCGTTTGGAGCGGAGGATACAAGAAGAAGGAGAAAAGGCGTCTTTTATGCATCTGTGGAGTGACGTCAGGGCGGAAGCAATTGCTTTGTCCAAAGGGACCTCGCAGTAGCAAGCTTTCGATTAAATCTCGTTATTACCACTTGGATCACGGATGACATTTTGAGGTGGCTAAATTGCTCAAATCATTCAAGCACCTCTTTTCGCTTCGAATAAATTCTTTTCCGATACATTTTATAGCCAATCCTTACGAAGGCCAAAGGGAATGGACAGAGGGCAGCTTTTAGAAGTATCTGCGAATAGCGTCTAAAATTTCAAATAGATTGAAAAGATAAGAAGCAAACACCTAGAGTGGAATATAGATATCTATGGGATCCTGGGATAATTTCCTTTCAATTATTCTCACAACGCTGTGAATTTGTAAAACCAAAAGATTCATATTGATATTGATGAAAAATATTGCACACATTAAAATGGCGGAGGCTTAATTTTACTTTATTCTCAGTGCCTATATTATCACCAGTTCGCCTGTAACAAATACATTAGTGTTAGGTATAGCACACACGAGAAGCACTATAAGTTCGCTGTTTACACATTTTTTGTTCGAACCGCTTTAAACAGATAAAACAAGAGACAGCGTAGCATTTAATAGCATGTTGGCACCACTTCACGCACTTTTACGTAAGTTCCCAGACACCCTTAGGGTCTGGGGGGGGTAGCGGTCTCGGCCACAAAGGAGATGACCTCGACTCAGCGCGGCAAGCTCAGCGAGAGATTGGCTAGCAAGTGACAAGGGATTTGGTCATTTGGTGCCAAGTTTTCGCTGGTCAAAAGCCAGAGAATGGGTCGGAGCCAAAGGTTCCCAAGCAAAACAAACTTTATACGGCAAAGAGACAATACAGAGGATTTCACAATCACTCGTACGAGCACATACAAAGTGATTAACAAAACAATGTAACTGGTGCAAAGTTACATACTAGACAGATTACAATAGAATAAAAAATATTCCACCTAAAGTGCACTAACACAAGAGAGAGGCAAACAAAAGAAACAATTCGTTCACCGGCCACTGCAACAGTCCCAGGACCGGAGGTTTGCAACGAAGCCGCCCCGCAGGCTAGCACACGCTGCCTCGCTGGTCCGTCGCTGGGCGAGTGGTGTTCTTCAGGGAGTTGAGCGGGCGCGCTTCTCTGAATCTTGAACGGCGGCTCGGGCTGGCAGACAGTGGTCAATGCCCTTCATATACAGGCAAGCGCCGTGTCTGTTCGTTTTTCGCGACAAGGCAGGCACGCACATACACAAAGTATCAGCTGGGAAATTTCCGTCTCCCTCTCGCGCCGGTCACGCGTCCCCACTGGTCAGGCGCGAAGAATAGTTTCGAGATGCTTCGAAATCTTTCTTGTGTTGCGCCGCCGCCGACGCTCGAGAGAAGGGGGAGAGGGCATCACTAACGCACTCAAGGCTACGCCGTCTCAGTCAGCATTGAGTAGAAACTGCAACATTCTGGAAGAATCAACGACGTGCGATGACGTAATTCCTTGGCGCCGCGCGACGGCGAGCAATGGTGCAGATTGAAGCAATACACACAAGGCTAGGCGCTTTCCGGGGTTTCCTTCTCCGCGGTTCTAACGGCACGCGGTGGCAAGATTACTTCCGCGCGTAGATGGTTTTTTTTTTTTCAAACATGCGCTGAATTTTGCAACACACGTTTTCTTGTCGCATTCAACGCGTTCCGTTTTCATGAGAAAGCAAAAGAGAGTCCTTGGGCAAGCTGGCACATGAAGGCGGGAATTAATACCAGCGTGTGGCAGTTTGGCCGAAATATAAATATGGGGGGAGGGGATTGTTAGACTAAAGAAGGTCTTAGCGGTGTGCCACAGTGGCATTTGTCAGGCGCGATCTTTTATGCCGTCAGCTTCTAAGAAAATTTTGTGTGCGCAATGCGTTCTTTATGCGACGGCAGCAAGAAATGTCTCCACACGATGGGTGCTAGATAAGGATGAAGGGGAAAAGGGCTTTATAACGAAATTAGCCAAAGCATTCCTAGAACTCGAGAGCTGCGTGCTTTGTCTTCGTCGTGTGATCTACGGCACTTTCGATAGGCGGCTGCGGTCTAGCGGAGCGAACAGAGTGGACGGATGCGGCGGATGGGTGCTGTGGGTCATGTCGCGGCCCGGCTTCATGTTCAGGGATTTTCCGCGCGAAAGGTCTCATACGCTCACCAACACCAAGAACCTTGTCATCTTTGTGTATTGTGCCATTGCATAACAACAGCGCCGCCAGGAGTCTTGTCATCTTTTGACCGCCTAGCCCCCTCGAAAAAAGAAATCAAATATTATCGACCATCGAGAGTTGAACCGACGGCGTTGCGAACCGATCAGCTTCTCAGGCTGCTGCACGAGACCAATAGCCTATCGCCTCAGCCTGAAAACGATTCGTGTTGTTGTTGTTGTTAAACTGCAGCACACTCTCGTGTCGTGCACTGCACAGCTCTGGTTGGTCTAGTAATATTGGTAGGGAACTAATGTTCGCACTGGGAGCTATGTGGCGATAGTGACAGAAAGATGTACGCGGCCTGCGTTGCTGTAGACAACTTTGTGGCAGAAACACAGCACTAGAACAACGCACGTTGGCTTTCACAAAATTGCTGCCGAAACGCATCACGGGAGCGTGGGTCACCGGCGTACTTCACGTATTGAACTCACGATGATCAAGTCGAAGACATGACTAGGCTTTCGCACTACAATTGATCTAACGAAGTTAAAACTCTAACACTTTTTTTGCTGTCGTGAGCCACGAGGCGAGATTGACTTTTTTCAACAATGAACGCATGTCCTGTAAACCTCTGCATGTCACATATTCGGAGTTTGCGGCAAGAAACATTGCAGAACATTCAACAGGACTTTTTTTGTGATCAGGCCTCCTTTTACGTCCAGTGAAAGCGATGCACCATGTTCGGGCACGGAACCTCTCTTCTGCAGTGTTTTCTTTTTTTGTTGGCAAGCGTCCCTCAGCTGCTCTGCCATTCTTGCAATCGACCAATCAGTGCCCCACGCAAACAGGATGCCACAACGAGTATGTTTTGAGCGAAGGATCTCGAGCAGCAATCAAGATCAGTGACTACCCCTACTTTCTTCGCATCGAGCCAAGGCACTTCAGCCTTCATGAGTGTCAGGTGCTTTGTAAAGTAAAGAAATAAGTCGAACATGGTGGCCTGGTGAAGCATCTACATGTATAGTATGCAGAATGTTTTTCAGTGCTAAGCAACTAATATGTTTGAGCTAAAAAAAGTGAGAATAAAAAAAAAGCACAGCCTGACGTGTGAGCATGCGTCCGTTCTTCCACTCATGCGCACCTCGCGCATTCCACATAAGTAATATTGGTCAAATGTTTAGGGGAATCCCCCAAGGTGGAGTAGATTTGTAATAAGGGAGTAATTACTCATTGGCATCCACCCGAGTGCAGCCATACGGCTACAAAGGAAAGCTATACAGCTTTCTCAGAAACTTTGTAGATAAAGAAAAATTCGTCCTGGTCCGGGGTTCGAACCCAGGAGCACCGCTACACCGGAGCAGTCGCTCTACCAATTGAGCTAACCAGGACGGCCAGCTTATGGCAGGGCGAGAGCGAATTGATCAATAACTCGAAGTGGGAACTATGTTGGTCAAATGTTTAGGGGAATCCCTCAAGGTGGAGTAGATTTGTAATAAGGGAGTAATTACTCATTGGCATCCACCCGAGCGCAGCCATGCGGCTACAAAGGAAAGCTATACAGCTTTCTCAGAAACTTCGTAGTTAAAGAAAAATTCGTCCTGGTCCGGGGTTCGAACCCAGGAGCACCGCTACACCGGAGCAGTCGCTCTAACAATTGAGCTAACCAGGACGGCAAGCTTATGGCAGGCGAGAGCGAATTGATCAATAACTCGAAGTGGGAACTATGTGGGTCAAATGTTTATGGGAATCCCCCAAGGTGGAGTAGATTTGTAATAAGGGAGTAATTACTAAACATTTGACCAACATAGTTCCCACTTCGAGTTATTGATCAATTCGCTCTCGCCCTGCCATAAGCTTGCCGTCCTGGTTAGCTCAATTGGTACAGCGACTGCTCCGGTGTAGCGGTGGTCTTGGGTTCGAACCCCGGACCAGGACGAATTTTTCTTTAACTACGAAGTTTCTGAGAAAGCTGTATAGCTTTTCTTTGTAGCCGTATGGCTGCGATCGGGTGGATGCCAATGAGTAATTACTCCCTTATTACAAATCAACTCCCACTTGGGGGATTCCCCTAAACATTTGACCAACATAGTTCCCACTTCGAGTTATTGATCAATTCGCTCTCGCCCTGCCATAAGCTTGCCGTCCTGGTTAGCTCAATTGGTAGAGCGACTGCTCCGGTGTAGCGGTGGTCCTGGGTTCGAACCCCGGACCAGGACGAATTTTTCTTTAACTACGAAGTTTCTGAGAAAGCTGTATAGCTTTCCTTTGTAGCCGTATGGCTGCGCTCGGGTGGATGCCACTGAGTAATTACTCCCTTATTACAAATCTACTCCACTTTGGGGGATTCCCCTAAACACTTGACCAACATAGTTCCCACTTCCAGTTATTGATCAATTCGCTCTCGCCCTGCCATAAGCTTGCCGTCCTGGTTAGCTCAATTGGTAGAGCGACTGCTCCGGTGTAGCGGTGGTCCTGGGTTCGAACCCCGGACCAGGACGAATTTTTCTTTAACTACGAAGTTTCTGAGAAAGCTGTATAGCTTTCCTTTGTAGCCGTATGGCTGCGCTCGGGTGGATGCCAATGAGTAATTACTCCCTTATTACAAATCTACTCCACCTTGGGGGATTCCCGTAAACATTTGACCAACATAGTTCCCACTTCGAGTTATTGATCAATTCGCTCTCGCCCTGCTATAAGCTTGCCGTCCTGGTTAGCTCAATTGGTAGAGCGACTGCTCCGGTGTAGCGGTGGTCCTGGGTTCGAACCCCGGACCAGGACGAATTTTTCTTTAACTACGAAGTTTCTGAGAAAGCTGTATAGCTTTCCTTTGTAGCCGTATGGCTGCGCTCGGGTGGATGCCAATGAGTAATTACTCCCTTATTACAAATCTACTCCACCTTGGGGGATTCCCGTAAACATTTGACCAACATAGTTCCCACTTCGAGTTATTGATCAATTCGCTCTCGCCCTGCTATAAGCTTGCCGTCCTGGTTAGCTCAATTGGTAGAGCGACTGCTCCGGTGTAGCGGTGGTCCTGGGTTCGAACCCCGGACCAGGACGAATTTTTCTTTAACTACGAAGTTTCTGAGAAAGCTGTACAGCTTTCCTTTGTAGCCGTATGGCTGCGCTCGGGTGGATGCCAATGAGTAATTACTCCCTTATTATAAGTAATATTCCACAGCATGTACGAAGAATCATCATCATCATCTGACTGACTGTGTCCACTGCAGGACAAAAGCCTTTCCCATACCTCTCCAATTGACCCTGTCCATCGCCAGCTGGGGCCACCCTATTGCCGCAAATTTCGTAACCTCTTCCACCCACCTGTCTCCCTCCCCTGCAACTATTCCGTTCCGTTAAAATCCACTCCGTATCCTTAAGGACCAGCGGTTATCTTGCATTCGCATTACATGCCCTGCCCTAGCCCACTTCGTCCTCTTGATTTCCACTATGGAATATAATTAACCCGTGTTTGATCCCTGACCCGCCCTGCCTTCTTCCGTGCTCTTAACGTTGCACCTACCAGTTTTATTATCATAACTCGCTGCGAACTTAAATTCAACCCATTACGTTAGCCTCCAGGTTTCAGCCCCATATGTGAGTCCACAAAATACCGCTGTTATATCTTTTCATTACTTCGGTTTTCTTCACATTAATTTTTAGGCCCACAGTACTGTCCTGCCCATTATAACTCATTGATCATGTTTTGCAGTTCATCTCCTGAGTGACTTAGCAAGGCAGTGTGATCAGCGGACCGCAGATTGCTAAACTATTCTTCATTATCTTTTATCAGCAACTATTCCAATACAGGCCTCTAAATACCTGTTGTAAACAGCCGCCGCGCTGGCTCAGTAGCCACGGTGCTCGACTGCTCACCCGAAAGACACGGGTTCAATCCCGGCCGCGGCGGTGAAATTTTGATGGAGCGGAATTTTTGAGGCTCGTGTACTGTGCCACGTGAGTGCACGCTAAAGAAGCACAGTCGGTCGAAATTTCCGGAGCCCTTCACTACGGCGTCCCTCATAGCCTGAGTTGCTTTGGGACGCTAACCATCCACAAGCCATAAAGCTCTTGTAAACAGCCTGTGAATAGCATTCCCGAGATTGTGTCTCGCAACCTGATAATTTTTCTTAATAGAATCTTATTGCTGAGTTTATGTAGGGCCAAGGAAGCTGTGCGCACGCTGTACAAGTCTCCCAGTATTTTTATCGAATGCTTTTCTACAGCGCCGCTGCGGTGGCTCAGCGGTTATGGTGCTCGGCTGCTGACCCAAAAGACGCGGGTTCGATCCCGGCCGCGGCGGCTAGAATTTCTTTGGAGGAGAAATTCTAGAGGCCCGTGTACTGTGCGATGTCAGTGCACGTTAAAGAACCCCAGGTGGTCGAAATTTCCGGAGCCCTCCACTACGGCGTCGCTCAAAGCCTTAGTCGCTTTGGGACGTTAAACCCCATAAACTAACTAACTAACTAACTAGCTTTTCTACACTCTGATTCCGTAATGGCTGCATGACTGCTGAAGTTTTGCCTGAGTCGAATGGTTTCTGGTAATGTATAAAAACTATAACAGGGGTCGGTTAATTTATTATACTCGATAAAACCATCGTTCGCCCTAAATTTCAGTGCGCATCTGGCATCTGAGAACCAGGCTAATTTTATCGAAGGCGCTGAAAACCCACCGTTCAATTAGTCTACTCCAATTACTTGACTGCATGTGTGTTAAGTACCGTTAACAATAAAGCAGGCCTACATAACCTCCACCAATGTCATACAATTGGAAAGCTGTCTTTATATTATAGAATATATCGCACTTTTCACTATAGCTGCCCTATCCAACCTGCTTATCGTTTTCGAGCCTGCACAAGTCGTCACAAGGTCGTTTACCCATCATCATCTTGCAATACGATCCCCCTCCACTCCAGGTTTATCCATGCTGCCCTGGACTTGAAAATCCTTTTCATAAGAGCAATCGTTCATACAAGCCAGGATCATTTGAAAAAGTCATCTCACAAATGTTTTATTAACTCCAATCTTCTAGCGCACCCCATATGTGAAGTTCTCGCCTGTGGGCCTTTGCGATATCTGAAAGAAGTAAAGGCATGTACCAGAGCCTTGTGCTTTCTAACCTTCAATATTCCTCCATTGTCTCAGATGCAGTCTGCGACATCTTCCGTCCACTGCCGAAAACGGTGAAAAGTGTTTCGTCAGGAAGGCCGTGGCTCGTCGGAACTACTTACTAGATCACAGATATAATTATGTACTGCCCTACGCGCCCTGGAACTCAAGAAATTGAAGAATAGACGGCAGACCCGGGACCACGTTTTTGTCTCAAATAATTTCGTGGAAACGTTGCCGGTACGTAAATAAAATTGACGCCTTGTCACCGCGAAGCTGAGCTGAGTCTACGACCAACGCCTGAGTTCAGAGCCTCTCAGTAAAACATCACCCCCGTAGTGCAAATTATCATCTTTTGTGTATTCTTTGTCTAATCTTTTTGTGCACTGTTTAATTGGGAAACAAAGGCTTTCAAGCGATTTTTGCTGATATCATTGGTTAATTCTCAACATCTGATGACTCTTTTCAAGTTATTTATTGTCAACCTTTCGTGTCCTGCTTATTTGTTCTATTTTTCCCAGCGTGCACCAAAGTCACAAGGCGTTTGGCGGTTGGCGTGCCGCTAATACAAATAAATAAAGTGCGCAAACGTTATAACCTCAACAAACCTATTAGTTTCAGATTCAGCTTACTGAACATATTAGTTAAGTACCCGTAACAGAGCTTAGTTCTGCTACTAGTTTCCCATTCATATTGTTACGTGGCGGCCAGCCGAGGAATGAGGCGCGATGAACCATGAACAAGAGATGATTTAATGGCCACTGGCCTAGCGCGAGCGCTCAGTCCCACGCCAATATGCCAGCTTCGTCGTCTTCGTCCCACTACCCGGGGCCGCCGAGCGATCGTCTCGATCGGTGACAAACAGACGCGCGAAATGGTGATGGGCTTCAGAGGATGGTTTGACGGAAAGGAGAAAGTGGTGAAGTGCTGGCCGCCACGACGAAGGAGAGGACTGAGTGATTCCTAGTCCGCGAAGCTTCCGGGCCGCATGTCACCGGGAGCCGACGGCCGAGGCCCCAAGATGCGCCGAACGGCATGGGCAGGGGAACGGTGTCGTCACGTGTGGGCAGCGTCTCAGGTCGGTGGGGTCTTCAGGTCGGGTCCGTGCGTCAGGTTCAGTTTGTCGTGTCGAGTGGTCTGAGCGGTGGACGGGGCGGGGGAAACACGGCGAGATCGGTTCGGGTCTGGACGGCTGGGGAAGAGCAGGGCGACGCTGGCCAAGAACTCACGGCCGACGACCACGGCTGACACATGCGTCGGAGCTCCAGGACCACGATGGCGATGAACTCCGCTCCTCACAACAAATGTTACGTGGCGGCCAGCCAAAGAATGAGGCGCGATGAACCATGAACAAGATTGATTTAATGGCCTCTGGCCTAGCGTGAGCGCTCCGTCCCGCGCCAATGCCAGCTTCGTCGTCTTCGTCACAATATGTACGTATCGCCACCGGTTTTTCATGTATCCCCCACCCCTGTGTAATGTCCCTACGGGTCCCTTAAGGAGTAATATATGATGATGACGATATCATTTTTACACAAGAACATATAAGCGAATGGTTGTACAGAAGGTACTTTAGTGGAACTGTCAAAAGAAATGTGGCGCTAAATATACCTAGTCACCATTACGCAGTTCCTTTCTAAACACAAGTCAAACAATGGATGTCTGGTGAGAATTCACAATTAGTTTTGAGGAAACTAAATGGCCAGTGAGGAGTAAAAGAACATACCGCTTTTGTGTGCCGAGTGGAGCGGACGCGCTTCACATGGGCACTGCGAACTTCCTGCTATATTCTCCAAATTACCCTTCATAGTGCCCGAAATTGTGCCTATATTCTTTATGTAGACGCAGCAGAAAACTTTAAACTGGGATTTTTCACGGCAGTCGCAGACTGTGAAGACGGCACAATGGAGGCTGCCATCATTGTCCGAACTATTTCGCCTTCAGAAGTGGAACGAGCCGCCATCGCACTTACTCTGGCCCGCTCTACCATTGACAAAAACATATCCGAAATGTGCACATATTTCCAGGCCACATATGCCACTACTTAAAGGGCATGGCGACGCCGGCTACCTATCATAGTTATTTATTTATTTATTTAGAATATCCTTAAGGGCCCTCGTGCGAGGGTATTACATATGGGGGGAGGCGATAGAAGCATGAAAATACGGCATAGGCACTTGAAACAAACTACTTGTAATAACGAAGTATGAAATAAAGTTAGTAATGTACACAGTTAACACAACAAACAAAGCAGAATAAAATACTCAGTAAATGCACATAATGCAACAAAAATGCAAAATCTGTTAGTCCATGGTTTGCTTTAACGAGTGCTGAAACGATTGTAAGTTAACCTCGGTATCTATGTGCGATGGCAGGTTATTCCAGTCTGTTATAGTGCAAGGAATAAATGAGGTCGCGTAAAGCGATGAACGGCATGTTACGCGTTTTATTTTGTTATCGTGGTCACGGCGAGGAAAGACTCCAGGGTGTGGCAAAAAAAGTCGTCGTGGAGTGTGGGATGGTGACACAGTTTGTGAAGTAAGGTTAGGCGAGCGAAATGGCGTCGGCATGATAGTGGTTCCTACTCGGCACATTGCGCTGTGACACTGGTGAAGCGTGAAGAATCTGAAAAGGTTAAGCGAACGGCATGGTTTTGCAGGGATTCAGTGTTTTTTATGATGTATGCTTGTTGAGTGTTCCATATGGCAGAAGCGTACTCAACTTTCAGGCGGATTAGCGTGAAGTAAACAAGTTTTTTTCAAGTGTGAAGTCGCGTGTTGCAGACTACGCCTAAGAACGCCGAGTGCGCGATTTGCTGATGCTAAGATTGTGTTAATACGGTAATGCCAAGTTAGGTCAGACTGAAAGTGAACTCCTAGGTACTTGTAAGTGGCTGTAAGCTCTACGCTATCGTTATTGAGGAAGTAGGCTGTAGGAATTCGAGTGGAACGGTTAGTAAACGAAATTGACTTCGTTTTAGATGCATTTAGAGGCATTGGCCAGGAGGAACACCAAGCCGTTATAGCGTCAAGATCAGTTTGAAGGTAATGGCGGCCGATTTCATTAGTAATATTACGATATATAAAACATTCATCCGCCAATAACCTAATTTGAGACGATAGACACTTTGGTATATCGTTAATAAAAACTAAAAAAAGCAGAGGCCAAGTACACTGCCCTGGGGGACTCCAGACGTTGCGGGAACAGAAGATGAGTTAAAGCCGTTGACAGAGGTGAATTCTTTTTTATTGTAGAGGAAATGTTTTACCCCTGAAATAACGTTTCGATGGAGATTTAAGTTTGTCAATTTGGTTGGGAGCCTGTGATGGGGAACGCAATCAAAAGCTTTAGAAAAGTTTAAAAATACGGCGTCAACCTGTAAGCCTGCGTCTATTGCGGAAAATGTGTTGTTAGTAAACCCAGCGAGTTGGGCGGCCACTGCCACTGCCTTCTTGCCACTGCCACCTCTCTCGACCGAACGGTTACTCTAGCGTGGATCCCTAGGCATGCCTAGATCACCGGTAATGAGCGCGTTCATGCGCTCAGCTCGAGAACTCCTCCCAGACCGCGGACGACCAGGCACCGAACCCTCCGCAAAAGGTCACATCGGTACTTTCTACATATCATCAAATCACCACATTCCACCATCACAGTCGGATGAGAATGCCACCACCTCACAGAACCTTGTCGCCCTTATCTAGCGCCACATGGCGACAATTACAGACAGGCTGCTTTGTTTGACCCTACCCTGTCAAGCTTTCACCTCAGCTTCCCCCCTCATTGTAACACCTGTGGCGTGCTCAAATCAACACTCTTCCACTACCTGTGGGAATGTCCTTCCCCACAGGCAGTACCCCTCCCCCCCCCCAATCACCATTTCCACTCATTCTTCCTGGGAGGCTGCTTTTGACCACTCAGCCCCCGGGCCAGAAATGACTGGTGGATAAAACTTTACTTGAAGCTCAAACCCGTGGATTCCTTGACCAGTAGGGGACCAATCTGGAAGATCTCTTTGTTTAGAGCGCAGCTCTTTCGCGCCCGTTTCTGTGACCGCACAGCTAAAATTGTCCTCAATAAAGTCAGCAATAAATTTCCACTAAGAAAGGGTCTTTAGAGAGGAAAACAAAATCCAGCCAATGCTATTGACCTCTTGTTTTATTTCCAGTGTCCTTCATCGAAAGTAAGTAATTGCAAAACATGAATGATTTAGACTGGCAGAGAATAAAAGCAAAATATTGTTGAATAGTCACGTAAGGGAACACTAGTTTACTATGGGTAGCGAGGCGCTGGAAGTGCTAAAGGAATACGTTTACTTCGAGCAGGTTATGACAGCAAATCCAGATCACGTGAGTAAAATAATTCGCAGAATAAGAATGGGGTGTTGTGCATTTAACTGCTTCTCTCATATCATGAATGACAGTTTACCATCATCCCTAAAGAGTAAAGTATACAACAGCTGTATATTACGGTATTCGGCTATAGGGCAGAAACGAAAATTGTACTTAAATAGAGGACAACACGGCGAGTTATGGAAAGGAAAATGACAGATACAACGCTAACATACAGGAAGTGTGCAGGGTTGGTCAGGGGAAAAACGCGTGCTAATGACATCCTAGTCGAAATCAAGATGAAGAAATGGTTTTGGGCAGAGCTTCTAATGGAAGAGAAGTAACCGGTGCTCGTTAAGAGTAACGGCGTGGATTTAAAGAGAAGGCAAGCGTAGCAGAGGCCCACAGGAGCTCAGGTGGGCGCATGAGATTATGCAGTTTGCGTGTGGGCACAGCTGGCACAGCACAGAGTTAATCTGAGGGATACTGGAGAGGAATTTGTCCTAGAGTGGGCGTGGTCAGGCTGCTACTGATGGTGATGACAAGAAGGTTTAAAAATGAATTGATGAAAATCACGCGAATCATACAAGGAAAATGACGGTGCTGACGTTATTATAGGAACACGGCAAAGGGATTTAAGGAATGAAAGGAAACCATAATATCGTAGTCGAAATATAGAATAGGAAATGTGCATAGCCAGGGTATGTAATGCGCTAAAAAAAAACAAGTATACCCTGAGGTAACGGAGGGGTACTCCCAGGTAAGTTAAACGCAGCATGGAGCGGCAGATTTGGGTGGGAAGAAAAACTAAGGAAGTGTGTGGTCAGACGTTAGGCTCTGCTGAAGCAGGGTGTAGTAGAGCCTTGAATTCTAGGGCGTTTCTCTCGAGCCACAGGTGAAGCAGTATTTTTTGTCGCATATTTTGCAAGTAATAACTGTTATGATAGCAACTGTTGTAAGATGATGTATAAGGAAAGCAGACGGCTGGTTTCACTTTTTTTTCTCTTCAGTCCGCAGAAGAGGCATAGTTCTTTGAGAATATGACTCACGTGCGAGAAGGGTGTTCTCGGGTCCCCAGTGCAGTCCGCTACCCGCCGATGATGCAGTGAGTACAAGCTTTCCCATGTTCTGGCGCTCATGGCGTATTTAAGGCGAAATATTTCGGAATTGTGTCTTTGACCCCACCTTGAGTAGTCGAGAACTCCTGGTGCTATGGTGCGCTTTTCTAATGATGATGATGATGTCCTCAAGCTAATGCTCGTGCGCCATAAAAACACACCCTCATCGTTACTTCGAATGAGGTTGGTTCACCAGCCGTCGCACTGTGAAGACAATGAGCGGCGGGTGATCACCAAGGGACTCTAAGTGGCCCGAGCTGAGGCCGAGAAGTACAGCGCACTTAACCTCCTTTCGCACAAACCGGTTCCGCTTTCATCGAATACACGCTGTACAGAATATTATAAACCGTTGAATGCCAGGCATCTTGCTGCGTGCCCCTTCTTTTGGATGTTAAACTGCAAAGAATCATAAACAGGCGCTATAAAGGAAAACAACTGAGGTTACACCGAGTTCAGCAATCTGTTTGCCCACGTTCGTGCTGCGTCTAGGTTGAAGAGGGGCCCTAGCTGGCGCACAGATGTTTTCGAAGAACGTAATCATGATAGCCTATTCTGGCCTTTCTAAATTACTTCGCCGCTGGTTACAACAGGATGTGCTTCTCCTACTTAAGGGTTGTCGGGTCATGGTGCGCGACAAGCGCTTGCACTAACCGACAGCGAAGGATCATCATAATCATCATCATCATCATCAGCATGACTACACCCACTGCAGCGCAAAGGCCTCTCCCATGTCTCTCCAATTAACCCTGTCCTTTGTCAGTTACCGGCACTGTATCCCCGCAAACTTCTTAATCTCATCCGCCCACCTAACTTTCTGCCGTCCCCTGCTACATTTGCTTTCTCTTGGAATCCACTCCGTTACCCTTAAGGACCAGCGGTTATCTTGCCTTCGCATTACATGCCCTGCCCAAGCCCATTTCTTCCTCTTGATATCAACTAAGATGTCATTAACGCTCGTTTGTTCCCTCATCCACTCCGCCCTCTTCCGATCTCTTAACATTACACCTATCATTTTCCTTTCCATAGCTCGCTGCGTTGTTCTTAACTTAAGCTGAACCCTCTTTGTTAGCCTCCGCGAAGGATATTGGTTTAAAAAAAAAGGCCAGAGAGGAAGGCCCGAGATATGCATCTATGAGTGTGGTAGAGTGCTGAGAGCATAGACTGCGTCATTTTAGTGAAATCGGTTATGCGCCCCCTAGGGTTGTCTTCAAGTTACATCTGGTCTTCCTTGCCTAAGTGGGCGAATACTACAGGGTAACGATGCAACCTCTATTGTCGTATGGTAGCGAGAGACTTTACAATTCTGACAAGTCACACGTCGTGTTCTCGCACTGCCGATTGATACGCCACGTCTTTAAATAGTGGGAGAATTGTCGGTGCGGTTTCAACTGTCTGTTATCCACAGGGGGATGTTGGTGAAGTTCCCATCGGCTGAAAGTTATACACTTTCGGTGTACAGGCAGGTGGCGCTTTGCGCATTGCACATACTTTCAGTGCGTGGATTAACGATTTTATTTTCAAAAGACTAAAAAGCAAACTTTTTATTAGTGGTTTTAGGAACAGAGCCCCAATTAAATTGCTGCAGATCGCCTTGAAAAACGGCTGACAGAAATCGTTGCACCAAGGAACAGTTCATGTCAATTATTTCACTGCATTAAAAAATTAACTTGCACACTGAGAAATCTTCCACATGAGAGCAGCGCTGCTGCAGCGTCCTTAGACGTATCGCAGAGAATAAAATCAGCTTTTCTCTGACGTTCTGTTCATGATGAGGCTTTTCGTGCACACTGGGCGAGAGATGTGCGCCAGCAGCCGGTCACGTTGTAGCTTTCTTCTTAGGCTGGCAGATAAAGGTGGACAACTGGTACCTTGGCGCAAAAATCGCAGCGAGCTGTTTTTGTAAACAATCTGCAACTCCTGTATTGGCACTTTCACCATGAAGCCAACAATTTAAATGTGAGATGAAGACCCTTTTCTAATTATTTCACCACCGAATTAAATACCTACTGCAGAGTAGGTCACGCGGCTGTCAAAAGCCCTCAGTTCGTTGCACGGGGCTAGGACACCTCGTCGTTTTTAAAAGCTTGGTTACCTTTGCCTGGGACATCTGGTGGAGGAGAAACTGGTGCGTCAGATCACGCGTCCAGTAGCACAAGTGCAAGTTAGTCGCGAAAGCACACGACCTTTGTAAAAGCCATTGTGCAGTTTGTGGGCTCGCCTTGTCTTTGGTACGAAGAGCGCTGCTTTCCTATGCGTTTAAGAGCTGATTAGAGAACTAATAAAGGCGTTTTAGATCAGGAAGGATCAAACTGATGGCACAGCACACAAAGGACGGGACTAAGACAGAGACAAACATAGCGCTGAGTTGTGACTAAAAGGCTTTATTGCTCACACGCAACAAATAGGCGAAGAGGAGCACAGTCCACAGATAGAACAGCATCAGTGATGATTGTCAAAAAAAACAAACAACAAACAAAGCCACAAAATCGCACCTTACACTTAGCGAACTTAACAGTTACGATAGTCACTTGCTTTTTGTGTTAGCTCGAAGGAAGGCTTACTGGCGCAATTGTCAAGTCCCCGGGGAATTAAACGAGCTTCCACGACGGACGTCTGTATAGGCTCTGGCCTCGCTCGGTTCCTAAGTGACTGTCTACTAGCTTCCTTGGACCATAAGCTACACCAAGCCTGACTTGGATCTTCAGTGGTACGTGTGTTCCTATACGTCGATGACTTTCAGCTGATTTTCAGATTAAAAAGTGGCCACAGCCTTACAAAGCAAGCCAGTGATATCCTCATATTGTTCAGGTCTAATCTAAAACCATTTCAACTAACGATGGAAGTTCCGGATCATGACGGCATTCGCTTTCTGGACCTACAGGTAATGATGTGTGACGAAGGGGTATCCTGGCGCTACACACGCCGAGCACAAAAAGTGTTTTTATTATACTTATCCTCTCATTCTAAGACAGTAAAACGAGGCGTGGTGACAGCAGCCCTAAAAATACCATTTTCCAGGTCATGTTCTCATCAAATGCAATCTAGTTTCAGGTGCCAGATCATGAGGCTGAAAAAGGCCGGCTTTCCAGACCACACCCTGCGCGCTGTAGCGGAGAAGATTCTTGCCGGATTCAGGACAGAAACAACGACTTCCCTTGTTGCAGAAAACCGAAACTTCGCGGTGGTACCTTATGTGCATAAGGTATCGCATAGCCTAATGAGAATTGCGAGGAAAGCAGGGAAAAGCCCTAACAAACTGCAGCGCTTGTGTAAAACCGTCAACCATGAAGGACCTCCACCTGCTGAATGTGAAAAAAATCAGGAATGACCCCATGTGCAGCGCCGTAACAATGTTTTCTATAACATAGAGCTATCCTGTGGGCGGTGTTATATTGGTCAAACAGGGCGTTGCCTCAGTGATCGCCTAAGTGAGCATAAACGCTCCCAAAAACCACCCCCCAAAAGCAATTTGGCTCTACATTGGCTTTCTTGCAACTGCACTCCTTTTTTCAGCCGTACTAAAATACTGCATAAACAAAAAGACCAACGTATGCGGGAAATCGTGGAAGCTCTCCTAATTCACTGGGTACTTGACAATTGCGTCAGCAAACCTTCCTTCGCGCTAACACAAAACGAAATTGACTATCTTAACAGCTAAGTTCGCTAAGTGCAGGGTGCGATCGAGTGCTTTTGTTTCTTACGTGTTATTTTTTGACAATCATCACTGATGCTGTTCTATCTGTTGATTGTGGTCATTTACGCCTATTTATTGCGTGCGAGCAATAAAGCCTTTTAGTCGCAAGTCAGCGCAATGTTTGGCTCTGCCTTAGTCCCGTCCTTCGTGCGCTGTGCCTTCAGTTTGAACAATGTACCGACTAGCCCAGACAAATACCTTACTGCAATACATCAGGAAGGAGCTTGCAGTTTATGTTAAGGTTTTATCCATTGCCTTACATGGTAGAGAAACTTTGTAGTTCACCAGGGTGCTGTTGTTGGTTAGTTGGTTAAACATTGCTTGAAAGGAGTCAGCGCAAACACAGGACAGAGGAACGTACAACACCTGTGTTTGCGCTGTTCCCTCTTAAACGAAATCTCTGAAGATGACTTCTGCGTTTTTCTTTAATGTTTGGAAGCCGAGCGCAAACGCTTTACACCTTGGGAAACGCGACGTCCCCATCAGACGGCGTGCCTCGCTTGCATAACACACAAGTGACACTTGGACCGGACCATCCCAGCTACCCAATTGCTCAACACCGAACTCAGACGATCCTTTTTTACACATTCGGTGAAAGGGCTGGTAATTTACACCAGGAGAATAATTTTCTCAGTTTTTAATAGTCTGTGTGCGTGTGCACTGCAGTGTATATATTTTCCGGATTTTCCAAATAACATTTACTAGTAGTTGACTGCTTCTGGTGCGTTTTCTTGTTTCTTAACAAATAAAGTGGAATGTTTTTTTTTCTCATCTGAAGGTCAATGCCGCAGTTTGAGTCATTAATATGTAGGGCCCCTCGCGCCGCGCTCGGCTCGCATGCCATGGCACGCGGCGCCGGAGAAGGAGGAGGAAGTTGGGCTAGGCCGCCTTAGCGCGAGCAGCGCAATTAAAAAGCAGTTCGAACCTCAAGGCTGTCAGCTCTGGTTCTTCCTCACCTTAGCTCCGACAAATACAGGCCCCAACTGAGAGCCTTCGCGTCTTATTTGATCGTTTATCAAAAGGTTTCGCCATAGAGGAAAAACAAAGCAATAGCTGTGCATTACTCACGTCCATCATAGGACGTGAATAATGCACAGCTATTGCTTTGCTATTGCTATTGCTATTGCTAGTAAACCCAGCTTATTTCATTTTCATTAAGCGACGTTCCTTTCATTCCATGCAGTAGTCAGTAAGGTAGATATTTCAATGCCTGGGGTTGTAATCACAGTGAAACTAATAACGCATTCTCTGTCATAATTCAAGCGAATCACTTATTGAGCTGCTCACGCAATCGCTTCGACTCGTTGTGAGCTAAATTTATTTTTTAAATGGTAAAATTTAGTTATATTCGTGGCGCACATTTTCTAAACGCCGGTTTCATTATATTTTAGTATAAAGAGTCGACGTACGCTGAAAAATACCGCTTTTCTCATTTTCCGACATTTATGGAAACTGTGAAGAAGTTTCTTCTGTAGAGATCTGAAACTCAAGTTACATTTCCATCTCTAGATTTTAGTTGCATCACCACTGAACGGCACGACCCGAAACGGAAAGTAAAAGCAACTGGCATTTGTTAGCACTTTATTACAGAATATTTTTCTCGAAAAACACTGGCCCAATTTTTCGATTAAGTAAACTACATTTATCAGAGAACTTCAATGGACTTTTTAAATTGACTTGCTTTTATTTTAGCACTAGATTGGGCACTTGCGCGATGAATCCAGTTGCATGTGGTGTAAAGTGCATCCTTAGAAACTAAATGTGCGAGGGTCATTCAGGGAAAACATGGCATACTCGGTTTTCTAGGGCACTATCAATTAATGAAGGAACCACACGGTTAAACACTTGAGAAAGCCAGGAATGTCAAAGGCCAAACTCATCAAACCGGCTCCGTTCAAGGCGAGAGCAAAGGGAGAGAGAGAGAGAGAGAGAGAGAGAGAGAGGGGGAAAGCAGTGGTAAGCGAGCGGAATGGTTGCGTTGCTTCGTGAGCCCATTTCGAAATATACCGCGTCCCGTAAGGCGGTTAGATTCCCGCACAGCAATCGGGCGCACGCCTGTGCCGAAGACGCTGATACGTGTGCAACTAAGAAAAGAAAGCACCCCGGAACCGTCGCTTGCAAGTTCACGGTGAGTTCACTTTGTCATTTCAACTCGATGTCGTTAAAGACTCCGTTACACAGAAAATCCGGCGCTGGTGTCGGCATTGAGAGCGCAAAAGCGATGAAAGATCAACCTAGGTGGGCCACTAAGGGTCTTATGGCGGGATCACAACGTGCCCACTGGATTGGGAGCAAACTGACCTCTGTGGCAGGTGACCGTTAAATTAATGACTGATCGCGAGAAGTTGCTCGGGAAAAGCAACTTCTGTTCGCACAAACCCCACCACTGGCAGTACTTGCCATTTCAGGGCAATGGAGCTGCCTTCAACCGCTGGAACGTTGAGGAAAGAGTGGTAAGGGGACTCCTAAGGGTCTATGAATGTAAAGTTCAGAATGACCAATGCCGCATATGTGGGTATTAACTCATTAACGCAATCGCGCCTTAGGGCGGAGCTTAGGTGTCCACTCCAATTATTCGCGAAAGTTAACACAAAGAACTCCATTCGGCTGAAAGTGTTGCATTTTCTTTCCGATTTAATCTAAGTGCTGGTGCACACAGTGCAGTACCTCATCAGGACAATTAGCTGGGACGTTATATTCCAGCCCATGATATTTCGCCTGGTAATATTCTCTCGTTCTATTGTGCACAAGCGATTAACGGCAAATTGAATCTTAAAAATTATTTTATTTATTATGAGCAGGGATTACTCCAAATCTTTGCTGATTTAACTTGGATCACTTTAAAGTTTGAAAGTAACTTGTTTAGAAGAAACTTGTAGCTGAATTGCAAACGCTATTACTTTTAAAATGAACCGTTTTAAATACATGTTTATTTACGCAAAGTGCAATAAATATTTGTGTGGTTGGCATTTTCTTTTATTCAACCTGCTACTGGCCGCATATCAAATTACGCAAAATAAAGCTTGAAACATTGATATTTTAGAAGTAACGCAACACACAACAGGAAAAACAATGGAAAGGACACAACACAAGATGAGTAGCACTTTCGTGAGTGAAAAAAAAAATAAGAGAAAGTCGAGGCGCTGACAGCGACCCTATTTCCTGGGTCTTTGACTTGTAGTCTTTGTCTTAAAACCATTCTAATGCTTCCTCTGCAGATTGAACTGCTACTATTCAGTCTGCAAGTGTTGCGTATAGAAGCAGCCGCTCAGAAGTGAAGGCGGAGAGACATCTTTTCCTTAATTCATTGAGCCTCTAAATCGGTTCCGGCCAATGTCGTTAAGTTTTCATGAATGCTACATATCAGTAAAGAATATACACGACGGGGTTGGTCCTGAGAAGAACCATCAAAAAGAAATGTTGTCTGTTGTTGTTCCTTTTTTGTCCTTTTTGATAGGTTGTTGAAGCCATTTTGAGCATGCACGTTCCAGGGTATACTGCGTCTTTTCGAGTAACATTTAGTTGCAACAGGGCGTTGTGGTTATCTACGGGTTCGCTTTTAAGTACACGCCAACGTTTTAGATCCTGTATCTTGTATCTTCATTAGGAATAGTTCGACAGAGAAGAGAAGGTTTTCGCTCATTCTTATATTTATTCACGAGAAATAAGAGAAATCCCTGAAAACTTCATAGAAAACTTGCTCAATTTTAATGCCAACATTTTCTTATAGAAAGGGAAACTAACCTGCATTTTTTTCTTTCCTTCTGTACGAAAATGCAGCTGCCTTGGCCCGGATCGAGACCACCACCTTCAGCTGCACTGATAGAGGGTAAAACTGTTGACACACTTCGGCATATTAAGACAAGGTTACGCATCAAGGCAGGGAGAGTGGAGACTTACGAGAGGTACGTTCCATGGATGCAATGTGGAAGCAATAAAAAAATGGCACAGTTGAAGGGTGAAAACAACAAACAAGACAAGTGATCGTGGCCACTTAAACTCCAGCACTAGGTCATTGCTTATCTTCCAAGCATCAAAACGCTGCTCGAATGTGCCCTGCTGGGCAGTATTAAGGTAGAGGGTACTGCGTCAGACCGGAGTCATTTCACACGCTTAAACCATTCAGTTGCGGCGCCTTCTACGCAACGAGAGGAAGACCCATGTAGCTTAGATGCTATCATTTCTTGATGAGATTCACTGGTCACTGACCATGGTCAAACAAAATTGACGTTTCCGGAGCGCTACGGCTCCCTTGTTCACAATGAGCAACCGGCTCGACGTCCCGGGTCGTCGAGCCGGTTGCTCATTGTGAACAAGGGAGCCGTAGCGCTCCCGAAACGTCATTTTTGTTTGACCATGGTCAGTGACCAGTTAATCTCATCAAGATCAAGCCATGATTGCTGACCAGACGGTATGCCGTCGAACTCTTGACTACATGCTATCATTTCATACGTCCTCTCCTAAATGTCGCGTGCTGGCGGAGAGAAACTGCGGCCCATCTCGTAGTCTTCCTCCATCGCTTAAATTTTACAGCCAGTACCGCCTCTCTTTTCTCTCTGAACACGGTCCGTAAAAAGCAGACTCGAAAATACTCTGCACAGGCACAATTCAACGAAAAACAAACAAGTAGAAGCTGGATATCTAGTGCGCTTACACGTACACGCCGACTGCGTGAGTTGAATGAAAACAGGCTTGTTTGTCTGCCAGCGCCCAAGGCCAACGCAGATTGCAGCCCAATTTAGCCTATGCGTGGGAGTAGCTCATTATGCGGGAAATGTGGGGAAGCATATCTCTGGCATGAACTGTAACAGAGCCGTATTTTGGAAGAATATGTGGTCAATGTCGTTCCACGCATAGATTTTAATTTCTTCCGTGCGAAGAATCCAGAGGATCAACGCACCCAGGCCGGCTGTCGGAAGCCGTGGCCGTTATGCGGGCATTTTCCGCTCCTCCCTGTAGCCTACTGTCACATCGAGGGCGGTACCTTTTACCGGAACGGCACGCTCCGAAGCAGCTGAGGCTTCGACTCTGCAGCTGGCCTCAGTCCGGTATTAGCTCGGCGGCCCTACCCGGCAGCTGAGTTCGTAGCTTTGAGGCAAAGCGCCTATCACATTTCCAACTCGCACGCACATACACACGAGCACACATGTATGCGCTTCTCCTTCCTGTAGCTGTCGTCTGGCATTGCTCTTCGCCGTCTACTTTGTGTCGATGTGCGGTCGGCATGCGAGGGTGATCGATGGGCGTGCATGGCACCTCCACCGCCACCGCGATGCGTATCGTTTCGGAACGCAGCACACTTAGCCCAACACCAGTGCACCGTTTTTGTGCAGTGGTCCTCCTTCGTTGTGACATGACAGCACAACTAAGGAAGCAAGTCCCAAAATTACAGAGCGCCCTTCTTTCTCCTCTCCCTATTATTGCATAATTATTATTGCGAAAGCATTGGATGGCTATGTGGACGCCGGAAGTGTCTGCGAAATGTGTCACCGAAAGTTGGTCACCTGCGATCTGATCTGTGCGACAAAATCCATGCGATTTCATTATTGGTTACCTCAACGTGGTGGCAGTATTCCACCACATTGGACTTAATCGGACTGTCATGAGAACTCTGACTTAAGAGCTTTACTCGGGCAAATACTTTTACACGCTCATGCCTGCGCATAAAACTTCGGCATTGTCTCTTACTCCGGTGAACGTTCCGCATTTAGTCATGAAAAAGTCGCGTAGTTTTCGCTCCGCACTGCTGCAGTGGTACAAACCGCACTCACGGCCAAATGTGATCTCATATATAGAGTAGATCAAAATAATCTCTTTCAGGACACCATGATCGCTTTCCTGCTCGGCGACCTTTCGGGATGCTCTAACTGTACGTTCGGGATGCTCTAACTGTTTTTTCGGGATGCTCTAACTGTATGTCCACTGGTAGCTCCATCCAAGCCATGCCCTGCGTCAGCGCCAGGTGCTATTTAACCTAATTTTTAGGGGGTTGACAACGACATCTTACCGGCGCAAAGACACCATGAACCTCCGATAATGCATATACCTCGGCGTTCGCAACGAGCTCCATCTTCCTGTCTCCTAACCTTAGACATCTTTCTTTGACGCGGCGGCCAACCAAAATATGCCTCTTAATTTCTAATGCGCCACTTAGAAGGACCAACGAGACACCAACCTACATAACGTCGGACTCCTGGGGATAGCTTGTCCTGCTGGTTAACACCTCAGGTTCTCCTTGCTCAGCCCTTTCTTGTACTGCCCTCTGCTCCATCGTCCGACCCGCCCCGTCGAGCAATCCTGTCGAGTGCGCCGGCTTAACAGGTTATATTCTTTCTCTAATTCCCAATGAAGCTGCACCAAATTTTCAAATTGCAGCAAGCAGGATTTCCTTTACATGTACGAGGTCTGTTAGAAAAGTATCCGACCTTTTGCTGAAGAAAAAAAACTGGCATAACTGGAGCGTTGGAAACCTAATCACCTTCAAAGTAGTCTCCTTGGGACTCCACATACTTCTCTCAGTGGTGCTGCCATTGTTGGAAGTATTCCGAAAAGGGCCTTTTCGGAATGGAGTTTAGCTGAGCTGTCGTTGCAGCCATAATGTCCTCTCTTGTCTCAAATCGCGCTCCTTTCAATGGCCTCTTCATTTTGGGAAACAGCCAGAAGTCACAGGAGGCCATATCAGGAGAGTAAGGAGTCTGTTGAACTACAGCAGTCTGGGTTTTCGCGAAAAAAGTGTGAATTTAGTGCGAGGAATGTGCAGGAGCATTGTCATGATGGATGCGCCAATGTCCTGTTGACCTCAACTTCGGCCTCTTGCGCCGCACAGCACCACGCAGGCGACGGAGGACATCCCTGTAGTATTCTTTTGGTCAATGTTTACTTTGTGGGGGGCGTACGCGTGGTGTGCCACACAGAGGGAGTCAAAGAAAGCAGTCAGCATCACTCGGACACTGCTGCGCACTTGGCGGGCCTTCTTTGGTCTTGGTGACGTGGAATGCTGCCATTGTGACGACTGGGATTTGGTTTCCGGGTCGTACCTGTACACCCAAGACTCGTCACCAGCGATTATGGTGTTGATGAAGTCGGGGTCATTGTTTGTGGAATCCAGCATATCCTGTGAGACTTCAACACGAAGCTGCTTTTGCTCCACCGTGAGCAGCTTCAGCGCGAATTTCGCCGCATCTTTCTCCATGACCAAATTTTCGAGGATAATGGAATGTGCAGTAAAATTCGTGATGTCCACCTCTTCCACAATTTCTCAGATAGTCACACGATGGTCCCGCGTCACCACAGCGTTCACTTCGGCAATGACCTGGTCATTTCGGCATGTTGATGGCCGACCGGAGCGTGGCTCTCTCTGCACTGATGTGCGGCCGTCTTTAAACCAATTGTACCACTACTTAATATGTGTGCTGCTCATAGCATCGTCGCCGAAAGCCGTCTGAATATTCCGAATGGTTTCCACTTGGCTGTCGCCCAGTTTCTGGCAAAATGTGATGCAGTAGCGCTGCTCCTGTCGCTCCGCCATTTTGCTTGCACTAAAAAACCGACGAGAGCACTGCGCACAGCCTCACTCAAACGCTGCGTGCCAGTGACTGACGCTATCGGCAGGCGAGAAAAAATTTGTGCATGCGCACGAAGGTTCAAGGTAGGCTGGTGCAAGCGTGCTTGTTTCAAATCCATCAGGTGTTCGTAAAAAAAAATAAAGTCGGATACTTTTCTAACAGACCTCGTATGTACAGCTATGTTTAAATCACCTCTGGCAGCGTTACCGTCTGTGTGTAACGTCTCTTTCTTGTGTACGCGTCTTTGTATCCGCTGGTGCCCCCCCTCCCTCCCCTTTTTATTAGAATTTCAAGATGCACTAACTGGTCCAAGAGCAAGCTCCATTGCAAGGTTAAAACTGTCAGCATGGTAACCCGTCTCTGCTGTTCCCTGTCCGCTCTTTTTCGACCACCGCATGTTTGTCGAGGTTTCCTCTTTCTCGGAGTCCCTCAGAGGGGCAGAGGCTGGAGGTTTCCGGACAGTGTGATACCTTTTTCCGAGCAATACACTCTGCAAAGTTCACCGACCCCTCATAATCATCCACACACACATACACCATCATGCGGCGCGTCTTCCTGCAGTGCAGCGGTCGTCTGGACATTGCTCCTCGCCGCCTTTCAGGCATCGGTGTGCCAGCCTTGTCGCCACTGCGCCCTGCTCCGTAACGTCTTTCGTCCTTATAGGAGATGATCGACTTACGCTCACGACGATTTCATTAAGTCTTGTGTCTTCGCTCATCCACTCCGCTCTATTCCTGTGTTTCCATAGTTATCTGCGCTATCTTCAGCCATAGTTCGTGTTTTCGTCACCTACCAAGTTTATGGCCCATGGGGGTCGCAAGTTAAAACTGTTATATATTGTGCTGAAGATTGAGCTGGCTCTCTTCCTTGAAAGACCCTACAGGACGGCTTGGTCGTTGGGCACTGAGCCTGCAGCAGTACCATTACTCTGTACTCTACAAGTCTGGCCTCTTGCACGCCGATGCCGACTGCCTTTCCCGTTACCCCGTTGGCCCGTGTGACAATCTTGGCACTGACAGCGTGGATGCTCTGTGCTCCCTCTCTGTCCTCGCTAACATGGCCGAAGAACAGCGCCGCGATGCCGAGCTGCGCTCCATTATCGACCGCCTCAACACCGCCCCATTCGACCCTCCGATGCGCCGCTTTGTGCTCCGTGATGGAGTTTTATACCGCAGGAGCCTTAGCCAGGATGGCCCAGACCTCCTTCTCCTTGTCCCCGAGCACCTTCGCACTGCTGTCCTCCAAGAGCTGCATGATCTTCCCACTGCTGGTCACTTGGGTGTCTCCCGTACTTACGACCGCGTGCGTCGTCGATTCTTTTGGCCGCGCCTCTACCGCTGTGTACGCCGCTATGTTGCTGCCTGCGATGAGTGCCAGCGCCGGAAACGCCCCACCACTCTGTCAGCCGGTCTGCTTCAGCCCATTGACGTCCCACCCGAACCTTTCCATCGCGTCGGCTTAGACCTTTTGGGACCATTTCCGGAATCCGCCTCGGGCAACAAATGGATAGCTGTTGCCACAGACTACGCTACCCGTTACGAGATCACACGCGCACTGCCCACCAGTACGGCTACTGATGTTGCCGACTTTCTTTTGACCGACCTTATCCTACATCATGGAGCTCCCCGTCAACTTCTGACCGACCGAGGCCGATGCTTTCTGTCCAGAGTTGTCGCTGACATTCTTCGATCGTGCTCTACGAAACATAAGCTCACCACCGCCTACCACCCGCAGACGAACGGCCTCACAGAACGCTTCAATCGCACTCTCACCGATATGCTGGCTATGTACGTTTCTCCGGACCATCGCGACTGGGATACCGCTCTCCCCTATGTGACCTTCGCCTACAACTCCTCCCGCCATGACACTGCCGGTTACTCCCCTTTTTATCTTTTGTATGGCCGCGAGCCCCTGCTGCCTCTGGACACGCTGCTTCCCACTTCTACTGCTCCGCCGTCTGCATACGCCCACGACGCCATTACCCGCGCTGACCACGCTCGCCAACTCGCACGCTCCCGGCTCCTCGCTTCCCAGACCTCTCAGCAGGAATTCTACAACCGCCGTCACCGTGTGGTCTCCTTCACCCCTGGCTCCCTCGTCTTGCTTTGGTCGCCATCTCGCCGCGTGGGGCTTTCTGAAAAACTTCTGTCCCGCTACATCGGCCCGTACCGTGTCCTGCGCCAAGTCACCGCAGTCACCTACGAGATCGCTCCGGCCTTCCCCGGTGCCACGTCCTCTCAGCATCAGACCGATGTTGTGCACGTCTCTCGCCTCAAGCCCTACGTCTTGCAGTCCCCCTCACTGCCCTGATGAGCACCGAGACGGTGCCTTTCCGACCGGGGGGCCATGCAACGGATAATCTCCGTGAAGACGACGCATTGGAAGTGCCCGGTGTGTGCGCGCTTGCCGCTCGGCGCTAGCTGTGATCTGTACCCTGTGCTCCGGTCGTCCTTGTGCCGACATAGACTTCGGGCCTCGTAACAATATTATTAAATTAACATTAATAGCAAGTGCTATTATTAAAGTGAATAACTACAAAAAATATTCCACTCGGTTCTTATTTTACTAGATATTTCATCCTCATAATCCCAATATGCGCTGAATAAATGTTCAAAGTATATGTGTGTCTAATAACCATGAAGCCTTCCCTGCACATGGCTTCATTGCAAGAAACAGAAGTGACCCAAAGTGACGAAAACTTTTTACGAGGAGAAATTTTATGTTAAAAACTTACACCTCGCGAGCACCTTGTGAGCCAATTTTGAAGGCCCCGCCACCAGAGCCTGAATAAACTCAAATTTCTAACATTCCACAGTGCAGAACAAATGATACTCAGTAGACAGGTTTTTGAATTTATCCCAAATCAAGTAAAGCTATTGTACAGACAGGTATTTTGTGGCGAAGTTCTCCAATATGGCTCCCTATAGAGCTTCCACGAAGCAGGATCTATACTTAACCTCGGCAGTGCGCGCTGCACACTAAATAGAAGTAGGCGCTTGAAGGCGCCGGTGTAAGCGGCGAAAATTATCATCACCATCACCAGCCCCACTACGCCCACTGCAGCTCAAAGGCCTCTCCCGTGTCTCTCCATTTAACCCGGTTCTTTGCAAGCTGCGGCCGCATTATCATCCCTCAAACTTCTCAATCTCATTCACACACTTAACTTTCTGCCGCCCCCTGCTACACTAGTCTGCTCTTGAAATCTACTCCGTTACCCTTAAATACCAGTGGTTATATTGCCTTTGCATTACATGTCCTGCTCAAGCCCATCTATTCCTCTTGATTTGGACTAGGCCGTCATTAACTGGCTTTTGTAGCCTCACCCACTCTGTCCGCTTCCGGTCTCTTGACGCTAAACCAATCATTTTTCTTTCCATAGCTTGCTAGGTTGTCCTTAACTGAAGCTGAACCCTTTTTATTCGCCTCCACGTTTCTTCTCCGTAGGTGAGCACCGGCAAGATACAGCTGTTGTATACTTTTCTCTTGAGGGACATTGGTAAACTGCCATTCATGATCTGAGAGAATCTGTCATATGCGCTCGACCCCATTCTTATTCTTCTTGTCATATTCCTCTCATGATCCAGATCCGCTGCCACTACGTGCCTGAGTAGGCATATTCCCTTAACACTTCCAGCACTTCGCTACCAATTAGGAACTGCTGTTTCCTTGCGGACAAAATACAACTCAACAAAACACATCACTTGTGAACACCGCGAATCACGATCCTAATTCTACTGAAGAGGGGAAACTGAATGCCCAGGGTTTAGTAATTGCCTGGGCAAAATGGCTCATTTCAAGGCCTGCGTTTTTATTATGACTTCGACGCCTCACCGAGTGCACCACTTTTTTTGATTGACATGGATCAGAAAAAGATGTTTGTGCCTCACTGTGGCGCCGACTGTTCCTTCTAACATAATGGAAAAAAGACACTGGAATTGGCGAAACAACGCTAAGCATAGCACAGCTACAGAACAGATTCACAAAAGAAATAATACAGTGGGCACTCCAGAAATGCCAGCACAAAATACAAAAATATGCTTTAAGTAATGATTTTACCTAATCACGTAATATGAAGATATTGCCGCGTCTCCAGCCATAGCCGCTCGGCGGCTGCTCAGCACTCAGCTCGTGCGCCATGCTGGTGGCTTGTGAGAAGAAACTGACACCCCCCCTCCGGCGCCTCTCAGTGCAGTTGCAGTTTCTTCGAGCTTCCCGGTGTTGGCGTTTCTCTGTCGTCTAGGCGCGAGTTACCAGCACCAACTGCGAGGTGACACTGGTGGACGTTACGAGCTCGACGCCCCCATGTCCTGGACCCGTCCAGACAGCGCTCATCACGTCTCTACCAGCTTCTGTTTGTCTGTACACCAGTGAACCTCAGCAGCCGCCGCCTCCTGGGGCTGGCCCCAGAGTTTGGACCCCTACACGACGAGGCGCCCACTCATCCATCCGTTGAGCATACCCCACGGCACAGGCTAGCGTGTCTCCCCTGATGATTCAGCAGAGCAGTATGCCGGCCAGCTTCCATGGGGCCACTGTTGAAGACGTCCTTTCGGATGTCCTTCTAACCAATTTCAGGAGCGAACGGCACACATCGCCAAAGTCACTACGGTCGCATATTTCGGGGTCATCGCCAAACCTCAGGACTGTCTTGCCCTCCAGAGCGAAACATCCACCTTTCGAACACCGCAGTTGTTCCTTGATGCGAACCGAGGCTTACCATGAGGGGAGAGGGAAGGACTAGTCGGCCTTCTGCATCAGTTTCTTGACTGCCACTCGTCTGCATCGGCAGTGAAACAGACGCCTCTCGCTAAGCATCGAATAATAACAGACGACAGTACCCGACCGGTTCGACAAAACGCATACCGTCTCTTCTTGCGGGAGCGCGAAGCCACAGCTCAGCAAGTCAAATAAATGCTGCATGATGGTGTTATCCAGCCATTGGTGAGCCCCTGGGCTTCGCCTGTGGTTGTGGTAAAGAACAACGATGGCAGTCTACGACTTTATGTTGGCGCTACTCGTCTACCCGTTACCACGCCTACCCGCTACTACGCACTGACGACGCTCGTCACCGGCTGCGGCACGCGCACTGCTTTTCTTCGCTGTGCTTAAAAAGTGGCTATTCGGAGATCAAAGCTGATGAGCGGGATCGCGTGAAGACAGCGTTCTTGACACCGGATGGCGTTTATGAGTTCAAGGTCCTTCCTTTCGGTTTTCGTTCGGCTCCAGCAACATTTCAGTGAATGATGGACGCTGTTTTATCAGGCCTGAAAAGGGAAACGCACTTGGTATTGTTGAAAATTCGTTTTCGTTTGATATTTACTCTGTGTATATTTTGTCATTAAGTTCCCTTCCTCAGACGAAACCAAGACTCCTCTCGTTTGTTTATGGCCGGCGGCGGCTCCACTCGGGACGACGGAACTTTGAAAACGCGAGATCTGAGATAAGCCAAAGGTTCAGACAAGCGGAGAGCTGGTCCGGCTAGGGGCAATGGAAAAGGCAGAACGAGCGGGCAGCCCCAACGATGAGCATGTAATTTTTAGAGCTCTTGCTCCCTCCTAGCGAGTAGTTTGATTAATCCTTGATTCTTGCAGTAAACGAAGTTACGTAAAACAATTACGTTCCACTGCCGTCAACAACGAACTAAATCCGTTAGTTTCTATTGGTATATCTGAACGGCGGTAGTGTTTTTTCGACAACGTTTGGGGTCACCTCCAGCGCCTTTTGACCGTGCTACAGGCTATAAGATCTGCCGACCGGACTTTAAAGCCCGAAAACTGCCACTTTGGTTATGAGGAGCTCCTGTTCCTGCGCCATGTAGTCAGCCATCATGGGGTCTGGGCGGATCCTGCTAAAGCCGCTGCCATCGCCAACTTTCCCAGTCCTTCGGAAAAAAGAAAGCGGTCCGGCGTTTTTCTGACCTCTGCGCTTACTACCGGGGCTTGATTGCCAACAAGAGAGTACGTCCCCTTTGTGTGAACAGAGGAGCAGCAGCAGGCATTGGATGAACTACGGCCCCGCTTGCAAGCCATGCCTGTCCTTTATCATTTCGAATACCGGGGCCGAGACTCTGGTCCACACAGATGCAAGCAACGTAAGCCTCAGTGCTGTACTCGTCCAGTGGTAGGACGGCGCCGACAGCGTCATAGCATACTCCAGCCGTACTCTGTCTCGGAGTGAATGTAATTATTCCACTTCCGGAAAATAATGTCTTGCAGTTGTGTATGCAGTAATGAAATTTTAACCCTACCTGTACGGCTGGCATTTTCAAGTCGTAATCGATCATCGCTGTCTCTGCTGGTTCACGAACTTACGGGTTCCCTCTGGCCGTCTTGCACGTTCGGACTTACGTCGTCAGGAATTCGACATGACCATCGTGTACAAATTTTGGCGCCAGCCTAAAGAGGCTGGCTGCTTGTTCAGCTCTCCAATCGAGGTTGCGCGCGAGGACGACGAACCGGACTTTCCTCTCATCTGAGCCTTGGACGCAGGAACTATTTCCAATCAGCAACGTTAGGACCCAGCACTGACCCTCTCATCTACTTCCGAGAGCACGCTCCACGGAGGTTCCCCAGCCCTTCGCACTTACGCAGCCCTACTTTGCTTGAGCAGCAAAGTGCTGCGCAAAGCCAACTTTTCTCCAACCTGAAGGTACTGCCTCCTCGTTGTCCCAGCGCCTTTCTGTGAAGACATCTTGCACACCTTTCTTGACCAGCACACCACCGGTCACCTCGGCTACGCCTGCACTCTGGCTCGAATTCAGCAGAGCTATTACTGGCCTAAGCTTGCGGGTACAGTGCGACACTACGTGCGCACACGCCGCAATTGTCTATGACGGAAAAGACCTCTTGTCATGTAAGCTGGAATTTTACACCCTGTACAAGTGCCTAGAGTCCAGTTTGAGCAAGTTGGCATGAACCTTCTCGGCCATTTTCCACCTTCATCTTCGAGAAACAGGTGGATCATCGTCGCCACTGGTTATCTCACACGCCACGCTGAAACCAAGGCCCTCTAGTGCGGCACAGCAGCCGAGGCTGGAAAATGTTTCGTGGAACACATCATACTGAGGCATGGCGTTCCAGCCGTTACTATCCCGGATGGCGGCACAACTTTCAGTGCAACACTATTGGAATCCCTCATGCGACCGAGTGGCACCACTCATAGGAAAGCAACTGCTTACCATCCCGAGACTAATTGGCTGACCGAGTCTCTTAAGTAAACTCTCGCCGACATGCTGTCCACGTACGTTGCGTTCCGCATCGACCTTGGGACAATATCCTGCCATATATTACCTTCGTGTACAACACGGCTGAAAAAGAAACTAGGTGGAGGACACCCTTCTGCCTTTATTATAGCTGCGAAGTGTCGACAACTTTGGAAGAAATGCTGCCTCAGGATGGCCGCGATCCCTACGTTGGCGTAAAGGAATTTACTCTTCGTGCGGGAAAAACTGGACAACTTGCGAGACTGGGCATCCTGAACTACAACCAGCGCTACAACATCCAGCGCTACAACCGCAGCCACAAAGTCGTGACGTTCGTCCCCGACGAGAGTGGGGGTATGGACTCCCATTCGACGTCGCGGTCTTTCCGCAAAACTGCTAAAGCATTACGACCCCTACAGAGTTTTCCGTCAGCTAAGCGACGTTACATACAAAGTTCTTCCGGATGGGGTATCCGCGACAACTCGCTGTCAGCAGCGTGGGCATGGACCCCCATTCGAAATCGCGGGCTTTCTGGAAAACGCTTAAAGCAATACTTCGGCCCCTACAGAGTTATCCGTCAGATATGCGACGTTACCTACGAAGTTGTTCTGGAGGAGCTTTTCCAGACAAACCGCCGTCAGCAGGAACCTGAGATAGTCTATGTTTTGCGGATGAAACCCTATTTTTCTCGAGACATTTAGTGGCCAAGGGCTGCCAGTTACTCAGTTCTGTTTTCTTTTTATTCTTGTTATTTTCTTGTTACAGCATCGGATCGATACTCTTCACGGGAGGGAGGGCAGTGCCTCGTCTGCAGCAATAGCCGCTCGGCGGCTACTCGGCATGCAGCTCACGCGCCACGCTGGTGGCTTCTGTGAAGAAATTGACATGCCGCTCCGGCCGCCTCCAAGTGCTGTTGCAACTTCTCCGAGCTTCTCCGTGTTGGCTTTTCTCTGCCGTCGAGGCGCGAGTTACAACCACCAACTGCAACGTGACAATATAATATAAGCAATGTAATGTTCTAATCACAGCAAATGGTATAAAAGCAGAAATAACAGAAACGAAAGAGACACAATGAGCCGCAACAATAACATCACATACATCAGATGCGCACGTGTAACGTCATGGTACCATGTGGACCCGGTATATTTAATCACGATTTGAAATCTTTCAAGCGAGACATGCTGTGCTCATTGGGACTTTAGCACCTTTTGACTATTAACTGCTTCTATCATTCGTTGTCCTTGTCATTGTCTTCGCCGTTTTAATTGCTTTTTGTCGCTCTTTTGTTATTGTTTTCACTGTTCTTTTCTTTTTCACTACTCTGAGTGCACCACTGTATACAGCCTATAGCTGCTAGTAGGCGTATCACAAATAATAAATAAGTATACATAACAGAAAGACAAGAATCTTACAAGTACGACGCTGCGGACGCAGCACTCTATAAGAAAGAAAAATTAGGCGAGGCGAATTTGGAAAAGACAAATTTTGAAAAGTAACAGCAAAAGTTAGATCAAAATCAGGAGTCATTCAATTACCATTATTGTCTTCCGCCATGCACCGCAGGATGTTGCACATTATAAGTGTGAAAGAGAGGATGGATGACGCGCAGTTGGTTTGGACAGGATCCAATGTGCTCGGCTGAGGCGACTACGCACTTCAGTCGAAGGGCAGGCTCCGCTGCTATTATCGCGAGACACTCGCGCTGGTAGAGAGGAGCTCACCACTGCCTTTGTGGTTGTCGCCCAACAGCGCTTAGTACCTTACAAATAAGAGGCCTGTGATGTGTATCTTAGCGTGGCGTCCTGCTGCTTGAAGGGACTCTGTGGACAAATTTATACTGGCATTTAGCAATTGTTCACCTCGGTCTAATGCTAAAGACGCTGTTTTCAACAGAGGCTGTGCTTTTATTAGAGAGGAACAGCCAAACAAGAACTACAAGTATCGCCAGGAACGTATGTTTCCTCAGTCAAACTGAAACGGCACTAATACTCCCAGCTCCGATCTCTCACATTAGTCAACACCATGATCCGCTTCAGATCAGTGGTCATGGAGTTCATAAAATTCTCAGTACAATCAGTCTCGACAGTCTGAAGTGGCGAGAAAAGCAGTAACATTTCAACTTCAAATTTACAGTTTAAATACGGCTATTGGTGGGAAAAGAACAAAATGTCGCATAAGGCAAAGAAACAAAACTTTACTTTTCTCTCAGGAATGCATTAGTGTTCCGCTCCCCAAATCAAGCTTCATGCTGAAAAATCGCTTGCCCTCTTAATATTGACAATGCGGCGATAATTGTGTATCCATTTACCAAAGCAAGCAATAATATAGCTTAAAAGGTACATAAGAAAGCAGTTTGCTTTGTATGGTATATCTATTTACGTTCATAAGTAAATCACCAGTTAAATAGGTCTGGCATGCCATCGTTGGCCGAAGGGAATCACGTTTGTAGAGTTAAATTCTTATCTCAAGCGGTGACGATTCATTTTGAGATTATTATTGATGGACTAATATCTTTTTCTTCAGTCGACACTACAATACAACGTCTCGTTCTTACAATCACTCTTTATCGTGAGCGCAATAACTACTTTAAATATTAATCATTCTCTCAGGAGAGCAACGCAGTAGAATCAACTTACTAACAATGAAGTTCTACAGGAATCTCTCACAGCATTACTTGAACACCTGGGTGTGAATTAATTCCTACTTTTCTGTTGTGTTCTACTCGTGCCTACCGCTTTGATAAGAATTTATTGATATATACCCATTTGGTGCTCTTTGTCGTCAGTATTTATTGTTGAGATTTCATGTATTGTTGATTTGCCAAGACTACTGTTTTGTTGCATCGACATTGAATATGCTTCGTTTTACTGATAAATTTTGTTTGTGTACTTATCATTTGTGGCCTTTGCTTTGTTTACTGAATATGGTACTTGCATCTTGCTTTCTGTGTGGCCACCCTGCGTAAATCCCTTCCCGAGATTGCAGTACGGGTAAAAAATTGCAAATCACTGCGGGACCCGCATTGGGAGAATGCAAAAGCATTGACGCCTCCTCGGCACTCGTCGCCTGTCTTTGGCTGCCTTTATCATTTTTTTTCGTTTGTTAATTAATTTAACGACTAAATTACCGCAATTATCTTAATTAAAAATGGATTTATATATCGTGATTGTACCTTTTTGTATCCAAATAATTCATTTTGATTTCTTTTTAAAATTTGGCGCCTTGGTAGCTTTCCCGTCTACTTTCATATACCCGTCCAGTCTATTCAGCCGTGCAATGGTTTTTGCTGATAATCATTTATTCTATGTCATTGAAACTTTCTGTTCGAATAATTACCACTCATAAAATACAATTCAACGCATTTCAAACTTTATTTTCACTCTTTTGTCTTTTTTTCCACTATTTTGCCCTCCACGGCTGCTTTCCCGTCCACTAACTTTATCGACGTCCGTGCTATTCAACGTTTTTCGACATTTCCGGCTCTAATTAATTACCTATTCATCCCATCGACCTAATTCTGCGCACCTAATTCGATCACAGCCACTCGTTTGATATTATCTCTTCTGAAAACGTCACAACTGCTGCAGACACGTTTTGCGGACACGTTTTGGTGACACGACCCCACCGACATAGGTTAGAAATAATTTCGCATTAAAAATAAATAAATGATTTGCTAAGTTCAAAACTGGACCAAGTTTTTCTCAATGCACCTTTAACACAGGTTTGTGGGTTTGATTGTTGGCTTCGGAGGCCGCATTTCGATTTAGGCAGACGAGAACTACGCTGCCTCGAAGTTTGATGCGTTTTGAAGAACTAAAGTAAGATCTAAGGATGGTTTTTTTTTTTTTGCTGCTAGACTATGTCAGAAGGAGAACAGGGCTCTCAGACGGGATGTCCTTCATTTTGCGGATGGTTGTCTTTGAGCCCTGCTTCTGCACACGGAGTTCTTAGCACAATGGTAGAGAACTGCAGGTGGCCGAGGTTAGTTTTTCCACTACGCCGCGTACCTCGTGAGCAGAGTAAAGTGATCATCTTTAAAACCCTATTTCTTTGTTACTTTTTGCTCTTTCCCTCTCTAGTTCCGATGGGAACCCGGATGCCTTTCTATCAACTAATCGACGGCGTCCCGAGGTGCGCTAACGTGGACCCAGCACTCGTGAGAAAAGCGCTAAACTTCAAGGCCAGCAAGGGAGACCTTGTGCAGTGGTCGTATCCCAAAAGCGGAACGCACTGGGTGCAATATCTGATTCAGCTGATACTAAAAGAAGGAAAACCCGTTGACTCGTACGAGGAGTTTGCAAGAAACTGCCGACCGATGGAATACGTGGACATCGATGGGTGGAAATCATCGCTGTCATTCCGATGCTTCGCCACTCACCTGCCTCCACGGCCAGAAACTATGAGTGACGAAGCCAGGTGAGCGCGTGGAAATGTAATGTAGCTAAAGCTGATATTGAGCAGAGAAGGGAAGAGAAATTGGGGGCTCGTTATTACGTACATATGAAAGAGGCCAACAGCCAACAAATCCAAGGTGCTAAGGGGAATGTTTCTACACTTTTTTAAATATGTGGTATCGATGAATGAGAGATTATTAGCATAATAATATTATCGCTCAATGATAGTTGATTAGCAAGAAGAAGAAAAACAACCGCATGCAGCAGTGCGATCTGAACCCGCGACCTCCAATTTTCGCTTTACTGTGTTCCACCATCTGAGCAACGTCGACGGCTGTGCAATCATCTGCTTTCGAAGGTGTATGTTGCACATGACCTAACCCTGAGATTGTTCACCAAAGGCACCCTCGTTCTTAGCGGCGGACGTAGTACGTTCGCTAAGCTGGCAGGCAGTCAGTACATTCTGCCTCTGCCTATTTTTCTCTTGGCAACCTTTTGCTCGCGCTACCATGTCTTAACGCCGCAACTCGGCATACAGAGTTTATAGTTCTCTGGCGCCACTTCGGTTATCTTTAATAGATTATAACTGTTCCTTTATTGGCGTCATAAGCATGCCTTTTTGACACTCATACCGGAATGACAGAGGAGGGGAAAGCTACGCACATTTCGACAGAGCCGCGAGGAGAGACTACCAGAGCGCACCTACAGCGATTGTTCCGCCACTACCGGGTCAGAAGAGCCGGCGCTTTTAGCTCTACAGCACTAAATGGGCTCCTAGCGAAAAAGGCGTCCTTATGGCGATGAAGCCTGATAAGCAGCAGGCGCAGTGAAGGACGAGAGGAGTGGAGAGGAGGAGTGAGGAGTAAGGAGATGTTCGCGCTGATTGGCGGAGACAGAGAAGGTAAGGCGACGCGGCGGAGTCGCCGGTGCGGCTTTAGTTTGCGTGCGCTAGGACTTGGAGAGGTAGGTCATGCCCCCCTCCCCCATCACCCTGCATGCACAGCTCAGAGCCTCCCTCCCCACCTGGTAGAAAGAAAATTGTCTTCTGCCCCTCCAGAAAAAAAAAATTCTGGTCATGTGCCGGACACATGACTGTCACAGCACTTGCCTCGAGCATGCTTGCGCTCGCTTCACGATGCGCTATTCGCCGCCATTAAACAGATGTCTAGGTGCCGCAGGCATCATGGACCCATGATGTGATCAAAAAGACAAGTAATTCGCAGCTTCACAACCGGAGATTTATACTACTTTCTCGAGGACGATGTGAAGAATCGAGTGCGCGGCGTAAACAGGGCAGCGGCTGAAGAGGAGGCTACCAGGAGAGAAGTACGATGGCAACTTGGGCTAGTTGGGCAACGTTCATTTTGAAGCAAGAAAAAACACAGCGCGAACAATGACGCAGGACGAAGGATGTATTGTGTATTCTCATTCTTGGTCCTTTGTCCTTTTCACACTGTGTTTTTGCCTTCAAAATGCACCAGGAAAGAACACCGAAAACTGAGTTGTTCACTCAACGACCCTACGCGCGTTCGGAGATCACGCTTACGGTGGCGAGAGGCGGCTGTCTCGCCTTGCACTGCGTCGCCGCCGGCGATGTAAGCTACTTTAATCAACCCCTCCGCCCCCCCCCCCCCCCCCCCCCTCCGGCGCCTAATGAAGGACCGTGTGAAAGGCGGGCGCCTAAGTATACAGCGGGTCGTTCGTTGGTTGTAGCAGTTGGAGTGGTCAGGAAAGCGCGACAAAGTAGTAGAAGCGGAGACGGGAGCAATGACATGGCCGGGAGTTTCAGGGGGAAGAGGTTGACTTTGATGCTGACATGAGAGGTGACTGAAAAGCACGGTTGGAAAACGATTGTGGTTCCTTCATATCAACAAAGGCCAACATGGTTACGCCTAATCGGAAAGCATGTATTAATCTAGTAGTTCAGAAAGAGTCCATATAAAAGGTGTTTCCTGTTTGTCAAATTACTTTACCGATTACACGACACTGTGCCGTTTAAAAGAGAATTGTCAACAACAGCTGGACAACGAAAATTACCGTAGAGACATGTGGACTTCGAACACTGCATACAAATTATAAGGTGTCAATATAACACGTTCACCAAAACTTCTCAGCAGAGTTCTTCACTGCCGGCGGGGCTTGACAGGGGCGGAAAAGGGCTATCGTGCATATAGCGAATTTACAAACAGGAATAGCCCGTCAATAAATTTTTTAAGAGACAGTTATCATACATCGCCTCTTGTCTTAACCTTCTCGTGCTTCCGTAGCTCAGCTTCCCCTGGCAGGAGAGCTGGAGTGCGTAGTCTCCGCTTCACGTTAAATTTACAGCATCTTTCGTTCTCTCATAACGCGTGAGAGCGAGCGGGCTCCCAGAGTATGGTTGACATCTCGAAAGGAAACACGCGCATTTGCCAGCCGTGCTCTTTTGTTCAGGCTACATAATTATAAATTTCTTTTTAAGAGAGCCCTTTCATCTTTGGGGAGCATCCTGCTCATCAATCGGGGGTGTCTAATTTTTATGCTGAAATCCCTTTGCCCTGGCGTGCCGCACTGTTCTTTCGTGCAGATTCATAAACGACATAACCATATATGTGGAATCGTACCTGCGCTCTAGAGAGAAAGCCAAGAACACTTATATCGATTAAAATTAACACACTCAAAAATAGAGCTGTGAGAAGGCCATCAGGTACCATCACATGAGTTATGTGTCGTGAACTACAATACAGTGTGTTAACTAAGACAAGTGATGTCAGTTATAATCGGTTAGAGTAATTTGAGTAGTGTGCATGCATATATACTAAAGTATACATAACGGCAATGCGGGAGGAATGCTTGTAGTGACTTCATAGAAGTTCAAAGATATGAAGTAGACCTAAAAGCCCCGCTTGACGATGTAACGAAAATCATGCCAGAATTACAACACCAGGGTCAGGCAAGAACGGCCAGATCTAAAGCCATGCTCGGCATGCTTAAAAAATTCTCAAGATGTACCATCGCAGCACCGCAAACATTGTGTTTCATTGCTTTTCAGCGTAAGAAAAAAGTGTTGTCCAAATCTTTCGACCCTGTTTCTAGGATCAGTTTTATAAATGGCAGATAGCTTCCACCCTGATGAAACTAAAATGCTGATTGGCGGTTTATTAAACACAATGACAAAATTTTAAGACTGGTGTGGAAGGGAAGAAATGGTTCACTTTAGCGACTTCTAGTCAACATTCAACGGCTTGTCAATGGTGATTTAGTGAGATTATTTTTCTTAAAAGTTGGTCAGAAATTGTGCCAAAAAATAGTTTTACTTGTTTCATTTTTGAAGACTGCCTATGTCGGTACCGGGCTTCCTAGATGCTTGTTTTTGGTGAGTAATTCAGTGCATAGCTTTTGCTGTTATTTCGAGACAAAATACACTTTCAACAAGTAAATTAACTGTTACGCATTGTGCTAAAAAATCACAATTCTTTTTTTCAGACAGTTTATGCCCCGAGGTGTTTGAAGCTTAATTTTCTAGCGGGGTGCGCTCATGCAGAGTTTACGAATACGAAATTTACAAAAGGCTGCAGTAAGCGTTTCGTTCTTTGAAGCACACAAAAAAAATAGAATGTGAATGTACGAGAAACAAGGAAGCAGCCTACTATAATGGCCAAATTGCTATAAAATTACTAAAGCTGCTGCAATTGACACCTGTAAATCTTTTAAAGCAAGAACTAGGCCTTGTAGATATTTACCTAAAATATATGGTGTTCACAGCTGGTGTTTTTAGGCTTACGGCAGTTATTAAAAATCAAACGAATGCCCGGTGCTGCAGCTAGCAATTCACTGATTACTGAAATTTGAGTGGTATCGAAAAAAAAACACACTAATCAATTTCTGGATGTGCCTAATTAGATTCCAATATTCTAGCAATTCTGACTTTCTTCAATTACTCAGCAATTTTGCGCCTGAAACGCACACCCTACCGTCGTAAAGATACTGTATTTATTCTCTTCGCAGGTACGTTTACGTAGCTCGCAATCCATGGGACACCTGCGTGTCACTTTTCCACATGGTCACCAACCTTAGCATCTACAAATTCCAGGACGGCACATTCGACGAATTCTTCGAGGTATTCCTGAATCAAGACTTTGGCTACGGCTCCTACTTCGACCACGTGGCTTCTGGTTACGCACTCAGAGACGTTCCCAACGTGTTTTTCGTCACCTATGAGGAACTGAAAACTGACACTCGCGCCACTGTGATCAAGGTGGCGAACTTTCTAGGCCCCTCCTACGGCGAGCGCCTCGAATACAGTGAAAACGGTTTGCTGGACCAAATCATAGAGAGATCCTCTCCTGGCTACATGAAGAACGTGATCGTCATGAACCTGGCTGGAGGGGAGACAAACCAGTGGGACGCCATGATGACCAGGAATAACATGAGGTGTAGAGATGGAGTCGGCGGGGATTGCACCAAGTATGGCATCGTTCGGAATGGAAAGGTTGGAGATTGGAAAAACTACTTTAAACCGGAGCAGCTTCGGCGCCTCGAGTGCGAAATTCAAGCACAGGGTGAAAAAGCTTCGTTCATGCACCTCTGGAATGACATAAGGAAAGAGGCGCTCGAAGCTTCTCGCCTTTAAAAATGTACTTCCTAGTCAATAAACTGCCCTTTTAGAAGTTGTGGCAGCTGAGCGCGTTTGGTATGTCAACACATATCTGAGAATGACACGCTATCGGCGCATTTGGGATAGATGAAAGGAGGGCTCTGCCCCGAACGAAGTTTGACCTAGAGTGGCACTTACAAAAGACGTTAACTTCACCACTGTTTTTGTGAAGACTGTTTGAATTGATAGCCTTCCATCTCGACTTTGAGGTCTGTATTTAGCTAGCTATGCCATTCGGCAGCTGCAGCCTAAAAAAAAAAAACAAGCTGAAGGGGCGACGTCAATGAACAACGAAAAGGCACCTAGAAAATGACCTTAGAAAAAAGGGCCCCGATTTAATACTTTGTTCTGTAGCGGTGGGTAGTCTTTTTTTTTTTTTTGACATTGGACATCGCATTAACTTCGTCTGTTGAACGGCTGGCTGTAAGTTGCTCAACAAGGACAGGGTGCTGGCAGTATTTGTGCTGCAGTGTAACAACTATTCTGACTACTTGCCAGCAAATGTTATAGATGATTGTTAACGTTGAGGCACATCCGACTGTTGGTGGGATTTACGTGATACTTTGAAAACGCGGCATCTGGAATCGCGACAGACGCACTGGAAGCATGTCACCTCCTCTTTTCACGGTCGCTATCCGTTAGTGAATGCTCATGTATTATGTGCTGCTTAAAAATTGCTGCTGCACTGAAGACGACAGGAATTTCTTTGGTGCACTTTTAGCAAATTCGAATAGCTTTTTTCTTGCCATGATGATCGGCTGGGAAGAAGTCTTCAATTAAAAATACAAGGTGTTTCACCTTAAAAAATCTTTAAAAATAGGTTTTTCAGTTAGAATAGCGCTTTTTTTCGGCATAGCATTGGCAGCAGTGTAGCGCATCAGAATACAGCTAAGATGTGATAACTAGCATGCTGCGAACTAATATAAAACAGTTAACTTTTTTTTACTATTAGTCTTGGACTCTATAATCACAAAGTGAAAAGGGAGGGAACACCACAGGTTGCTTAACAACTTTTCGACAAGAAGTTTTATCTTCGTCTGGAAAAAGCGTTTATCATGGCGGCGTTTAAATAGGGTAATACCTCCGATAAAGAACGGCCGGTGAAGGGGAGGAGGGTGTGAAGTGGCAATGGTGTTCGGATGGGGAGGGTGAATCTTTCTCCGGCATGATGGCTGCTAAAGTTGGTCAACCGGTTGACCTGCATAACTGTGAAGAAAAAGGCCCCCTCAGCACAAAGAAATTCGGCAGTGTGCGTGCGACAGGTGCTTTGGAAAGATTGGCTGAGTTGACCTGAAAAAGTAAAATTAGTCAGCAATGCAATGGATGGATTAGCAATGGATTAGCAATGGATGGATCAGCAATGGATTAGTCAGCAATGCGGAACGAAATACCTGAAAAAAAGGAAAAAGAGAAAACATGCGGGTGAGTTGTTACAAAGCGTGGAAAGAAGGAGGGAGGTAGACAGCATGTGATTACTGTCGGCGGGAGGCGTCTTATCAAGGCTAGTGTGTATTAGAATGTCTTTCAGGTTTGTGTTGCCTCTGTATGTTACACTCGGTGCGTCGGGCAATATTATCTTGAGAAGATAGTTGCCAGTTAAAATAGAGTGGTATTTCCGCTGATTATTGTTTGTGTTCGGAAGGGCGTTTGAGTATTTTGTATAAGTGCAGGAGGCCGCTCACTGTTAGCTTTTGTTTGCTTCTTAAGTAACTCGCCTCGTTTTAGAGCGCTTGCTATTTGGAAAGCACTGTTAATGGAGTTCTTAAGATGGTTACAATAAACTAGGTTGTTCTCTAGCTAGTGGAGCTGTTTAAAATACTCATCGTCGTCGGTACATATTCTTCTCAGGCGCGTTGCCTGTCCTACGATTATGCCTTGCGTACAGTGTCTTCATTGAGTGTAAAATTCAAGCATTACTGCGGTTCTGTACGCTTCTTGTAAAGTGAGATTTTAAGCTGGATATTTTCTAAGCCGACGGTAGTGTCGAGGAAATTGACGCGTTGTAGAGTAATGGGCAGCAAACAAATGCTGAAGTGGAACTAATTAAGATGCGAGACGAATGCTTTTAGGGTCTCAGATCTGTGTTGCAATATCATAAAAATGTCGCCTATGTAACGCAGTATATGATCGGTTTACTGAAAATGAATTAGGAATTTTAGAATCCAATAGCCTCGTAAGAATTTTTGCATAAGTCGGTGTGAAAGGAGCGCACATATTTGTTCCAAATACTTATTATCTTCAAGTATTTAGAACAAGTATGGGCACTTCCTTCGCACCGATGTATGCAAACATTTTTGTAGGACTATTAGAGTCTGAACTTCTTAATTAATTTTCAGAAATACTGATCACATACCTGAGTTTTATAGGTGACATTTGTATGACGTGGGAACACGGTTCCGAGGCCCTAAAAGCATTCGTCTCGCGCCTTAACTCTTTCGCTACCGCGGAAAAATGCACGATTTGGAGCGTACTGAAAGAAATTTTTTTTCTCAAGAACTAATACACCCAGCACATATTGCAATGCATGAAATTGTAGCTTATTAGTTACACTTCTGAATGAAACAAACACCAGAGTTGTGTGTGCAAAAGTAAATGAACATTTATTTGTGAAATTTGCTAAAAACACAAAAAAAGTAAATAGCAAAAACAAATATTACCGGCTGCACTAAGCCCGAACTTGATTAGAGGAAAACTGGAATATACAAACTGTTGCACATGTTTATAGCTGTCATTATTCATAGTTTCAGCTATCAGAAGAATTTACTGCTCTTTCCATGGCTTGTCAAGTCAGGGGTCATGACTGTGGTGCCACTGTGAAGAGCAGTCAGAGGTGAAGATGTGAAGTAGAGGTAGACTGACAAGTGCTTCACATAAGGTTTTATCTTTGTTCCTCCCTTGTTCTCTGATAGCCGAGCTTGTAGTTTCTTCTTTTTTTCATTCTTTTCGGTTGGTGTTGAATGGATTCTATGGGAGGATTGGGGGCGTGGACTTCTTTTCCCTCATCATACCCGAAGATTTCTTGAATGAGCTGCTCCTTGAAAGCCAGCTGATAAAATTTGGCATTTTAGGCAAACTCTAAAACATCAGGATCGATGAAATAAGTTTTATCGATGTGGTTCAAAAGCCAGGACACTTTTCAAGTGTTGCCAATAGAAGCTGCCGCCACTGAATCATCCGGGTCCGTTACGTGCAAAAAAACAAAAACAAAAAAGCGAAAAACCAATTTTGAGAAATGATTTTTGATGGCAGAGGGCCAGAATAGATTATTCTGGTATTTCAGTAGAGATACAGTCGTGGCAGGTCAACAATTACAATGTATATGATGATTCCAATGAACATCAGAATCTCCAACAGATTCACGTCTTCCCATGAGCCGTCACGCCGAATTTGCTGAAAATCTTCATCCACGCATACTTATTAGTGTTTCCGCACACGATCTTCATCATTTCCGCCGTGAAGAGGATCAAAAAAAAGTCGAGAACTCGAGCGAATCTCCGAGCGCCGCTCCGCAGCTATGTGCCGATATGGACACCTAGCTGTCGTCTTGGTTGAAAAACGCGACGCGACCTTGAGCATTTGGCAAACTGTCTTCGCTATACGTTGTCAAGACCCTGAAGCACAAAAATAAACCACTGTCATCAATTACAAACCGTATGCACCGCAGAAAACACACAGCGAACGAAAACAGAGCTTACATGCAAGTACGCGCTGACGTTTGTAGGGTCTGCTCGCGGGCAAGTCAAATCCCGCGCCGCTCACCGCGGGTAGTCTGGAACCCTTCTTCCCGAGTGGTGGGGCGGGGGGAGAGAGGCAAGGAGAAAGCCTTTATAAGGCGAGACCGGAGAGGCTCGCGGTCTCTTGCTCTCGGACCAGCCCTGCGAACGGACCACCTGACCCAGCTGCCACGACGACGACCGGCCCCCCTGATGTGAGAATAAACCGTTTGTACGAAGTCCTGCCTCGAGTGACTGCCTGTGCGTCCCCGCGCAGAGGAATTGCCCACAAATAATGGCGCCCAACGTGGGGCTTTAATTAACACCTTGTGGACGATTTCTCTGCCGATTTTGGGATGTGCAGCCAGACTCGTGGCAGGCCCTCTTTGTTCAGGGCCACGCCGGACCGATAGGGTTAAGGAGCGGGTCAGGCGGAATGTTCGCGGGGTAGCGACTTGTGCAGTGTTGTAAATTTGTTAGGGGTCTTGTGTTATTTATGTAGTTTTCGGGCGTTTTCTGTTGTGTATTTCCGCGTGTTTGTAGATAGATTGTTGTGTAGGTGAATGTTCTTGTTGCCATGAGCAGTTAGCCGGTGCGGCCGGACAGTTAGCGCGAACTATGCCTCCCAGAAAGGATGTTTCGGCCACGGCTTTGGATGGCGGGGCAGCCGGTAGTGAGATGGCCGACGCGGCGGCCGTAATAGGGGAGGTGACTGAGATGTTTGCCGCATTAGCCCGTCAGCTCGGTTCGGTGGCTGGCGCCAACCAGGCCGCAGCATCGGTAGCATCGGCGACAGCTTCGCGCCCGAGGATAAATATGGAGGTCCCCTCCTTTTCCGGGTACACGGACGCGAAATCAGTCCACGAGTTTTTACAACAACTCGAGGACTACCAGACGGCTCTGGGCGCCCCAGATGACGTAGTGCTAGGGCAGGTCCTGCCTGTAGCACTCGTCGAGAGCGCGGCGCGATGGAGGCGCTGCCAGCCGACTTTCCAGTCGATGGCGGACTTCAAAGATCGTTTCCGCGCCGAGTTCTTGCCGCCTGATTATGAGCGCCGGATGCTGGATGAGCTCGCGTTGCGCACCCAACACCCAGAGGAAAGCCTCCTCGAGTACGTACGCGCAATGCAAGAGCTGTACAAGAGGGCAGACCCGACGGCAACCGACCGAGATCAGGTTGCGCGTGTGATCAGGCAGTGCCATCCACGCTTCAAGCCGTATCTGCGGGGCCGCAGTTTTACAAACCTCGAGGCCCTGGCGCAGGAGGCCAAGACCGTGCAGGCGGATTTACTCGCCGAACTGCGCTATCGGCCGCCCCCCAGGCCGGCCGAATCGCTAGAACCGGGATGCGCATGGGATGGAGGCCGAGAATGCGCGATGAGGGCTCGGCGCGCCGAGGTAATGGCCGTGGAAAATCAGGCGGAACCCCCTGTTGTCCCTCGTGCGCTTGACCCGTACGCATTCGAGCAGCGGCGTCGTGCCGGTCTCACAGGCCACGCGCGGAGCGAGCGTCAGGATTGCGCGGAGAAAGGGGAGAGCCGTCCCCAACCGCTTCGTGGAACGAGGGGTCCTCCATCTACGCGGCGGGTGAATGACCGGCTTTGCTGGAATTGCAACCAGCCCGGCCACGTGGCACGCGAATGCCAAGCTAGGCGTATGCAGGGAAACGCCAGGCGCTGGCGGTGATGTCTGGTGGCAGCGGCCTTTCACCGTCAGCGGGAGAATTTCATGGTTGTCAAGGCGCTAGTCAGGAAAAGAACTCCCGCGCCGGCGACGGGGAGGCCTTTGTCCCGCTCGCCTGTAGAGCTCAGGGAGTCGTTCCGCGCTCAAGCCCTTTTATGCTAGTGCAGTTAGCGGGTCGATGCTACTCTGCACTCGTAGACACGGGCTCAACGCTGTCACTGGTCGGTGACGAGGTGTACGAGGCCTGCCGGATAGGTAACATCCGTGTCAGACCGGCCGAAACCCCGTTAAGCTTAGCAGCTGGGGCGGCAAAGGCAAAGGGAGCAGTGCGTCTTACGATGCGTTTTGACGGCAGAAAGCGGAGACATCGCTTCGTCTATCTGCCTGGCTTGTCAATACCAGTAATTCTGGGAAGGGATTTTCTCTCGAGCGAAGGCATTGTGCTCGACATGGGGGAGAATGGCTATCGTTACAGCCAGCTCGCCCCCCTCATTCCCTTCGAAAGCGCATCCTTGCCCGGCTGTCCTGCACAAAAGGTGGTTGTCCACACCTGCGCGACAGAAAGGCAGGTGAGCTCCCTCGAGACGCTGAGAGACGGTGGCCCGTTGGAAGCGATTATTGCGTCTTTCTCAGGACCCAGTAGTCAGCGCCGAAGGCTCGCGGAAACTTTACTCCCGTTTTCGGATTGCTTCACGGAGAAACCGGGCAGAACCGACCTGCTTCAGCACGAGATTCAGACGGGTGATACGCGCCCTTTCAGGTGTAACCCGAGGCCGTTAAGTGCGCATAAGAGGCAGCTTCTCGACTGTGCCCTAGACGAGATGATTGACACCGGTGCGGTGAGACCCTCACAAAGTCCCTGGGCGTCACCAGTGGTTCTAGCGCCGAAGAAAGATGGATCGGTCAGGCTGTGTGTTGATTATCGTAAGCTCAACTCACTGACGCCTACGGTTGCGTACCCTTTTCAGTCGATCGAGGCTGTGATGTACGCGTTAGGGAACGCGAGGTTCTTCACAGTCCTAGATGCAAGCAGAGGGTACCTGCAGATTGAGGTGGCCGAAGGTGACATTGAGAAAACCGCATTCACCTGCCACCGCGGGCTCTTCGAATTTACTCGACTCCCGTTTGGTTTGTCTAACGCCCCGAGCACGTTCATGCGACTGATGGACATCGTGCTGGGCGATGCAAGGTTCAACTACGCCATGGCGTACCTCGACGACGTTGTGATATTCTCACAGTCGTTCGAGGAGCACCTCATTCACCTGAATTCCGTTCTCGATAGAATGAGACGTGCCGGTCTAACCATAAATCCAAAGAAAGTGCAGTTGGCATCGAAGAGAGTGAACCTCTTGGGCTTTGTCGTGGATGATGGCACACTGAGACCGAATGATGACAAACTGCAGGCAATTCTGAACTACCCCTGCCCCATGGATGTGAAAAGCTTGCAGAGGTTTTTGGGGATGGTTGCGTTCTACAGGCAATTCATCCCGCGCTGTTCGGAGCTTGCAAGGCCGCTGAACCTGCTGTTGCGTAAAGGCTCGAAGTGGGTCTGGGGCAAGGAACAGAGTGACGCATTTGTTGCCTTGGCTCGCGCGATAGCGAATACCGCTAGTCTGCGCCTTCCCGACCTGAACAAGCAGTTTGTCTTGCAGACAGACGCTAGTGACTACGGTGTTGGAGCTGTTTTGTTGCAGGAACACGAGGGCAAACTGCGCCCTGTCGCGTTCGCTAGTCGCACGCTCACATCGGCGGAGCGGAATTACTCCGTGACCGAAAAAGAATGCCTGGCGATCATGTTCGCATTGTCGAAGTTCGACATGTACCTAGACGGAGCGGTCTTCACCGTGCAGACAGATCATCAGGCATTGTCTTGGTTAAAGAGGCTAAAGAACCCCGCAGGCAGACTCGCGAGATGGGCGCTGACGTTGCAACGTTACGCGTACGCCATCGAGTACCGCCGGGGCAGCTTGAACAAGGTGGCCGATGCTTTATCGCGCGCACCATGGAATGCTGGCGGAAGCGCTTCAGAGGCGCAGCCCAGCTTTGTAAAAAGCGGCGTCACCGCTGTTGGAGAGGAAGAGAGGGCGGACGGGAGTGTCGCGCCCTGTTTGGAGAGAGAGGAGACGGACAAAGGTTCCGCACTGTGCTGTGAGAGAAGGGAAACACAGCAGCTCGTGGCGGCGACCGCTCGCCTGCCTAGGAGCGAGGCAGAAAGAAATCTGTCTTGGGGAGTAGCGGTCAGTAGAGAAGAGCTGATCGAGGCCCAGAAAGCAGACGGTCTTTGCCAGCGGGTGCTGAAAGAGCTTGCGAGCAGCGCAGCTTGCACCGGGAACGCTGAGGGCAAGTACGACGCGTATCTGCTGGGCGATGATGGCTTGCTGCTCCGCTACATCCCCCAACTTGACGAGGAAGCGGCGATAGCATCCCCTTTCCGAGTCGTGGTCCCGAGAAGGTTGCGGAAACGGTTCCTGCAGTACTTCCATGACTCAGCGCTGGCAGGCCATGGCAGCGGCAGTAAGACTTACGACAAGTTATGCCGTGTCGCGACCTGGCCAGGCATGAGAAAGGATGTGCTGGGATACGCCCGTACCTGCCCGGTATGCCAGGTAGCCAAGCCTCGGGCGGGCAAGCCCGCTGGCATGATGAAGGCGGTAGTTAGCAACTACCCTTGGCAAGTGGTCGCGTGCGATATCATGGGACCCCTCCCTCGGTCCGCGCGCGGAAACCAATTCATCCTGGTAATAACGGACCACTATTCCAAGTGGGTTGAGGTTTTCCCCCTTAGGAAGCTTGTGTCGGAACGAATTTGGGAAAAACTGTTGGAGACTTTCACTCGTTTCGGTTTCCCTTCCGACCTGATTACAGACAATGCTTCGTATTTCACAAGCAAAGTCTTTGTAGACTCCTGTCGGGCGCTTCAAATCCGCCACAGGAGAACGAGTCCCTACCACGCTCAGAGCAACATAACCGAGCGGGTGAATCGAAATCTGAAGAGCATGCTGGTCGCGACGACCGAGCAGCACAGAGATTGGGACGCGCGGCTGTCCGAACTGGCGTTCGCTACAAGGACAACCGTGAACAGGTCAGTGGGTATTACACCCGCTTACTTGAATTTTGGGAGAGAGATCGCTTTTCCGCTAGAGAATGCCCTACTCGACGCGGCGGGGCCTGCGCCCCCTCCGCTTTCGCAGTACGCGGCAAGGCTCCGGGAGCGCCTGAAGGCAGCGCAGCGAGCAGCCCGCGAAAACCTCGATGTGGCGCGCATGGAGCAGGCGGATCAGTACAACAAAGGTCGCCGTCACGTCGTTTTCAACACGGGCGACTTAGTACTCAAGAGAACGCACCCACTTAGTAACGCAGCGCGCGGTTTCGCCGCGTCGCTAGCGCACAAGTGGGCTGGGCCGTACGAAGTTACGGCACAGACTACGCCGCTCACCTACCAGTTGCGGTTGTTGACAAACGGCGAAACCGCCGGTCCGGTGCATGTCGCTGATTTGAAGGCTTTCCACCTTCGCAAGGACGATGACTGCGAAGCGGTGGAAAATCAGCGCGATGCGGCGATCTCACCCCCGGGAGGACGAGCAGGTAGCGGTGCGGTTCGCAACCCACGCTACAACCTGAGGACCAGGTAGCACCCGTGTCTCTCGATCAATTATCACTCGCAGTGCTCTCGCCCTCTCAGTATGTCTTCTAGGAAGCTCCAGCGGACCGACGCCCGTGGCTCGGACTCCAGAAGGCAAGGCAGACCACCGTCGAACGGTGGCCGCCATCAAGGCGCGCCACCCGGCTGGCGGCAGGAGCCGCGCGAGTGGCGCAGGTTCCACGGCCGCGGTGGCCCCCACCGCCCGCCAAACCACATGCCTAACCACTGGAGAGCACCTCCCAGTGGTGCAGGCCAACGCAAGGGGGCCAGTGACGACCAGGCGCAGGGCCCCCCTCAGCACCCAGCCGGCGCTTCGGCCGCCGAGCAGCCGCAACCCAAGCGGCCCAGGGTCCTGCGGCACTTGGCCACCTGGACCACGGTCGCCAACGGAGCGGCCATCTCTTACTGCGCGCGGTCCAGGTGGCGGGACCAGGCGCAGCCCCTTCGCGGCGGAAAAGCTCTTGGCGGCTGCAGCGCCTTCCCCCGCTGCGCCACTGCAGAGGGGCAGCCCGGAGGAGGCGGCCCTCCGCATCCTCCAGTCCAGCCGCCCAGACATGCTGTCCCCGGCGGCCGAGGAGCTTTGGAGGGCGCTGCCGGCAGGGCCCCCAGCGGAGCCAGGCGCCTCGCTCCCCCAGGCGGCTCGTGAGGAGCCCGTCCAGCCAGCGGTGAGCGGCCCCCCGGCGAGCACCCCTCCCCCCTGCGACGACTCTATGGACCCGGACCCGGAGGTCGTCGAACGCCTACTGGCGGACCCCGGGACGGACGTTTGAGGGGGGGGAGATGTAGGGTCTGCTCGCGGGCAAGTCAAATCCCGCGCCGCTCACCGCGGGTAGTCTGGAACCCTTCTTCCCGAGTGGTGGGGCGGGGGGAGAGAGGCAAGGAGAAAGCCTTTATAAGGCGAGACCGGAGAGGCTCGCGGTCTCTTGCTCTCGGACCAGCCCTGCGAACGGACCACCTGACCCAGCTGCCACGACGACGACCGGCCCCCCTGATGTGAGAATAAACCGTTTGTACGAAGTCCTGCCTCGAGTGACTGCCTGTGCGTCCCCGCGCAGAGGAATTGCCCACACGTTCCAGGCTCCCGAGGCGAAGTCTCGCTGCCGAAACCGAAATCCAACGTTTGTACATTGTTGCCCGACTAATAACCGCTGCTTTCGTCGCAAAAAACGAAACCGAAACCGGCCGACGTGCTCGGTGTCAGCTTTCGCTTCCGAGGAGCGCGCGGCGACGCGGACGCCATTTTCTCCGGCTGACGGTGCTGCGGCCGTTCAAAGTTTTATTTTTCACGGCGCCCCCTCATGTCAAAACACTGAAACCAAGGCTGCAATCGAAAGAGCAGTTGTTGAGCTCGCTAACTAGATGGCGGAGCACGTCCACAACGCTCCAAATTAGCTTTTTTTACGCGGGCGATTTGAATCGATCATATGCGAACGATCGCCTATGGCGCGGTAGCGAAAGAGTTAATTCGTTCCACTCTACCATTAAATTTACCATCCATTACTCTAGAACGCAAGTAAATTTTCCCAACACTGCCATCCGTTAGGAAAATAGCCAGGTTAAAACCACACTCTACTGGAAGCCTACATGCCGACATCAATACTTGGATTTCACTATAGCCATCATCGAGGACACTGTACGCAAGGCATATTCGTAGGACAGGCAACGCACCTTAGAATATGCACCGACGATGACAACTATTTGAAACAGCTGCATTCTTTAAAAAACGCCCTAATTGCTAGGATCCCACTCCCTTCATAATACTTGCCAATGAGCAACCACTACAAAACGAGGGGAAGTACTAAAGAAAGGAACAAAAGCTAACAGTGAGCGGCCTCCTGCATTTATAACAAAATACTCGAACGCCCTTTGGAACATAAACAATATTCTGCGACGACACCACCCTATTTTAACTGGCAACAATAGGCTCAAGAACATATTGCCCGACGCACCAAGGGTAACGTAAAGACGGAACACAAACCTGAAAGACATTCTAATACACACTAGGCTTGGTAAGAAAGCCCTGCCGACAGTAAGCCCATGCTCTCGACTTAGATGAACGCATTTACAAAGCGACACTACTGTTAGCAGCACGTCAAGAGACTTCAGCTGCGATGTAAAGACTCGCTTAAACTGCGCGTCGTCTAATGTCATCTGCATGCTTGAATACTCCTCTTCTCACGAACAATATATCGGAGAAAGCGGGCAATCAATGAACGTCAGACTAAATGGTCATCGAGCTAACACGGCAGGGAACCTACTGAAGGCAGTGGAAGAATATTTTGATCAACACGGTCACAGCTTCAGCGAAGTTAAGAGAGAGAGAGAGAGAGAAACAACTTTATTGCCATAGATTGGAGGGATTTAGGGCAGGTGGGCTTGGTGTGGCCCCCAGGTGGGGGCGACTTCCTGGGCCCACGAAATGAGTGCCAGTTGGATGCTCTTGTCTGGCCTTTTGAGGAGTTGGTTCCATCCTTCTTCGGAGGGAGCTGGCAGTAAGGTTCGAGGGGGCGGATTTCCCGCGCAACCCCAGAGGATGTGTGCCTGGGTGGCGATTTCTCCCTGGTAACAATTTTGGCAGACGGGGTCATATTCCCCGTCTGTGATGAGTGAAAGTCTAGAATGGCTAAGGATGGAGTGCGTCTGCAACCTGCGGAGCAAGCTGGCTTGCGCTCGATTCAAGTCGGGGTGTGGAGGCGGGAACTGGCGTCTCATCTCTCTGTAGAGGTTGGTAATTTCGGCAAATGTCTGGGGAGCCTCGGCAAGAGCGCCTGGGTCCGTGGGGCCGGCCGCCCGGTTGGTTAGTCCTCGGGCTAGTCGGTCGACCCCTTCGTTTCCAGAGTTTCCCGCGTGGGCGGGTACCCAGACCGGGTTGATCTTGTGGTCGAGAGTGCAGCCGCGAAGGATGCGTGCAGCGGGGTGGCAGATAAAACCTGCCGAGTAATTTTGTATCGCTCTTTTGGAGTCGCTTAGGACTGTGCGCGTACGTGGGTCAGCGATGGCCAGCGTGATGGTGGTTTCTTCTGCCGCTGTAGGAGAGTGAGCTACTACTGTGGCGGCGGCGACGAGAGTAGATTGTGGCGTGGTTGCACAAGCCACGTATCTCTTTGCACTTTGCTATTGCGTGTTCGTCGGCAAGGTATGTGGCATTTAGTGCTTGGGCTTTCAGCTGACGGCGCGTATCATGGCGGCCAGGTAGCATGTTTTTGGGGATTGGTTTTATAACTAGGCGGCTATAGACCCCTATCGGAATGGGCGTCGTGGGGTGGACGTCGCCTATGGGGTTGATGTTGAGACGGTCAAGTATGAGCCGCCCGTGTTTAGTGCGGGAGAGGCGGTGGATTTGGGCGGTCTTGTGTGCCTCTATGAGTTCTGTGAGCGTGTTGTAGATGCCGAGTTGGAGGAGGTGTTGTGTGCTGGCGTACGGAGGTAGCCCCAGTGCCGCTTTGTACGCTGAACGTATAATGCTGTTCACAGCTTCCTCGTCCTTCCGGCGGAGGTGATAGTAGGGGTAGGGGTAGGGGCAGCGAAGTTAAACTGCTCTTTTTTAACACCTCCTTTTTAGTTGGTGCATATTTGAATTGGTGAACAATAGCACCGAAATAGCGCCTAAATGTCTCGTCAACATTCTTTATTTTGGTTTGCATGGTTCGGCGCTATTTGTTAACCAATTCATATTCATTCTTCAACGAGGCTTCAGATTTGCAAGGGATAGAAAATTGAGATAGGCATTTCTAATTCACAAATTTAAACCTTACTACTAGCAGGGATTAACATATCCAGAGGAAACTTAGAATCTCTCAGATACGTTCCGGCACTGCCGTAATTCTTTAAACAGGCCTTGCGCATGGTCGCAGCATGTCCAACTACTTCATACCGCCGCTTTATCGTTTCTTTCACCCTACCCTTCCGCCTCGACCTGTCCTTTACCCCCTGAATGACAATTTTTTTTTCTGTCTCACTCCTTGTTCAATTTTATCTTTAGCCTATGCACTGCTTCTTTTGTCATCATTTATGACGAACCCTTGGCTTCCGCATTCCTTTCCCCTCCCCCTTCCTTTCATGCCTTCTTTGAACTCGCCCCCGTGTTTTTCCGGTATTTCGCACACTCGTCGCCTATTCTTGCAAACGAGAATTAATGTATGCAAATGAAAAAAATTGCTACACATGACTGTGGCAATGCACAAAGAAAATGAATGAGCTTTATCTGGACTAAAGACGGAAGCACTTTGCCAGTAAGGGTGAATCATCACGCACCTTGCACGGTAGCGCACATCAGGGATCTTGAAAAGAAATGAGTGCATCCGCTGTCTTCCAACAGACATGCTCACACTCAGTGAAGTTGCCACTTCACGCGGAAATTATTGCTTCAGCATCCCTCTTCATACTTTAAGCGCTGCTTCAGAGCGAATAAAGAGGATGCAATTCTTGATTTGATGGTTGTTCTCGTCCTTGAGACAGGCATCGTTCTGATCACTGAAACATAGTTACAAGATAACTCCGATATTCTGAAACCGTGAGGGTATACGTCCTACATCGTTAATAGTTCTTCCCGCTTAGGAGGAGGCGTGATGCTGATGGCCACGCTTGGAATAACATGTTCTTTAACTGTACACGTGTATACCAAACCATTACGATGTCTTAACAATGGAGTGCAATCGTACTGTCTTTTGTATTTTGTATACGGCTCCACCAGGAAGTGTTCCGCATTTTCATTACTCCTTGTACCAGTGAATGATCTCTCAAATTTAATCAAAGCTGTCTCCTATCAGTCAGGGGTAGTAAGCGCAGAGACAGGTGACCATTTTACTATACTTTGAAAAGGCGATCTGCGAGCTATGGTTTCCTACGACGAGTAACACACCACATGCATTACACAACGAAATAAACGGTTAGTTCCCTGTCAAACAGGAAATGGCAGCAAGAGCTATTCAGGCGGCAAGGCCATCACAGCGGCGGCACAAACAAGGAAGCACTTCACTTGCAGTCAAGCAGTGAGGTACGAATGATGGAAGGCTTCTAACAAACCCGCGACAAAAGTTGCGAAACAGGAAATCGCGCCATGGCTACAGCACTTCAGGATGTTGCGATGGCATAAACGTAGAGCATCCGCCTCACATGCCGCAGGAGCAGGTTTCCAATTCCGGTGCTGCGCAATTCTCCACCGGTTAAAGAAAACAAAAAACTCCGTGTGTCGATGGAATTGCATAACCAGGCCTGGATGCGGTCTGATCTCAGTGACCAGAACCGGCAACGCACTTCTTCACTAGAACATGATTTGGACGCCCTGATATACCACTTTGCCACAATCCTATACGAATAAAGCAATTAACACCCTCGGCCCTCAGTCCCCAGCGACTGTGGAGCAACTGACCAAGGCGACGGACAGACCTGCGACAGAACAAAGGGTGCAAAGAATCTCTGGCTCCGTACAGGCCACCACTGGTAACTGAACCTGGCAACGTTTAACGCAAGAGCGTTGTCCAGTTAGACTGGCCTGGGGTGCTATTCGAGGAACCAGCGAGTATAAAATGAGATATCGTAGGGCTTCGTGACGATAGGAGGATAGACAGGCGTATACAGTGTTAACAGGAGGGCACGTACTGTGCTCTCGTGGATTAGCAGACACACAAGAACTAGGAATGGAATTGCTCACCAATCTGGACATAATTTACAATATAGAAGAAATCTATAGTATTATAGAGAGGATGGCAGTAATAGTAATTGGGCTAAATAAGACGTACAGACTGAAGGTCGTACAGTCCTCCGCGCCTACATCCAGCCATGATAAAGCTTCAACGAAGACGTTGATTCGCGCAATGAAGAAAGTAAAATCACAGTACACTGCACTTATGGGCGACTTCAGTGCCAAGGTAGGAAATAATCAGGCTGGAGCCCAGGCAGTAGGCGATTAAGGCATAGGGTCTAGTATTAGCAGAGGAGTGCTATTGTAGAGTTAGAGAGGAACAATTTAGTATAATGAGTACCTTCTACAAACGACAGAGCAAGAAGTGAACGTGGAAAAGCCCCTAGTGTTAAGGATAAAAAAGTAATAGACTTGACTGCATACTATGCGTTCACCCTGGCATCGTGCATAATGTGGAGGTCCTTGGGAAGGTGCGTTCTAGCGACCACATGATAGTAAGATCTCGTGTTTGCCTAGTCTTCAGGACGGAATGGAAGAATGCAGTAAAGCAGAAGGCCGTTAACGAGTTAGACGTAACAGGGAAGGCAATCGTATTAGAATTAGGTAGAGGAATGAAATAGAAATGGCAGCGCTGGAATTCCTCAGGCTTATGACAGCAACAGATTAGTTAATGCAGACTTGAATGCAGAACTACCTAAAATTTCGACGGTAGATGAGGGAAGGAGATTCAAAACTTAGGGACGTACTGGGGATGAATAGTTGTAAGAATCGTTGGTTTGGCATCAAGGAAAATCAGCCTTATAACGATGATCAAAGCGATGTGAAACGCATCATGTTGGCATTCTAAATATATTCTCAATAATAGGGCAGACGTGATAAATAAATGGAAAAAAGCAAAAACGTAATATTGTTGTACGTTGTGACAGTAAGGGTAATGACAAGCTTGCTTTCATAGTAATTACGTTGGTGTTGCGGTGATAATCCTAAAGAATGAAACGAGCCACTGGGTTCTGGACAGATTCAGATGTAGACGAGCGTCTCTTGATTGGAGTTTGCGGTACTGGAGAGATCCAGCAAATTACAGTTTAGTAAAAACTAACGATTTTTAAAGAAATTAAGCAAACAAGGAAAGGGGAATGAGGGGCTCGTTATAAATATGAGAGAAGCCAACAGCCTCAGAAACCAAGGGACACAGGGGATTTTAATTAATTTATTTATTTCGTGCTGTTGTTCGATTTAGAATATTACTGAATATGTTATCGCTTAAAGCTAATTGATTAGAAAAGCAGAAGAAAAAACAACCACACGCCGCCGGTGGGATGCGAACCCACGACCTCTGGACAAAACGAACGATCAATATGGCGGCGCATGTAACCTGATTAGTATTGTTGGTTATATAGTCTGCGTCCGTTTTCCAAGTGAGATTAGAATAAAAAATATGCCTGAGTATTTGTAACGAGCCGCAGATTCGACATTAAAATTATTAAGATGATATCAGGGCAATGTAGTATTACAAGAAGAAACGCGCATCTGCTTGCATTTCTTAGACCTATACTACACGGGTACGTTCGAATGACTTCTGAGTCAAATGAAAATTGAGACTTGGAATGGCATTCGGACTCGATGGACTCCTGCGGTGCTACACGGCATTTTCCAGACGCCTTCGAAAGCATCAGCTCATTTTCAATGTGCAAAGACGACGACGACGGCGATGGTCACTAAGGTCACACTAGTCCAACAATGGCACTCTCATGGTCAACAGCAGCATGAGATTACAATGAACTCTCTAGTTCACTGCAATATGAGTGTAGTCGGACAAGTGGCACGATGAACGGAAGCTCCGGTGTGGCCCAGACTGCTGAGTTGTGCTTTACGGCTAGCAGCAGTCGTAGCCATCGCTAGCTTGTCGATAACAAGTTAGGCCGTTTCAGCTAACGCGAACGGCTGCAAACATGCTTCTGGATAGAGTAGTTTAAAACAAAGTACTGGTCACATCGGAAGAAGCCGGCACAATTAGCGAAAAGAGCCGATCCTGCGCGATGTCAACAACCCGGCTGTCAAGTGTTTCTCAGGCGAGCTATCGCATCATCGCTTCCCACAGATTGTCGCACTGCGTAAGAAAGCAGGCGGTATAACCGGTAAAAATGAGAGGAGATTATTTAATAGAACTACGCCTCAGATTGCACTTTATGTCATGAAAACGAGCACTAGCTGTTCATTCGTACGCAGCAATGTAAACAACACTTTTAGTGCAGTCGTTCTCATCGGCGCGGTAATGTTCATTGGTGTACTATTACCTCGAAGCACTCACTTAGAAAACAAGTTTTTACTAAACAAACAGCAGAAAAAAGCGAGCAGTGGGTATCGAAATGAACAACCAAAGAGCCGAAAGCAGTCGCGCGGCTGTGGGCGGGGCGAAGCGACGGCAGCGGTGACGGCTATTGGTCGGTTGGGGCTGTGTTCGCGTTTCGAAGGCATTCCAAAATATAGAATATATCCGCGGGGCTCCGTGGACTCTAATGTCATCTGAACCGAATGCCGTTGAAAAACGTCTCGTATTAGCGTAAGTTCGGCACTAGAGTCGAATGGCATTCGATTGGAAGGCATTTGAAACGCCCGCGTAGCTGGAGTATTAGTGTTTGGTTCCATGTTCCATGTGTTAGCCCACTGAAGTAGATTGTTAATATCGGACTGAAGAAGAGGAAAATCAGAGTCACTGTTAATATCGTGGTCAGTGACGGAGGCATGTGCGCAAAGGTTAATTGATGACCAAAAGCTATCAGCTAAGTAGTTAATATAGATGAAAAAAGCAAAGGTCCCAGCACAGACTCCTGTGGCAAGACCAATTCAACTGAAGAAGTGAAGGAGCAAGTGTTATTTGCTCTGACAAACTTTGAACGATCAGTGAGAAAATAATGTAACCACGGATGGATGTTAGTATCAATATTAAGTTTTCATAGTTTCACAAAATTCATTTTATGAGAAACCTTTCCAAACACTTCCGAAAATTCTAGAAAAAATGACCGGCGGTTCTGCGCTGCTAAGCCCAACATGTTTTGCGAAAGCGCTGCATTTTGCAGGTGGACACCAGCTCCACTTATCTGAAAGTGGGAGTGAGGTGTCCACTGATATGCAGGGAGCCAGTTACGCGCGTCTCAACTTTTTATTAGGCAGTGTCAATTTACCCAGTGTACGCAGGTGGTCCATGTTCCAGTGCCACGTTTCTGCAGAGAAGTTGTCAATGCCAACGCGCGTTGCTCCAGTGCCGTGTTTCAGCCACAACGTTGTCCACGCCAAAGCATGCAGCACACCTTCTTGGTGACTACGGCCACATAGCTCAAAAGGCGGATATTATTATGATAGTAGTATTGGTTGATGAAGAAGGCAATGTGCGTTCCACAGCGCGAGAGTGTGTTGAAGTGCTTTCCCGCAGTGGCGAGCGAAGCTTATTTGTTCGCGCCGCCGAGGTATCGAATCCTGGTCGCGGATATTTGTTTGATTTCTTTTTATTTCTTTATTTCACTTGGGAAACACCACAAGAATAATAACATCGCAAGCTTTCGCCCGGGATTTGCCCGTCGTAAAAAGGTTTTCGCGCTAATATGCATTCAACGCTGGAACTCCAGATTATGCGTAAAGGGTCAGAGTTGTTTCAGTGAAGAATTAATTTAAAAATTAAAGCTGATAATCACTAAGAAAAGGCATTTGACTGTAGGAAAGATGAAAGGCTAAAGTAAATCGAGTGCTCCATGATTTTACATGGCTATGCTAGTAATGGGCCTATAATTAAGTAGGGAATGTTTATATCCAGACTTGCGCCAGGGAATCACTCTCTCGACATTCACGTTTCCCGGACTGGAGGATGTCTGAAGAGATTGCTAAGGTTAAATAGAAAGTACTATAGCGGTTTGTACTGCAATCCAGATAAGAAACTTGGAATTTCCACATGATGAAGAAATTTTGTTTTTCTGCTACCTTTTCGATGCCAGCAAAATCAAAGACATGTGTTCCACTGATAAAAATTGATTTATATGTAACTGAGAACAGCAAGTTCATGGTCATTTTGATGCTTCTTGCCTAAAAGCTTCGGGTGCTAGTTTTATGTGTTTCTTCGCACTGATGCAGAGTCGCGTAAGCCAAAATTGCTATTTTATGGTCTTTTAATATTCTGTATAATTGTCAAAATACAGACCTCGAAGAATCTGCAAAATGATAACCCGCCTTTTCTTTCGGACTGCCATGGGGCTCTTGTATCCTCCCATCGTGGAATAGTGCGCGCACATTCGCACTTTTAGCCCGTTTTGCTTAAAATGAGCTCGTTTTCGATGTAAGGCACCGATCTTAAACTATTCCAGTAAATCTACGTATCGACTTTGATACTGCCATATTTTTTTCCATGAAAAGACCGCAGTGCTCTCAGCGAAATATTTTAGTGAAAAGCACCGGCGAAGAGTAAAACAAGTTTTCCTCCGGCTACAGTGGACGTAGGCAACCTTTTGGAGGAAAATGATGCGCTATTTCCGAAATATGGGCATACGCGGAGCCTGAGTTTTCCTTTTCCACTTTTCTTCAGCCCCGCCGCGGTGGATCAGTGGTTACGGCGCTCGGCTGCTGACCCGAAAGACGCGGGTTCGATCCCGGCCGCGGCGGCTTAAATTTCTTGAAGGCGAAATTCTAGAGGCCTGTGTACTGTGCGATGTCAGTGCACGTTAAAGAACCTCAGGTGGTCGAAATTTCCGGAGCCCTTCACTAAACCCAACCAAACTTGTCTTCCGTGCGGACAAGTTGTATTAATTCTGTGAGCAGCTGAACAAGATATGCTGGCATGATGCAATAATTTCAGTCGCTTTCTTTTTGAATATATAATGGTATATAGGCGTGCAGCGTACAGAGGACACCTCTTTTTCGCATTGATGAACAGCGTGTTTGTCGGAGTGGCTTTCTCTCTTTCCTTCCCGAAAGAAAAATGAGCGGGTCATAAACCAGGCAGCAAGAAAGGTTAAGAGATTCTGCAGCATGTTTCGAACCGAGACTGTGAACGTGAGCAGAATGAGATAAACGTTGGTCTGGCAAACAACTGCAAAGGAAAAGATGCGCTTTTCAAAAGTTCATGCGACCGGTTTTGTATGAGACGAGAATCCATTGATCTGCAAACTGGATATAGATTGTGGTTTTGTGTTCAATACGCGAAGTTGATGTGCGGCTACTGCTAGCCGCATACCTTAATTACTCATAATCGAATAACCTGAAGAAGTATTTATCACCAATCGTAAACAGCCCGTAATAAACGACAGCGAGCATAAGTAAAAATATCTTTCCTCCAAAGCACCTATAGCACGGATGGCAGAGTTTGATATCCTTAAAAACAGAATCACGTATACAAAAAAAGAGTATCTTTCGCTGAGAATGTGGTCCCCAAAGTGAATGTGTTATGTACAGCACAATAAAAAATAACAACTCTCAAACGTCCGCTTTTGTCCCTACCATGGCCAATAAGGAAACGAATAATTCACTCGGCTGAGAAACGAAGAAAATTGTTTGGCAGGTGCGCAACATTATTCTCGGCGTATTAAATTAAAACCTCATTGCAGCAAACACCAATAATTGAACAACTACGCGTCCCATTACTCTTATCCAAGAATACTTTTGGTAGGCGCTTAACGACACGAGTGGGAATAAATGGAAATGTTTAAACATCAGGACGACATTAAGAACTTTTCGAAATTTAATATATTCGCGACCCCTATGGAACTCCACAGTTCAGTTTCTCCAACACGCTAAAAAACAGTTATTAAAGCAAGAATACAGAACTGGGTACACTAAAAAGGAAAACTAACGTTCTTCAAGTGAGATATTTCCTTTTTTTATAAAATATGTAGTTTTCATCACAGGCCTGCAGGATGAAACTATGGCATGAATCCGCGAATACTGGGTAATTAAGTTTAAACTTTTATGCTTCAAGTGCACACTGCAATAAATTAAACTTTCAAAACATCATTTTCTTGTAGGAAAACGTTCCAACTAATCATGGAACTGCTCACAGTTGAATATGAACGTTACGACGTAGAGTGGGACCGTGCGGTGGTCCAGGGACCCAAGGGGGGTCTAAACACACTTGTCATGATAAAGTTTTTCTCTCTCTCTCCACGCAAAATATTGGGTCACGAATTGCGAAAAGTAATCTCTTCATTCTCTAAGGAAAGGGTAGTTTTCCTGGATGAGCGGTTTACTGTACGAATGAGAAGTGACGAAAGCTGACTGAAAATTTCAGGCGACAGCAATAATACTTTAAATACTGATACTCCATTGGTCTATCCATTGGAGCTCTTCCAAGTCCATTTCCTGTTTGCTCGTTTGCGAAAGCAGGTATTCATGATCCGTAAATAATTTCTATCAGTGAATTTTACTAATAACTCTCCCCTGCTATTCCTAGAACTTAAGCCATAGTCACCAACCACCTGGTCTCCAGCCTGCTTCTTGCCTACCTTCAAATTGAAGTCGCCCATCAGTGCAGTGTACTGTGATTTTACTTTGGTCATTGCCGATTCCACATCCTCATAGAAGCTTTCAACGATCTGGGCATCATGGCTTGATATTGGCGCGTAGGCCTGCCCCTCCTTCAGCTTGTACCTCTTATTAAGCCTAATTACGATAGCTGCCCCCCTCTCGTTATTGCTGTAAAATACCTCTTAGTTGGCAGCTATAATCTGATTGATGAGGAATCCCACACCTAGTTCTTGTCTGCCCGCTAATCCACGATAGCACAGTACATGCCCGCCCTTTATTACTGTATACGCCTCATCTTTCCTCCTAACCTCACAAAGCGCGATGAGATCCTATCCAATACCCGCTAATTCCTCCAACAGCACTGCTAAGCTAATCTCACTGCATAAGGTTCTAGCGTTAAACGTTGCCAGGTTCAGTTTCAATGCAGGCGTGTCCGGAACCAGTGACTCCTAGCAACCTTCGCTGCGTCACAGCTCTGACCGCCGCTTTGGCCAGTTGCTCCGCAGCCGCTGGAGACTGAGAGCCGAGGGTTAATTGCTGTCTTCATAGAAGGCTGCGGCCATGTTCTACACCAGGGTGGCCAAATCCTGCTCTGGTTAGACTAAAAACGAATTACACTTCATACCGTGTGCTTGCCCTGGCATTGTAGAGGATGTGGACGTCCTCGGAAAGGTCTGTTGTAGCGACCACAAAGTGGCAAGATCTCGTATTAGCTTAGCTTTGGAGATGAAACGGAGGAAACTAGTGAAGCGGAAGGCCATTAACGAGTTAGCGGGAAGAGTGAAAGCAGAGGAATTCACGATTTCGCTGCAATAAGATTTTCCGCTTTAAGTGAGGAGAACGACCGTGATGTTGAAACAATGAACGATAATCTCACAGCTATCGCGATGGAGTGCGCCCTAAAGTAGGCGGTAGGATGGTTGGACAGAATACTTGCAAGCTATCTCAGGAGACAAAAGATCTGATTAAGAAACACCAAAGCATGAGGACGTCTATCTCCAAGCACAGAATAGAACGAGTAGAGCTGACCATCATGGTGACATTGCTTTTCAAAATGCCTGCGGTTTTTCTGTCGATCGCTTTTTAGAACTTCTTTCTGCATGCCTCAAATCCGCCTACACCGATTGGAATGGGCCTCTGTTCATCCAAAAACAAGGCATTTGCATACGGTCTTGTATCGCCCCCATCCTGAGTGACCTGTACTTGGCTATGCATGACAGAGCACTAAAAGAAGAAACTTAAGAATCTGCCATTTCTTCAAATATTTCGATATGTGGACGATTACCTCATATTCTTAGACTGTCAAAATGATGCTTTTTTGCCTGAAGTTCGCTAGGTGTTCGGCCTTTTTAGTGAAACCGTGTCAGCCCTGGTCTTGACGCACGAGGTACCAGAAAATGGCTCCATCAGCTTCCTCGAGTTAAAGCTCCTTTTTTCGCCGCAACATGTTTGCTGGATGTTCCAGCCTAGGCGCGACAACCCTGTTCTGCAATACGACTCTGCACATTCGAAGCTTGTCAAGCGAGACATAGTCTAGTCTGCTTTTAACAATGCGCTCACCGAGTCCTGTGAGCACTGTCTGGAAACCAATTTTCAAAAACCAGGTGCAGAGGCTCCGTCAATGCGGATACCCGCCGTAACTTCTAGTCTCGGTGGTCGAAAAAATTTTAAAGAAAATAGAGTGTGCAAATGCGTCTCTCGGGCAGGGAGACACACTCTCGGCAGTGCTATTCACCACATGCTTACAGGAGGTATTCCGGGGCCTGTAATGGGAACAGTTGAGGTTAGAGATTAATGGAGAATACCTAAGTAATCTGGAATTCGCTGATGACATTGCATTGCTAAGTCACTAAAGACATGAACTGCAAAGCATGATCAATGAGTTATGCAAAGCAGAACGGTGGGGCTAAAGCTTAACATGCAGAAAACCAAACTAATGTTCAACAGTCCAGCACGGGAACAGCAGTTCGCAGTCGGTAGCGAGGTGCTGCAAGTAGTAATAGAATATGTCTACTTAGCGCAGGCAGTGACAGCTGATCCGGACCACGAGAGGGAAATAACAAGATGAATACAAATGGGGTGGAGAGCATTCGGCAGGTTCTCTGAGATCATGAATGGTAATTCACCAATATCTCTAAAGACAAAAGTATACAACAGCTGTCTCACCTAGGGGGGGCAGAAACGTGGAAGCTAATGAAGAGGGTCCAGATTAAGTTAAGGACAACGCAGCGACCTATGGAAATAAGAATGGTAATTGTCACGTTAAGATATCGGAAGTGGGCGGAGTGGGTGAGAGATTAAACGCGAGTTAATGGCATCCTAATCTAAATCAAGAGGAAGAAATGGGCTTTGCCAGGGCATATAATGCGAAGGCAAGATAAGCGCTGGTCAATAAGGGTAACGGAGTGGAATAGCAGGGCATGTATTGCGAAGGCAAGATAACCGCTAGTCATTAAGGGTAACAGACTGGATTCCAAGAGAAGGCAAGCGTAGCAGGGGGCGGCAGAAAGTTAGGTGGGGGGATGAGATTAAGAACTTTGCGGGAATACGGTGGCCGCCACTGGCAAAGGATCGAGTTGATTGGAGAGACGTGGGAGAGACCTTTCCCCTGCAGTGGGTGCAGTCAGGATGATGATGATGATGTGACTATATTAATCAGCTCCAAGATTTGTTTCAAAAATTATTTTTCTTTCCAATTGTTCTCCAAATGCAAAAAAAAACACGTCACTAGAATATTGAAAGCAGCGCATTTTGAGGGGTGTCTATGTTCATTTGATACACACCTGTTACAAGAACCGATCACAGCTGTAAAGCACTGCTATTTATGGTAGATCATTTGGCCGGGTTAGCATGTAGTTCACGCATTTTGGTAAACAAAAGCACATGCTTATTAACAGGTTCTCATGATGACCTGTTGTTTGTGATCGAATCAGTGCTTCCAACCCCGAGAGGCGCGTCTCCTCCAATTTGCAACCAAAAGTTCCCTAGATTTCCCTAGATACGAAAAATAGTGTTCAGTTGTATATTGTAAAATTGTAAAATTCTATATTTATGCGTAGTTCAGTAGCAAGTTTTGTCATGAAGCTACCCTATTGCCAGACGATCGTAAGAAAATTAGTTGTCAATTTCAAAGTGAGGGATGTAAAATGAAGAACTTCTAAACGAAGTTACGAGGTAAACCGTAGCGCTGTTTGGAAATTACAAATTAAAGCCTCTATATCGTATGTCTTTTTTTTTTCACTGTACGCAAGCTATTAGTAAACATTCATCGGCATGTGGAGTTAACTGAATTTTTTTCCTTCATATTGTGTCGGTTTATACTTCAGACGAAGGATACCACGTGCAATATGCCTGGAGGTCGCTTGAGGAGAGTACGGAAACTGCGATATAAAAGCTGCTTGTTCATTTGCTGCGATTGCTCTAGAGCGTAGGTGACGTAACAGTTTGAGTCAATCAAAAAAATGAAGCAGTGATTGGCTTTTGTACGCCTCTTGAGACATCAACTCACTTTGTTAGTCGTGGTGGAACTGGAAATCATGGTTTATGATTTTGGGGGGTCTAACATCCCAAAGCGACCCAGGCTTCGAGGGATGAAATAGTGAAGGGCTCCGGAAATTTCGACCACCTGGGGTTCTTTAACGTGCAGTCACATTGCACAGTACACGGGCCTCTAGAATTTCGCCTCCATAGAAATTCGACCGCCGAGGCCGAGATCGAAGCCTCGTCTTTCGGGTCAGTAGCCGAGCGCCATAACCACTGAACCACTGCGGCGGGTGAACTGAGAATTGTCCTCTTAGTTAGACTAGCTCAGATTTCCAACACGGCGCTCCCTTATAAAAAAATGGCGCCCTTATTCTTTCCTAGTTATCAAAACAAACATACAGATATGCTTACTAAATAGGAATTTCACGTCGTGCTGCGAGCTCCAAATACAGCGTGAGGAAGGGGCGCGCGTGTTGAGGGAAGACGGTGGTGCGCCATATCACATCAGCGGGTGCCACTGGCCACGTCAGGGACCATACACGTCCGACTACGTCTATGCAAAGGTTGGTTCACATGCATGCAAATGACTGAAAATTGAGCAGCGCAGCGCTGCGAAAAATTTGGAACTTGTTGGAACATCGCCGCTCTGACTGCTGGAGCCGCCGCGATGGCTCTAAAGAGCTTTTGAGCTGGAGCAACAAGGCGTTTTCAGCTGCATGAGAAACAGGCTTTACTCGAGCGCGCGGCGGTGTTGTGCGGTCTACCATCGGTTGTAGAGAAAAAGAACGAAAAGCCTGTACTGTCTTCAGAATTTAAGAAAGAAAAAAATAATTCTCCGAGGAAATAAAATTTCCCTAGATTACACAAAAAATGTCTTTTCCCCTAAACGACATCCAAATTTCCTAGATCTAGAGAAAAATTCCTAGGGTTGGCAGCATTGGAATGTTTAATTTACTGATACATCATCGGTTCGCCCCAGCAGTGTTAATGGGTATTAGAGCTTTTATAAAACGGCACTTCCAACGGCCAATGGTGTCCACTCCGTGATCAGTCCCTGTCGCGTTCTCCACACTGTACACAAGAGACTGACCTTAGTTGAGAGGTTATCGAATAGCTCCGAAATGTAATTAAGCTATAGTATAGAGAGGCGGTTTTTGGTGCATATTCGCGACTATTGCCCCTTCTCTCCCTTTCCACCGTTCAAAATATCTACTTGCGGTTGGCAACGTGAAGTTCACAGTGATAAGGAGTCAGTGCTTGGAGGTGGCGGAGCAAGCGGCCAAAATATAACTGAGCACACCTTTCTTGTGAGCACCACGAGTCGGGAAGCGAATTCTGCAGAAGTGTGAAACCTGCATTCTTAGAGTTTAGCTGCACAAAATATTTACTAAAATTGTTCCATTCTTGTTATAGCCTGCATAGGCTGACAGCATCAGTAAATTAATGAATGAACGGAAACAGCTGAGTTCAAGGTAAGCATTCGGTCACCCAGCCACTACAGCGCTTCTTAAAAGCACCCCGTGACGGACTCAACATTCTTTAAAGAAGGAAAAAAATTACCAAGACACATTGGGAATAAGATGAAAGAAATCCCTTTGTGCGGAATATCTTATGGTTAAGTCAAAATCAAATCAACCGCATAAGAAAATGACGTTGCCATATACAACCTGTGCCATGCCCATCAGCGTGTTGCGCCTTATCTAGAGGGAAAGAAGGAATGGACGATGCGTGGCGCTGATTACGGCGACTACGCACTTTAGTCGAAAAACGGGCTCCACCGCTGCTATTGACAGGTATCGGTGGCTGTACAGACGTGTTTATCAGAGCCAGTGTGGGTGTTCCCCAGCAGAGCTTACCGCCCAACAGGTAAGACGCATGTGATGTGTTCATTTGATGTTCCTTGGCTTTGAAAAAGCGCACACACGTAGAATAAAAAAACTAGTGGCATCGCTAGGGCCACTAGAACATTGTCATTTGATGTAATGTGATTCTTGCAATTTGTTTTGGTTCTAATGACTGAATTATTTTCTGCGGCTCCTTGGCATCTACGCATCTCCCCAAGAAAAAAGGCAGCACTCGAGTGAACTAAAAGCTACCGAAAAAAGCAAAAGAACTGCAGGCTCAAGTAAAACGGGACCGTGATTGTGCTTCCAACCAGTTATTGACCTTTTTTATTATAGATACTACCACAATATTAAGTCTTAGACTGTTGTATGAGTTCTGAAATTTTACGCGCCTTTTCTTTTCGCTATTCGAATACGCGATTCGTGGTATCTTTTGGAGAGCTGATTACGTCCTTACAGAAAGAGCTTGAAGGAGCCTTTGTTCGTGTGACACGCGATATAATTTTTAAAGACAACGCGGATGTTCGGGTAGCTGAACTACTACTGCTGTAGAAGTACGCAGAGAGGTTGTAACTGGAGAGACGTACTTTATCTAAAGTGTCCGAATGCTATTGTCGTGATAAGGGGCGGCGTCCGGGGTTACTCTTTTTGCAGTCCCCCTGCAATACTACTCGTAAGCTGCAATTCAGAAGCACGCGAAAAAAATGTCTGGGGCTCAGCCTAGCTGAGCCAGGTTATACAGACCGAAAGGCAAGCGAACCAGTGGCCGATGTCGACGCGGAGACGTTGGCAGCGTCTGCTGCCATTTTCCACTTGAGATGCTCTTGTTGCCTGCACCACTTCACCTCCAAACGTACCTCCCGTTCGTCCTCGGTTTCATCAAGTCGACGAGCCCACTTACACGACTTATTTGCAGCCGACGAGGCTTCCTAACGCTCCCTGTCGTAGGGATCGCTAGAAGGAGCCCGGCGCCTCCAACGCTCAGTCGAAGAACTCGTCCCTGTGATCGATTCTGGCTGCATGTCTCTGCGCTGTCTAGGCAGCGAGTGCTGGCCTTCATTTAGCAAGAGGCAATCACGTAATTAGTCACGTGACACAACTGCGAGAGCGAGCGGTCGGATCGGCGGTCAGCGCAGCGGCGTAACGAACGGTAACAGCTGCGACAAGCCACGTGGTATGACGACGCAGCCACACCTGCGGCGAGCCTTCAGTTAGAGGTGAAATCCAAGCGCCATTTCACCTTCAGCCCTGCCTGCGAGAAGTAGAGCTTTTCGCTCCAAAGTTTATCTCAGTTGTTTAAAGCTCGCAAAACGTGACTTAATTCTGTTACAGCTATTTCTACTAAAATTACGAAAAACTTTACGCCCGTAACATTCTGGAATATCAGTGTTCACACTGTTTTCTTCTTTTCTTCATTCGGCCGCCGCTTTGGTTTAGTGTTTATGGCGCTCGACTGCTAACCCAAAAAACACGGGTTCGATCCCAGTCGCGGATGTCGCACTTCGATGGAGGCGAAATGCTAGAGGCCTGTGTGCCGTGCGATGTCCGTGCACATTAAAGAACCCCAGGAGGTCGAAATTGTCAGGAGCCCTTCACCACAGTGTCTCTTATAGCATTAGTCGCATAAGGACGTTAAACCACATGAACCTTTACCTGTACGTGCTTCTTCATTCTAACACTTATTGTCCATTTACGCTTGCGATTCGCAAAGAGAACACAACCGGCAGCCATTTGAGACCAGGCAGCAGCTCGACAACAGCGATAATCACGCTTTCTAGGGCGAGTCGCAGGTCGCCTTCTCGTTCGAATGTCATTCGAAACAAGAAATATTCGGCCTGCTCTCCTGCGCTAACGCTTGGTCCTCCAAAGTGCTCTGGCTCCTCGCTGTTAGAGGAAGATGTGACGCTTTTGATATGCATCGCGACACTGCCAGCATCATGATCACGTAACGACGCACTTCTCGGAACTTTCCCCGGTGCTGGCGCCGGAAAAATGCGGTGGTGTTGTTTCTTCACGTTCATAACAAGCCTCGGGAGAGTGTAATGTCAAAAATGAGCCATTTTTGAGGATCGTTCGCCAATACCCATTTTCTGGTATAAGTGATAACTGGGACAAAAGGAAATTTTTGTTTCGTAGCCAATTGCTGCTGCTGTCTGGTGCCTCTCGCCTGAAGTCTGCTAAATCCACTACTAAAGTCATCGCGTAAATGAAGCATATCTTTACTTTGTGATAGGTGCGGTTCACAGCAAAGCATGTCAACAGTACCAGCTTTACTACAGCGCTGGCCAGTTTTGAAACGCCCTCACCTGCGATATCGATGCGAAACTGGCTAGGCTTAGCGGCGGCCATGAGAGCCAAGGAACAGCGCATCGATGGATGGAATGGATAGAAGATAGGAGCGTCTCCTTTCAAACGGGGTGGTAGCGGTTTCCATCATGCTCGGCTTTTTATGCGAAGCATACTAGCCGCACAACCGAGCTCTTCCTTGCTGCGCCGCGCGCGGCCGCGTAGCTACCACTTGACCTACATCGGCGCACCACGTGATACGACGTCACAACAGCTGTGAAAGCTGGGGCTCAACTCGTGCGCTCACTTGCGGATGCGCAGCCTCCTCCGGCGGCCTAACTCCCGCTCCCTCCGCTAGGGGCGCTGACGTCACAACAGCTGTGAAAGCTGGTGCTCAACTCGTGCGCTCGCTTGCGGACGCGCAGCCTCCGCCGGTGGTATGCTTCGCATCCTAGGCTTAACCATAAGCTAAGCCAGGCCATTTTTTTATTTATTTTTATTTAACTGTGCCATAAATTGGTATTAAATTTCGCCATTGTCTTTAAATAAATTCTCAGCCCTACACTTCTCACTTTATGTCACCTCTTTTCTTTTGTGCCACCATTCTTCCATTCACTAATTCGTAACTTCCACCGCAGACTTATTCACGCGACCATTGTTATCCCTAAACACTAGGGCATCGCGGAGAATTGGTTTCTGAGCTAGTTGGTGGAACATGGCCAGGAATACAGGCGACAAATAAACACCACACAGGAAGAAAGGACGTACACGAGGCCGACTTCTGTTCGCTCACCGTTACGCAGCATACTTTTCTTTCTTTTTTCCTTCTCCCCTCATCGTGCTATATATGCTCCCGTTTCGCATCAGTGAAGCTCAGTTGTTAGTCAGCCTCGTGTACGTCCTTTCTTCCTGTGTGGTGTTCATTTGTAGCCTGTATTACTTGGCATTCATAGACATCCTGATGAATGTGAATAAAACAAAGTATGAGGGGCTTAATTGTTTCTACAGCACAGTTCGTCGCCCGCCGTGCTACCGGGCACCGTCATTGCCGATAGTTCGGCTCTTACGGAGGCATGTTGTCCTTGCTCGAACATGTAGGCAGTCTCTCTTGTAGCATGGCTCTTTTTCCTTTTCTGATGCGAACTATAACTACACCGAGCCAAACAGTGCTCAGACACTGATGCAAGGTTGGAATGTGTACCCGCTGTGGGCGGAGCTTGAACCGAGCGGGGCATCGGTGCTTGCCGCTGTGTGTGTTCCTGCTCGCTGTGAGGCAGCAGTGCGCAAGCGACGATGAGCGAGACGCCAGAACCGGATGTAGAAAGTGTCACGCGCTGTTTCCAGAGCCTCTCTTGTTGGTCAGCGGTTTGCGACTCGCAGTTGCAAGTGCTGAAAAATAGAGCAGCGTGCGACTGGCCTGCGATTGTCGCTTTTCGACCACTTCGACAGTTTGCGAGTGTCGTTTTTCGAAAGACACAGTTGCGCAACCTTTGCGAATCGCATGTTTTAACGAGTCCTTTTAGAGGGAAAGGAGGCTGAAAGTTCTTGAAAAAAGTATTTCAGGTCGTATTCTGCGAGCTCTCCATTTTCCGTTGTCCATATTGCCACCATTTGGCCCTCTGTCATTTCTGACTCACATATAGCCACGGCTTTCAAGCGTCCAGGGCCATGGAGTGTTTGGCGACCAGTCTTCAGTATTGGCTACATACTACCGCCAATTCAGAAAACTGTTAGGTCTGGTCGACAACCAGAGATTGATCGGGTCGTTTCCGACGGACGCTTCAAAGCCGCGTGTATATGTGAGTGACCACTGGAGGCGAAATAGACAATGGAAAATGAACAGTTTCTATAATACGGCCCCTGCTTTACTCCTTTACTGGACTCCATGGAAGCTAAATGATTGAAATACTGCTGACAGTTTTACATTCGCGTAGCAGGAAACGCAAGCCGCGTTAATCAGATGCATTGAAAGCCGAGACTTACCGAAATCAGACCGGTTCTATCAGACCGAAATCTAAGAGAGTTAATCTCCAATGCAGCTGGCGTGTGATGCGAGTTAATATATTATCAGTGATTAATCAAGAACTGAATCATTTCTCAAGAGGAGATGCCTTTATTTCTACAAATTGCGATAGCACCTCTTGATTTCTGTTTGCTTCTAGTTTTCTAATGGTGTACTTCGTTACCGAAATGTTTAAAACAACTGCATCTGCATAGGACTCACTTGAAAGTTATGGGTTTTAATACATAGATCTTGGAAAGGTCGCCGCGTTGGCTCTGCGCCTGTGACATCTTGTGGCTTCAGGGGTTCAGTGGTGAAATTCATATCGCCCGATACCTGTTAATCAACGCGTTCTAATGCAAAAGAAACTACTTTCCTTTCAAGAGAAAGGAGCGGCCAAAAATGAACAACAGGTATCTCTACCTATGGAATCAAGAGAAGAATAATCCAGGCTTGTTGGTACATTATTTGAATAAAAACAGCGCAACGGACGGGACCAAGAAGTGAGAACACACCTACACCTTCGCTTACTGTCAACTGAAAGAAATTTGTTTTAAGAAATCAGTTGACAGTCAGCGCCTGTGTCTTTGTGTTCTCTCTTCTAGGTCCAGTCTACTGCGCTGCTTTTATTCAAATACCTATGGAAGTCTGCAACACAAACTGCAATTATACTAATACGCTGAATCCAGGTTACTCAAGTGAGTCAACACAACGACCTCTTTTTAGTCAGCGATCATGGACTAGATTACAGCGTCCATATCTTCAAGGTAAAGAGGCAGAATCGAGTGGCGGGGAAAATGCTTAATTTTCACCTTTAACTTTCACGCTCGAAATACGTATTTTGCTGGCAAAAAAATGTCAAATGAACCAGTTCGGCCGACAAAACAGCTTAACTCAGAACAATAATCTATGCAAGTTGTTCTCAGTATAAAGTCAACATTTAATAAAACGCCAACACTCACGTACGGTGCGTTTCTACTTTGTAGAGATATATTCGTGTACAACCACTTTACAAATATGCACTTTGGGAGACCATTTACCAAGAAGCATGAACTAAGCAAAATATACGCTGCAGTTGAAAGGAAGTGGATGAAATTCTTTGTGCTGTTCACAGGCGCTGATTTCGTTTTCTTGCCGCCTGACTCTACCTTCAAAAAAAGCTCATAGAAATGAATATTAGCGCGGCGGCGACATTTCGATTTCGGCAAAAGCTACCCTGCGGCGAAATTTGATCCGTGTTTAAGAACAAAAGTGCGGTTTGACTATGAGTTTGGGCTGCTACATTATGTCAAAAGAGAATACAGCGTTGAGACGGGACGCCCTCAGATTGTGTAGATGGTTATCACTACGCTCAACTTCTGCACAAAGTTCTTAGCAAAGTGGTAATGTGCTGCAAGTGGCCGAAGTAATTGCGCTATGCAGCGTACCCCGCGGCCCAAGTGGAGTGGTCAAACGTAAAAGCTTGTTTCTGTTTTACGTTACATCTTTTATCTCCAGCTCCGATGGAAAAGCGGAGGCCCTTGTATCAACTAATCGACGGCGTCCCGAGATGCGTCAACGTGGACCCGGTCCTCCTGAGAAAAGCGCTGAACTTCACGGCCAGCAAGGGAGACCTTGTGCAGTGGTCGTATCCCAAAAGCGGGACACACTGGGTGCAGTACCTCATTCAGCTAATCCTGAAAGAAGCAGACGCCGTTCACTCGTACGAGGAGTTCCAAAAACACACCCGGCCGATGGAGTACGTGAATATCGAAGGGTGGAAATCATCGCTGCCGCTTAGGTGCATCGTCACTCACCTGCCTCCGCGGCCGGAAACCCTTTGTACCGAGGCCAGGTAAGTGCCTGATCAAAGAATTTTTTTAAGCTTTGCAAGCACTGATGAGCAGGTTTGGTTTTGAGGCGTTTGACGTCCAAAAGCTACTCAGGTTATAAGGAACGCCGTAGTGGAGAGCTACAGATAATTTATACCACCTGGGGTCCATTAACGTGCACTGACATCGCACAGTAAACGGACGTCTAGCATTTTGCCTCCACCGAAATGCGACCTCCACAGCTGAGGTCGAGCCAGCGCTTTTCGGTTCAGTAGCCAAGCGCCATTACCACTAAGCCACCGCGGCGCCTTAACGATGAGTAGAGAGAGAGAGAGAGAGAAAAGGACGGAAAGGCAGGGAGGTTAACCAGGCGATGCCCAGTTGGCTACCCTACACTTGGGGAGGGGAACAAAGGGGAAAAAAGGAAAAAGAGCGGCAAGGAAATGAGTTTTCTAAGTGTCCAGAACGATGAGTAAATTCCTTCTCCATTCAATTATCTGTTTCTTACCATCCTTCAAGCGCAACACAGGTGACACAACCACATTGGCATAAGCGGCCTCGTAATTCTAGGAGGTTAGCGTAGATTCGCTCTCGCTACCCGTGAGATTGTGGTCAACTGTTGTTATTATGGTATGGCTCTGTTTATTCGCCCCAAACGGCACGCTCGGTACATCACAAAACCTTCTTATCACCCTTTGATGTTTTTCTACAAGGGTGTCATCATGTATTGCATTAGTAAACAAAAAGCCAGAACATGTGGAAAGGAAAAAAATGATGTTAAAGAAAGAGAAAGAGAGAGAGAGAGAGGGAAAGGCAGGGATGTTAAAGAATAAATAAAATATGAAGCATATGAAAGCATAGAAAGTGCAAACTTTTGCATCGCAACTAATAAGCACGAAAGCATGCTTCAATCCTTGTAACGCACAATGTCACGAACATGTAATAGACAAAAGATTCGCTGCGCACCAACCTCTACGAAGAGGCCGGGTTCGTATTTGGCATAGCATACGTGCCGAGCAGACCACGCTTGCTAGCAAAAATGTGTGGCGGATATTGAAGGGAACTTAGCAAGGCAAGAAATGGCGCGCCTTTACGACTTCTAGCCTGCATTCAAGAGCTCTGGATTGCGATTTTGCGGGAATTTTCAGAGGGCAGCTCTCAAGCGCCAGTTCGTGGGTTGAGCCGTGTCGGCAGCGTAGTATAACCGAGTCGAACCATTTAAATAAACATTGCCGCGACTGGGATTCGAACCCGTGGCGCCCCGAACAGTTCAGCCTCTTTGGCCACTGCATGAGAGCACTAGGCTATCGACGCCGATCCCGCATCGTGTAAAAATACAACGCACTCTTGTAGTGTGCATTGTACATCGTTGTCTTCTTCAGCGAATACTGCTATCGGACTAATATGCATGTCCTCGCGGACTGTGCATTGCACGTCGTCGTCTTCATCAACTAATACTACTACAAAACTAATACCGTCGCGACGTGCCGATGACGTAGCAAAGCAAAAAATGAGCCTGTAGAGACTGAGAGCACTAATTCAACTCCGCAGCCAAATCATGTCTCGTATTAAACTCCAACACGCAATCGCGGTGTACACTGCACATCGTCGTATTCTTCTACTGGTGCTGTTATCCAATTAATATCGTCGCCAGACGTGCCGACAACGCAGCAAAGCAAAACATAAAGCCCACAGAGCCTGAGACGCCGACAGAGCGGCGCTTAAATTTAGCATTAGGAAGAATCATAAGTGTCCTCAGAATTTTTTAATGAAAAAAGTGAGGCAAAATTTGCGGCACAGAAAATTCTTCTAGTAGTCGCGTTTCTCAGGATTGCGTATGTTGTTACCATGGTAGAGGGAGGAAAAACGCTAAAAATCCATGCTTTTGGTGTGTAATTCAATTTTAGTTGCTTCTTGCGAATTCACGAAAAAATCTATTTCAAACTATGAAATAAATTGGAACGCAATACGCTGAAAAACTATTTTTTGAGTGAAACTGTATGCGACGAGATGTGAGGAGGAATTTCCTACAGCAGAGCGTTTTGCTCAAAACATTGTTACACCTAGTGTCCGAGGGCGAACGGCGATCACAACTCTGAATTCACGTATACTTCACGTATAAGTGTAATAGGTTGTGAAACACGCTCTGGAAAAGCTAGCGACGATCGTAATTTGTCTTTTGCTGAAAGGAAGAAGCCTCTGAATTGGACGGGAAAAGCCTGCTCCAAAAGCGTCGATTTGCTGCTTTAAAAAAGGCGAATCCCACTGAAAATCCCAAATTGCTAAAAACTGCTGGAGCGGCTATAACTGGAATCTGCAAATCTTTTAAACGAAGAACACTGCTTTCTGAAATATCCACCTAAAATATATGAAAGAAGCCAACAGCCACAGAAACCAAGGAGCACAGGGGATTTCTAATTAATTTATTTATTTTGTGGTGTTCATCAATTTAGAATATTACTGAACATGTTATCGCTTAAAGCTAATTGATTAGAAAAGCAGAAGAAAAAACAACCACTGCCGCCGGTGGGATCCGAACGCACGACCTCCGAATTACGCGTCCGGTGCTCTACCTCTGAGCTACGGCGACGGCTGTCAAATCTTCTGCTTTCGGGGGTATTTATTTTTACAAGTGTGACGTTCCGTGCGTGAGCTACCAGGGCCCATATCTTCGGCGGAATCTCCTCTGTGCTCAACCGTCCTACTCCCTTGTCTCCCCTTAAACGGTCCGCGTTCGGCGGCGCCGCCTAGACGGAGCCCCCAGCGGCGGCAAGCCACTAAAGGGGTACAATGGTACAAAGTCGCCGGCGGGAGGGAAAGCCAGCCCAATTAGGCTGCCTGGCCGTACAAGGACACAGGAGAGGCTGACAACCCGACAAGAGAAGAAAGCTGCCGGCGGGAGACAAACGACATTCCAACGAGGGAGGTCGGGGGTGCCGCGGCGCCGCCGTGGAAAGGAGGAAGAAAGAAACATTCCAGTCGGGAAGACAGGAGATCGGGCGTGGCCGGCGGAGCAGATATAGCTGGGGAGTGCGGACGAAAGGCACGCGCAGGACGAGATCGGACACGAAAAAGGGTCCTTCAGCGCCGAAGCCGGACGGCGCGCAGCTTCTGCCAGCAACCGACGGATCGCAACTCCGGAGCCCCTCCATCGCCCCCATGACGGCGTCGCCACGTAAGCTCGGGCACCCCAGCCTCTGATGTACAATGTATAATTATTGATTGCATCATTTTGTTTAAACTGAGCCATGCGGTGTCTTCTTGCCTCTCCGTCCCGTGTGGACCTGCGCATTATGTGGGGTCGTCACACTGGTGTCAGAAGTGGGGTCTCAAAAGCAAATGTCCTCTGAATGCTGCGACATTCATGACTTCAAAATTGTAATCAAAGGGGAATCACGGGACTGACTGTGGGACTTTGACCCCCATTTGAGAGGCTTGAGGCACCGGAAGGCTGGAGCGAAAAAAAATGTCTGTAACTGACGCAGCTCCCACTCCACAGCCGTCGCTCGGAGCAAGCATGCTGGCATTAGGAAGCGTCATTCCGACGTTTACGGGAGATAAGACAAGGGTTCCAGTCTGCGATTTCTTTTCCATGCTAGAAGAGATTGGGAAAATGGGGGGATGGTCCGATGCTCAAATGCTGGGAATGGTGAGGTGTAAGATGGCAGGAGCTGCTCATGATTTTGCTTGGCGAGACGAAAAAGTAAAATCCACAAAATCATTTGCGGAATTTAAGAAGCTCGCGTTCGAGCATTTCGACACTGAACCACGTCATGTGCGGGTACAGAGGTTCCGTGACGCCGGACAGATGGTAGGGGAGGACGTGCGAACGTTTGCGTCGCGGCTTCAGCGCCTAGCGCGCGATACGCTGAGTAGGGAGGAGGAAGGAGACCAGCTAAAGAAGAAATACGCGGAGGAACTACTTAAAGAGGAAATGACCGCTTTGTTTGTGGCTGGTCTGCAAGACCCCGTGCGCCGGTTCGTGCTCTCGTGCAAGCCGAGCAATTTCGACCAAGCCGTGGCGGCCGCATTGGATGAGGAACGAAATGAGGCGCTAACGGCGGCCGCAGCGAGAGTTCGCGTCATAGAGAGAGCGGTGCCCAACCCTGAGGTTGCTCTCTTGACAGAGCGGTTAGATCGCTTAGAGCAGCTGCTATCTCAGCAGGTGGAACGCCAAGTTGAAGCGGGCGCTCAACGGCGCCCATTCGCTGGAAACTGGAGACCGCCACAAAGCTACAGGCGCGGTATGCGAGATTTTGAAGAAATCGCATGCTTCGCGTGCCAGGGTCGAGGACACATCGCAAGGTTCTGCCCAAACCTGCGCCGTGGGGAGCCACAAAGAGAAGGAGGCGAGACACGCCCTAAGCAAGCCTACAGCGAGGCTCCAGATACAGGGACAAAAAACTAGGTTGTCCTCCCCATCCTGATGAGTGTGGGGAGGGAGCAGTGGGTAATGAGGTGGTGGTGGTTTGTGTGGCCGACGAGGCATGCCCTGTTGTGCGTTGCAAGTTAAACGGTTGTTGCATGGAATTGTTGACAGACACGGGGTCAAAGGTGACCTTGCTTAAGGAAAGCAGCTTTAACACGCTTCGAAGGAAAGGGAACCGCGAGGTGTTGGAAGCGTCTGGTGGTATGGCAACCAAATTTGTAGGCATAACGGGGGATCCTCTTGGCATAAGTAGGCTCTACCGTTTACACTTCACTCTCGGCGGAATTGCATTGGAACACCCCTGCTACGTATGCCCGGACACGGTGTCTCTGCCAAACGGAGTGTCAGGTATATTAGGGCAGGATTTTTTGAGAAAAGGGAAGGTAGTAGTCTCATTCTCTGAGGAAGAAGTTAATGCGGGGGGCTCAAAAGTTCCGTTTTTGAACAGGAGCAGGGCTGAGATTCGCAGTACCGATATTGACACACGTCCAACAGTGGGATCATTAGAGAAGGTATATTCGCGGGTTGCCGTGAAGCTGGTCGATGAGGCGGTCGTCCTTCCGTGGTCGGAGCACATTTTGTACGCTTATGTGCCTGCAGATGTAGAGAGCGGCGCCGTGGGAGTGCTTGAACCGGTCGACTCTCTTAGTAATGGCCTGAAGGCAGCCGCGTGCCTCGTGACTGTTAATGACGCCCACAGAGTGCCTCTACGGGTGGTTAACTGTAGCCAGCAGCCACTCAGCCTTCCCAAGAACAAAACATTGGCTTTCTTCACCTCTGCGATAGAGAAACATGAGCCCACCGATACGGTACTCGCAACTGTAGAGCATGCTAGTCCTTCGGCTCCTCTAAATGCGTTGTTCGATCTTTCCCACGTAAAATCCAGGGAGAGGGAGGCTCTGGCTGGTTTGCTGAACGACTACTCAGAGGTATTCGCCGCGTCCAACATGGATTTGGGCTGCTGTGGCGTTATAAAGCACAGGATAGAAACCGGCACTTCATCCGTTTACCAACGTGCGTACAGGATTCCTTACTCCCTACGTGAGGAGATGGAGCGGCAGGTGCAGGACCTTATTGATCGCGGCATTGTCGAACACTCAAAGTCACCATGGGGAGCACCGGCACTATTGGTGGAAAAGCCAGATGGCTCGTATCGATTGGTGGTGGACTACCGCAAATTAAATGCCGTAACTCGCATCGATCCATACCCCATTCCCAATATACAGGAGACGCTTTCTCAGCTGGGCTCTGCCAGGTACTTCACGGTAGTGGACATGGCGACTGGATTCTGGCAGATAGCAATGGATCCGGCAGATGCTGAGAAAACGGCATTCAACACGCCCTCAGGGCACTATGAATGGAAAAGAATGCCGATGGGTCTGGTCAACAGCCCTGCTGTCTGGCAGAGAACCGCTGATGTTATCCTGGCGGGTCTTCTGGGGAAGCTGTGCTTCGTGTATATGGATGACATAATCATATACAGTGACAGTTTTGAGAAACACTTGCGCGATATTGAGCAGGTTTTGGTGCGACCAAGAGGAGCTGGTCTCAAGCTGAAGCCTTCTAAGTGCCAGTTCGTCAAAAACGAGGTGAAATACCTCGGGCACGTTGTTTCAGCTGACGGCGTGCGACCGGACCCTGAGAAACTAAGGTGTGTCTCGGATTTTCCATCCCCGACTAGTGTCCGCCAGGTCCGGCAGTTTCGCGGCCTGATCGGTTACTACCGAAGGCACATAGAGGAGTTCGCCAAGCTCGCTAAGCCGCTCACTGCCTTAACAGCCAAAAATGTCGCCTTTCGCTGGTGCAAAAACGAGGAGGATGCTTTTGGGGCCCTGAAGAGGAAGCTAATGAGTGCACCGCTGTTGCGCCACCCGGATTTTAATTTGCCCTTCGTTTTGACCACAGATGCGTCAAAGTTCGCAGTTGGTGCTGTGTTATCTCAGGTTATCGAGGGCAAAGAACATCCCGTGGCTTTTGCTAGCCGACAGCTGAGCCCCACAGAGCAGAAGTACGGAGCTACAGAAAGGGAGTGCCTCGCCGTTGTCTGGGCAGTAAAGCACTTCAGATGCTACCTTTACGGCCGCCAATTCAAGCTAGTGACAGACTGCCATCCTCTGAAATGGGTGATGAGTGTCAGGGACCCTAGCTCGCGACTGGCTAGATGGAATCTACAGCTGCAGGAATACTGCTTTGAGGTGGAGCACAAGTCAGGAAAGACACATCTGAATGCTGATGCGCTCAGCCGTACAGCTGCCGTGTCAGCTATAGATGAGTTTGTCCCCGTAGTCGACCCCGCCGAATTACGCACAGAGCAGTGCAAAGATCCTGACCTGAAGCGAATAATCGAAAGCTTAGAGGGCGCACCATCTCACCCCGAACAGCTAGGTTATTTCATTGGCAAAGACGGCACCCTGTGTCGGCGCACGAGGCCAACCAGGAAAGGGAGACCAGAGAAAACCGCTTGGGAGAGAGTCGTCATACCTCGGTCGTGGACAGAAAGGGTTCTTCGCGCGTTCCACGATGCGCCGTGTGCCGGTCATTTTGGCGTAGCGAAGACACGCAGGCGTGTCGAGCGTTTGTACTTTTGGAGTGGCATGCGACAGGATGTTAGAGACTACTGTGCGAAGTGTCATTCCTGTCTCGAAAGAAAAACACCCAAGGGACGCAGGCCAGCACCAATTCAGCCATTCCCTGAGGTTTCGGCTCCTTTCGAGCGGACAGGTATGGATATAATGGGCTCATTGCCCACGACCACTTCTGGAAACAGGTACATTTTAGTATTTGTCGATCACCTTTCAAAATACGCGGAAGCGGTAGCACTCCCAGATCAGAAAGCAGACACGGTTGCAAGAGCATTTGTCGAACAGATCGTGCTCCGACATGGATCTCCGAGGCAACTCTTGACAGATCGGGGAACGAACTTCGTGTCGCAGCTAATGAGGAGAGTTTGCGAGCTGCTTAAGATCACTAAGAAGCAGACAACACCGTACCATCCGGCTTGCAACGGCGCGGTGGAGCGACTGAACCAAACCGTGGCCGGGTTCCTGTCGCATTTTGTTTCGCGCGACCAGCGGGACTAGGACTTGTGGCTCCCGTATGCAATGTTTGCGTACAATTCCGCAGCACACGAGAGCACGGGCGAATCGCCATTCTTTCTTCTCTACGGCCGAGACCCGGACCAGCCTAGTGAAGTGCCAGAGGGCCCCCGTCGTGTCCCATACGCTTCACTGGACGACTATAAGGTTGAGCTAGAATCGCGCTTGCAAGTGGCGAGGGACATCGCAAAGGAGGCCTTAAAGAAAGCGGCGAAGCGCAGGAAGGAGGTGCACGATCGCGGTGCTAGAGACGCGCCGTTTGATGTGGGGACAGCGTGTACATCGAAAACTGCCAAAGACAGAGTGGGTTGGCTCGTAAGTTCCAGACGAGGTGGAGAGGACTGTGCGAGGTTGTCGAGAAGCTTTCTCCGGTAAACTTCAGGGTCCGAGACGTGAACCGCCGCTTGATAAGGATACACGCAAATCGCCTCAAGTCGGCACCAGTTCAGTATTCACGAAATGAGGAGGGGGAAAGCGCAGATTTTGATGGGGACCGAAGTGAAGCGGAGCGCGCAGATTGTTCGCAAGAAACGCACTCTCCTGCATTTGTTCGGCAAGCGCCAGAGGTTACGGCAGGAATGCCACCGGATTTACTTCATGCATTGCTGGAGGAAGAAGCGCGCGAGGTTGCTGCGCAGATAACGCCAGGAGAGGCTCCTGCCACGAGCCCTCGCGAGTCTCAAAGCAGACAAGGGGTCACAGAATTACTTGGTACGACTCATGAACGCCGATATCCGCTTCGAAATCGGAAAGCTAAGTCGGACTAATGGCGTAAACAGAGCGGAGTTGGGGACTGGTTAAGACTGTGTAATGATGCAGCTCATAACATTGCTATGTGCTTATGTGTTAAAATATCGGAGTTGCTAGTTAAGCCTTTCTGTCATTAAGTAACACTTTTACACAGGATGCAGAACATGCCCGACTTCCTTTCGTTATCTTTTTTTTTTGTCTGTGCCGTGATTGTGCTGGAAGTGGGAGCTCCTTTGTAACTGTGGTAAATATATTTCGTCCAGTTTGGACTAGCAAGGAGAGGCTTGGGTGCTGAGTTTCATGTTTGTCTGTGAAAGAAGATCAGTGCTGCCCCTGGAGACGCCAGTTATGACAGCTGCGGCATATGGTGCAGTGCAGTGGTGTTGTGTGCAGCGAAAAGTGTTTTGTCGGACGGAATGTGCGAGGCGATTCAGAAAAAGAAGGGGAGCTGCCTGGACTCAAATGTTCGGAGAACATTCTTCTGGAGGGTGAGCGAGTGTGACGTTCCGTGCGTGAGCTACCAGGGCCCATATCTTCGGCGGAATCTCCTCTGTGCTCAACCGTCCTACTCCCTTGTCTCCCCTTAAACGGTTCGCGTTCGGCGGCGCCGCCTAGACGGAGCCCCCAGCGGCGGCAAGCCACTGAAGGGGTACAATGGTACAAAGTCGCCGGCGGGAGGGAAAGCCAGCCCAATTAGGCTGCCTGGCCGTACAAGGACACAGGAGAGGCTGACAACCCGACAAGAGAAGAAAGCTGCCGGCGGGAGACAAACGACATTCCAACGAGGGAGGTCGGGGGTGCCGCGGCGCCGCCGTGGAAAGGAGGAAGAAAGAAACATTCCAGTCGGGAAGACAGGAGATCGGGCGTGGCCGGCGGAGCAGATATAGCTGGGGAGTGCGGACGAAAGGCACGCGCAGGACGAGATCGGACACGAAAAAGGGTCCTTCAGCGCCGAAGCCGGACGGCGCGCAGCTTCTGCCAGCAACCGACGGATCGCAACTCCGGAGCCCCTCCATCGCCCCCATGACGGCGTCGCCACGTAAGCTCGGGCACCCCAGCCTCTGATGTACAATGTATAATTATTGATTACATTATTTTGTTTAAACTGAGCCATTCGGTCTCTTCTTGCCTCTCCGTCCCGTGTGGACCTGCGCATTATGTGGGGTCGTCACACAAGTAACCTAACCTTGGGAGTGTTCATCAGCGCCACCCATGTTCATAAGCGGCGGACGTAGAACGTCCTGAGTTACCGCAGGTGTGACGTAGAACGTCATCGAACGGAGACGGTGGAAGCTGCGTGAGAACCCTCTTATGTTTCCTATGGCATCAAGGCTGCCAGAACCGAGGCCCTCGCTAAGCAATTAAGCAAACAAGGAAAGGGGAATGAGGGGCTCGTTATAAATATGAAAGAAGCCAACAGCCACAGAAACCAAGGAGCACAGGATATTTCTAATTAATTTATTTATTTTGTGGTGTTCATCAATTTAGAATATTACTGAACATGTTATCGCTTAAAGGAGGTCGTGGGTTCGGATCCCACCGGCGGCAGTGGTTGTTTTTTCTTCTGCTTTTCTAATCAATTAGCTTTAAGCGATAACATGTTCAGTAATATTCTAAATTGATGAACACCACAAAATAAATAAAAGAATTAGAAATCCCCTGTGCTCCTTGGGTTCTGTGGCTGTTGGCTTCTTTCATATTTATAACGAGCCCCTCATTCCCCTTTCCTTGTTCACCTAAAATATAGTCATCTTAGTTATACATATACAGTCCTAAAATAAAGTCCTGATATAGAGAAGTTACTAAAATTTTAATTATTAAAGGCATGTATATTTACAATGTACGGATTTCTCACATTAAACTGGCACTTAAAAATAACCTGTAAAATATTTATATAAATTAAAGGTAATAGAAGGCTTCGATCTAGAAGTATGGGAACGCCACTAGTGGACACAATTCTGGTGCGTTTGCTGTGTTAGTCGCTGGAATTTGTGAGCCCACCCTTGGCCAGTTTTTCTTGCGATTGTTTTTGTGCTGGTTTTCTTCTTTTTAGCCAGGTTGAGCACTCCGTGGATGTCTTATCAACAGTAGCTGCTAGAGATCGAGCTCTTCATATCTGTGTTTTAGGTGCGCTTTCGCGTCTATGTCCTTCTGCTAAGCATAAGGCGCGCTTCAAAAACATGTGAAAAATAAAGATGAGTGTCGAAAAGGGTTGCTGTGTGTGTCCATTAAGTGTCCTCGTCTGCAAGCGCTGTGATTGAATGGTGTTTGAATTATGTAAGTAGCTGCGTGTGAGATTGGGATCAATTAATGCTATAATGGTATAGTTCTTTTTATTCGCCAATGCAATGCAATAAATGCAACAATGCAATAATGCAACAAATCTCAAATTTTCTTCCATTCCTCAGTAATTGTGCGAGTGATGAGTAAATGTTTTTAACTCTGCCGTATTTAACTATCATCTTTACAGGTACGTTTACGTGGCTCGCAACCCGTGGGACACCTGCGTGTCACTGTTCAACATGGCCACCAACCTTAGCATCTACAAATTCCAGGACGGCACATTCGACGAATTCTTCGAGGCATTCCTGAATGAAGACATTGGCTACGGCTCCTACTTCGACCACGTGGCTTCTGGCTACGCACTCAGAGACGCTTCCAACGTGTTTTTCGTCACCTACGAGGAACTGAAAACTGACACTCGCGCCACTGTGATCAAGCTGGCGAACTTTGTAGGCCGCTCCTACGGCGAGCGCCTCGAAGACACTGAAAACGGTTTGCTGGACAAAATCATAGAGATATCCTCCCCTTGCTACATGAAGAACGTGATCGTCATGAACATGGCAGGAGGGAAGACAAATGAGTAGGACGCCTTGATAACCAGAAACAACATGAGCTGCAAAAATGGATTCGGTGGTGATTGCACCAAGTATGGCATCGTTCGGAATGGAAAGGTTGGAGATTGGAAGAACTACTTTAAACCCGAGCAGCTTCGGCGTCTCGAGTGCGAAATTCAAGCACAGGGTGAAAAAGCTTCGTTCATGCACCTGTGGGACGACATAAGGAAAGAGGCGCTCGAAGCTTTACGCCTTTAACAATGTGCTTGCTCGAGTTTGCTTCTGCCAGGCATATTCAGCATGTAACCTTCCCTGAAAATGTGACAGCGGAGTCGCCTTCACATATGAATACAGAGGCGAGGATTACACGGCATGAAAAATAATCAGGGTAGGTACAAAGAAGTCCCCGCACTCAGCGCACTCAGCGCACTCAGACTGAGAGACACAGTTATGAAAATCTTTTATTTCATCGCTATTTTCGTACTCTTTGAGGAACTAAATTCCCTACCTTTTCAGAATTCACAGCCATTTCTTGCTGCGCGAAGGCTTATCTGTAGCAAACTATCTCATTCGGCAGCTTCGGCCTGAAAAAACAAGGGGAAAAGACGGGGTCCGTTCGTGAAGAACGAGAACGTATTAAACACCTGTTAGAAAAACCGGCCCCATGTGACTACTTTCAACTTTGGTAGTGGGTAGCCCTTTCTTTGCTTACACTTCGGACTTTGCAATAGCATTGTCTCTTAAATCATTAACAGTAAAATGGTTCTAACGACAAGGTGCCGGCAGTACTTGTAGCGTCGTGCGAATGCTTCTGATATCAACTGGTGCTTGACACAGTTTGGAAGCAGCAAAGACATATTTTATCAACACAAGGTAAAACAGCTGTGACACGTAAAGACCCATAGAGCTGCAAAGAAAAAACCGCTTGGCTGCAAAAAAATGAATAACTTCAGAATGCACCAGTTTACCACTGTTGTTTGTATTAAGAAGACATCGCCCCGTGAATAATGTGCGGGCATACACTGGGCAGATATCAGTTCACTCCTGCTAAAAACCAGAAACACAATTACAAAGGGTGCCACCCATAAAAACATTTTTTAAAGCAGAGACCAGAGAAGAGCGGACGCTGGAAATCTCCACTGGGCTCGCGAGGATTTTTAAGAATTAAACGGTCACCGTCGGTATCCGTAACTGTTGTCATTCATTCTAAGGAAAAACTAGAGGTCCCTCAAAAATTTGAAGACTAGGCCGGCCTGGAGCACAATCTAGAATTTCGAATGTTGCTTCACCACTTCAACCAGCAAGGGCACACATTTTCTGAAGCGTATTAGCGCTAGCCCTTCATTGAGACACAGCTGCTCGACGTGCCGCAGCCGACCAGATATCACAATAGGATGCAATATTAAACTTATTAGGCTGCCGAGTTGAACCTGATCAATAGAGTACGATATCCCGTAATTATTGGTATCACTTCAAATCGAACAGAGTGCCTAGCTTCTGAGCTACACTAATCCAAAAAACGCGCAGATTCCCAACACCAAAGAGACGGCTCACTGCTTCGATACAGCTGCCTCTCGTCAATGAAATGGCAGAACAAAATTTCGCATGCTAGTGCACAACCACTACATCCTCAAAGCCTCTCAGTTTCCGGTTCCAGGTTTATTTAATTTCTTTTCCTGCACAGAAAATGGAGCAGAACCTAAAGGCATATAGCCTGGCATAGGCTCCTGCCCCAGACAGAAAAATTCGGCATTCAGTGTACGCTGGTCGAAAAATAACGGGTAGAATGCTCGCATACACAGACATATATTTGTGTTCGAATCAATAATCAGCATGATATTACATATGAATATAATAAATACAAAAATACTATTAACAATGAACTTTATGCATCTACATACACAATACAGACATACCTAAACATGCATACTTAATATACATAATAATATCAGGTGTTTACATTTCGGCTTGCCAAAAACGGTAACAGAACAGCGGTACTGTAAAAATGGAGTGGGTTTGCTTAGCGAATAATTTGTCACAAATTTTTTACATAAGTTGTTGAGTCTGAACCTCCCCTCTACGGTATTTAGCAAGTGAGATACTTGGAAGTTGAGGTTCTGCCTTCCATAGTCCGTTCTGGTGAGGGATATTCTTCTTCTTTGTTTGCGCATGGTGAACCTTGATATAAGATCTGTTGTACTGTTGTGCAATTTATTCCCATTAATATGTTGTAATACCTTTTAAGAGCATATTTGGGTTCTAGGAAGCATCCCATATTTAATAAAGAGCTTGTCTATTGAAAAGTCGAATAGTTTTCCTTGACAGTTTTCAAATATTCTTAAAATGTTTTTTTGCAAGACCCGTTATTTGTTGTAGTTTTTCGCTGTAGTTGTTCAACACATTAGTCCACAATATGGTAACTTCAAGAAGAAAAGTGCATAATGCAATGGTTGTTTTAACCATAAATGAATAAGTTTACTTATCCTGTGTATACAGCCAAGAGTTTTTCCTAATGCTGAATCTAACTGAGTTATATGCGTGTTCCAGGACCCGTAAGAAGTTTTCATATGCGTCCTTCTGTAATCGTGTGTTGCAGTACAGTACTACATTATTAGCACTAATTGGTTTGTTGATGGGTTTAAATATATTATCTTCTGCTTTGCTGGCAATAAATTCTAACTTATTTATGTGCAACCATTATGAAAGGTTATTTAGGTAATCAGGAACTGACTTCTCTAGTGAGGTGCAGATGTATTTGAAAAGAACACGTTTTTGTCATCTAAATACTTGACTGTTTGGGGTGACGAATCTATTGCGGGAAGATCGTTTCTGAGCAGGTTAAACAGCAAAGAAGAAGACATACACGAGACAAAATCAAGTGTTATTTAGGCAGTGTTTAGGCAAACTATTCCCATCTTTAGAACGGACGGACCTTTCATATTCTCGTAGCCGCACGTTTAGGCACCATCCCGTTAGGCCCACGTATATCTTTCCGCAAGATAAAGGCACGCAATAAACGACTTGCGTTGCACAGGGAACGTACTTAAACACCTGATTTACAGTGCACTGCGAATTTTGGGTCTCATCAATGCGCCTGCAAAAGCCAGAAAGTTTACGTGGGGCTGAAAATACAACTTCAACACCTTGGCGGCTGGCGACTTTTTTGAAGTTGTACGAAAGCGAATGCACGTAAGCCATAACTTCACATTTTCCCCTTCTCTTTCTATCTGCCGGCTCCGCCTGTTTCGTCTTAATACTCTTCAGGTGCTTTTCGGAAATACCTTTCATTATGCGAATAAGGAACCCTCCTTCTTTCAAACGTTGCTCTTGTTGCAGAAAACCATCCAAAGAAGTAAATCACGACTTCAAGTACGTTGCCTGTGCAACGCAGTCGTGTCTTGTGTGCCTTTGTCTTGTTGAAAAATATATGTGTGGGCCAAAGGAGCTGTGCCTGAACGTTCGGCTACGAGAACATGAAAAGTCCGTGCCCTCTGAAGATGGCAATAGTTTGCCTAAACACTGCCGGGAGCATCATTGCCATCCCTTGTTTAAGAACACACCATTCTGGGTAGGGGCAAAACAAAAAGTCAACGAAAAATTTTGGAGGCATATCACATCATCAGAAACGAAGATAACTGTGTTAGTGACACGTTTGTGAATTTGTATCAAAAAGAGTATCACTTCTTAAACGCTTTAGAGAACCCGTAGATAACGTGCAATGACGACCATTTTATTTTGATTTTTGATTTTTTTTTTCATATGTGTGATGTATGGTGTGCGCATGTGATGGAAGTTTGTTGATCGGTATTTATGTGTGTGTTTTCTGCGAATAAATCAGTTGCAAGACGAGCGCCGTCTTGTGTCCCTCTCTGTGTCTGCGCTTTTTAGCTGGCTTTTTTTTAACAACGGCTTAGACAAGTAGTATGCATCATGTACAGCGCGGTCATGGTGACTCAAGCAGTACAGACACTTCGTAGTGGCGAATAAGTTGCGCATCCACGCGGAGTTTTCGGTGGCTGCTGAGTAGCGTCTCCTCTCGAGCACTTTATAATCTCCCTAAATACAGTGACATCATTGCCATAGTTGTCCAGTAGCAATACACGGCCATTTTGTTTTTCCACGCTACTTCCTCCTACAATTGTCAAACATCCCAAGGAGCAACAAGGTACGCGTCACGTTCGAAGACGCCAGTTTCTGTTGACAGTATTCATTGCTGAAGGAGTACGTTTGTACCAGTTTCCCGAATTTTGTACTAGAGATTATGTTTTGCCGACACCCTGGCGGAAGGAGAATGGAGTTGATGGAGGATAATCTTATGGTAAAAAAATGAGCATGTGTGCGCAAGTTAGAGTTTTGTTGCATTGAGTGACATATTGATCAGGCTTAACGTAAGCAATTTGTTTTTCGTTTCTTTTATGTAGTTTATGATGAAACTACCTGACACAATGTGCGGTCAGCTGCGAGGTGTGTCCTCTCTCAACACACCACCACGTTCTCCCTGATACTCTCCCCTGAAGGATTAGCGCATCGAAAACTTCCCTTGCTTTTATTGTTTTGTATTCCTTTAGGACGCGCGTGCTGTCTAGGAAAAAAAGCTGCGATTTTTAGAAGAGAAACTGTTCAAATGTAGGGCTAGATTGCAGTCTCTGCCTGTTTTTAGCAATCTGGAAAGCTCGCTTTGTACATAACATTTTCCCACACAATAATGGTCTGTCGCCGACCTCACCGCACTGACAGCCAGTATAGCGTTCTTGATGGTTCGTGTGACAAGTGCCGCGTAGTTGTTCATCATTGCTGACATGCTGACAAAAAGCACTGAGCTCGTTAGGAGTAGAAAAACTATTTGAATGCCAGTGCGTACCGCACGGATTTATATCCGATGTGACAGTTTGTGAATGTTGGGTATGGCTGCTATCTTAAACGGATAGGGATCAAGCCACTCCACCTTCTTCACATTCCGCACTTTCTTCAGGAGGGACTGTGCCACAGCCATGACCACGAAGCTCGGGAAGAGCAACTGGGTCGCTCAAGCCTCACCAGGTGTCAGCACCTGTCATCGCAGTGCAGTGATGCATAACTTATCCGCTGCACCACTGCGCTAGGATGGGTATGAGGACTCCCAGGGATCTGTGGATGTAAAGTCGAGAAAAATCAATTCCGCATATATGGGAACTAACCCATTGACACTATTCCGTCATCTCCTGAAGGCAGAGTTCAAGAGTCCTCTCCAATTTTTGACTAGAATCTACCGCAGAAACTCTTGACTAACAGAAATCAAACGGGAAATGCATTCAAAACATTAGAAATAGGATTAGAAGCTGGGCTAGCTGTTAACAGTTAATTTTGGATGAAACAGCGCGAAAGCCAGGCGCACGTCAAAAGAAAGATACACACGTGGGAACTCACTTTGATTATTCGTCTTTCTTGGTTCGAGCAGTTTTCGCGCTGCTTCATACTCAACCAATCCTAAGATACGCATCGGAATGTCGGCCTTCTTTCTTTGCTATATTTGATGCAAGATTACACTCCTTGCGGCTAAAACAATAGTCACGCATGTGCGGCCGAATTCATACACTTTGAAATTGAGACGCAACATCGCGAAAACAAAAAGCCTGGAATTCATCTGCTTTACCCCGTTTGAACAAACATACCACCAATGGGGTCACAAGAAACTGCACAAAAATATCAATGATAGCTGATTCGACTTCTCCGATGATGTTGATTTCTCTCTGTTTTTGCAGGAAGAACTGGCATAACTTTTACTTAGCCTTACAGCCCAGAATTCTACCGTGAAATCTACAGCGCCGGCCTCTAGACCTTCACGTAAATAGCAAATAATTTAGTTGAACCTTGTTGACTTAATTGAATAGAAAGACCTCCTGCCAGGCATGGTGGTGGCAAAGTGGAGAGAGGGATATAGCGCTCTTAACGCTAAAGAGATAGCAGGAAGAGAGAAACTGCGAGAGCGAGGACAGAGGGGGCATGAGAGGGAGCATGAAATCAGATTTTACAGATTGGCGTCAGCAAGGCTACACCTTCTCTTACGGATGACTATATAGATTCTATGGTCAAATGCAGAGCTAAATGGCTAAACGACAGCTACAGAAGTTTTGGCTGACTAGTACGCTTAGCCGGTTGTCTTAGCTCTGCAGTTTTTTTTTGTTCCTCTCTATTTTTTACTCCATTAATTCACACTCATGTGTTATTCCGTGACAAGCCGTAGGCGCTCCACATAGCCCGAGTCGCTTTGGGTTGTTAAGCCCTCATAAAACAAGCATTTCTGAGGAAATTCAGCGTGACGTAAATAAAGAGAGTATCTTCTATATAATGTGCTCAATAATGTTCTTCTGACCTCTTTTTGATTTTTTCAGTGTTTTCATAGCAAGCAAGCAGTGCTGCCATAGCAAACAGCTGTATCTTACCGGTACTCACCTACGGGGCAGAAACGTGGAGGCTAATGAAAGGGGTCTAGGTTAAATAAAGGACCATGCAGCGAGCTATGGAAAGGAAAATTATAGGTGCAACGTTAAGAGATCGGAATCGGGCGGAGTGGGTGACAGAACAAATGCGGTTAATGACATACTGTTCGAAACCAACAGGAAGAGATAGGCTTGGGCAGCATATGCAAAGCGAAGGAAAGATAACCGCTGGTTCTTAAGGGTAACGAAGTGGATTCTAAGAGAAGGCAAGCGTAGCAGGGGATGCCGGAAAGTTAGGTTGGCGGATGAGAATAAGAAGTTTGCGGGAATACGGTGGCGGAAGCTGGCAAAGGACAGCGTTAATTTGGGAGTCATGGGAGAGGCCTTTGCCCTGCAGTGGGCGTAGTCAGGCTGATGATGATTATGAGCAAGCAAACCTGCTAGCATGCGGTTACACTCCGAGGAGATCCGGGGGATGACCGGTGCCGAGCTCAAGCCTGGTAACGTGCGACACGCATAATGGGCGGATGTTTCATGCGTGAGGAACGTTTATAAGTTGTAGGAACGGTGCTTCATTTAGATCTTGGTGTGATAACTCTGGAGAAAAATGATCACTTGGCGACCCTTTCACTGCTCCTCAATCGGAAGTAATGACAAGCATGCTTAATGAGGGCTAGCTTGCTAAGCAATTAGCAGTTAACGCAATAGTAAGTTCCCATTTGCTCGCGAGAAAGCAATGCGCTTTTGAGTTCTATGATTGCATTCTCGCCTCGCAGTCTGAAAGTCCTGGGTTTAACTCCCCACACGATCAGAAGAAATTTCATCTTTGACAACTGTGACGTCACCTGGAATTTTGGTGATCACTTTTGCGGGCAACGACGCCTTGGTTTTGTTGCAGATGAGCCATAAAATGTAAACATACAAGGATATTTAGTCCTTTTTAAGTAGTAAACATATATTTTAATTAAAGTGGAAAAAAATTTGGTTATTGCGTCCGGACACGCGCAACACTTTGGATTTCTCTTGTATTAAGGGCAGTTAGCAATTTAGAGCATACGTTAATGGCTGCGCCCAGGTCACTTTCTAGCAACGTAACCTCGTTTTTATTCTTAATCCTAAAATAAACAAAATAGTCATCAGCAAAACATTTCCTTAGGCATGAAAACTTCCGTACGTCGCTAATAAAAGCAAGAAAAAAATGATAGAGAATCGACCCCGCGGCACAACTGAAGTTACAAGAATTAGCGAAGAGTGCCAGCTGTTAGCATGAACAAATTCTGAAAGTTTTCTGACGAAGTATTCTATCGGCGCAAATATATTAGTGCTCATATGTTCTCAGAGTTTATCAAAAAGGCACTTGAACTGCACTTTTGTAAACGCTTGACAAAATTCTAAAAATACACAAGCGACATTGAAACCATGCACGCAAATTGCATGAATATTGTTACTGAAATGTGAAGCTGTGCTATGCAAGAAACAAATTTTCGAAAGCCGTTTCATAAGAGTGAAATGTGAATTGTATTCTTCTATTGTTTAATTAGCTTTGTAATTTTCATTCTGTCCAACATAATGTTAGTGATTTTGTGCAGGCAGTTAGATGTGTACGTCAGGGTGAAGGCCGCGTCAGTAGACACGAATCTCCCAGTGCTTTACATCATGCACAGATTTCACATTGTGTATTTATGCCCAAAATAAATTGAAAAAAAAAGTGAAATTGAAAGCCTACAAGATCAGAAAATTTGACATGTGCTAGTTAACATCTGACATGCGCTAGGAAGCGCTGGTTAACAACACTGCACTATAATCTGCTGAGCAGCGCTAGCCGGAAAGGTGTTACAGTGACCGTAACTATATTATAGGGTTCTGGTAGCACGCTAAATGGAGGCAATTGTTCGAATATTTGTGGTATTTTAATTGTGGTGTAAACTTTAGTGTCCTTAGATATTTTATAGGAAATATATAGATGCAATACGAGGCGCGAAATATGAACTTTGTTTTACGTTTTCAATAATATTGTTAGGTAACGGATTGTTATGGCATGATTCAAGGCCACGCCACTGCCCGTGTGGTCGTCTAGTCGGTGGCTACAATACGGTGAAGAGGATCGCTCGGTGACCCCTGGTTACCAAGCGATTATCCTAATTCCGGACTACAAGAAGCGAATCTTGATGAGAAGCAGGTTGTGACGGAATGCTGCATGGAGAAAGTAAGATCAGGAGCTTGCTGCTGCAGCGGATGAAACGATGATCAGATGAGCGTTTGCCCACTAACCTTCCGGGCCATAGGTCGCCAGGAGCCGGCAGCCGGCGAGTGTCATGGGGAGGGTGTTGTGTTCTCGCGTGTGCGTGGTGATAGGGTTGGTGGGGTCGTAACATCAGGTCTCTGTATCAACTCTCTATCACCTTCAGGTCGTCGAGACTACTGGTTGGGGCAGGGGACGGGGCGGAGGGGAACGATACTAGTCTGACAGGGTGGGGAACATCCTGGCTGCGCGTACCAGGAGCACGAAGCCGGCGACCAAGGCAGACGCCGCGCGCCGAAGCTTCAGGGTAGGATGATGAGGCAGCTCGCCACTGTATCACATGTCACGTAACGGCAAGCCGATAGAATAGGAAGAAATGAATGTTGGTGATGGCATGATTTAACGGCTGCGGACGTAGCGCGAGCCCTGCGTACCGCACATTGCCTGCTTTGCTCTCTTTTATTTCGCTACATGTATTAATGACTCCACAACAACAAAAAATTATCAGGTTAAACGTAATCTGAAACACTAGTCATCTAGGGGGTGGGGGGAGCGAAAGATACGTGGTACCAAAAATGGAAGGCGCAAAAAACAACAGCTTCTATTTGCAAAAGCTTCACGCTAGTCGGAACAAAGTGGTTGGTATGATAAGGAAAAGGAAAAAAAGACTATAACATTTAACTCATAGAATAAGCCCAGGGAAATAAGAAAAAAATGTGGGAAGTCGTTAATAATGCATTAGGAAAAGCAGTTCAGAAAACCGTAGCTCCTGATTTGGGAGGTGCCACAGCAGTAGAGAATTTTAACAGCTACTTTGTGAATATCGGAGCTCAACTAGCTAGCCCTCTGGTCTTAGTTAGGGGCGTCCCATTTACTGATACAGTAGCATACAATTTTGAGCTTGATGTCACAGATTCCTTGGAGATCACCACAATAGTTTCTAGCTTGGCCGATCGGAAAGCTCCAGAATCTCATGGCATAGGCGTAAAGACTCTCAAAGACAGTGTTGACGTCCTGGCACCGATAATGGCGGGGTTGTTCAGTTTCGCTATGCAACAGAGTGAATACCGAGACGTTTTAAAATTAGCAAAAGTTACCCCAGTTTATAAAGTTGGAGGCCATAACGACCAATGCAGCTACCGACCCATATCGGTTTTAAGCATTGTCAACACTGTATCTGAGAAAGTAATACCAGTACGGCTACAAAAATTTCTGCATGAAAATAATATAGTTACGAGTTCACAACATGGTTTCAGAGCTCAAAAAATGAACAGCGACTGCGGTGATGGAACTTACGCAGACTATTTGCTCCTGATTAAACAGCGGTAACATAGCAGTAGTTATATTTTTAGACCTTAAGAAGGCTTTCGACACCATATCGCATTCAATTTTAATAGACAAATTGCAGCAGTACGGATTTAGAGGAAGAACTATTTAAAGAACCGTCAACAGTATTTTCGTAAAAACGAAATTTCATCTTCAAGCCTAAGAGTTCTAACAGGAGTACCTCAAGGTTTCGTTCTAGGGCCAATTCTGTTTTCTCTTTATGTTAATGAGTTACCCTCAAATATGAGGGAATCTAGAAGAGTCATGTATGCCGATGATACTGCACTCGTTTCCTCTGGGAAAACACTGGAACAGATAGGCAACATCGTGAACGAACAGCTAGTAAACTTGTCAGTGTGGCTAACGGCAAATAGCTTAACACTTAACACCTCTAAATCAAAGTACATACTGTTTCGCTCTGCGTACAGGCACACTGTCACGCATTTTCTAAAAAATTTCTTTCGACAATTCTCTGTTAGAAGAAGTTGGCACTACAAAATATCTAGGCATTGTTTTCGAATACAACCTGAACTGGAAACCACACATTGCGCATGTGTGTTCCAAATTAGCATCATCATGTTATTCTCTACTCAGATGTAGAGCCCACTTTGACAAAACTGTCCTGAAAATTATTTACTACTCCATATTTCATTGTCACCTGGCTCATGGTTGACACAATAAGTTGCAAGAATCCCGTTATACGCCTACAAAAACGGGCGATACGTATTGTGACATTCTCCAACCGATAGCAACCAAGCCGTCCGCTTTATCAAGAACTCAAAATACTTCTGCTCATGCTTGTGTTTCGCGTTAAAATGGTTTGGTTTATTGGTTTATTTGGGTTTAACGTCCCAAAGCGACTCAGGCTATGAGGGACGCCGTAGTGAAGGGCTCCGGAAATTTCGACCACCTGGGTTCTTTAACCTGCGCTTACATCGCACAGTACACGGGCTTCTAGAATTTCGCGGCCATCGAAATTCAGCCACCGCGGCAGGGATCGAACCCGCGCCTTTGGGTCCAGCAGCCGAGCGCCGTAACCACTGAGCCACCGCAGCGGGGTTCAGGTTAAAATATCATGTACAGTGCACAACATTATATCAAACAACTACCCACTCCCAATACATATCTTTACTATGCCTACTAGTAACACTAGGAATGCTAGCCATCTCAATTTCAATCTCGCTGTAACACGTAACATTTATGGTCAGCGACTACTGCAGTTTTATGGTGCAAAAATTTGGAATGACATCCCGCTGGAGGTGAAAATAACCACGAACTTTGTATACTCAGTAAAATGATTTGTACTTAGCAGTACGTAGTAATGGCATGTAGTGTTTCCAATTTTGCGTTTGTTTCCTTTTCTTTTTTGTATGATGTCTGAGATGCATTTGCACTATTTTTACTTGTGATGACAAGCGTGCGTAACTATGGGCCCGAACTAGCTATGGCTATGGGCCCAACAGTTTTTGATGTATGATTTGTGTGTTTTGTTGAATAAATGACTGACTGACTAATCTGAAACTGAATGTGCCAGCCACAGCCAAGGCCAGCTGAGTCGTAAGTGGGTGAAAATTTCTTAGCCCAAGTTTTATATACAGTGTTAATGAAGTTCGCAGCAGGAACTGGATTTGACTGGCAAGCGAATAGCGACGTGTGCCATTTCTGAGCTTGTATATTATGCGCCAAAACCATATAAAATTGCCTATTAGCATTCAAGAGAACGTAAAGTTAAAAACTTCACTTTTATTCCTTTTAGTGATGTTTTGTAACTTCCTCGAATTTACTTCAGCTCCGACCAGGGCTCCGGTTCCCCCGAGCGCATCACGTGCCGAGAAAATCCGTCTTTTCATGTAGTTCAGAAGTTTCCATTGCACGCTGTGGCACTGTGTATTACAGTGAGTTACAATGTTTATTCGCGCTTATTAATACTTACGTAAGTTAGTGTCCACTTAACACAGATCAAACGCATTCAGAAAACAGTCAAGAGAAGGCTCTTTTATATCTTAGCAGTTTGACTAGAATTACTGTTGTACATTATTCTCTCTTTATTTGATAATTCATACTATGGTAGGTTCAGTACGAGAGCGATTAGAGAATGGCCGCTCATCGGTGGCGGATAATTAATGTTTAAAACGAAGTTTGGTACATATGTTAGAAATAAGTCTAATACGCTCGGCATAGAATCTCTCAATATATTTTCTTTTGTAGCTGCCAGTATCACTGAATAGTCGCAAGAAAATGATAAGTAATTCAATTATTCTGAACACGTGCAATTTTATCTTAATGTGGTGTACGACCAGCCATGCCAAGGAAGTTGAAGTCGCCAAATAAAGCAGTAGGAAAATTAGGAACTCATGTTACTGATGTTTAGAGCGTCCTGAAGATATAAGGAAAACTGAGAGGGAACCCATGGCATACGACAACAAGCCCAAAATACAAGGCTTCGAGGGCAAGTAGGCATTTCAACGCAGATTAATTCGAGCGGAGTGACAACACAACACCGCAACAGGCAAAGCTTTTAGAAATGCATTGAGATGCCGCCACGATGCCAGGAGCAATGATCGCAGGAAAGTTGCGAAAAAGCGTTTTTTGTTTTTGGTGCGAAATATTACTTCCTTTCAATCAGATTAGATAGCCACGTCTGTGTTGGAATGATGATATCGGCGCAAGTCGTGTCAGTAGAGGAGTTCCATAGGTCGCGATTTAAAATAGCACTGTGTAAATTTTGAAAGAAGACTGCTTTGTTAGGAACTTGCGACCGTTGCTGTGATTTACTTGTTACCTATAAAAAGCCGGCACCTGGCATCGCTACCCGAGCACTCCAAGC